>NC_089239.1:6240273-6879379 GCF_963924675.1 Phocoena phocoena
GGGACAGATCAAAGGACCATTTTACTTTCCAGGCATAAATAAGCCGGAAGTGGAGGACGTGAGCGTTGTGGGGTAGACAGAGAGTCCCTTAGTTCATTCACTTATTCATTCAGCAAATATTTAGTGAGTACCCGCTGTGTGCCAGGAACCACACTCTAAGTGCCGGGGATACAGCAAAGACAAAGAGGAGCATCCCTGCCTTCGTGGAGCTCACACTCAGAACCAGAGAGACAACAGAAGCTATCTGTTAGCATCTGCTCGTAGCACTCAGCACAGCACTGAGAAGGCAGTGGAAGGCAATTAAATACTGATGATTCAATGACCTGCCTCCACTGAGCAGCTCCGCTTCCTGTGTCACTCTCACCGGTCACTCATTTGGCAACAAGACACTCAACAGAACGTTCCTCCTTTTCTATTATCCCCCAACTCCTTCAAGTCTCCACGTTTCCTAAGCACACCGTTACTCTGCTCTGAGACGAAGGTTCCCGAAAACTGCAGGTAGATACCCGGCACCCCGCCCTGCGGAGCCGGGAAGACTGAGACATCACTGGCTCCCGTGCCTCTGTCTCATGTTGCTAACAATCTTTGCAGGGAGACCAAGGAAAGGAGTATCACTTGAGACCCACGGACATGGCTGGGACAGCAGTCACTCACACACACAGGGTGTAAGTCACATGTGGTCACAGGACTGTCTCCACTCAAAAGAGGAAGCTGCTGTAGGAGTGTTCAGAAAACCCATCCTGGGCTCAGTACTTACCAAAGCAAAACGGAGTCTTGGGTTTCTGCTTTGGGGTGGCTATGCTCACCTAAATCAAATGAAAAATAAAAGAAACATGAATATGTTTCCAACAGTGTTGTAAAGTTGTGGGGGGGTTTTTTCCTCAAATTTTTTAAATTGGGAAAACTTTATACAAAAAGAAGAGTATATAAAACATATTCGAACATTTCAAGAACTAATAATTAATTGGAAACCCTGCACTCATCATTCACATCAAGAAATAAGCCACTATCGGTCCTGTTTCTTAGAAGCCCTTTGTGCGCCCCTCCCTGATGGAATCCCGTCTTCACCCCTCGGAGATAATCACCATCCTGTTATCTGTGTCGAATCTTCATCCTTGCAAAAACTCTTAAAATCCACTGAGTCCTGAAAAGATTCTCTTTGGACCACAAACATGCACTGACCCCATTCACACGAGCAAGATTCCACTCCTCTCCCAACCACCAACCTGCTCCCTAAACAGCTCTTCGAATTAAAGGTGGAACTGTCACAAATACATAGATTCCAATCAGAGTTCGCAGAAAGGTGAGGCAGCCCGTCACTCACTGCACTGGGACAACTGATCAGTCTCCCTTATCTCTACCCTGACTGTTTCACCATGAAAATAAGCACTTGCCCAGAGAGGGGCCCATGGAATCAGAGAGCATACCCGTATTGAAGCAGAAGGGTTCTTCTATCTCCTGCTGTGTTATCTTGCTTTTTCAAGCCTGCCTCTTACATGTATATTCCTGAGTATGTGCATGTTGTGAGCCCACCTCATTCAGGTTCAAATACACTGAACAAATAAAGGAAAGCATATTCCATCACATGGAATTAGGTGACTGCCCTTGATGGAGGCTGAACCTCACTGGAGCAGGCATCCACCACTGTACCTGGGAATTAAACTTAATACTGCCCGGAATACTCAAGACGGGAACCAAGGTGGCAGCCTATAAAAGATCAAAGGAAGGACAGGCGGTACAGCCTGGGCTTGGTGCCAGAGCACCTGGCCCCCAAACCCAGGAGGCCCAGTTGTCAGACCCCCATTTCCTGTTCTATCAAATAGGGTTAGTAAATCACATTCTCATAGGGCTATGGTGAGGGTTAAATGTGACAGTGTAGGTGAAGCACTTAAGCCATCCTGTCATACAGGAGCTGCTCAACCAAGGAGGGGCTATTTACACCCACTCCACACACCAGTACAAGCCGTGCCGTGCTTGGCACAATGGGCAAAATGCTGAGGGCCTTGTGAGCTTCTCCGGGGCCTAAAAAAATGCAACATTAATAAATATTTAATTAAATGTCTGTATAACATTATATCAACCTCACTGACAAGTATTTAAATAAATGCCTACAAGATGTCACACATTAAGTCAACTTCATTCACGTTTCAATTAAACATTCACAAAAATCACACTACATTCGAAAATAATTAGTAGCTTCGATTTTCTTGGTTCATAAGACTTCTTGGATGTGCAAGATGACAGCCGAGAAATTAGAGCCAATCATGAATTAAATGAGTTACAGCCAAATCATTCCAAAAGTAAAATGATTTAAATCCTTTCAAATATCTTACAGCCAGACAATTAGAGTCAACGAGGGATGTGAGTGTATCTTGATACGTTTACCATGACGTGAGGTGGAGGACAGAGGGCCTAAGAAAGTGTTGAAATAGTCCCGAAAAACATGAAGATTTATGCAAAGGTAAGCCCCCATATCCTGAGTACAGACACACGCAATGCAAATTCCGTTACATCTTCAGCACTCCCAGGAAGCGTGTGCTGGAGCCTCATGACGTTGAGTCCTGGCACCCGTGCCATCTTGTTCTCCTGCGATTCAGACCCCAGAATTCAATCTAAGCCACACTATGTGCCTTTATCCTGTTTGCCTCTGATGCTCTGATCTGTCAGTGACTCATGTGCTTCCTCCTTCAGCATCCGTGTTCCTGCAGGTCCTTGAGCCCACAGCTCCTACGCGTCCTGCCCTTGGTTCCTGTATAACCTTGACCGTCACAGAACTGCCTCGGCCATCCCGGTCCTCAGTACCCACCTATCTCACGGCTGCCCTTCTACCTTTGGCTTTCAAATGGCAGTGAAAAGCTGGGTGCTTCGAGACTTTTCTCTGGCTTATTAGGGGACTTGTTCTTTCTCCCCGACACTGACAATTTATCATCAACAAGAGACAGCACCACTGTGGGCCCTTTCGCCCTGGCTGGGTGACAAACAGGCCCACTCTGACCACAACTTATTACCAGCCTATCCGGGGAGAATGTGCTTATTACCGGAACCCAAGCTTTCAAAGAGATGGCCTGGTTTTTCATTTGTTTTTGTATGTTTATCCAGCGTTCAGTTGGGGGTATGCCGATTACACGCATGCACGTCTATAATTTGCCTCATGGTGACCACAGAAGGATTACTTGGCAAAGCAGCTCTTGCTGAATTAACAGGACATCAGTTCCAGGTCAGCCCCGATGGGCTGTTGAGCAAGGGTAAGACCCTCAACATCTCTGATCAGCTTCCCGATTGGCAAAGCCAGAGCGGAATGACTTGTCCCCTTCTTAGAGTCCCGGAATGACAAAAGAAGAAAACAAAGTCATAGCTACTGGTTGCTGTGCCCTCCAAGAGAAGGGCCAGGGTTGCAGGGGCGGGGGGCGGCGGGGGGGCGGTCTCACTTACCATGAAGAGGTATAGCTCTGGCCTCCCCCCAGCAGAATCCCTGCCACCTAGGAGGCATAACCCCACTCCTCCCACCCCTACCGTCTGTTGGTAACCAGGACAGGCTGTGCAGCCTTCTTCACAAGAAGTGAAGGAACAGAGGCTCTTGAAGAAGCAGTGTGGCTGACAGGCTGGTGCTGGCTGCAGTTAAGTAGCTGCACAACGGTGGCTGACCGATGGATCCTCGGTGAGAAGGCAGCGAGAGGCGGTGGCGACGTGAGGGAGGGACGGGCATGGGTCACCCGCAGGGTGACGCAAGCGAGGCCGCCCCACAGCTCGACAGACTCTCAGGAACTTGCTCTTATCAGATCGCGCACAGACCACAGGAGCAGCAAAGTCGTGGGACGCCGGGGCACTGCTAGCCCGCCCCACCCTGTCTGCCCTCGGCCGGAAGTGGAGCTGGGGCCCCTCTGGCAGAAGCAGCAGCAGCGGGCCACGGTCTCGGAGCTCCAGTGCAGCTCGCAGCCTCCGTGTCCATGGAGACCCTGCCCCACGAGGTGGCATCAAGAGCAGGGGAAGTGGCAGCCACCTACCCAGAGCAGTCGGAGGGGCTCTAAGCTGGGGTCTCTGGACCAGCTTCAGGGAGTCAAGGGGCCCTGAAGCCACAGGCGAAATCAGGGTGTGTGCACACATGCATGATTTACCTGGGAAACGAGACCACGCTTTTCATCAGACTTTAGAAAGGATCCCTGACACCCCGCCCCTGCAAAAGCCAGGAACACCGTTCCAGGAGGCTCTTCATTACAGTTAAGGAAGGGCCAGGCCCTGACAAAACGGAACGCGAGCTGGAGGTGGGACAGTGGGCCTGGCTGTGTGGAAGAGAAGGGCCCTCAGGCAAAGCGGGGAGGTGGGTAGCACCAGAGGCCAGCATCCATTTTTTTCTGGTTTGCCCAAGAATTGGTCCTGCCTCTGTCAGGTCAAGAACCTTTATCTCTGCTGGCCTCTCTGAAGGACTCCATCTTCCCAACACCAGCCTGCAAGAAGGAGCACGCCTGAACGAAGAGGCCACACAGACACTCCAGCCAGGCTGCCACTGCTGGGCAAACGCTTTCCTCGGGGAGGGAACACCTAGCGGTTAACAAGAAGTAACCCGGAACGCTGAATGTGATTCCAGCACCCGGCTAAATGTTTTTCTGGGAAAACCCCTGCTTTCTGACATTGGGTCAGGCAGCAGTTAAAGGCTCTCCTCTCTGTGAAACCTGACCCAGTGGCAGCTGTGGGTTTTGCAAAACCCATCCAGTCCTGCCTCTCCTGTCCATGAAGGGTAAAAGGCAGGACCATCCCTGCTAAATGACGGCAGCCTCCCAAGCTGAGAATTCTAGAAACCCTCATCTGAGCTATGTTTATACATCACGATTCTGCAGGAGACTGTATTCACTCGTCTCCCATCAGGAAAAACAACAACGACAAAACCCTCTCAAACAGTAGAGGGTTTGGAGTTTCATTAATATTGAGGTTCTCTGCTCCCCGCTCTCTGAATCCTCTTTCTTTGAACCTCCAAACGAAATGACCTAATGAGCTCTCAGCAAGACAGGACAGAAGAGGGGAGGGCCCAGGCCTCCGACCTCTGGGCCGGGAGGCGGCCACATTCTAACCACAAGGCATGCAAATTGCCTGCTTCCACAGGCCCTTCCCCCTCCGCAGGTCCTTCCCTGCTCCCTCTAAGGCGCTCAGACACTGCCTGCAGCTTCTGCCTTGGCACCCAGCTGTGTCTGCCAGACTCTGGCCTGCAGCCCCTGCAGCTGCTCCCACCTCCGGCCCAGCTGAGATGGAGGGCTGCCCAAGGACTCCCGAAGCCTGTTACAAAAAGGAGCCAGGGGCCACTCAGATCAGGGCCTCATCCCCCCTGAGGATGGGAGAACGTGGACAAGGAAGCCGAGGTCCCCAAGAGACTTGACGTGAGGGGTGTGTGGGGAGAGCGGGCCTTCCGGAACCTCGGTCCTGGCTGGGCGCCACCTGGCTCTCCTCACTGGACAGAGCTCCTCTTTCTAACGAGGCTCTAAATCTCCCGGCCTTTTTTTTTTTTTTTTTTTTATCACTGCTGCACCACAGTTCAGCGCTGGTGCCTGCTCCAGGGAGGGGCCACTAAACAAAGCTGAATTCAGCAGCTACGTCTGGCCATCAGCAAGCAGCCCCAGGCCCCACCCAGGTCTCAGCACGGAAGAGGGGCTGCTCTCGCCCTGTCTGTGCAAACAGGACCAGGGGACGGACTGTCGGACTGTCGGCCTGCCTGCCGGACCCTCCAGCCCTTATCTGGCCGCTGAATGGCTTCCTGGCTCATCTGGGAACATCCTCAGGGCGCTCGTAGCCTCCCCGCCACAGTGATCCAGTGACCATGTTCTAGAGACCCCCTCAACACTCCCCCCAAGTTGGTCAGTTACTAAGCCCAGCCCTGTAGTTGAAAGGTGTCAGGGACATTTAGTTGTTAATGATCCGTGCATTTTATGACACAGGCCCAATGATTAATGCTACTTGGGTATTGGGTCAACATGAAGTGCCTCTGCTGCGCCATCAGCGAACCTACCAAGAACCAAGTGTGTGAAAAGAAGAAAAATAACAATAAAAAGACACAAAATGTTAAGACTAGGAAGTCATCACAGGTCAATAACTACTTAAATAAATAAAAATGTTAGACACTGAATTCACCGCTATATCCTTATATGAAATTCCTTTTTTCCTTTATTAATTTTTTTTTTGCAATTGCCAATGCACTGGAAGATGAAAAATATACTTCAACCCACGCTTTTGGTTTGACCACGTGTCTGTTGTTGTTAAACATTAAATATCATTCTGAAAACACAGTGATTTAATTATAATTTAACTTATGGCCCTTCAATGAAATGCATATAATTCCAGAGCAGCCCTCACTCCTTGTGAGCCACGCCAGTGGAACCACGCCATTCGGCAGAATCCTTTTCAGTCACCAGGTTTTTTGTTGTTGTGTTCCTTTTTGTCCCGATTGCAAAAACAAAGTCACGTCCCACTCTTCCCTCCACCCCCCCATCCCTCCTTTGCGGGAGCTGGCAGCATCACTGACTGCTGGGTGCCAGGAGTGAGAGGCCGCAGGCCACCCTCCAAGAACCTGCTGACCACACGCCACCCCACCCCAGTCAGCCACAAGCTTCCACGGGCCACCGCGGAAGGGGAGCACTTTATGGCCAAGCAACATCCCCAGATGCCAATGCCCGACGTGTGACGCTTCCTCTGGTTTACATCCTCAACCTACTCACGGACCATGAATCCCCAGAGCTCCAGGCCAACGTTACCTTCGAGATGTAGGTCAGCTGCAAAGATCCGACGGCTCCTGCCCCAACTGCCAGGTTCTGAAAGACACATGTTTTGGGTTTTAAGAAGGATGCTATCTGAGGCAGTGAAGCACGACTAAGAGTCAGAAGACCAAGATTCTGGTTCCGTTGACGCCATTTTCTGGCTTTGCAACCTTGAGCAAGTCACCTACCTATTGCTTTTTTGATTTTTGATTTTATATTGGACTACAGTTGATTAATAATGTTGTGTTCGTTTCAGGTGTACAGCAAAGTGATTCAGTTACACATATACATGTATCTCTTCTTTTTCAAATTCTTTTCCCAATTAGGTTGTTACAGAGTATCGAGCAGAGTTCCCTGTGCTACACAGTAGGTCCTTGTTGGTTATCCTTTTCAAATATAGCAGTGTGTTCCTGTCAGTCCCAGACTAACTATCCCTTTCCCCTACCCTTCCCCCCTAGTAACCATAAGTTCATTCCCTAGTCGCTTACCTATTCTTCAGCTCACTTTCCTCGTCTGTAAAATAGTGATAATTCTTGCTGTGGGTAGGTGGACTTAACATTTCCCTTCGCCTCATTTATTATAGAGAGATATTCTAGTACAGTGGTTAAAATTGGGGGCTCTACCATTTGACTGTGAATAAGTTCCTTCACCGCTAAGCCTCAGTTTTCCCTTTGTAAAAAGAGGGATAATGATAGTACCTACCTCACCAGACAGTTCCAAGGATGAGTTAATAGATTTACACCACCTGGAAGTGTCCCTGGTATACAGATGACCCTGAACAAGTGTTAGCTATTTTATATATATATATATATATATATATATATATATATATATATATAATTCTTCAAATTCAAATTCTTTTCTTAACAAATAGGGTACAGGTTCACACAGTATAGGAAAAAAAGAAAAGAAAAAAACATAGCTGTTCAGTCTATTTCAAAGGACACTTATGAGTACCAAATGGAATGATGTCCATACACTATAAAACACTAAGTCAGTGCACTATTAAACATCAAGAAACTCACAGGCACCTTGTCTGGCCATATTCCACCCTGGCACAATCTCTTCAGCTTTCTAACTTCTCCACTGTCAGAAATGAAGGGATGAAGACACACGGGCGGTAGCGTACCAAAAAAATGGCCAAGATGAGAAATCACAGCTGTGGAGTTTCTCACTTATAACTTGGCAAATCCAATCCCACAGGGACCTAAGGTGTCCATAGCTCCTGGTGGCCTCTTCAACTGCTGCCATAGGCCTCAGAGAATAACCTGGAAGCCCTCATTTTGAAGACCTGGGGTCTTCTCAAAGCAATAAACAGAGGCAAACCTAGGACGATGGGGATTTAGTAAACTTCCCAAAGGGTCAATGGTGAAATGACCCGTCATTCCAGGAAACCGCCCTTAAGAAATACCTCAGGTGGCAGGGAAGTGTCCTTCTAGGCCCAATTACCTAAATTAACATGCATCACTTGAAGCAAAGGCAATGTGTGAAGTTTCCTATTCACAAGAAAATGGATGGGGATAAAACCACGACAAAAGGATTCTCAGAGCTCAAGAAATTTAGAGAGAAATCTAGAAAGGCCATCTCCCCACTTTTGCAAATGAGGCCATAAGTCTAAAAGCTGCTTTTGAGTAGCTGATTTAGCATTTTGAATATGGACGATTAGATTTACACATCTGTTTTAACTACATAGTGATTGCATTTGTTTTTGGGGGGGGTTTTTTAGAAAAATCTCTATTGGGGGCTTCCCTGGTGGCGCAGTGGTTGAGAGTCCGCCTGCTGATGCAGGGGACACGGGTTCGTGTCCCGGTCCGGGAAGATCCCACATGCCACAGAGCGGCTGGGCCCGTGAGCCATGGCCGCTGAGCCTGCACGTCCGGAGCCTGTGCTCCGCAACGGGAGAGGCCACAGCAGTGAGAGGCCCACGTACTGAAAAAAAAAAAAAAAAGAAAGAAAAATCTCTATTGGGTAATGACAGATAGACCTTGTATCCCCAAATCAGAGTCCATAAAGGAGCCACAGCACCCCAAAAGGCCAGTGAGCAGCTGACACTGCCCCGGAGGAGGCCGTGAACCACGCTAGGCCTCTGCTGGATACTGGGCGCCTGGCCCTCCCCCAGCCCCTGTTCTGCACTTGAGGAAAGTGACTCATGAGTGAGGGGATTTGCTCAAGGTCACACAACTGGCTCGGGTCTCCTGACTTCCACGCTGATACCCTAGACGCAGCACACTGTCATTTCAAACCCTTGAGCGTCTGGAATTCCACCTGAGACATTATGGCCCTAGGACCTCAGGCAAGTTTCTCTACCTATAAAATGGGGCTCATCCGCCCCGTTCCCTAGGCTTGTTGTGAGAGTTACATAAGAATAAACAGCGCAGGCCCAGCAAAGGGCAGCTCCCATCGCCGGCCCAGAGCGCTAATTACAAGACGCAGATGCCAAGTCTCAGAGCCACTCTTGCTCAACTTGCTTTCCTCACCCCAAACCGCAGCCTGAAGGCCTCCAGAGCCTTCGCCTGAATTACAAGCGATGAAGTGGGATTTGGGGAGCCACTCAGACACTAACCTGTGCGTCCTGCCAGATATGAGCTGATCCCATTCCAACGACTTCTCCCCCCTACCCTCCAGAGGGAGGGCAGCTCCACCCTCAGCCCCTGCCCCCCTGAACTCTCCCGCTTCAGAGACAAGGCCACATCAGTCTCCCGGCCCAGCTACCCTGGGACGGGGGTGTCCCCACGCCCCTCACCACGGCCCACCCTCGGTCTGCCTGCTCCTAGGCTCACAGGCACCTCCCTCCTCCATGAGGAGCCAGGAAAATCTGACGCATGTCTGAAAATGCAGCTTCCCCCCACCTTCCTCCCCACCCAGGGGGAAGTGAGTGACAGGAGAAAACAGCGCCACGATCACAGAGGCTTGATCCAGACGGATGGCTCAGTGTCCGCTCCGATTGCTAGACCTCAGAGATGAATGACAACAGCTCGCTGCCAGGATGGCGGCCCCGGGCAGACACTTCCCGGGCCAGGAAGAATGTGCCAGCTGCCTGAGCAGAGGGTTTCGCAGCCAGATGTCAGGGCAGGATCACCAGGGCCCAGCGCCCGGGGAGGGCCAGGTGTCAGAGCCCAGGCGAGCACCATGTCCTCCGGGGAAAGGACGGGAGGCCCTGCCTTCGCAAAGCCTTGTTGTCTACCGCGGCAGCCTGCCCTGCCCTCCCACCCCCGCCGGAATTCGTGCAGGCCATCCTCCAACTTTGGTGCACATCAGCCTCTCCCGGGGAGCCTGTTTTAAAAGGCCCAGGCTCAAGCCTCACCCGGAAAAACACTGAATCAGAATCAAGTGGAATATGGTCAGAAAGTGCACATTCATTTTTCAAGCGTCCCCTAAATAGGCCCAAGTTTGAGAACACGGGTCTACATGACAAAGCCTAGCCTTGGATTTTTTGTTGTTTCTGGCCACACCGTGCGGCTTGCGGGATTTTAGTTCCACGACCGGGGATCGAAACCGTGCCCCCCTGCCGTAGAAGTGCGGAGTCCTAACCACTGGACCGCCAGGGAAGCCCCCAGCCCTGAGTTTTGTATTGGAGTGTATTTTACTGTGAGTTTAAGTCTCTTCTTGCTAGATTTTAAGCACTCTGAGGACATGAGTAGCATCTTATTCCTCTACCCAGGAGACAACTCGATTTTTAAATGAAAACACAATTTGCATGGTGGTTAAGTTCCCAAACCAGTCCTTAAGAGCCTGCTACCCTCATAGGATACTGGACAACCAGGACAGCTTCTCTCTACCACTGGCAAACATTGTGCCTTCGGGAAGACCTGTTCAAGTTCGAACTTGGGTGTCACTTGAGTCTGCAGTTCCCCTGTCCTGGGGCAGGGTTCCTGTGGGACAGGAACTGGGTGCAGGGGGGAGCGAAAGGAAAGGGTCCCCAGTAGAAGGGAGTCAAGGACCTGGGGGAGGGAGTTGAGGAAGGGGTTAGGGAGGG
This sequence comes from Phocoena phocoena, assembly GCF_963924675.1. Taxonomy (NCBI): domain Eukaryota; kingdom Metazoa; phylum Chordata; class Mammalia; order Artiodactyla; family Phocoenidae; genus Phocoena; species Phocoena phocoena. The sequence goes on from NC_089239.1 coordinate 6,250,990, forward strand.
GCCAGCAGACGGGGAGTGGAGACAGAGGTTGGTGGGGAGGCTGCCTGTACGGATCACCTGGGGACGTTTTCATACAAAGAATGCCCATACTTCATTCCAGGGTTTTAACATAAAGGGTAGGGCCCAGGCACCTGTATGTTTTTAAAGCTCGAAGGGGATTCCACCCCACGGCCAGGTCTCAGGCCCCCAGTTGCAGACTCTGGCTGGGCCTGCTGACTCTGCACTGGAGACCCAGCAGCGGGTGAGAAAGGCCAGTCACCCCGTCGTTGCACCACCAAGAGGGAAGAGGAAGACGCCAGGGCAGTGGGCAGAGAGGGGGAAAGGAGATCCCAGCCCCACGCTGGGTGTCTGTGAGTCAGGAGCAGCCTGTCCATTTCTGGGGCTTCTAAATTTTCTGGAACAACGTAGGGCATAAGGCACGTTCCTATTTAATGGCGGATGGTTTTAGGAAGGCGCGGCCAACCCTTGCTTTCTGCTCAAGGGTTCTCCTGCCACCAAGGGCCTCAAGGGAGCTCCCACTCCCTTAACTGGGAAGCAGGGGGTTGATTCTTTCCCATCACCAAGGAAGGAGCTGAGGTGCCCACAGAGATGTGACACACCTCCCAGGGGAAGCCTTTTTGCTAGAAGCAACATTGTTTCTTGAAAGAGAAAAATGTCCCCATCTTCTAGTGAGAGTAACAAGAACACAGAAATGACCAGAAGACCTATCTACAGATTCATAAATTCATGGAATGTCAGCGCCAGAGAGTTCTACGGCTGCCCCATCATTCACCACGAGTCCTCTAAGCCTCACCTTGAGGAAATGACTTCCTCAAGCAGCCGAGTGAAGACAGACAGAGGTCCTAACTCCCAGAGTCAATCGGGTGCTTTGGCAAAGCACAGCCCGAGAAAGGAAGGTGGAAACTGACATGTTTAGAGTCTGTTTTGCACCAAGCCTGCTGCACACTGTCAGTTCATCCTAACAACCCATTTCACAGATGAGGAAAGTCGGGATGGAGCAGGAGAAGCAAGTGCTCCGGGTCACATGGGTACTGGGTAGTCAGGCGAGGATTTGAACCCAGCCCTTGTTGATTCTCAAATACCACGCACTTTCCTTTATACCAGGCCACCCCCTGTGAGACAGTCCTTCACATCTACCAGGACCTGCTCATTTTCTAAGAGTTGATTATCACCAAAAGGTAAATACAAGAGCCGGACCAACAGGGTTACACCAAGACGCCCTAAACAGTTGCCCAAACTGGGCAAGGCAAGAACTAGTCAAACTGGCTCTTGGGTGCCAAACTCCAAAAGACCAGGATTCAGAGAGCAAACAGGGGCAAGGAGAGATGCTGGGCCTTCTGACCTTCTCCTATGTGTCTCCTGGGTGCCTGGCAGACAGTCAGGATCTTAAGCTCAATAAGCCCACTCCTCACACCTTTCCTCAACTCAGCCTCCAACACATTTGCCTCAAACTCAATCATCACGTCCCCTCCAAGCTCTAAATGATTCCCTCCCCAACCTCCCCATGTCCATCAGCCGCTCCACATTCTCCCACAGTCAACCAGGTCACCACGCCTTTGACCACTGAACTTTGCCCTTCGGTCAGTCACCAAGCCTGCCACGGTCTTCCTTCAATCGGCCTTTAGATCTATCTGTCCCTTCCTCTCTGTTCCCACTGCACCACCACCGTGCAGACACCCCAGGAAAATCCAGGACAAATTCCTCACTGTCTTCCCCGATTCCAGGCCCTCCCATTTCCCCGCCCATCCTGATGTCACCGCCAGAACAAACGTGAACAAATAGCACCTCTGCAGTGCTTCAGAGTTTATCAAAGCAGTCTCCCACTCATTATCTAATCTTCACAGCAGCAATGTCAGAGGTAGAGACAACAGAGGCTCAAAAAAAGGGGTGTTTCCCAATTAACGTGTTCATCAAGTTGTCCTGTGCTTGGCTGATGTAACTAAACAGGATGGATTCTGAAGCAAAATCTGATATGCAGCCCTTCTCGCAAACACACAGTTGCCTGCTTTGCCTTAGAGACATTTTTTAAAATAATAAAATGGCATTCTTTTGTATATAAATAGATATATAACTATATAAAAAGAGATGTATATAGTAGATACACTAAACAAATGCTGAAGGTTACAATCTAAAGCAAAACTTAACGACAATATAACCGAAGACAAATTTTAAGAAAACTTAGAACAGTCATCCCCATGGTTCTGCATTAGTAAAACCTCTGCTAAGTTTCATAGCTTCCACCTCTTCAGCTCCTTGGACTTTAATACCCAGTAGTGCTAGCTATTAACATGATTGCCCCAAAGTGCTTCTTAATTTTTACTTCTTTTTAATTTAAACAAAGTACATCTTGTTATAAAAACGAGAATCGCCCTAAAGAGTAAGATTCCTATAGAAAGCGCATAAAACAAAATTACACTTACAGTATTTTATATTAACTCTCGAAAAGTCCATACAACATTTTAATTCTAAAACCATTAATTTAATAATAATTTACCCTAAGCAGAATTTGCATTTTGATGAAAAAAAAAAAAAAAAAGATCTGTTGCTCGAAATCTTCTTTTTGGAGTTTTTTTCCCCAAAGGAATTCTGCATTCTACGCTAACCCAGTATGGACAAAAACAGGCCAGAAATTCCACTTAACCCTTGAAATCATGTGTCTCCATGGATAGTTAATATACCAATTACATAAAATCCATGAATTAACAACACTTTGCCCCCCGAACTGATAAAGATCTGAAAGTTATCATGATTGTTATATGTGCTGAGAATATATATCTCTGGACAGACACACAAGAACCTGGAAACCCTGGCTGCCTCTAGTTAGGGGACCTGTGACTGGGGTCCAGGAGTGGAAGGGAGACACATGTCACTAAATCAGCTTTCCCACATTTAGAATTTTATACCATGTGTATGTATTGGCCTTTTTTTTTTTTTTTTTTTTTTTTTTTTTTTTTTTTTTTTTTTTTTGCGGTGCGTGGGCCTCTCATTGCTTTGGCCTCTCCCGTTGTGGAGCACAGGCTCCGGACGTGCAGGCTCAGCGGCCATGGCTCATGGACCCAGCCGCTCCGCGTCATGTGGGATCTTCCCGGACCGGGGCACGAACCCGTGTCCCCTGCGTCGGCAGGCGGACTCTCAACCACTGCGCCACCAGGGAAGCCCTTGGCCATTTTTTAAAGAAAGTTATCATCCTGCTTCTTGGCATTTTGACTTTCTTGGCAGGTTTAGCATATGATGCAAAAATCTTTTAAACATTGTTGGATTTCAGCCAAATTTTGCTCAAAGAGGTTTCTGATACAGAAAATGCAATTTTTTAAAAAATAGCAATTTTCACCCAGCCTTTAAGGCAAAACTATTGTCCATTCCATGTTATATGTTAATATCATTTTCTACCACTCTTCTGTATTCTTTCTACTAAAATGTAGCCAAATATCCATCTTTTTGTAATACTGCTGAAGCTCTTTGCACGAACGGCTTTCAGCTTTAAAAAAAAAAGCAAAAAGCAAAGGGCTTTCATCGGGGCCCCAGAGTTACGAGGAGAAATGCTATCTTTTTGGATATTATGATGATTCGTAATGCACATTACGGCCTTTGTAAAGTAAAAGCATCTGAGTATTTACTGGCAAAAGAGAGAAAACACAATCTACAGAGTAAATCTGACAAGGACAACTATCCAGTGCAATACTGTTTTCATGCTTCTCTTTATCCTTTGTTCGGGACAATATAATTTAGTCTCGCAATTACCTATCCACGTGGGCATCACAAGAGTTGTACGTAAGCATCGCCGTGCAACTAAAACATAGTTGGTTACTCGGTCGGTAATAAAGTAGGGCAGGCCAATTAAGAAATTTCACCTTTTCTGTCATGATAGGGACCAACATTAAATTAAATACATGTGCTGGTGCCATAATATCATTGTAATGTTTGGCAGGAAATCCAGCCAATGTTTGTCTCTATTCAGGAATTATCTGTGTGCTTGATATTGTCAGCAGATTGATTTTTAAATGCATGAAACAAATCAGCGGCCATAATCAATAGTATTGAAACTTTCCATTTATAGGGTCCGTTTCAGCTAATGGGTTTCATCCTCTATCTGTTTGGTGCCACCACTGCCTGGATTAAAAAAACCTTGATTTCATACTTTATCATATGGATTCTAAATTCCATCAGGCACTCAAGGCTGTACCTGGTCCAGCACGCTGACCCCCCACACGCACGCACCACCATCCCGCCAGCGGACATGCCGCTGGCCTCCTAAATCTGCCGTTTTGCTGCAGCTCTGCTTCCAAGGGCTGTCCTCAGGTTAGTGGATCCATGCCGTCCCCCTGCGTAGAGCCAAGACCATGACCGTCCACAGTGCGGTGTGCGAAGCCAGCTCCCTTGGGACCACTCTTGGGCCTGACTCACGGCAGGTCCCCCGGGGCATCTGGCTAAGCCTTTCCGACTTTGGCCTGAGCTCAGACCCTCGTCGGGCTCCCTCCCCTTCCCTGTCCTGCTTCCCAGTTCTCTCCTTAAAAAAGAACTTTCCACAAATCCTTGCCTCGGTGAGTCCCGGTCTCAGGGTCTCCTTCTGGGGAATTGAAGCCTGAACACCCTCCAAGCAGACGAGCGCCTTCCCTCCTGGGTGCTGCCTCTGTCCCATAGTGACGCTGCTTCCCTCACAGGTGCCCTCCTGTCCCCTTGGGCTGTGCTTAGGACAAGGCGCCTAACAGTCAAGTGAGATACTGTAAGTGAGAACACTTCAAACCTGTAAAATGCGCTACAAACGTGAATCGCGAGTAGCAATAATGACTCTAACCTCGCTCATCCTTGCAGACCTGGCTCTAAGCCACCCCTCCTTGAAGGGGTGCCCTGCAGCTCTCTCTCCCTGCCGCAATTTTATTTAATCCTCTATATCCTCACTTACAGTGCAAGCTCCATGAAGGCCCAGACTTTTCTTATGCACTGTTGCAGCCTCAGCATCTAGGCTGATCCCTGCACATGGGGCATATTTAGCAAATATGTGTTAAATAATGATGCTCAATTCAAAGGTCTTGCTCTACTCTCAGCCCCTTGGGAAACAGAAGGGCAAAAAGCAGGGTTAAGGATCACCCAAAGTGCCTATGATGACATGCCTAACGTACAAAACAACTCAGTGGCAGAGCCAGGACCTCATCCTTGATCTCTTGTCTCCCAGGCCTGGGACCGTTCCATCTGAGACTCCACCTCCAGGCCCTACATCTTCCCTGGACCGCAGGGGAAAACTGCAACCCCTTCTCCTTCACCCAAACTATTGGCATCTGGGCTGTTCACTTTAATGATACGCTACCTTGTTATAAAGACGGACTGGGTGACTTCCTTGGTGGTGCAGTGGTTAAGAATCCGCCTGCCAATGCAGGGGACACAGGTTCGATTCCCTGGCCCGCGAAGATCCCACATGCTGCGGAGCAGCTAAGCCCGTGCGCCACGACTACTGAGCCTGCGCTCTAGAGCCTGTGAGCCACAACTACTGAGCCCATGCACCACAACTACTGAAGTCCGTGCGTCTAGAGCCCGTGCTCTGCAACGAAGAGTAGCCCCCGCTCGCTGCAACTAGAGAAAGCCTGCGTGCAGCAACGAAGACCCGTCGCAGCCAAAAATAAATAAATAAATGAATGAATTTTAAAAATTTATTTTAAAATAATAAAGAGGGACTGGGATTTTTAGCACTGTAGGGTTTTGTTTTTCGTTTTTGTTGGTTACCAGTAAATTTATTTCATTTTTTTATTGAAGTATAGTTGGTTTACACTGTTGTGTTAATTTCTGCTGTACAGCAAAGTGATTCAGTTATACGTGTATATATATATATACATTCTTTTTTTTAACATATTATTTTCCATTGTGGTTTATCACAGGACACTGAATACAGTTCTCTGGGCTACACAGTAGGACCTTGTTGTTTATCCATTCTCTATATAAAAGTTTTCATCTGCTAATCCCAAACTCCCACTCCATCCCTCCCCTGCCCCCCTCCCCCCTCAGCAACCACTAGCACTGTAGTTTTATGTGTGCTGTTTTCACCTCCCCAACTAAACCTGAAGCTTCCTGTTGAATTCCCCTCCACACCATCTTCAGGACCCTGCACAGGACGGACCACACATATCCGCTGGAGGAAAGAGGCAGGCAAAGATGAGGCGTGCAGACGCTGAAGTCAGACAGACCTGGCTCCAGGGCCCGCTCCGCATTTACCACCTGCATGGCCTTGAACAAAGCTGCTGACCATCTCTGCACCTTGCAGAGAAAGTGAGAGAGTCCCCGCGCCCCAGGATTACTGGGAGGACCTAATGAGATAACACATGCCAAGCATTCCGCACAATGGCTGGTATATGGCAACCGCTCAGTAAGTATAACCTGCAGTTAGTAATACTAGTAGCAGTGGTAGTAAAAACAGGGTCCCAAACACCGACTTCCAAGTGGTTTAAACAGGCAAGGATCAAAGACCTGAGTTCAGAAAAAATCCTGCTTATTAATGCCTATTAAATACCTAAACTATTATATCAGGTGTCTCCTTTTCCTTATAAACTTAAGATGTTCACTAACTACACACAGTCCCCAATGTCCTTCTCCACAGGGAAAGGCCAACCCCCCTCCCCCCCAGTTTGCTCTTCTGGGTCACCTCCCATCCATCTCCTCCTGACTCCTGGCTCCCTGCTTCGCCCCACTCTGCAGAGCTTGCATTGGGTGTAGACTCCATCCCCAGTCCCAGGAGAGCAGTGCTGGACACTTTGCATTTCACAAAGGCGTCCCTTCTGATAGCCTCATTCGTTCGTTCAATGAGCTCACATTTATCAAATGCTGGACACTTGGATCAAAAGCCAGACGACCACCTGCCCTCTAGAGAACCTCCCAGACCTGAGAGTCCCCCAGCTTCTCTTTCTTAATCACAGACTCACCTTTGAGAGCTCTCCTTCCTCCCAAGCAGCATTAGGATGACTGTCTCATTCTCAGCAATAAGAGCAGGCGAGCTGGATTCAGACGGCCAGGGTTAGAATACCGGCTCAGTCACATTCTTATGACAAAACCATGGGCAAATTTCCTTCCCTCTCTGCTTCACCCACCTCACCTTTGGAATGAGGATAATGATGCCTACCAACTAGACCTGTCAGAATGAAATGAAAACCCAATGAGCCTATATGGGATAAGAACCTAAAACAAGAGTGGATATACGCATATGTATAACTGATTCACTTTGCTGTACACCTGAAACTAACACAACGTAAATCAACTATATTCCAATAAAAATAAATAAATAAACAAAAATATAAGAGAGTGAGATAATAAAAACATTTTTCTAAATGCTTTATTTAGAAAAAGTGAAAAATCTTAAAGTTAGACTAATTGCTTTTTTAAAATAAATTTATTTATTTATTTAATTTTGGCTGCGTTGGGTCCTCGTTGCTGCACGTGGGCTTCCCCTGGTTGTGGTAAATGGGGACCACTCTTTGTTTCGGTGCACGGACTTCTCATTGCGGTGGCTTCTCTTGTTTCGGAGCACAGGCTCTAGGCGCATGGGCTTCAGTAGTTGTGGCACGCGGGCTCTAGAGCGCAGGCTCAGTAGTCGTGGCGCACGGGCTTAGCTGCTCTGCGGCATGTGGGATCTTCAAGAACCAGAGATCGAACCCGTGTCCCCTGCATTGGCAGGCGGATTCTTAACCACTGTGCCACCAGGGAAGTCCCAAATTAGAGTAACTGTATCCAAAATGCCTACTAACTCTTATGCAATAAAATCATTTATATACTCAAAAAAAAAAACCCAATGAAGTCTTTAGAACAGCACATGGCACGTATTAATAAATGCTCACTGATACCATTTTACAGCTTACAAAAAAGATCTACCCTGTAGTTGGAACGGCTGCTTGGCGTTAACACAACAAAGTGGTAAGCTAACCGCTGAAGAAGAAGAAGTAAAATGTTCTGAACTATTGCTATGTCACAGCAAGGCTCTCCTTTTCTAGGCATCTGCCAAGCCAGCTAAAACCTCTGCTTCCAGGGAAAATGTAAAGAATCTCGAGCAGGGACCACAAGTTCTATTTGTAACTCAAACTCAAAGAAGGCTCTAGAACAAAGAGCATCCTGACAGCTCAGGGGGCAGAGAGGTACAGGAGGCTGCCTTGGGCGGAGTGCGACCTGCCGCAGAGGCTGACCCCAGAGACCCCTGCAAGGCGGCCCGAGGCACAGCGCCCGAGGGAAGTGCAGGTTCTAGAACCAAGGAACAGCCAAATCAGAGGGCAGGACACAGCAAGGGAAATCCCGAGCACTGCCAACAGTTGAGACTCGAGACGGTGGCAGTGTGGTCCTGGGTGATCCGTCGCCAACAGCAAGACCCTCAGCCTGTGGCCCAGGGCGTGAAGGAGGGTCCAGTCTCAGGGGGAGGGAGCCGGCAACAGCTGGGCAGGATTCCCCAGGCATGTGAATTTCGGTTAACAACAGTCCTGGCAGGAAACATGGCACTAAGCAGGTAAATCAGGACAAAAATCCATTCGAAACACCTGAGCTAATAAGGCAGGTGAGCAGAAGGTACACAAAGGGAGAAAAGGGAAAAGAGTAGACCCAGAGACCCCAGCCTGGGGCTCAGCCCTGGCCCATCAGAAGCCAAGTGTACTGGCAACAAAGACTTGATTCCAATCCCTCCAACGGTGGGAAGGCAGCACCTTAAATGCTACTTCCTTTCATAGTAGATGTGTTGGCCCAGCTGTGGGCACCCGTGCAGAGCAATGGAGGGAAAATGATGTAGCAGAGCCCAAAGGCAAACCCAAGACCAAAACATGGTAAGAGGCGAGCATTCCAGGTACGTCAAGGATGGGAGGGTCTGTGTGTAGGTTTCACTCTGCACGCTCAGCACGTTAAATGAAAGTAGCCCACAGAAGGGTTTGCCAGGGATGTGGGGTGAAACATGGGGCTTCTACTTAGGGTTAAGTCTTTCCCAGAGAAGGTGATTAGTGGCAGTGACTTGAGTACGTTGTCTGTATTTATAGCATTTTCTCTCAGCCATCAAATCCAGAGGACAAATGCCAAAGGCCTCTAGAGGATGAGTACCCGGATTTTTTCCACTCCACCTCTTAAAGCAAAACCCCTCCCCTAACATTCAGACTCTCCCCTGCCCAAGTCTCTGAACGAGAGCCAGCTCTCAGCCCACACCCCTTCCCGCCCCAACAGGGCCGTGACCCACGACCTTGCTGGGTCCACAGGCCACGCCAGGCCTTGGGGCGGGAAGGGGTGTGGGACCCACCAGACTGCTCCAGGGCAGCAGGAAGGGAAGACTGAACAACACTCAGAGCACCAGAAAAGAAGACCTGAGATCCCAAATCAGGAGCAGAGCAACTTTTTCCCAGACTGGTGATGACTCAAGGGATTCCCAGGCACAGCAGTAAAGCCTCGGGGGCCGTCTTCGTGCCTGATGCCCCAGAATGCTAAGCGAGTCACCCCGTTCTGCCGCGTCCTTGCCAAAGTCAACTCCAATGTGAGCCTCAATTTCTCATCCGTCACAAACTGGGTGGCCCCCAGAGTCACCTCCCACCCAGGATCCTATGACTCCCTGAGCAGGAGACCAAACAGGCCCAACCTTTGTCCAGTTCAGGGAACCAGGTCAATTCTCTGCTGGGCAGGAGCCCCAGACTGGAAGAGCAGGAGTGGTCACGAGGCTGCACTCCTGACACAGGTAAGAGGAAGGAAGCCATGCCTCAGAGCCTGCATCCAGCCCAGCCGGCCTCTGCTGGACTTTTGCAAGGGTTAAATTCCTAGGCCTGAGAAAAGGCACCAGATCCCCAGGGGCAGGAGAGAGATGAGCTTCCTCCTCCTCCAGCTAAGGTCTGGGATGGTTTCCTGTGCATGTGTGTATGCGTGCATGCACGTGTGTATGCATATGTGTGTGTGTGTATGCGTGTGTGTGTGTGTGAACGCGCGTGCGCACGCCTTTGTGGGGTTTTTCCCTCCCTCCTGACCAGCAGGTGGGGCTGCCCATGACAGAGGGAGCCCCTGAGGCTAACCCTGTGTGCATCCCTCCAGCAACGATGCGCGGCTGGCCACCCTGCCCCTTCCCATACCACCTCTCACCTGGGGGTTGTCCATGTACCAGAGAAGGCAGTTGGCCTGCGTGTCCAGAATAAAGTACCTCCGCAGAAACTTGCCGCTGTTCTCATTCTCCTCGATGTCCAGAAACCCACAGATTCGGTTCTGCCGATCCACATAAGGCATTCCTGGGCTCTGCTCACATTACCCTGTGTGGCAGGAGGGAGGGAGGGGCCGTGAGAAGGAGAGTAAAGCGGGTGCCTCACTCTGGCCTGACGCCCCTCTGCCAGAAGGGGGGCTGCCACCCTCTCCCACTGGTGGCCTTCCCCAGGGCCCCAGACGTCCCACCCCAACCAGACCCTGGAAACTTCTGTCCACTCTGTTCCATGAACAGTCACCAAAATCCATTAATTCAACTAACTTTCCTGAGGCTCCACTACATGCCAAGCAGAGTGCTAGGCAACTTTACACGCGCGGAAGATGTGAGTCTAGACTCTGGGTCAGGGGCCTGGGTTCAAATCCCAGTTCTAGTCACTTACTGATGTTTGTGTGACCACAAACTGTTTAATCTTTCCATGCCTGAGTTTCTGCATCTGTAAAATGGGGATAATAATAGGACCTACACCAGATTTTGGCGAGAATTAAGTACGTGACAGGCAAAGCATTCATAAACACTAGGTATTGTTATCACTCTTCAGAAAAGCCTTGTAAAGTAGGTTATAACCCAATTTATATGTAAAGAAACTATTGCAGAAAGGATTTAAGCTCCCGTGCAAACACCTGGATAAACTCTGCCGAGAATTCAGGTGTGAAGAGCAGCCCCTCCAGCTCCATGAAGGTACCAAGGAATCAAATCCGAGGGGTTCCTGGGGCAGGGCCACACCCCTCAGCCCCAGGATCACTTCCTTCACTTTGCCATTTCCCAGAAGCCACTTGTAATCGAAGGAATGAGGGAGCAGAAGAAAGCCCAAACCTGAACACTTTCCTGATTGCAGAAGAGGGTCCGGCGATTTGAGACATTCCGCACCCTCAGACAGGCCTCCCCTCTCCTGGCTCCCTTCCGTCTGTCTGAAGAGCCAAAGGATAAGGCAGGAGCTCTGTTCTCCTCCCCAAGAGGAAAAGCACCCTCCAACAGGCAGCTACACCCCACCGGGACGCACAAGGCACTGCAGAAGTGCGACACGGTGCCCAAGGGTTAGAAAACCCCACGTGACAGTCAGAACTTCAAGGACAGACGCCACCCACCCCACCCACCCCTGGTCCTGCTTGGCTCCAACAAAGCAAAAATTCACTGTGACCCAAGCCCGCCATGGCCCTGAGCCTATGACTAAGCACAGCTGAGAGACGGCTGGCTTCGGGCCGTGCCCTGCACCATGACCCTGGGTGAGCCCCTGAGCTACCAAGATGCCACGCCCGCAGGCTTCCTGGCCAGGAGGAAAGTCCCACATGCAGAGACACACATTCCCACAAGACTAGGCGAATTCTAAGGATGTGGATGGTGGCGGGGCCTTGCGGTGCCGAGACGCTGCCCCAAGAAAAAAATACCCTGCTCACACACCAGGATGCCAGGAAATAGTGAATCCCTTGATTCCAGGTAAGGTCAGGCAGAATCCCAACGGGGCAGATGACTCAGTCAGGAGGGAGGCGGGTCAGGGGATCCCACGGCGACTCACTGGGCAATGATGGGAGACAAAAAGGAAAGCACGCAGGGAAACAGGACACAGATGAAACAGCACAGCTAGAAAGAAGTAAAATAGGAGGAGAGAAAAGGAGAAAAAGTGGAAAGAGGAGGTTTAGAAAGAGGGCAGAGGAGAACGAAGTAGCAGCACAGTGGGACAGGAGGACCCCGAGGGTGAGGGCCAGGGGGGAGACACCCCTGCACGCAGTGCATCACGTGGTCAGAGGTCCCTGTGGCCAGATCCCCAGCTTCTCTGTACCTCCCCAAACTAAGCCTCCATCCCAGCTCCCGTCTCACCACTGGCCAAAGTGAGTTCAGGAAAGGGAGAAAGATGGGTTCAAGCCAAGGGGTAGGGTCAAAAATGGGGAGGGAGAGGCCCAGCGCAGGTTGGGGAGGAAGCGGATCCCTCAGAAAGGATGCAGCTTCCCCCAGGGAAATCAGGGGAAATCAGGAGTCCCAGGCAGAAAGGCTGGGTCAGCCCTGCAGTGAGGGTGCACCCAACCCCCAAGAAAACTCAGCAAATTCCCCTGATGCCAGCGCAGCCACAGAGACAGACGTTCTGGGGGATTCAGCGCTGTCGCCACCCGGGACATCCCTAAGGGGAAGGGTATAAATTGCAGTGGATAACAAAGCCAACCGTCTCTGGGTGCAGCCAGTAAGCACAGCACCCACCCGACTTCACGCTGCCTTTCCAATGTCCCCTCTTCAGCCCAAGGGGCCTGTCTTTTTCTCAAGTCAGAGGCCAGAGAAGCCACTGTTTCCACAATCCTCCAACAGTCTACTCTTGTAGAGGGGGCTTCCCACTTGCATGGTGGGAGAGGACCCTCAGGGACCAAAAGGAAAGATGATAAAAAGAAGAAATCTGGTTACACATCTCCTGACTGTGGTTCTAGCCCAGAAAAAAAAAAGCTGCTGTGATGTCCTGAGAAGCAGCTGAGTCACAGGGCTCATCAGCATGTGGGAGGTGGGTGGGGGCAGGATGGGCGGCAGGAGCACCAAGCATCACACGGGAAGTGTGGTTAGAACGAACAAGCCCACCCACACAGAAGCGACAAACCCAAAGATGGCGCAGACACACAAACCTGAGGTCCCGAGCCCGGTCCTCTGACAGTGCATCCTCATCCCGTGGGTGCGTCCCTTGTCCCAGCAGCTGCTGGTACAGAGAGCCAGCCGCCACCGGCCCCCAATCCCCTCTCCCTGCTTCTTCAACCTGTCCCCCAGCATCGTCCAAGTCTCCGCTGGCTCCTCCCCTTTTTCCCAGAGAGGCTCCTCGGATGGGATTAACTCTGCCACCACCCCCCCAGCCCTGAAAACCAGGCAGGGAGGGGAGAAAAGGAAGTGCCAGCAACCGATCCATAAGGGGGAGGACACCCTGATGCACATACACATACTGTCTATCACCTCTTCGAAATGTCCCTTCCAACTTGCATGACACTCCTCGGTTATACAGTTCTAGCCTGTCTTTTAAACTTTAAAATCACTTGTTATCTTAAATTTCATTTTAACCGAGTTCCCCAGTGTAAAAATACTGGGGGGAGGGTGACACTGGGTGATGCGCCCCAGGAGTTGCCCCATGCCCACCCCCACCGTATCCTGGGTCCCTCAACTGGACAATGACTCTCGGCCCATCTCCTGGGGCAGCGTGCAAAGTGTTCTGGCTGTGTCAGAGCACCGGACAGTACTCTCTCAGGCCAGCCCCTCCACCTTCGCTCTAATTCCGTAACGAAACCACCCAGCGAGGAGCTCCTAGGCCATCACAACACACGGACAGGAAAGAGCACAGACTCTGTGCCCAGCAAGGGACCTCGGCCCACCGCACTCAGCACCCTGTCTTTCCAAAGCACGCCAATCTCCCCAGTGTTTTCCATTTCTAGTGCAAAATTCACAATATAACAATGCTAGCATTAAAAAAAAAAACACTCTAGGGTTTCCCTGGTGGCGCAGTGGTTGAAAGTCCACCTGCCGATGCAGGGGACACGGGTTCGTGCCCTGGTCCGGGAAGATCCCACATGCTGCGGAGCGGCTGGGCCCGTGAGCCATGGCCGCTAAGCCTGTGCGTCTGGAGCCTGTGCTCCGCAACGGGAGAGGCCACGGTAGTGAGAGGCCCGCGTACCACTAAAAAAAAAAAAAAAAAATCACTCTAGCCAACTGTTTTCACTTTTGCGTGCTTTTTCTTGCTTCTGTCCACATAATCAACCTTCTTAAAACTTTAAATTATACCGTAAACATGTTCCATGTTGCTACACAGTCTTTATAATCAGTGTTTTTAATGGTTGCATAACATCACTGGACTGGATTTACTATAATTTACTTAAACCATTTCTCCATGATTAGACAGTTAGATGATATCCAATTTTTCTAATGCTAAAATTCATCTTTTTATACTTTTTTCTTCTTTTACACATGGATACAGCATAAATTCCAAGTAGTAATAAGACTAGATCATAGGTTATGAACTTTTATAACTCTTGAGACTTACTACAAAATTGCTTTCTAAAAGTATTTCATCTGTTTACACTGCAGCCAGCAATATATTGTTACCATTGCTACAATCTTACATACATTGAATGTTCTCATTATTTTAAACTGTGGCTAGTTTAAACATATAATGACGTCCAGTGAGGCAGAACATTTTTTCATGTTTGTTTCCTGCTTCACATTCCTTCCTAGACTTTGTTAAATGCAAATCAAAATTATGTGTGGGGCTTCCCTGGTGGCGCAGTGGTTGAGAGTCCGCCTGCCGATGCAGGGGACGCGGGTTCGTGCCTCGGTCCGGGAAGATCCCACATGCCGCGGAGCGGCTGGGCCCGTGAGCCATGGCCGCTGAGCCTGCGCGTCCGGAGCCTGTGCTCCGTGACGGGAGAGGCCACAACAATGAGAGGCCCACGTACACCAAAAAAAAAAATTATGTGTGCACACAATCAATTTCTCTCTCTCTCTCCCTCTCCCTCCCTCCCTCTCTCCTTTTCTCTCTCTCTCTCACAAACACACACACCCCAAACAAAACCAAAACATAATCTCAATAATTCAAATAAGTAAATAATGTACCTTAATGAAAAGTAAAATAGAAAAGCGGCAAGTTTTACACCATCTAGATTTCCTTAGTACATAAGTTGCTAAGTATGTGCTGCAAATGAAAGTATGTTAAATATTTAATTGATAGTAAAAGTGAAACTTTCTTTTTTGGCCACGAGGCTTGCAGGATCTTAGCTCCACCACCAGGGAGGGATCAAACCCAGGCCCCCTGCAGTGGAAGCACAGAGTCCTAACCACAGGACCCCCAGGGAATTCCCAAAAGTGAAACTTTTAGAAAGAAAGGGACTTTGCATGGAGTTACCCATTGATCAGCGGCAGAAAATGGGTTAAATGTCAACTAACCCGAGATTCCTGGCCAACACTTGCCCGCTGACGAGATGAAGCTCATGAGAAAAGAATCAATGGCTGCCCACCATCGAATGAGATGAGGGCACAGGGCAACATCCCCGTCCCAAATATCTCCTCTACTGCCCATTCCAGTGCCTTAGCCTCCATGATTGGAGGAGATTCAAGCCAAGAATAAAATTCTCCCCTAGGAATTGAGACAACTGACATCTTTATCAGGCTCATTAATATACAAGAGACAACTTGGGACCAAGACCCTAAGAAAATAAAACATGTCCCAATGGGAGACTGAGGCATTAGCAGGGAAGAAAAGTAAGAAGGCTGTCTCCTGAAGACACTTCTTAGGGTTCTTATACACCCGGGACAGTAGTATGAAGCTTTCCGGAAAGCAATTTGGCGGTATGGAACTAGAGAGCTAAAAATGTTCCTATCCTTTGACCCAGAAATTCTACTTCTAGAATTCCATCCAAGTAAATAAACAAAGATGCAAATACAGATTAAAATAAAACGATGGCAACTGCAACAGAATTTATAATGACACAAAGTTGGAAACGCCCTGAATGTCCAAATGATTAGGGAATAATAAATAAATGATAGGACATTCACATAAGGAAATGTTGCACAATCTTTAAATAGCTATGTTTTCAAGTACTTTTAAATGAATTAGGGAAAAACTCCCCCAAAGTTTTTTAAAGATACAATATGATTTAGAATATGATCCCAGTCCTCTAAGTGTTATTTTTATATTTCTATATTTGGATAGAAAAAGACTGACATCCAGGCACCAAAATATTAGCAGTTATTATCTATGGGTCACAGGCGAATTTTATCTACATCTATATTTTTTTCCATATTTTCCAAATTTTCTACAGGAAATGTATGTTACTTTATTTAGCAGGAGGGAAAGCTATTTAACTCCACACACACCCCCATCCCCAGCGTACAAGTTTTGAAGCTGAGAATAAATTTCTCAATTCTCCGGAGTCCATAAACAAGCAAAACCTTGCCTAAATTATAGCGCTCTTGGGACTTCTTAGTGTTTCAAAGTCTTAAATCTAATAAAGCCATGTTCCACCCATCAGAATTGCCCAAAAAATAGGTACCTACCCAGAGGGCTTTGGCACCCTCCAATCTAGTTGGGTTTCTTACTTCCTACTGCAGCCTCCCCTAAGAGAAGCTCTTTCTTTCCTCTGTGGGTTTGGCTGCTTGCTCTCTGGTCTTCATAAGAGGAGCCCCTGTCCTGGGGGTCAACTGAAGATTCACACGCAAGTCAGTGCCTCTTTCCCTCTGCTGTCACAGAGCCTGGAGCACAGCACGCCCAGAAGCACGGATTCCGACAAAGACCCCCTCAGTGGAATTTTCCTTCTTGAAACTTGGGAGATGGGGCTGATGTCTTTAAGTTAAATGTCTAGATAGATGAATGAAAAGATGGATAAATAGGTTTTTTTTTTTTTTTAAAGAAAAGCTGAAGAGCTATTAAGTCATGAAAGCTCTGGCTTACTGTACTGGACGTCTTATGTGTAAGATCTCTAATGTGGCTTGAAGATACAGGAAAAAATAGAGTGAAATAAGGGAGATTCATCTGCCTGATCGTCCCGATACTTCTGAGGTAAATACAAACGAAAGAAAGTGGTAACAGAGATAAAGCCTTAAATGGTATTGGCCCCAGGATGAAATAATCCACTATAATCTCCGGTAGTTCAACTCAAAAAAAAATGAATCCATTTTTAAATTTGGTTATTTTTCTTTCATGTTACTTGGCGTTGGTAGGAAAGGGAATTTCAGGGATTTTGCTCCAGAAAAAAGTCAGGAAGGCGTTTCTTAACATAGGGGGGCGGGCAGGGATGCAGTGAAAACATCTGCTATCTTGTCATCCTCGAGGGTAGAAGCTGGGGACAGTAGCATCAGTGGTAAGTGAGAGGGATACCAACGGGAAATTGCTAAATTTCTACAGGAGAAAGTTAATCGGGAAATGACATCAGAGGTCTCAGAGAGGACCGTAATAAGCAGACAGGAACTGGGGTGTGGAGGTTAGAAAACGTATGGGCCATGCGAACAGAGAGTTCGCCTACGTTTCCATCTCCCACCTACATAAGGGTGCACCGCGGAGGGCCCACGAATGCCCAGGGCCCAGTAAAAACACAAGAATGACAACAACAAAACACAAGCGTGGCTATTTCAGAACACAGCTCTGAGACTGGGCCAAAGACTCTAACTTCCAAAATGTGGGAACATCTATTTCCTACCGTTATAACATCATTGCATTCTGAAGCTGTCATAAGAGCACATTCCAAATAGTCTGAGGCCGGAGAATAATGTGAGAGAGAAGAGAATGTACTGAGAACACATTCCCAGCGGAAGAGCAGGCTGAGGAATGCAGACATCCACAGGAATGGGGAGGGTAAGAGAAGGTGCCCGAAGTCCCCTGGACCCAAGAACTCTCAATGGAGGGCAAGAGACACTCGAGGAATTTTTTTAAGGGAAAAAAATACTGGGGAAATGGCAGGAACGACTGACTACTGATACCACTCCAACAAAGATGCCAAAAACAGCAAAATGTTTTAAACACTCCTGACCTCTCTGAACAGCAGCCTCATCTATGTTCAGAGAAAATGTGGTTGTTAGAGCTGGTACGAAACAAAGGCCTGCCCTTGACTCAAGGCTCCTGAGACCACCTCCCCCCAGAGAGTTCACCAGCACAGGGACCAGCCCCAGGGGTTATAAATAGCCTATAAAAACTGAGATCTCCCACTTTCAGAATCCAGTTACTAGGCTCTGCGATTCAGTTTCACCGTAGGCCTTCTTACTGGTAACAGCACAGCAGCTTCATCTTCCTTTAAAAGTTGGACCTTCTCACCCACTAAAACCTGGGCAGTAGAAGGAAAAGAAAGCATCCTTATTTCTCCTACGCACTAGCCTCTTGCAGAGTGCTGGGGGGAAAGTCTAAAGGGCCTAAGCCTGCCTGTCTAAAGGCACTGTGCTCCCGTCTCTGGATGTAGGGACGGAGGCGGAGCCAGGTGTGGCACAGAGCACGTGCAGGTGACAAGGATGGGTCTGAGAGCGTCTGACAAAACTCTTGCAAGAATGTGACCACTGAAGAGGGCGAGCTGATTTCAATGACCCACCGCTGTGCTGGAGTGAAGTGAAAGAGCATGGGTTTTAGAGTCAGACAGACTCTACTAAACTCTTCAGGGCCTATTTCCTCATTTGCAAAATGGAGAGAATCGCTGTACCTACTTCAAAGGCTGCTGTGTGCATTAAATGAAATAATGTGTGAAAAGTGCTTAAGAGGAGGCATGGCAAAGACTAAGCACTGTGTAACTGTTGTTGTGAAGATGTGTGCGTGTGTAGTGCCTAACAAGTAGTACATGACCCCCACCGCTAGGTAAAACAGGGCAGGCAGCTGCCAGGCCGTCTCCACGCCTCAAATATCAATAAGGAAATCCCACTGGGAAGGCAGTGACGCTGGAATCCCTCACAAGGAAAGGCATAAGCTGCCCTTACTCTTCCGTCTACTCCAAGAACCATCATATTTCTCGAAAATTCTCCAAAAGGTTAAAAAAAAAACAGTCCAAGAGATCCACCGACTCCATCTCGGCCAGGCCACCCTGAAAGTTAACAGAACCAGGCCTGCGATCAGACGCCAAGGAAGGGTCTCTGGAGCCACCTCCTGCTTGGCCCGTGGGAGAATCAGAGCAGCAGAGATCCGCTCCGCAAATGGATGGCCAAAAGAGAGTCCTAGCTGATGGGAGGGCGAGCCCTTGCCTTTGCACTTTAACCCCAGTGTTTCTCAGGGAGAAGGGAACCTCCCTTTTTATCTCAGCTGGCCGGGCAGAAAGGCAGCCCAAGGTTCGGAGTAAAGGTCAACGGGGCCTTCCAATTACTGTCCCACTACAGCAACCACAGACCTGTGCAGAACAGGAAGCAAGGGACCCCATCCCTCCCACCCCCCAGCTGCCCTATCTCCCTGCCCTGGCCAATTCCCTGGCTCAATGATGGGCTTATATCAGGCAGGGCTAGGATTCTGCTCTTGCCATAGACTGTCACACTATAATATTTGCTCTGCTTCCTTCCTTTCCAAAGCCTAACAGATTGGATTGCCGGAGTCCTCTCCAGCTCACTAAGACACGTGGAAAACTGAAAGTAAGGCAGCGGTGGGAAGAGGGAAGAGGCCGAGCAGTGCAACGCCCCAGCACCCAGATCATCTTTTCCAAGCTCCACGACCATCTCGGCCAAAATAACTACTTACTACAGTTTCAGGGAAACAGAAGAGATATTTACTGCACTGGGGCCACAGCAAGATCTAATTTGAGGCGTTCCAGCCTTTTAACAGGGGCATCACCCACCTGCCCACCTGCCCCATGAAGAAGACCGGAGATCAATGAAGCGCCAGCTGGATGCACATCCGGAGATCGAGGCCCTGCTGCTCCCGGCTCCCTAGTGATCCGGCACTTTCGGCAAATACCAGGCAAGCCAGCAGGAGGGCTGCTCGGAGGGGCGTGGCTGGCTGATGGGGCTGATGATTCTCCCTTCCCATTTTTGCAGAATCTCTCCATAAGTAGGCACCGACCAAAATCTGCATGTCTCCAGGATTTATTTTAACCTCGGGGGAAAACACCGAGCTGAATTACAGTTCAGCTCACTACGATGACACGACGGGATTTGCAGGCCCTACTTCCTTACACAGAAGAGAGAAGCAAGCACCAACGACAGGGAAAAAGAAGCACTGCAAACTCTCCACCAAAGGGCAGGTGGTTCCCCAATCCATACCTAGGTGATTACCCATCTGTGAAGTGAGCGAGGCTCCCATCAGTAGGAGTGCCATAGGCACTTTGTCAAAAGCCGGGCTTACAAGGAGGGCGAAGGATACTTAGGTCCAAAGGCAACACCCAAGGGAAGCCCTCATGAACCAGCTCAAACGAGCTTGAGGCACCACCACATTGCTCTCTTCTCTTCCATTTGGATAGGGGCAAACAATTCATGCCCTTGCAGTCACTCACTCATTCATTCAAGAAACGTTTACTTAGCACCTAGTAGATGTCACACACCAGGCTGGCCACAAAGTCTAGACTGCAAGCTATGGCAAAAGTCACCTGCGTTCAAGTGGCACACGATGGTGAAGGCTAATATATGAAAGGAGGAGAAGGCTTTTAAAGCTTCCTCTGGCTTCTCAAAGCATGCTGGATCTCTATTTTAGCAATCTGCATTGTGTCCTAGGCCCTAGTGTACCGCCTGTGTCCTCCATCAGATGGTAAGCTCCCTGAAGACAGAGGCTACATTTTGTTCATCACTGCCTTTCCTGTCTTAATTACCCTATAAATGTCAGCTGAATGCAACTGAAATAGAAAACAAACACTTCGATTCTTTCAAGATCTTTGGCTTTACTGTTTCTGAAGGCTTTGCCACCAAACAAAGAAAAATGATGAAGCTCCAGAAAGGAGGAAAAAGGGGATTGACTTAGATATATTAAGAAAACAGAAGTACAATTTTGGAACTTCAGCCCAAGTGCAACCACCACTCAGCGGACCGAGATGCCTCGCGGGTGTCACCGCTGGCGTCCCGGTAGAATGCCTGTCCCCTCCCCTTCTCTGCGGGTTACTCTCCTCTGAAAATCCCCATCTGGAGTCCTAAAGAAAGACGGGGCGGGTGGCGGGAGAAGGAGTTAGAAGGGGAAGATTCACCAAGTAGCAAGGAAACCTTACAGCGAGAGGCTGGGGGTTCAGGGCTGGCCTGGGGAGGAGATGGGTCCGCCCCCAGTGAGGTGGCCCTGCCGCGCCTCCTCTCACACTTTTCGTTCCTACAAGGCCTCTCTTTTCCCTTTCCTCTTTTTTTTTTTTTTTTTTTTTTTAATTCGATGAAATAGCAGTCTTCAGAACTGGAGCAGAAGAGGGAAGCGGGTAAGGTGAGGAAGAAGTTCGTGAGACAGACAGACAGACAGCTCCCCTCGAGTGCTTTCCCGACCTGACACCAAATCTGCATTTTAGGACAGTTTCCTTTAAGTCACCCCAGAGTCCGTAGTTCCAGAAGCCCGAGGGGCCCGGGCTGGACCCAGAGGGAAGGGAGGCATCTCCCTCGGGAGGCTTCTAGGCCTGCCACGGAATAAGGTAATAGGGGAAGAGAAGGATGAGTCTCCACGGCCCCATCCGTGCCCCCGGGGACTTGCCTGCACGTTCTCTGCTCGTCTCCCCTACCCGCTGCCCTGGCAGTCGTGGCCGAGCCGGGGCCCCAGCGCCAGAAACCGCGGAGAAGTTTCGCCGCTGCAAACGTGAGAAAACGCAGCTCCGCAGAACACCCGCCCCCACCCTGCCCGCGGCCCCACCCCGCAGCCCGACCCCTGGCGGCGGCGACCTTGGCCACCCCGGGCGCTCCCGAGGGCTGGAGGAGGGGCTGCCCTGAGGGCTCGCCGGGGGCCACCGGAGGCGGCCGCGGGACGGCGGCGACCTCCCCTCGGCCCGCAGGGGGGCGCTCCCCCCCCCCCCGCCCGCCCCTCGGCGCCGCGCCGCTCCCGGGCCAGCGCGGGCGCCCCACTTACCCCGCCGCGCAGGGCCGGGGCTCGGGCAGGGTGCGTGGGTTACATCGGGCTGGGAAGCGCCTCTGGGGCCCCGCGGGCCGTCGCTCTCGGGGGATGTCTGTCGCCGCCAAACTCTCCGGGTCTCTCGCGCCTCTCGCTCCTCTCCCCCTCCCCTCCTCCCTCCCTCCTTCTCTCTTGTCCTTCGGCTCTTTTTTCCGGGTTAATTACGTTTCGCATTAAAGCAAAACCCAGCCCCGGATGTGAGTACAATGCTCCGCCGAGCCCGCCGGGGGCGGAGAGGGGTGCCGGGGCGCCGCGGGCTGGGAGGGGGCGCGGCCGGGCGCGCGGGCTGCGCGGACTCGGCGGGGGCGGGGCGCCCGGAGGCGGCCCCAGAGGCTGCGCGCCGGGACCACCTCGGCCGCGCCGGGGGAGGCCCTGCTTCCGACGCAGGCCCCGGGCAGCAGGTGTCCGAGTGGGAAAGGGGCCCGGGGATGAGGGCATCCTAGAAACAGGGAGACGAGCCGGCCCGCGGGCTCACTCTTTACCCCGTTTATTCTTCCCAAAGCACCCACCTCCTCCCCCACCCCGCTCCAGCGACTTCAGCCTGGCCTTCCCGGGACCCGGAGCCTTCAGCCATCGGGGTTTAGGGTTAGCGTCGAAGGAAGCATCTCAGATTCTCCCGGGTTGTCATGCATGTGCCCTAGGAGCCCAGGGGGGTCGTAAGTTCTAACGGCTGTATAGGGACTTTTTCAGAGCGTGACGCAAAGACGCCTTTCCAGCCCTCGGAGCGGGAGGGAGCTCTGGGGGAAAATGGGAAACAGACAAGCAGCAGGTATTAAGTAATATTGCCAAGAGGAACCTAAGAGAACTGTCGGGTGCCGGTGCAGCCTCTGCGTTACCGCATTTGATCCACGCTGCAACCCTATGGGTATCAATCCCCTTCACGATGAGGAAACCGAGACTCAGAGACGTTAAGGAATTTGCCCTGGGTCCCACAGTTATCAATGGCTCGTCTGTCAGGTTCTGACACCGGCCTCGCACGTGAGGAGATAGATATTTCAATGTACATGCAGCCAGGCACATAACATTCGAAACACAGAAAACGTAGTGGATTGACCCTGGGATGGAGGACCGACCGGGACCTGCGATTCCTGGGGATTTTGGTGCAAATATAGTTGATAAGGTCGAGTCCTAGTTACAAGGCTTTGACGCAGGGGAGGGCCGAAGAAGACCCTTAAGGCTGGATGGGCGGGATTGCGGGAAAGGCTGGTCCACGTCCCAGTGTTGGAAGGGGAAAGGCAGACTGTTAAAAAGTCTCCAGGACCTGAGGCAGCAAAGCCTGGGGGAGGGGGGCCCCAGCCAGACGAGCCGGGAGGAAGGTAGGACCACGCTCAGCACACACCCCGAAAGCACCAGTGATGAAACCACACGTTTCCTCTTCCATTTTGATTGCCAAAGCAAAAATGAACCGACCTGCTCTCTCAGGTGTGAAAAAAGACTGTTTGCTTTAGAACATTTTGCTTTGAATGAGGAAGGAAAGGGGGACACAAGAAAAAAAGCATTTCCTTTGAAATAAATACATCAACGTCAAATTTTTTTTTTTTTTTTTCTATCTGCTCATGAAGATTTTTGCCACTCACATAAATTTCAGGCAGAGCATATACTCTGGAACCAGATGGCCTGGGTTTGAATCCCAGCTGTGGTGCTTATTAGCTTTGATCCCAGAGCAAGTGACAACCTTTCCGTGCCTTATTTTCTACATCTGGATGCCTACAAAGAGTGAATGAGTTAACATTTGTAGAGTGTTTGGATTACTGCCCAACGTGAAGTAGGTGCTATGTAAATGTTTTCGAATTGAAAAATTAGATTATGGTTTTCAGGGTGAAATGGAACAAAATTCCATCGAGTTCCCAGTAAATCCGACTGGAAGGGATGGTTTCCAGTATGAGCCATGAGGTAAAAAGTCTCAGATTCCATGGTATGGTACATATTAAACCCATAAAACTCTAGTCCCTGCGGGGCCTGCCTGAGTTACTCAATCACAGTCACAAATATTTCCTGAGCACTACTGTACTGGATGCCTGGGAGGCAAAGCTCGTCAAGAGGATGCAAGTGTTACTAGGAGGTTGACGCAGCCTTGTATCCCTCCTGGAAATGCCATGAAAATGGCACAGAGTGACAAAGTACTACCAACTTTTAGAGGAACAAGACATGTGTGTGTGCGCGCACACGCATATGTTTGGGAGGGGTCCTCGAGAAGGAAGTAGTGAATTTTGAAATGGGCCTGAGAAGATGGGGACAATTTGACTCCAGTGTTGGGCTGGGGTGGGGTTGGGGGGTCATCAGTGCCCTTTGGGTGATGCTTGTACTTCACTGGGATCCCCGTTTACTGCTAGCCAGGACCTTCACTGGGATCCCCGTAACGCTAGCCAGGACCTGGCCCCAGTTAGATTACAATTTCTTCTCTGACTCCTGTATTTCCACTGTTTCCTCAGAGGTCTCCTGCCACCCCCTCCCGTAGTGGCACAGAGTGTCAATTGAGTCTGAGCCCTGCTGTGGTCCTTTTGCCATCTCCGACACATTTTGAAAGTATTTACATTGACTGATTTTATGCATTCATTTTTTTCAGTGCAATAAACAGCCCAGATGTCTGAAAATGTGACTCCGCCTATTGGGAAAGGAATGTCAAAAAAGGCCTTTCACATCAGCTCTCTCAGTCCCCTGTTGTATCAGTGCAAGATGAGGTTCAACAATTTGCTGAAGGTTTTGCAGCTGGTTAGTGGCAGAGGTGTTTCTGGAACCCAGAATCTTCTAGTATTGATGTGGGAACCTTTCCATGAAGATGGAGACTACTGGTCCAGAACCTAAGAATTTAAACAGAGAGCCTTATACTCTATACCCATTTATGCACTTTTCTATTCATTTTCAGTGTTCACGGCTGGGTAACTAGATGCCCTAACGACCTTCAGTGGTGAGCCAGGGCACCCTCTGGGGAACAACATTGTGCTCTGTCCTTAGAGACACCCATTATGGAAGGTACCAGGCTGAAGCTGGGGCCATGTAGTTCCGTTGGGGAAAGTGTGGGACTGAAGAGGCCAAGGTCAGTGGTTGATCCTGGTTCAGGCCAGTTAATTTCGCACAAAGATGAATTGCTCCAAGGCCATCGCACTTCTAGTGCTAGCTGGTCATTTTATAAAGAGTTGTTGTTGGTTTCAATAGCAAAGTACCATCCATTTCTAGAAAGATTACTCAAACTACTATTGTTCTATTCAGTCCTATTCATTCAGCAAACAATGATCTGAACCTATTAACTATTTTTCCTCCCATATATCTTATACTTACTTATTTTCCAGGTGCTTACTAAATGTTAATTGCTTTACATGTATTGTCTCATTTAAATCTTACAACACTGGGAGTAAGGTACTACTATTTCCCCATTTTATAGATGAGATGACTAAAACATGGAGACCAAGCCTAGTTACAAGCCTGTGCAGTCTGACGCCAGAGCTGGCCCCCTCTTAACCACCAAGTTTGTGAAGGATTCAGGAAGACATAAAACAAGACTCTTTCCCTCCACATTTTCGATAACTATCATCATTTAGAATCTCCTTTCCTTTTCAGCTAGCAATTTCATGTCCAAAGATTTGTCCTACAGAAAGTCATCCGGAGGTATATATAGTATAGATGGAGTGTATGTTTATGTGTATATACGAAGTGTATATCTGGAATATATATACACATTTGCTGCAGCATAATAGTGAAATTTGGAAATCACTGTCATTCTCATCAGCAAGGGATTGAACAGGTAAATACCATTAATGCCATATAATCTTATACTATGCAGCTGTTAAAAAAGAATGAAAAATACTATATGAAATTTTTTCTATATGAAAAAATACTAAATAAGTAGGACTAAAAAAGGTACAAAGGTGCCTGTATAATACAATCCCATTTCTGTAAATAAAAACCGTACGTATGTATTACATGAAAAAAAGTCTAAAAGACTATATTCCAAGCTGTTAGGCACAGTTCTCTTAGGGCATGGGAAGAGGGACTGTAATGACGAATCTCACTTTCTAAGAGATGTATTTCTGTAACGTGTTATTTTTTGCAATAAGCCTGCATACATTTGCTTATCAAAGAAGAACAATAATGATTTAAAATTATAATGAAAAATTTTTAAGTTCTATGAGAAAGCATATTGCACCCCTCAAGAATCCCATCATTTAGTTGGGAGGGAATGTAACAAAAGGAAAGAAAAGCCAGAAACTAATACAAGCAGGGACAAGAGGAAAGAGAAAATTTTGTGGGAAAAAAACAACCAGCTGGGGTTGAGAGGTGCAGGAGAAAATGTATGAAGGAGATGGCACTTTGGAAGAACCTTGAAGGTGTAGATGGTGTAAAATGTGGAAGGTGGAGAGGAGCATGAGAATAAATGGGTTCCAGATAAAGTGACTGGTCCTGTGCAGCTGGAGCACGGTGGAAGCAGGGAGGATGAAGAAAGGATTTTCATGGGGAACAAAACAGGAAAGAAAGGTTGCTGGAGGGTCTATTGCTAAGCAAATGAGTTTTACTTTATTACTTTAGGCTTTAAGAGCCACTGGAGGTTTTTGAACAAGGAAGTGACACTATTAGAAGTAAATAAGCAGCAATTTCATAGTTCATGACTGCATGGTAACTGGTCTCTTAACACCAAACTGCCACCGGGATGTGACTCCTGACTCTGTTCCTAATTAGCTCTATAGCCATGGACCAGTTACTCTGCTTCTCTGTATTTCTATAAAATGGAGAAGGTGGTGATAACAGATAACTTATCTCATACCATTGTTGTTGAGACTGAGTTAATGTTTTTAGGGCACATGGTAATTGCTGAGAATGTCTGTTAAACTTTAGCAATCAGCTTCATACCTTTGAATTAAAATCTTTGCATTTCATTTTGAAACTTTTATTACAAAGAGCTAACATTACACGACAAATTATTAACTACTCTTTCTTCACACTTTCACAGGTTTATAGATTATTAATCCCATTTTACAGGTGGAAGACTTTAGGTTTTTAAGGAGAGATACAGTCTCAGAATCACATAGCAAGACATGAGTTGTGAGTCCTGGTTCAGTGGTCCCTGCCCAACACCCAGGGTTATCGCTTAGCTCCAATTCTCAGAGCCTTGAGAATAGGAAAAATAGAAGAACATTGGCAATTTCTGTTTATAGGGTAAGGGAAACTGCAGTAAGGGACAGTAATAAAAGAAAATCAAAAACAAGAAAACTTTGGTGAAATACCTGGAAGTGTGTATATAAAATCAAATTTGTAATATATACATATATATATATGTATATACATATCTGGTGAATTATGTTACTTCCAAAATAAAAGTCATATGTTGAAGACCTAACTCCCAATCTGACTGCATTTGGAGGTGGAGCTTTTAGGAGGTAATTAAGGTTGAATGAGTTTATAAGGGTGAGGTCCTAATCCGATAGGATTGATGGCCATATAAGAAGAGGAAGAGATCTCTCTCCCTGTCTCCATAGCACCAAGGAAAAGCCGTGTGAACACACAGCAAGAAGGCAGCCGTCTGCAGTCCTAGAAGAGAGCTCTCACCAGAGCGCAACCATGCTGGCAACCCCATCCCGGACTCCAGCCTCCAGACTGTGAGAAAATAAATTTCTGTTGTTTAAGCCACCCACTCTATAGTACTTTTTATATTCATACATACATATATAGACATTACATATGTACACATGCCAGAATTACTTCCCTGTGACAAAGTTTGGAAAACATTGCCATACTGCTAAATCTGACACTAATATAAACTTCAAAATGAAGTGCCCATCTAGTCCCCAGAAATAAGAGTCTCCTGGCTAAATGCACCATTCCTATTGATTCATGCTGATGACATTGTTTTTCTGTCAGTTTGAACAAGGGCAGTGCATGGCTTGGAATCCTGCATCCCCAGTGATGCCCTGTGATTACAAGGGAAGAACTGGGCCTGTGGAATCAGAGAGAGAGAATGAATAGATAGATACCTTAGGTTTGGATCCTTGACCTTGCTTTCGTACTAAACTTTATTTTTGCTTAGACTAGTTTCATAATTCATTTCCTCAGCACCGAGCCTACATAGGGGCTACGATTAGAAAATACTGGGGGTGAATATAGTTAAAGTTAGCAACTGGAATAAACTATCTGGTTTATTCCAAGAGATGCCTATGGTGGTCAGTGAAGCGGGTTGGCTGTTACTTCAGTGGTTCACAACACAAGCTGGTGATTACAAAACAAAGAAAATCAAACAGGATATTTGAACAGATGGATTTATGTCCTTCCATTATTTTGTCAATAGGAAATATATGCACACCGTACAAAGTTCAAAAGGTACAAAAGAGGAAGAGTGAACAAATATTTTATTTTTAAAAATCCTTTCTAGGGGCTTCCCTGGTGGTGCAGTGGTTAAGAATCCACCTGCCAATGCAGGGGACACGGGTTCGAGCCCTGGTCTGGGAAGATCCCACATGCTGCAGAGCAACTAAGCCCGTACGCCACAACTGCTGAGCCTGCGTGCCACAACTACTGAAGCCCACGCGCCTAGAACCCATGCTCCGCAACAAGAGAAGCCACCGCAATGAGAAGCCCGTGCACTGCAACGAAGAGTGGTCCCTGCTCACCACAGCTAGAGAAAGCCCAAGCACTGCAATGAAGACCCAATGCAGCCAAAAATAAAATAAATAAATTTATAAAAAGAATCCTTTCTATTTCTGAATTTTCCAAGTATTCTTCAATAAGCATGTATTATTTTATGATTATAGGAAAAAAGTTAGCTTTATAAGCAAATAACTAGTTTTTCATTTAAAAGTACCTCAGACGCAAGCGGGAAGAGATAGGGGAACACATGTATATATATAACTGATTCATTTTGTTGTGAAGCTGAAACTAACATACCATTGTAAAGCAATTATACTCCAATAAAGATGTTAAAATGAAAAAAAATAAAATAAAAATAAATAAAAGTACCTCAGAGATCTCACAGCTGCTTTGTGATTTTAAAAAAAAGCAACAACATACCACTAACTTTATCTTCAACTTAAAAATAATTGTGTCTTTGATATATTTTTCAAGAAACTTTAGCCAACTTTATATCCATTCATGTTAAAATTCCTGCCACTGGAAAAGATATACAAAACTGACTGGCAGTTTGAACCCCGAGAACTGGTGAAACTCAGTATGAGTCACTGGAGACAGGTAATTTGCTAAGGAATCTTCTTTCAAATTTCATCATAATTTGTAATGATGACTCCACATGTCTGTCAAATGTTGTTAAAATTAAGTGCAACACTAGGCTGGAGGTTTTAGCCCAGTCCAGCTTAACTCCTTCATTTAGGAATTAAACAATAACAAGCTAGATTTATCCTTACACCTAATGCATAATGATGGTTTGGATGTTCTAATTGGATAAGTGGCCAAATGCTCCCTCCAGCATATAATGTCAGAAGATGTCACAGTCCTGGTTTGCTGCAAAGACATATCAGGAACATGGTCCTGACCTGGAGGTCACTTTCTGGTAACTTCAATCCCTGGAACAGAACTCTGAACCGGAAGGTAAGAGGGGAAGAGCCTCTGCGTAGCCAAGTCCCTGCATCTTCATGGAGATGCCTTTCTTAGGCTTGCTCTTTGATTCTGGCTGAAGATCTAATTTCAGAAGGTCCAGTTATGTGGTTTCCCAGTCCTCAGTGGATTAGAAACCAAGAAAATAGAAAAGCTTTTGGAGATGGAGGAGGGAGGGGGAGGGGAAAATGACTTTATTCAGTTCATTCCTCTCTGTAAATGGATTAGCTGACAACAACAAAGGAGGGAAAGAAAAGTTAACAAGCATTCCCAGAGGTTATATGTGCCCCAGACAATCTTCTTCATTCCCAGTGATGACCTTGGGGTAGGAAAATGTGTTTGAACTGTGATCAGAAATTGTCATATGGTTTTGCTGGTAAGAGTGGTGGCCTCTGGGGAGGAGATCACTTCTGAGGTGATAAGAGGAGACAGGACTCATTCATGCTCTTGTATATTTTTCAGATATTATATTATGTGTATTATGTTTCTTTTGCTTAATAATAAATTTTAAAAAAATTATTTAATGCCCCCACAAAAGACTTTACAAATAAAAAGTACATAAAAGAAAAGTGTATAAATTAAAATATTGGAGACCTGAAACCATAAAACTCTAGAAGAAAACATACTGGGTAAGCTCCTTGACATTGGCCTTGGCAATGATTTATTTGGATTTAACACCAAAAGCAACAAAAGGCAACAAAAGCAAAAATAAACAGGTGGGGCTACACCAAACCAAAAAGCTTCTGCACAGCAAAGGAAACCATCAACAAGATGAAAAGGCAACCTACGGAATGGGAGAAAATACTTGCAGTATCTGATAAGGGATTAATATCCAAAATATGTAATAACTCATACAACTCAACAACAAAAAAACAAACAATCTGATTTTTTAAATGGGCAGAAGAACTGAATAGACATTTTTCCAAAGAAGATATACAGATAGTCAACAGGTACATGAAAAGATGCTCAACATCACTAATCATCAGGGAAATGCAAATCACGACCACAATGAGATGTCACCTCACACGTATCACAATGGCTATCATCGAAAAGACAGCAAATGACAAGTTGGCAAGGATGTGGAGAAAAGGGAACCCTTGGGCACCGTTGGAATGCAAATTGATATAGCCACTATGGAAAACAGTATGGAGGTTCCTCAAAACGTTAAAAATAGAACTACCATGTGATCCAGCAGTTCCACTTCTGTGTATATATCAGAAGGAAACAAAATCACTATCTCAAAAAGATATCTGCACTCCCATGTTCACTGCAGCATTAGTTACAATAGCCAGGACATAGAAACAAAGTGTCCACTGACAGATGAATAGATAAAGAAAATGTGGTGTATATATATATATGTATATGTATATAGAGAGAGAGACACACACATATATATATATAGACACACATATATATAGACACACATATATATATGCAATGAAATATATTCAACCATAAAAAAGAAGGAAATCCTGCCATTTGCAGCAACATGGTGGACCTTGAAGGCATTATGCTAAGTAACGTGAGACAGAGAAAAACAAATGCTGTATGATCTCACTTATATGTGGAACCTAAAAAACCACTGTGGAAAACAGTATGGAGGTTCCTTAAAAAACTAAAAATAGAACTACCATATGACCCAGCAATCCCACTACTGGGCATATACCCTGAGAAAACCATAATTCAAAAAGAGACATGAACCACAATGTTCATTGCAGCTCTATTTCCAATAGCCAGGACATGGAACCAACCTAAGTGTCCATCAACAGATGAATGGATAAAGAAGATGTGGCACATATATACAATGGAATATTACTCAGCCATAAAAAGAAACGAAATTGAGTTATTTGTAGTGAGGTAGATGGACCTAGATGGAATCTAAAAAAAAAATGGTACTGATGAACCTAGTTGCAGGGCAGGAATAAAGATGTAGACATAGAGAACGGACTTGAGGACACGAGGTGGGAGGGAGAAGCTGGGGTGAAGTGAGAGTAGAATCGACATATATACACTACCAAATGTAAAATACTTAGCTAGTGGGAAGCAGCCGCATATCACAGGGAGATCTGCTCCGTGCTTTGTGACCACCTAGAGGGGTGGGATAGGGAGGGTGGTAGGGAGATGCAAGAGGGAGGGGATATGGGGACATGTGTATGCATATGGCTGATTCACTTTGGAGTACAGCAGAAACTAACACAGTATTGTGAAGCAATTATACTCCAATAAAGATCTATTAAAAAAACAAAACAAAACACTGAATTTATAGAAACAGAGAACAGATTGGTGGTTGCCAGAGGTGAGTGTGGGGTGAGGGGAATGTGTGAAGGTGGTCAAAAGTGCAAACTTCCAGTTATAAGATAAATAAGTTCTGGGGAGGGATGGCATGGATGGAAGCATGGTAACTATAGTTAACAATACCATATAGTATATTTGAAAGTTGATAAGAGAGGAAATCTCAGAAGTGCACATGACAGAAAAGAACTATCATTTACTCTTCAGTTCTGATGTGAAGAACGGTGCTTCTTTTCTCTCCTATTTCAACTCCTACAATCCCTGTGACCGAGCTTCCCCCCACGTGGATGTGGATTTCCTTTGCCATTTGGGCATATGGTTGCTTCCATTCATTTTTTTTGCCTTCCTTGAAAAGAAAGTCCACCAGAACCTTGGCTGGTATGCGAGAAAGTCATTCTCCAGAGGGGTGCACATCAGGGTTGGTTAGATCATTTCAATTAGTTACCATCCAACCCTGAGGTAGCTCCCCTATACTCAGAAGGTGACAAGCAAGCGTTACAGTAGAAGTCAAGTCCGTTAGAACGCAGCTTGTAATTACATGTTACTGAGTACACCATGAGTCAAATCATGGTCACTGAAATGTAACTGCATGTTCTTGAAATAGTTCAGCCTTGAGGTCTAGGGGCTGATTTATTTCTGGTTTCTCCAATTTAAGCCCTTGTATCATGACCCTGGAACTACCACCCAGTTCAGAGTAGATGGGCAACACGATGAGGTACAAAGAACTGGGGACTATGAATCCTCTGAAATTGTAGGTAAAATGATGCCTACATTTTTTATTGTTCAAAGTTGTAAAGTATCTAGAAATATAAGGATTATGAGCAGAAATGTTGGGAAGACAATGATATGAAGTGGTGGTCTTCAAACTTTTCTTTACCAACACCCCCTAAAAAATGCTAGAAAACTACATATCTTTGCAAACATTTTTAAATTGACATGTGTAACTTTTAATCACAGGTTTGAGTGGTTCAAAGGATGTATTCTGTTAGTATGGTATATTTTAAAATAATACTGTCATATAGCTTTTTTTTTTTGGCCGTGCCGCAGGGCTTGTGGGAACCGGCAGTGAAAGTGTGGAGTCCTAACCAGCGCTCCACCGGGGAATTCCCATAACACTCTTTTCAAATGTATCCAACAGAATCTAATACCACAGTAACTTGACACTTACCATCATTCCTTCTTCAAAATGAACAAGCAGTTCTTTAACAGTCAGAAATGTTAAATCCTTTCCTTTCTTCCTGGAACTCTATACTCATTCCACTTCTTCTAAACAAGTGTATCCAAATGTCATACTTTTATGACATCTTTTATTATTTGAACATCTCTTATTGATTACCCCCTCACATTTTCTGAAGCAAAAATGCCTATGTAAATAGATTTCCAATTTAAAATTTTAAAACTATCCCACGACCTTCAGGCTCCGAGTGTTAAAACATTTTTTGGAAACTAAGTCATCATTACAATTATTTGTAACAAGGTAAATATATATGTTATTGATCACTAAACATAGAGCAGTAAAATGTTATTGGAAATTATTCCCTTAATACATAAATATATGTGCTTTTATATATTTACATACATATGTAATTAGTTAAAATATCCATTAATTAATATTACTTAGGGAAGAATGAACTGGTTTAGCACCAGTATTATCCCTCTTACTCTTTTTTTTTTTTTAACACATGGAAAAAGAGTAAGGAAAAGAAGTGTCTAAGGCCTCATGGGAAATAAGTAACAGCAACAGAACTGGAAGTCATGTAAAGACAGCCACAGACACATGCCTGGGCTATATGGCAATCACAATGTAATTTGAGAACTGGAAGACTTCTATTCCTCAAGGTCCAATTCTAGCTTTAGAGACCCATCTATTTCTCATTTTTATGAACGTAGGCACTGAGAAACCTTGTTCACATGAACAAATTGGTGAGGCTGTTATGACAGTGCTTAGGGCTGATGAGAAGGAAGGAAAATTGGGACATACTTCCGGGCTCATGGCTTCAGAGCGGGGTCTGGAATGACTCAATGAACACAAACCCCGTGTGAAGATTTCTAGCGAGTCCACCTTTGTCAGGGAGCTAGCGAGTCCACCTTTGTCAGGGAGCTCAAAATCTGTTTTTCAGCAGAGCGGAATTTGGCAGTGTCATTCAATTTTTTGAACTCCTTCGAGCTATAGGTCAGACATCACGTCAAAAAAGTACTCTATGGGGGAGGTTGGAGGGCAGGGAGCATATGGGAACATTCCGTACTTTCTGCTCAATTCTGCTGCGAACCTAAAACTGCTCTAAAAAATAAAGCCTATTTTTTAAAAAATTGTTGTAATGATCTATCAGTGGTCGACTCAATTAGGCTTTTTTCCTCCAAGTTTTATGGAAAGCCATCAATTGGAAGCCACCTACCTTGTGAAATGATTTGTACCTCAGTTACAAAAGGCTTTTGCTTTCTCAACAAAAACACAGATATTTCTAATCATCCCTTGTCTTGGCCCTGGAGGTTTTTACAACAAAGGGCACTGCCTTTCTTTCCTTTTTTAGAAGAGAGAGAGGGCCGGTGTGAAAGGGCAGGCGGGAGCAGAGAAGACGGGCATGAAACTCTACTCTCTCTCCATCTCAGGCGGATGGAGAAACTGATTCTCTAAAACTGTGTGCCCCGTGGGTGCCCATCCTTTAAACATGACCTGAGGGTGGCGATTTAAGAGCTACCTCAAATACACAGAATTATAAGGTCAGATTTTTAGTAATGAATTCGCTGTTTATCTGAAATTCAAATTTAACTGGGAGTCCAGTATCTACAGTCTATCTGGCAACCCTTTCTAATCCTCATCATTCTTTTTAAGAGATGAGAAAAACTGAGACCTGGAAAGAACAAAGTACTGGACCAAGGGACTTTTATTTCTCCGTCTACCTGATTCTCAAATGTAATTACTGTTTTCTCACCTCTCATCATGGGGCCCATCTTTATCTGTCTTCCTACGGTGTTCCCAGCCTTCTCACCCAAAGCAAAAACTACAACAATAACAAAATATGATGGTATTCCTGAAAGGACCGAGTTTTGGAGGAAACCAGGGCCAGGAATCGGTTTGAGAGAAGCAGAGACAGCGTGTGGGTACAGTGTGGGCAAAGCATCTCTGCCCTGTCGCCTTGAAAACAGCGGCTAAAAAAAAGGAGAGGGAACAGCAGCTGTTGCAATCAGGGCAGACACCAAATTTATATAAAATGTGTGAATAGTCCCCTTTGCAGGCTAGCCCGTGGATACATAAGAGAAAATATTATTCAAGTCCAGCCTCATATGGGATCACCTTTGCCGCCATCCTGAGCTGCTTCTTAGGAAAGACACCAAGCAGGCCTTTTGTTTTCTCTTTCCCCTTCTGTTCTGTTTACTACCAGTGCCCTCTCTCGCACTCCCAAACACCAAAAGTCATTTGAATTTCAAGCCTTTTTTTGGCCTCCCTGTGGGTGTGGGAGGACCTCCCTTGAGAATTGCTCTGGATCTAGTCGGCTACATCTGTAATTTGACAGAATCTCTGTCGTACCCCACCACCACCTCCCGTTCTTAATGCATGGGACATTCGGGTGCCTCTACCCCCAAACGTCCTCTACCTCATCCTTAGTGAGAAGAGCCCCCCAGGAATGCCCAGCCTCCACTTACCCGCCCCGGTTTGGGAAGAGCAAAGCTCTTGGCCAAGGGACCCAGCTCGGCCAGCCAACTGCTGCTAAGGACAAGGTGACAGTGACAAGGAGGAAGGCTAGACCTGAGCCCCTCGGCTCAGGAGACCCAAGGCAAGTTCCTGTTCCAGAGACAGTTTTAAAAACTGATCAAGTTCAGAGAGGGGTGTGTGTACATGCCTCTCCCCAAATCACCCACATGACCCCCTTGATCTTCCCCCGGGGGGACAGCTGGTCTGCTTTTCTAAAGAATCTCTCTAGACCTAACCCTGTCCCTCCCTGCCCCTCCGTCCTCATGGCCATTCCTTAGCTGGTGTCTCAATACTCTGGTACATTTTTGCTCTTGACAAGAAAAAGGAAAGGGAAACAAAAATGAGAAAGAGAAAAAGGATGGCACATCGGAGTTTTTTGTGGTTTGGGACAGCTTTAGTGCAAGGTTTTCGGGACTTGATTTCCCCTGGTCCTTTCCATGCTGAAGACGGCGCTCAGTAACACTGCTGGTTACCAGTGGGACGTGTATTCTCCTTCTGATCCAACACGAGATGCTCTTCCTAGATTTGGAGTTGGGAGGGAGGAGATGGCACGGGTGATGTCCAAGGATGAAGAGCCCGTTTCAGACGGGATCTTCTGCGATAAGCAGAGCCCCTGCCTTCAGTTCTGCAGATGGACACTGAGTCCAGCAGGAGCACCAGAGTGGGGGGCTCACCTCTCCCGTGGAAAAAGACGGGGTGGGAGCGGGAGGGACTGAGGAAGAAAGAAATAAAAGGAAGGAAGGAAGGAAGAAAGAGAGGGGGAGAGAGAGGGAGGATAAATTTGTATATTCCTCTATTTTGACAGCTTCCTTATGTTAAAATGGGTATAGAGACACAGACATAGAGGAAAAATGTATGGATACCAAGGGGGAAAGGTGTGAGGTGGGATGAATTGGGAGATGGGGATTGACGTACATACACCATTGATACTATGTATAAAATAGATAACTAATGAGGACCTACTGTATAGCACAGGGAACTCTACTCGGTGCTCTGTGGTGACCTAAATGGAAAGGAATTCCAAAAAAGAGGGAATATATGTATATGTGTAGCTGACTCACTTTGCTGTACAGTAGAAACTAACACAATATTGTAAAGCAACTATACTCCAATAAAAATTTAAGAAAAGAAACGTATCAATAAAAAATTCTTAAAAACAGTAAATAATTAAACATTATTTTTAATTTTAAAAATAGGTATAATAATGTCTAACATACAATGTTATTATAAGGAATAAATAAAATAAAAATGCCCGGTAGTGCAGAGCCTGACATACAGTAGATGCTAAATTAATTTTGTTGAGCATGAAGGGCACTTACACTTATGTTGTGTTTGCTTATCTGTTTGTCTTACCCCCCAGACTCTGAATGTCTTACTCATTTCCATAACCCCTGTACCTATGACAATGCCTGCAATATAGTAGACACTCAATACATATTTTTGAATTAATTCATCAGTTAATTAATACCCTGTCCCACCCTCACCTGGCCCCATTTTCCTTCCTGGTCAAGAGCTCTTTGCCCTCTCTCACTATGCTCCCTGGGCCAAGGTTCTGGAACTCAAACTCTGAACAAAATTTGTTGGACCTGCAATGGATGAAATGCCAGTACTCTACCTCCTAGAAATACCAAAGAGTTTTCCCAGCAAGCACAAGGAAGGCAAGAGATTAGGAAGGGCAGACTGTGGACTGTTGGTATTTCTAAGTCCATTGCAGAACCGTGACATGTTTAAATTAAAACCAGAGTCCAAGGTACTACTTATATTCAAAGTATTTTAAAAAGCAGAGGACATCAGCCTCCCCAACGCAGTCAAGGAGGGAGGAACGGCGTTCTAGAAGAGAGAAAGACAGAGGAGGGATTGAGGAAGGAAGAAAAAGAAGGAAAGAAAGAGAGAAGAGAGGAGGGAGGGAGGGAGGAAGGGAAGGAGAGAAACAGAGGAAAGAAAGAAAGCTGGAACGGTGAATTTTCAAATAGGCGTGTGGAAATCTGAGTCAAGCGTGGTCTACTGAACACACAATTTTATCTCTGCTACTTTGCAAACCTCCACTAAAATGGCAGTAAGGGAGGAGAGGCGCATACATCCTCAAGGACAAAGGATGTGAAAACAGCCACAACCGACAATAAATGTTAAACCTTTAAGAAACACAAAAGCTACGATCAGTGGAAACTAACCTACCTACTATATCAGAAAAACCTAGACCTGTGCAAATTGGAAGCAGCAAGAAACCAGCTGTTCGGCATCTCCAAGCCCCGGACAGGCTGGGGGATTCAAGGACCAGGAGCCTCTGAAAGGAGTGGGGAGGGAGGTATGGTTTGGGTGGGGCTGGAAACAGGAAGATGGGTTGAAACCTTGCGTGAGGAGGAAGAAGACTGAGGTTGAACAAGGAAGGCTCAGGGCTTAGGGTCCAGGCTCCACCAAGGACAGAAATAAGACAGTGGAGTGACAGCCGCATAAGGAACAGAATGCCACCACTCACCCCCCATCTCCCTTGCCCAATTTGGCTGGAAAAATGCTGAAGAAGGCTTATACCTCCCCAGTTGTCACCCCCAACCCTAGGCAGGAACGTGGGGGTATAATCTCATTGGAAAACATTGCAGCTCAAGGGACAAAGGCTACAGAATCAGGTATTTGTCTCCTGGTACAATGGCTTTGGTGCACCCACCTGTCTTCAGGCCGCTCACTTATGCTCAACATTTTCAAATAGATTTTAGTGCCTCGCTCATAACTGTGAACCACCACCAAGAACCATTGAATAGGGACTTCCCTGGCAGTCCAGTGGTTAGGACTCTTAGCTCTCATGGCTGAAGCCCTGGGTTTGATCCCTGGTTGGGGAACTAAAATCCCACAAGCTGCATGGCACGGCCAAAAGAAAAAAAGAAACCGAATATTTGAGGGAATCCTCCAACATAAAAGGTAGACTAAAACAAATGGGGGGAGCAGGGGGAACTTTGAAGAAACAGAGGCAATGCAAGGAGAGAAAAAAATACTATAATATTGAGATTAAAAAGATACTGTGAAAAAAAAAAGATACTGTGTTTATTTTTTAAATGATAATAACTTTTAAAAAAATATCAGGATGAAAAAAAAAAAAATCAGGATGCCCTTTAAAGAGGGAGAGAGAGAGCATACAGAAAACAAGAAAGACATCACGGAGGTTAGAAATATGATAGAAAAAAATTCAATAGGAGGGTTGAAAGATAAAGTTGAGGGACTCTACCAGAAAGTAAAACAGAAAGACAAAAAGGTGGAAAGTATGAAAGATGAAAAAAATTGATATAAATTCAGGAGTCTCAATACCTGCTAAGTAACAGTTACAAAAAGAGAAAACAGAGAAACTAAATCAAGATAGAATCCTAGAACTGACATACATCAGTTTCCCAATTAAAAGGGCCAACGAGTGTCCAACACAGTGAATGAAAACAAACCCTCACAAACCTCTCACATTACTGTGAGACTTCAGAACTTCAGGGATAAAGAGAAGATCCCTAAAACTTCCGGAAACAGGTCACACTCAGAGAAGTCAAGGAGTCAGAATGGCATCAGCCTTCTGAACAGGAGGACAAAAGGATCAAGACCTTCAAAAGGCCTCAAGAGGGAAAAACGGTTTATAACCTAGACTTCTGTACCCAACAAAAGTGTAAAACAAACATGTGGACAGAATAAAGATATTTTTCAGGCATCCATTGTCTCAAAAAATTCACTTCCCTTTCCCCCATTCCCAAAAAGCTACTGGAAGATGCATTCCTCCCAAACAAAGGGAGAGACAAACTAAGATCCCTGGAAGATAGGCCTAACACAGGAGAGAGGCGGAGGGAATTCCCAGGATGAAGATGAAGGGAAGTTTCAGAATCACAGCTGTGCATCAGACCTACGAAAAAGCAGTCCATATCTGAGCTGGAGGTCAGAGAAATTCAGGATTGTGGAATCTCAGAGACATTCAAAAGAAAAAATAAGAAATTGGGAGATCACCTGATATGTTTGGATGTATTAGGAAGAATTGTATAGTTCTTATTAGTTATAGAATTATATTCTAATTTATAAAATTAAGAGTTTTATAACTCTTAAATTATAAGTTTATAATTCATAAAGTTAGAAGATGAATTAAAGACACATAAAAAACCAATTAAACAACAATAACAACAAAGAGGCAGTTATTAATTCCAGGAAAAACAAAAAGTTATATAGGAAAGAAAAGGTAATCACCATGTGCTACATGGCTCCTCTCTGAACAATGTTTACATAAATATTTAATACTAATGTAAACATGGAACACTGATTTGATGAAATTGTTATGTGGGACTTCCCTGGCGGCGCAGTGGTTAAGAATCCTCCTGCCAACGCAGGGGGCACGGGTTTGAGCCCTGGTCCGGGAAGATCCCACGTGCCGGGGAACAATTAAGCCTGTGCGCCACAACTACTGAGCCCGTGCTCTAGAGCCCGTGAGCCACAACTACTGAAGCCTGCGCGCCTAGAGCCTGTGGTCCGCAACAAAAGAAGCCACCGCAGTGAGAAGCCTGCACGCCACAACGAAGAGTAGCCCCCGCTCGCCGCAACTAGAGAAAGCCCGCATGCAGCAACGAAGACCCAGCGCAGCCAAAAATAAATAAATAATTTTTAAAAATCGTTATGTAACTGGAAGGGAGAGTAGTAAGGGAGCTAAAATCTCCTATTTCATAGTAAGATGGCCATAGAAGGAAAAATCAAGAACTAGCTGCGTAAGCATGAT
The DNA here is from genome assembly GCF_963924675.1 of Phocoena phocoena. Classification (NCBI taxonomy): domain Eukaryota; kingdom Metazoa; phylum Chordata; class Mammalia; order Artiodactyla; family Phocoenidae; genus Phocoena; species Phocoena phocoena. Next base: position 6,290,894 of record NC_089239.1, read on the forward strand.
ATATGAAACTAAGAAGGTAAAGCTGAAAGTGACCGCCTCTCAGGTAAGGGTGGCAGTTGAAGAAAGGAGCTAATTTTTTGTGATAAGCCTTGTAGCACTATTTGATTTTTTTAAAGCCTGTGTGCATCTGCTGCTTGCATATGACCGTTTGAAAGTTGACAAAGCAGGCAATCCGAGTTCTGGTCCTATTCTCCCCTCCTCTGCTACAGGATTATCAGTTTCTCAGACATCAAATGAGGAGCTGGTGCATAAGCCAGAAGAGGGGCGGTAATCAGAGCCCTCGGGAGGGGTTTCCCCGAACACTCTTCTCGTCCTCTGAGCTCCTGGCACTTGATGTTTATCCCTTTTCCACAATAATTATGTTTATTCAACCTCTAAAGTCAACTGGAGGAGACTTGGGGGCATCTTTATGGAGGTTGGGCCAAGTTTTTATTACATTTTCTTTTACATAGGACGATGACAAGATGCAGAGTAAGGGCAATATTGGGAAGCCGGTCTCCACCACGTGTTCAGTAACATCCCACCCTGCGTTCTGACAGTCCTTGGATCCTAAACTTGATCAAATATTTTGGGCCTTTCTCCCCAAACCGGTTGAAAACTTTCCCATGGTTAGGGACCATAACTTATGTGTTTTTTTTTCGTTTTCTTGGCTGGGGTGTTTGGTTTGGAGTGTTTTGTTTGTTTGGTTTTTTCCATTCTCCACAGAGCATGATACAGAGTGGCTTGATAACCAACTGCTGAGTAAGACAGGAGTCCCGTCCTGTCTTGGTGAGGGGTCCTGCAGTGCATGTGTTCATAAGGGGAACGGATTTATTTTAAGAGAGAACACAAAGAGCAGGATGACGGTGGGGAATTTTGGTCACAGGACCCGAGGAACTGCTTGTGTTCCACCACCCCCGTTTCTATTTTTTGCTGGTCGTTTTGTCCTGTTCCTGGCGACATCACTGTGTTAGGAACCAGAAAGCACCAAGACCTCAGCTATCCTGTGCCCCTGCTGTCCTGGGTGACCCTGAGAAACTCAGATATAATAGTTTAGCTTCATTTTCTCCCCGGTAAGATACAGGGTTGGACCAGCTGACTGCTATGGGCCCTTCTCGTGCTAAGATTGCAGATTTCACAACTGTTTACGAGTAAGTGGACACACTTGCCGGGGTTGCTGGGGCCCTGTGCTGCCCTCGGAGGAGAGAGCGGCGTTGCTCAATATGGAAGGAAGGAGGAATAATAGTCACGCCAGGTGGCAGAGGGCCGAGCTGGGCAACAGATGTGAAAAGGGAAGTAAAATAAAGCGCGAGTCAACTGCAGGTGGAATAATTCATGAGGAAAAGAGCACCTCCGCCCACATCACTTCAGGTGACTTTGGTAAGAGGAGCCGTTGGTCTGCAGCCTGTGCCCATGGCAAAGCTCAGTAATTCTAGAAAACAGTAACGATACAATTCCCATCAAAGTCACTGATTTGGAAGAGGATCGCTGGTAACTAGGTGGGGCAAAAAGCCAATGAGCATCTGGTGCGAGGGTTGGGAGGGCTTGAGGGGAGAGCTGGAAAGCAGATTATGTTATAATTACCAGTCATGGGGGACTGGCTCCCGTGCTCAGCGGCCCAGTGCACTTGTTCACGTATCTCCACTTTGGAGAATGCCCCTCCCTACACCCCGGCTCTCTTGAGAATGCCCTTTCTCCCGCCCAACTCTGGTTCCAGAGGGGAGTCTCCGTGTTCTCCCTGGTACCGTCACTTGGTCACCAATGGATCCCTGCTTTAATTTGAGCCCATCATCCTGTCCCACCTACATGGCTTAGTTGATTGGTCCAGGAGTGGGTCTATGACCCACGTCTGTCCACGTCCAGGGCCAAGGACCTAAAGGGACCACTTTGATACAAGCAAGGTGGGTCTCTCAAAGGTGACTGAGGCCATCAGAATGGCCATAGATGCTTTAGATCCATTGAGACGAGTTCTAGACAATGGGCATGCAGTCCAACAATTTGTACCGGCGTCCCTGGCCCCTGGCTGCCCTTGTTTCTGCTCCTGCAGCTTCCATGGGTGTACAAGTTTACTTGGACCTCTGCCTCATCTTTCTTCTTTTGCGCGTCAGCCTGCGCGTTTTCTTCTTCCTCCACTTGGCTCTCATGGCTCGGAGGTTTCTCAGAAGATGGCGCTAAGGCCGAGAGAGCCTAGAGCTGAATTTAAACATCCAGGTCCTCTTGGGTGTGTCGAAGCTGGGTGTGAAATTACCTATGGCTGGTGAAGAAAGTTGCTCTGAGAAAATGAAGCCCCCAGGTTAGGAAAAAACAGTATATTAAGAGTTGCAGGGGCTGGATTTCCCCTGGTGGCCCAGGGGTTAAGAATCCGCCTGCCCTTTTTGTCCGACACCTTAGCGAGGCGCAGTGGTACCAGTTGCTCTCCCGGCTTCGCTATGCCGCCCAAGGACAACAAGAAGAAGAAAGATGCTGGAAAGTCAGCCAACAAAGACAAAGACCCAGTGAACAAATCTGGGGGCAAGGCCAAAAAGAAGAAGTGGTCCAAAGGCAAAGTTTGGGACAAGCTCAATAACCTCGTCTTGTTTGACAAAGCAACATATGACAAACTCTGTAAAGAAGTTCCCAACTAGAAGCTTATAAGTCCAGCTGTCGTCTCTGAGAGACTGAGGATTCGTGGTTCCCTGGCCAGGGCAGCCCTGCAGGAGCTCCTTAGTAAAGGACTTATTAAACTGGTTTCAAAGCACAGAGCTCAAGTAATGTATACCAGAAATACCAAGGGTGGAGATGCTCCAGCTGTTAGTGAAGATGCATGAACAGGTCCCACCAACTGTATATTTTGAAAAATAAAACTTTATTAAAAAAAAAAAAAAAAAAGAACCTGCCTGCCAATGCAGGGGACACAGGTTTGAGCCCTGGTCCGGGAAGATCCCACATGCCAGGGAGCAATTAAGCCTGTGCGCCACAACTACTAAGCCTGTGCGCCACAACTACTGAGCCTGTGCTCTAGAGCCCACGAGCCACAACTACTGAAGCCAGGGCACCTAGAACCTGTGCTCCACAACAAGAGAAGCCACCGCAATGAGAAACCCGCGCACTGCAATGAAGACCCAATGCAGCCAAAAATAAATAAGTTAAATAAATAAAAAAATAAATTTAAAAAAAGAAAAGAAAACATGTATGGAGTGCTGTCTTTGGGGTGGGCCCTATTCTAGGTGCTCGGGAAAAGAGTCCCAGGCTCCCGGCGCTCATATGAGCAAGGAAACCTATGAGTAAGTGACAGGCAGAGGAAGTGGCATGGGAAGAGCGGAGAGCAATGGGGATCCGAGGTGGTGAGGGAAGGATTCCCCCAGGAGGTGACAGCGGAGCAGAGACCTGCAGAAGTGAAGGAGTGAGCCATGCAAGGATGGAGAGGAGGGATCCAGGCCACGGCAACATAGGTCAAAGGCCCCGTGTGACGCCGAGTTCCGCTTGTTCAAGGAACAGCAAGAAGGCCCTTGCTGCAGGAGCGAGCGTATCCCCCATACAAGGGGAATGTCTAGGAGATGAGGTCAGAGACGTGGGCGGGGCCACATTACATGCAGAGCTGGGAGCGTTCACACCTGACATGATGAGCAGGCTGCACCTGGGGCAATGCATTGACTGAAGTGTTTGGGTCTTTTGCCTGTTTTATCTCTTCGTAACCATATTCAAAGGTAGCCTTGGGTCCCATGGTGGCCAGTCAGCTCTCCCACCTGTGCCCCCAGCTGCCCAATGCCCCTCCCCACAATCATCTTTGACAGCTTCTCGTGTGTCTTTCCAGAGATATTCTGTGCATCTGTAAGAACATTCTAATACATTTTTAACCTCCTGTTTTACACAAATGTTAACATATTATTTACAGTGTTCTCTATTTTATAAGGAATTTTGGAAAAGTGGGCTAAGGATTAATCAGGAATTGAATAAAGATGGCAGAACAAGCCCATACTTTAGCCTCTCCCTCCTACTTCCCCAGAAATGTCAGTAATTGGAAGTATTGTACTAGCGACTTTAAAATAACGGCCTTAGCGCTGTGATTCAAAAGCTTTGTGCAGCCACACGGATGGACCTAGAGATTGTCATGCTGAGTGAAGTAAGTCAGACAGAGAAAGACAGACATCCTATGATACCGTGTATACGTGGAATCTAAAAAAATGGTACAAGTGAACTTACTTACAAAACAGAAATAGAGTTACAGATGTAGAAAATAAACTTATGTTTACCAGAGGATGGGGCGGGAGGGAGGGATAAACTGGGAGACTGAGACTGACATATACACACTACTACACATAAAATAGATAACCAATATGAACCTGCACAGGGAACTCTACTCAATACTCTGTAGTGACCTATACGGGAAAAGAATCCAAACAAGAGTGGATACATGTATATGTATAACTGATTCACTTTGCTGTACACCTGAAACTAACACGACGTTGTAAATCAACTATATTCCAATAAAAATTAAAAAAAAAAAAGCTTTGTGAAATCTAAATTCAACCAGCAATCTATATTTACAACCCCATCAGGCTCTTTCTTCAGGGTCCATGACTTCTTGTTTAGGAATGCTGGAAAGGGCAGAAAACTCCGGAAACTAGGGTTCAGGCTCTTCTGGCTTGTCACTAACTTTGTGTGTGACCTTGGATAAGCCACCTCAGAAACTGAAAGAAGGGAGGGAGGGAGGGAGGAAGGAAGGATCAGTTTGGGCTTAGTCTTTCCTGAGAGTGGAAGTGTGTGTGTGTGTGTGTGTGTGTCGGGGTGCACACACGCGCACGTATGTGTGTATGCAAACGTGCGATAATGAACAAAAGGGACAAATCCTGTGCCTTCATGATGTTTACATCCTAGAGGAGGAAAAAACCCCACAAAATATAGAAATAATTTTAAAATGTATATTAAATAACAGTAAGTGCTAAGAAGAAAAGAATGAAGCAGGAAGAAAGGCTTGGAAATAAAAGGGAGGTGAAGTTTGGATGTAGAGGCCAGCAAGTGTGCTGTTGAGAAGGTGACTTTGGAATAAAAATCTGAAGGACATGAGGCAGCAGCCAGGGATGATGTGGGGGCGAGAAGCAGAGAGAGCACAGTGCAAAGGCCGCAGACCTGAAAGCCACGTGGTAAAGATGGGAAAGACGGGAGGCAGAAACTAAGGTGGACCAGTGACATCGACATTGGTGCTGCCCTTGAGCCCCTGCACAAATTCTAGACTGCTTCCGGGCTGCGATGTAAGTCCCAGAACAAACCCCTGTTGAGTTAAGTTATTGGAGGTGAGTTTCTGTTAGATGCAGCAGAACAAAATCCTTCGTTGATTCATTCTCTTATTTTAAAAATATTTTTTAAAGTGGATTGCTACAATACCAATTGTTACATCCTTTTGGGAAAGCAATTTTCAAAAGCCTTAAAGTTATTTTTTAGCCCAGTGATTTGCACTCTAGGAATCTATTCAAAGGAAACAATCTGAAATGCAGGTGAGAAAAAAATTATACACAATGTGTTGTAAGCTGAATCGTGTCCCCACGAAACTGCCATGTTGAAGTCCTAATGCCTTCAGAAGGTGGCTGTATTTGGACATGCGGTCTTTAAAGATCTAAGTTAAAATGAGGCCCTCAGGGTGGGCCTTAATCCAATATGACTAGTGTCCTGTAAGAAGAGGAGATTAGGACATACCCAGGGAAAACCACATGAGGACACAGCGAGAAGGGGACCATTTGCAAGGTGAGGAGAGAGGCATCAGAAGAGACCAACCCTACCCACACCTTAATCACAGAATTCTAGCCTCCAGAACTGTGAGAAAATAAATTTGTTATTTAAGCCAGTCTGTGGTACTTTGCTATGGCAGCCTAAGCAAACTAACATACAACAATTTGTATTTTTATTTATTTATTTATTTTTAACTTTTGGCCATGCCGAGAGGCATGAGGGATCTTAGTTCCCCGACCGGGGATCAAACCTGGGTCTCCTGCGGTGGAAGCGTGGAGTCCTAACCACTGGACTGCCAGGGAATCCCCAACAATTTCTAAAGATCATTATATATTTTAAATAGAGAAAAATTAGAAATAGTCTACAAGTTCAATAATAAGGAAAGAATATTATGCAGTCACCAAAATGTTGAGGCTTCATGGAAAAAAATACAAGATAATGTTTGGAAGAAAAAGCAAGTTACAATGATTCAGATAGATAGATAGATGATAGATAGACAGGGATGTAGTCAGCCCTCTGGGTCCGTGGGTTCCACATCTGCAGATTCAAGCAACCGCAGATCAAAAATATTCAGGAAAAAAACGCAGAAAGTTCCGAAAAGGAGAACTTGAATTTGACGAGCGCTGGTAACTATTTACATAGCATTTACATTGTATTAGGTATTATAACTAGAGATTATTTAAAGTAGACGGGATGATGTGTGTAGCTTAGATGCAGATACTACATCATTTTGTGTAAGCGACTTGAGCATCCACGGATTTTGGTGTCCAATGGAACCAATCCCCCCTGCAGACACCAAGGGACGACTGACTACATCCAAAGGAAGTGAATACATGTATACACACATATATACATATACATATATGATAATATATATGATTTTAACTATGCTTTGCAAAGCCCGTGGAGGGAAAAAAAAAAACTAGAAGGAAGAAAAAAAACACTTGTAGTGTTATTTTTAGAAGATTATAACTTACATTCTCCTTTCTTTCTTAATGCATTTAGACTATTGTTCTTTGAAGTGTACCTTATTCAAATAAACAGGCACAATGGGGAATTGTAAAAGTGGGCTTATACACTCTCCCAGAATGTCTCTTTTTCAGAAAGGAAACTATTTCTGTTGTTTAGATTGAAGATTCGTGCACACACTGTATTGATCAAATTCCTGTGCACGGGTCCTAAGCAGCTGGTTAAACGCCATTCATTCCTTGGTAGGTCTCTGGGAGACTGAACCCTTTTGTTCTTTTCTCCGGGGCCAAGCCCTGGAAGGCTCTATAAACCCTTCCTGAGTCCCACCATCGTGGCATCTGCCCAGCAAGCAGTGGGACCACCATCCCAGGAGTCCTGGGGAAGCCTGGGATGCACGGACCTGCTTTCTTCCCCACATGGGAGGCGTGTTCTCAGGCCCAGCGCTCGCCTCCTGTTTCTCCCCCTCACAGCCACACACTCTCCTTCTCCGGTTTAACTGATGTCTTTTCTCGGTCTCCAGCTGCCGAATGTGCTGACAGCTCCTAAATCTGTGTCTTTGGTTTGGACCTTTGTCCTTCGCTCTAGATTCCCATATCCAATTGCTTCCTGGTCTCCTACCCCGGAGTGTCCCAAAGTGAATTTACCTAACACTGAGCTCACGCAGTTTGCCTCAGAAGTCTCTCCCGGGACTTCCCTGGCGGTCCAATGGTTAGGACTGCCCGGACGGCCAGCTTGGATCCCTGCTCCAGGAACTAAGATCCCAGAAGCCCCGCAGGTGTGGCCAAAAAAAAAAAAAAAAAAAATCTCTCGCCCCGGCATTAGCTGTCTCTGTCAAGGATAACCAACTGCTCGGTCACCCAATCCGGAAACCTAAATCTCGGTCTTCCTCCCCCACCTCTCTCCCCACCCGTGTCCATTTAGTCACCAAGCCGATGAATTCTCGCTGCTTCACACTCTTTAATTCCATTCATTCATTCAGCCCTCTAAGGTTGGCGGATAAGCCAAGAACGACCCCTTCCCTCGTGAAGGCTCTTTGAGGGGGCAGAAGATAGTAATTTATTTTATTTTATTTTATTTATTTTTTCTTTTGTGGTACGCGGGCCTCTCACTGTTGTGGCCTCTCCCGTTGTGGAGCACAGTCTCCGGACGGGCAGGCTCAGCGGCCATGGCTCACGGGCCCAGCCGCTCCGCGGTATGTGGGATCCTCCCGGACCCGTGTCCCCTGCATCGGCAGGCAGACTCTCAACCACTGCGCCACCAGGGAAGCTCAGAAGATAGTAATTTAAAAAACTAAAGAATCACATGTATACAGTACATTAAAATGGTCTGAGATTACAGCTGAGGCCTCCTGGTTGAGAAGGAGTCCTGGGGAGAGACCAGGGTCAACACTCCAGGCAAGAGAAACTGTGAGTAAGTGCAAGGGTCCTCAGGCAGAAAGACTGGCCACGTGTGAGAAGCGCTGACAAAGGGCCCGTGGCTGTAGATCCCTGAGAAGGCAGTGGAGGAGTGGGCGGGGCCCTTCTGAGCAACGATGAGAAGCCTGGATCTATTTTAATTCCTTGGAATATTTCAAGCAGGAGAGTGAGATGTCTTCCTGGGTCTAACCCTCCAATCCTTCTTCAATACAGCGTCAAGGCTGATCCCTCTGTAACAGAGATCTGATTATGTGTCTCTGTGGTTTTAAAAACTTTCAATGGCTCCTGTTTGCCTGCAGAATGACACCCAAACCCCTTAGCCTGGCTTTACAAGTCCCTTCATAACCTTGCCCCACATTTCTCCTGCCCTTATTTCTCCCTGTGCCTCCTTAACCCCTTTGCTTGGCGGTGAGAAGCGACTTCCAAATCCCCTGATGGATCTGCTTTTATTTTTTTTTAAATTTTGGCCACACCAAGCAGCATGTGGGATCTTAGTTTTCCGACCAGAGATTGAACCCGTGCCCCCTGCAAGGGGAGCACAGAGTCCTAACCACTGAACCGCCAGGGAAGTCCCTGTAGCTGCGATTTCACTGCCGAGTCTTTACTCACAATTCCTCTCTTCTGAGTACCGTGTTCCCCACCCCCCATCATCAATAGAAACCTACTCACCTTTCAAGACGAAGATCAAATGTCCCCTCACCTAGGTAATCTTTCCTGTCACTGCCCCCCAGTAGAATGGACCATTCCTTCCTTTGTGTCCGTCCTCGATGTGCCCTGGATGACCTTCTAGCATAACCCTGTTAACACTTCATGGCCCTTCTCAGTTTACATGCGTCTTTCCCTGTTCACGCGTAACTCTCTCTTACTCCTATGGATTCCCTACCACTTAGCATAGATCTTGGAATACCTTATTGTATGAAGAGAAGTAGTTTTCTCTGTTTTGCATATTAAGATTACATAGGATAATTCTGCCAGAACTACTGAAGCTCAGGAAAAATTGTAATGACCACGTCAGATGAGACTTATAGCGGATGTACCGGTCTCTGAGCTAATAGGGTCCCCACCACTAGCTACATCAGTGCATTGATCCTCATTGGTGAGGCTGAGATTGGGAAAGAGTTTGACCAGCTAAAAACATCTACGGGGCATGGGTTTGGAAACCTCTTTGCGTGTCAGGCACCTCTCCGCATTCTGCCATGTCCGTGTCATCCACTGTCTCTGCAGCGCTCACCCCATGACTAATGACGCTAGGACATCGGTTAGCTGGTTGGTGCAGGACAGTTGGAGACTGAACTTATCAGTTTATCATTTCCTGCTAAGTGTTCAGCACTGCGGAGTGTAGGCTGGGGAGAATAAAGAAGTAACTTGTTCCCTCTATTTGGGGATGGGAGATCATGATATCTATAGAAGACACTAATTGGTATTTATCACCTGACACATTGATAGGTGAGACATAATTACAAAATAACCCAGGACTATATAATCAAGTGCTGGACAGCGTGTTCTAGGCAGTAACTGCTGTAGATTTTTTTTCAGGGTCTCTTGACCTTGATGTTGAAGGTCAATGTGTGGCTTCTACCAGCTTGTATCTGCTTGTCATGGGTGGGACCCGAATGAGGATGAACCAAAGGAGAATCAGGAAATGAGTCTGCCCCGTGCTCGGAGCGGTGTCTCTGCTGTTTATTCAATAGTGCTTGCGGGTACTGAGAAATGCATTCGGAATGTACCCTGCCTTTTCGGCAGCTGCATCTCAGCAGAAGGGGAGGCAAAACTGACCTGGAGGAGCTCAGCTCAGAGGCGGCCAGGTTTGCTGAGTCCTGGAAAGTATATACACGGGACGTGTGTTGTCCGTGCGCTCTGCTGACCGGGGTCAGTAGCACTCTGTTGTCGCTGATGACTTTTTTACGAGTTCTCACTGAAAAAAGTCATAATTGGACTCCAAAGGCAAATGTGCTCCTTGTGAAGCTCGTAAATTCTCCTGCTCTCCGAACAGCTGCAGCTGTAGCAGTTCACCCAGGGGCTTTGCCAAGAAGGCATAGATGCCTGCACAGACTTCACACGGAGCCACGCGGAGGGGAGGGTGGCTGGCTGGAGCTCAGATGAGATGTGATCATTAATGATTTCTGACGAAAGACTTGAAACTTTAAATCAAATTACAGATTACGATGGCTCATCCTTCCATTAACCCTAACTGTGGTGACTTCACTTGGTCTCAAGCAACAAGTGACATGCAGCTCCTCGGTGGAGTTTAAGTCCGTGTATCTCCTCATTTAATGGTACAAAATTTCCGTGGAGGGCTTCCCTGGTGGCGCAGCGGTTGAGAGTCCGCCTGCCGATGCAGGGAACACTGGTTCGTGCCCGGGTCTGGGAAGATCCCACATGCCACGGAGCGGCTGGGCCCGTGAGCCATGGCCGCTGAGCCTGCGCGTCCGGAGCCTGTGCTCCGCAACAGGAGAGGTCACGACAGTGAGAGGCCCGAGTACGCAAAAAAAAAAAAAAATTTCAGTGGATTTTTTTGTGTGTGGCTTTCCATACATTTCTTGACTCACCAATCTAATTTGATACGCGACATGATGTCTTCGGAGCAGGGGCCTGTGGAGTTCATTGCACACAACAAACTCGTACTAAATACCTGCTGCTTGACTGATACCTTGAGTTTTCACTTTTTAGATGACAGCAAGACATGTCATTTTTTTTTTTTTTTTTTTTTTTTTTGCGGTACGCGGGCCTCTCACTGCCGCGGCCTCTCCTGTTGCAGAGCACAGGCTCCGGACGCGCAGGCTCGGGACGCGCAGGCTCAGCGGCCATGGCTCACGAGTCAAGCCGCTCCGCGGCATGTGGGATCTTCCCGGACCAGGGCACGAACCCGTGTCCCCTGCATCGGCAGGCGGACTCCCAACCACTGCGCCACCAGGGAAGCCCAAGACATGTCATATTGATTAAATATCACCTAATAGAGTCCACATTCTCAGCTCCAAGAGCACACAAAAGGCCTTTATGGCTATTGTTGGCTAGCTTTTAACCTCTGAACCTCTTAAGAGAGTTTCTTAGACTCCCAGTTACTTGATCACAATCTTCCTTCATCTTTGTTTTCTGCAGAGGTAGAACCCATGTCCTCAAAGGCAAAGGAGGAATTTAATTTCAAGGCTCTTCTCTGTGGATAAGAACTGGCCCAGTGCGTCAGATCTGCTGTGTGCCCGAGGCAATGCCCTGTCTCCAACACAGATTCCAAGGGAGGCGTGGGGAGGGCAGGCTGTGTTCCAGCTCTTTCCTCTGAGCATCAGCTGTAAACACAAACTCACTCTGGAACTAGGAACCTTGGTTTTAAAAGGAAAACAAAGATATGAGTAGCATTTGATGTTAATAAATGTGTGACCATGTCCCAAGTAGCTCATTTCTTTTCTGATTAGCTACTTGCATTCACCACGTCACCCTAAGTCACTTAGGTCTTCGCCTTCTGACGACAGAAGCTTCACGGTGGTCTGTCTTTAGATAAGTCACTCCAAGTTTCGCTTGAAAGCAGCCAAACAACTCAATCATTGAAAACAGAATTAGACACACCAGGTCCAAAAATTATGTACCCCGAATCTAGCTTTTGCCAACGGGCATATCCCCACCTTCCATATTTAACATTTGTGAGTGCACGTGTGCCAAGATGATTCATCCAAGCTGCTCTGGAATTTGTCTCTGCTGGTGACACTGCAGCTGATCCACCCTCGTCTGCCCTCCCCTCATCTGGTGGAAATGTGGAATATCAGTTCCGTGGCTCTGTCACCAGCACCCCATGGCTTTCTTTATTTAGTCACCATGCACTTAGGCAAGTTGCTCCCACATGGAGCTTTTCATCTCCCGATCGCATTTCTCCACCACTTCTATCTGCCTGCACCGCCCAGATTGTGACCCTAAAGATGGTGAGGACCTAAGGATCCTGAGGGTCCCCAGAACCCACAGAGCGGCCCCTCCAACAAGTGATCTCCTTGCTCTGTGGTCCTTGCTTATCCAAGGAGACTGTGTATAACCTCTTCCTATCAGCCCAGGAGCCCTGCTCTCTCTTCCTGCTTCTCTGAGATTCTCCCCAGCAAAGGTGCCAAAAATTCATCTCCTTTGAACTTTCAGCAGTTCTGATGCTGACTGTATTCCCAGAGATCCCGAAACTTCTGGTGCTATTAGCTGTTGGGTTTCTTTTTACAACATTTGGGGGACAGATCAGTGTTCTGAGGTTCAGGCTAACCACCCTAAAAAATGAGTACTTTTGTGGCAATTGCCCGTTTCCCCTCCCTTCTCCACTCCCTCTATAGATTTTCACATTCTGGAGGAAAGCCAGGCTTCTTTCTTTTTTGTTGTTTTTACTGTAGATTTTCAAGCTAGCTCTAGCCGGCACCCAGCTCTCCCTCCTCCTTCGGTCTTTCCCCTCCTGGCTCCTATTCAATGACTAAAGCTGTCCAGGAGTATTTACAGACCTGGGTATCTACCGTGACCTTGTGATCGCACTAATCCCTGGCGTAAGGCTGCTCTCTGCTCTGCCTGTCACAAGGGTGAGGGGATGGGAGTGGGAAGGACGGTGCCTCATCCGGGAGCAGCCCGTTTATTTATAGAACCGGCCTTTTCCTCTCCTTCCTAGTGTCTGTTGCCATATCCTCAACACCCCCTCTGGGAGACAGATGAGAGATTGGAGGAGGTGGGCCCAGGGCTCCAGGGGTAAAGGCCAGACTTCTCAGGGTCAGAGCACCAAAGGACTGCTTTCCCCACCTCCATGGGCAAACCCAAGGAGGCCCAAGTTCCCAGGGCTGGTTGACCACTGAGCGCTACAACTTCCTTCCTCACAGCCCCAGAGGTGCGGCCAGATGCTCCTGCCTGGGGACTCTGGGCTCAGTGGCCTCAGGGAGTGCGCCTCAAGTTCCTGGGAAACTCTGGCAGCATCTGAGCATCTGAGGTTGACCTGACCAACTCTTTGGGGTCTTTGAAAAGCAGACGAGAAAATTGCTGACAGAATAAGAGAGAAGAAAGATGGAAAGGGGCCTGATTTTGCATGTCTTGGAGAACGGAATTGCCACCATCTAGATTAAGGGAAAAAAAAAAACAAAAAAACCCTGGACAGACTTCCTTGGCGGTCCAGTGGTTAAGACTCCATTTTTCCACTGCCGGGGGCGTGGGTTCGGTCCCTGGTGGGGGAACTAAGATGCCATGCCAAAAAAACCAAACCAAAACAAAACAAAAAACCAAGACTTTGGGGAAAGAGTGAGAATGAAGGCCACGTGATTACAGCTGGAGGAGGACTCCAGTTGACAAGACCTGTGTCGCCTTGTCACAATTTAGCTCGTGACTATGTGACACCTTGGGTGACCATGACTGCTTCTTGTGTTCAAGTTCTCACCCAGCTTGACAGTAAATCACGTGGGGGCAGGAACCTTAGGGCACAGAGCTGGGTGCCGCATTCGTGCTCAGTAAGCCTTGCGAGGTCTCATACGTGGATTATAAGTGACTATTATTAGCATTAAGAAGGGTTTTTCGAAGATAATGATATTGATGTTGATGATGGCTGGATAGTACTGTAGGCAGGAACCCTGTGCTTTTAAAATCTCTCTCCTCCCTCTGCCCAGCGAGTACCATGCACTTAGCAGGCTTTCAAAATCATTTGTTAGATTTGTATTAAATAAATGATGATTATAATCGTTCCATGTCTGGGAGCTTCTACCCTGCTTAGTAGACGTTTTTCTCTCTTAAAAAAAAAAAAAAAAAGAATCTTCTGAGCCTGTGCTCAGTTTTCTCCTGTAGCCCCTTCTCGTGTGTGATACCACAGGAGGATGGTCCTCAAACGTTAGCTTTGCATCAGAGCCACCTCTGAGGCTTGTGTTTCTTTCTTGTTTTTTTCTTTAACTGGCTGCAGCTGTGGGTTGGCTGCTCTGATTTTTCCTTGCTGCGCCCGGGTTTTCTCTAGTTGCAGCGAGCGGGGGCTACTCTTCCTTGTGGTGCACAGGCTTCCCGTTGCGTTGGCTTCTCTTGTTGCGGACCACGGGCTCTAGGTGCGTGGGCTTCAGTAGTTACAGCACGCGGGCTCAGTAGTTGTGGCTCGCGGGCTCTAGGGCACAGGCTTAGCTGTTGTGGCGCACGGGCTGAGTTGCTCTGCGGCATGTGGGATCTTCCCGGACCAGGGCTCGAACCCGTGTCCCCTGAATCGGCAGGTGGATTCTTAACCACTGCGCCACCAGGGAAGCCCAGGCTTGTGTTTCTGATCAGTGGGTAGGGGGTGGGGCTCAAGAACATGCTTTTCTAGAGTTCTCATGGTGGCTGCTACCGGTCTAGGGACCACACTCTGAGAACCACTGCTGTACGGGTGTGTGAGAAATGTCTCAGGTTCTCTTACCTGGAACTTGAGAATTGAAGAAGAGTCTTAGGAAATGGGCCACAGCTGTCTGTGGAGAGGCCTCAGTAGAATCCTTCTCTGAGGGATCATTGCTCATCTCTGCACAGGGACCACTTTCTCTAGAATTTAGAACTTGCCAAAGCGGGACAAAGTTTGCCAAGAACCCACTTGGGGATCCCAATCTAATTTGCCTGCAGGCTCACCTCTCCCCAGTCTATTCTCCTCACTCCAGCCCAGGTGACTGTCTCAATCAGAAATCTGGTTACCTCTGTCTCCTGCTTAAAAACCTTCAGTGGCTTCCCGTTCCTTCCAGCTTAAAGCCCAGACTGTGGGATGCCTTAGCCTGGTTGGCAAACGCTTCATGATTTGACCCCTGCCTTTGCATTCAACGTGGGATCCTGCCACTCCCCGACTACCATGGTCCCCAGAAATGACCTCTCTCACCCCGTTCCTCTGCACAAGCTTCCCCTGGTTCAGAGTGAACTTCCTTTAATTATTATTATTATTTTATTTATTTATTTTTTATTGGAGTATAATTGCTTTACAATGTTCTGTTAGCTTCTGCTGTACAGTGAAGTGAATCAGCTGTATGTATACCTATATCCCCTCCCTCTTGGACCTCCTTCCCATCTCCCATCCCACCCATCTAGGTCATCACAGAGCACCAAGCTGAGCTCCCTGTGCTATACAGCAGGTTCCCACTAGCCATCTATTTTACACATGACAGTATATTTATGTCAAACCTAATCTCCCAGTTCACCCCACCCTCCCCCTCCCCCTCTGTGTCCACAAGTCCACAAGTCCTTTCTCCATGTCTGCGTTTCTATTCCTGCCCTGCAAATAGGTCCATCTGTACCATTTTTCTAGATTCCACATATATACGTTAATATACGATATTTGTTTTTCCATTCCTGATTTACAATGTTGTGTTAATTACTGCTATACAGGGACTCCCCTGGTGGTCCAGTGGTTGGGACTTCCAATGCAGGGGGTGCAGGTTCGATCTCTGGTCGGGGAACTAGGATCCCACATGTCACGTGGTGTGGCCAAAAAAGATTAAAAAAAAAAACCTAAATCATTTATTTAAAAAATTAATAATAATTACTGCTGTACAGCAAAATGGTTCAGTTATACATATTTATACATCCTTTTTTTTTTTTTTTTTTTTTTGCGGTATGCGGGCCTCTCACTGTTGTGGCCTCTCCCGTTGCGGAGCACAGGCTCTGGACGCGCAGGCTCAGCGGCCATGGCTCACGGGCCCAGCCGCTCCGCGGCATGTGGGATCTTCCTGGACCAGGGCACGAACCCATGTCCCCTGCATCGGCAGGCGGACTCTCAACCACTGCGCCACCAGGGAAGCCCTCCTTTTTTTTTAATATTCTTTTCCATTATGGTTTATTATAGGATATTGAATGTAGTTCTCTGGGCTACACAGTAGGACCTTGTTGTTTACCCATTCTCTACATAAAAGCTTACATCTGCTAACCCCAAACTCCCAGAGTGAACTTTCTGGTCCCCTTTCCCTGCATCCTACCCGCAGGGCTGTCCCCTGCTAGATTCTCCAAGCAAAGCAAACCTCCTGCCTAGGCCCCCTCCCCTGGGCACGGGGTCCTCATTACAAGTTGTCCTTAGTACTTGACTCTGTGTCTGGCCCCCAACCCCCAGGCTATGGAGCGACCAGGACTGGCCTTTGAGTCCCTAATACTTCCAGCACACCACCTGGATTGAAGAAGGCGCTTGGGGAAGATTTGTTGAGTGAATGGAAATTGTTGAAGACTCAGGGGGTAGCAGACCACACACTGATCTCAGTAATTACTTTGGATACTTTTTGATACAAAACAATGGAGGGGAAGAAAAACAACAAAAGAAGGGGGAGGTGGGGAGGGGAGTGCATTCCCAGGTGAAGCTGAGGAGAGACCTAGAGAGAGGGGAGGGTGGAATTACCCGTACTCCCTTCAAGTCACCTGCAGTAAAATTAATTCCTCCAGCCTTTGTCTACCTAAAGCACAGTGACAAAGGTGGGTTCAGATGCAAACAAGCGAAGCTCTAGAGGTAGAACTTTAGGCCCTGGCCTGTAGAGTGGGGAGGAAGTCGGAGGTTTTGCAAAAGGGGAAGTTGGAGCCTCCTGAAATTACAGCACTGGTAAGAGAGGCCTCCCCAGGCCCTTAGTTCACACCTCCTGGGGATCAAGCTCCCCTTCTCTTGGGATGGGGGACAGTGTCTTCCTGATTCCCTTTTAATTTGATGGCCTTAGATGGTGACAAGTTGCTTCCGGGTCTGGATTCTGTGTAGTGTCTGAGGACATTGGTTGTCTCTTTCTGCACTTAGTACATGAATCAACTTCATTTTGGAAGCACTAATACTTACGAGGCTGACTTCTATACCATAGGATGAAGTTTATAATAAAAGAACTAGACTAGGAGGCATGGTTCCTGTCTCTCCTCTGGTGCCCAGCTAGCTGTCTGCATTTGGGCAGCTGTATTTTCAACTTCCCTCACTGTTCAGGCAGCTCTTAGTATGAATGCCCGCTTTGGTTTATGTGTGACCCTTTCAAACCGACCCCATCGCTGTTTTCCATTCCTAAGATTGTGCCTTTGCAAACTTGGACCTACTTTGTAAGTTCTCTCTCTGATATCACTCTCTGTGAACTCCAGTGGCCAGGAAAGTATGATAAACAAAAGCAGCCCCGGAGGGAGTTTCTTAAGCTCCAAATGTTTGATCTCAAAATCTGGCTGAATTTATCGGCTGAAACCACCATTGACAGAATATTTCTGGCTGACCTCTCTGCCCCTTGCACCAGCCATCCGGGTTTGGAACCCAGAGCTTCTCAGCTCCTCTTAGCATCTGCAGAGATACCTCCCCCGGGATGAGAGTCTGTGTTCTTCCTGGAACCAATTTAAACCCAAAGGAGCCTTTTAAAAAATACATTTAATTGTTGGAGAGGCTCCCCCTCCTTTTAACTTCTGAGCTCATTCCCTCTGGGAACAAGTGACATTTCGATTTTGGTGTGTGAGTTGTTTTTTCTTTAGATTAGTTTTTGTGTAAACATTCCCCTGCAAATTATTTTCACATTTTGAGGCAGCTTCTTTCAAGCGGCCAGTCAGACTGATTCCTCTTCTGTTCCCTTTACTACCCGCAGTTCAACTCGCTCTCACTCACCCACTTCCCCATTTCTCAAATTCAAACTAATTCTACTGTTTATGAAAATATTTCCCCAACTTTCTGGAATTTCCATTTCTCAGGGTTACCTCCCCTGGGCCGCAGCCAAAGCTGCACCCACTAGGATGAGTGAAGCCAGCCCAGGTCAAAAAAGGAGAACCATCACTGTGCATGCAGGTGTGGCCAGCGGAGGCCAGGGCTGCCCTGAGAAGGGGCCTCAGGACCCACAAGACAGGCTTAGCGTGAGGCCGGAGGACTAGCTCCAGGACTAAGCAAAGGGGGAGCAGCTTTCTAATTATGAGACTGACGGGAGCCTTGCAGTCACAACCAGAAAGGCAGGCAAATTACATCCTCTTCTTCAGCCACAAATGTGATCATTCTTTGTAACAGGCCCACAAGAGTAACCTCTCCTCCTGTCTTTTCTTCCAACATCACTGTTGAATGCTTTGTCTAATTTGGTGCAATTTTCCTTATACAGACTCTATCTCTCAGTTTTAAAACACGTCCCTTTATCAGGGTACCATGAATAGCCCCGGGGACTGGTCACAACTCCAGTGGGCGCCATTCATGTAGACTACAATATATTCATCAAAATAAGACACTTCTCCTCAACTAACACAATACTGTAAATCAACTATATTTCAATTAAACAAACAAAAAACAACCAAGCAACTTGTCTTTAAAACTTAGTGACATCTTTTATTTTTCTTCTATACGTTAGGAAAGGTAAGCTGGTTGGGTGGAAAGAATACCTATCATTGCTAATGGTCCTATCATTGCCACAGAATTACCACGTGGCCTTGGACAGGTCCCCTTGCTACCCACGTCTCACATCTGCAAAGTAAGCAAATGGGACTAGATCATCTCTAAGGATCCTGCGCTCTGGCTATGATGTTTTCTGATCAGCAGAAAGTGAGATGCCTTTGATCATTAAGTTCCATGATGAGTAGCTTTTGCTTAGTCATTTTCCTCCTTTGCCTCTCTGGCATCTCAAGCTGTTCAGCCGAGGTCTGACTTCAACACTCCCCTTGCAAGGCTGTGGATTTTGAAGTCCAGTGAATGTGGACTCACCAGGCCAATTTTCTTCTGTGATTTTCTGAGCTTGGATATTTTCTGCACCATTAAAACCAGAGGTACTAATCTGAGGAATTAACTGAGGTGGTCCCTTGAGGTTCAATAGCAGCTGTAACCCTTCTGGGTCTCACTTTTGCAAAGAAAAGAAAAGAAAAAAAAAGAGGCAAGAAGGTTGACCAGATAAGTTTGGAGGTTTAGGAAACAAAGCATTCTGTTCTAAGTTTGGGGCAGTCGGGGCTGAATCATGGCTCCTCCTGGGTTTTGTTTCCTATCAAATCACAACTTGGCCAACATTTTCGGCCAAGGGTCATAAACCAGTGCCATGGAGGACAGAGGAAGAGACACTTGGCCAATCCCAGAGAAGCTCTGCCATCCCAAGTCCCAGGAAGGAGGCTCGGGAGAGAAGTCTCTTTAGTTGGCTGCATCCAACAAGCGTTCATCAGGAGCTCCGGTTGTGAGGAAACAGCTCGTAAACAGCACTCCTGAACCTCAGGAAAGATTTGTAATCTAACACATGTGCAGAATTAGAGAATTAAAAACAGTCCTTCTCAACCACTAGAGCAGGGGTGGGAGGTGGGAGCATAATATCGTAAGTAATTTATTTCTGATTAATACTTAGAGCACTCAAGTTTGAAAGTGATCGCTTTGAAAATACAGATTAGAGTGGATTCGAGGTCATCTTTCAATACTGAGAATATTTTTTAAAGTCCTCTGCAAGAATCCCTCTGAAGGAGGCAGTTGTTTTTGTTTAGGAAAATACTTTGAAGGGACATTTAAGATTTGGTTTTTTTAAATAAATTTATTTATTTATTTTTGGCTGCGTTGGGTCTTCGTTGCTGTGCACGGGCTTTCTCTAGTTGTGGCGAGCGGGGGCTACTCTTCGTTGGGGTGCGCAGGCTTCTCACTGCGGTGGCTTCTCTTGCGGAGCACGGGCTCTAGGCGCGCAGGCTTCAGTAGTTGTGGCACATGGGCTCAGTAGTTGTGGCTCGTGGGCTCTAGAGTGCAGGCTCAGCAGTTGTGGCACACGGGCTTAGTTGTTCCACGGCATGTGGGATCTTCCCGGACCAGGGCTCGAACCCGTGTCCCCTGCGTGGGCAGGCGGAGTCTTAACCACTGTGCCACCAGGGAAGCCCAATATTTAGGTTTTAAAAGGTGGGACAGAGCCTGAAAAGACAGATCCAGTGGAGGAATTATTGAATCGTTGGGCGGAGTAAAGAGGAAGAAATATATTTTTTTAGTTTGTTATTGTTGTTGGAAATAGGTAAAGCAAGAGGTGGAATGGTAGTGTGGTCTGTGCAATATGGCTGTAAGTGGGGAGTCCAGAGTTAGGTCACCGAGGCTCCCGTCTATGAAACCCACCATGATGCACTTTGTAATAAAGCAAATTTAGATATAAGAGAATTGGTACTTAGCGTCCATCCTCTGCCCAACTCCCATTCTCAACCAGGGTTGGGTTAAGTTTCTTTTTTTTAATTGTGGTAAAATATATGTAACATAAAATTTACTATTTTAAACATTTTTAAGTGTACAGTTCAGTAGTGTTAAGTACAGCCACGTGGTGCTGCGCTCAGGTTCTTATTTTCTCTGGGGGCAGGGGCGACACAATCTCAGAAGACAGAAAGACACTTTCATGCCCTGTGTTCCCCCTGCCCATCTCCCTGGCACCATCTAACTAGGAAGATTCAGAAGTTGCTGCTACCATGCTGGAGGGCCAGCTAACCCCAGGATGGGTTATTGACCCCATCGACAGGTTAAGCCAGAGTGATCAGTCACGACTGAGTGAATGGTACCCAACTGTAGGATAGAATCAGAGGGCACAGATGGACCTCTGGAACACCTGGCCAGCAGGTGGCGCTAGCTCGCCCCAGTCATTTCATTAACCAATCCTGAATTTTGCGGGACTGAAAATTTTGGATTCCATGCTTTTCCTATGGAGGGGTTTACCGTGTATATAAATACATAGGTAGTATCTAGCACATAAGCACTCAATAGGTACTAGATATTACCAGGCATGTCTAATATTCAAATTCAAGCTATTGCATTCCTGTGATGTTAACTTGTTCTACAGCCACAGGATTTCTATAACATTATTATTATATTACTATTACTACTTTGGTGAAGATTTCTTTTAAAAGATGCTAAGGGGGACTTCCCTGGCGGTCCAGTGGTTAAGACTCTGCGCTTCCACTGCAGGGGACATGGGCTTGATTCCTGGTCGGGGAATTAAGATCCTACATGCTGTGTAGCGCAGCCCCCCCGCCCAAAAAGATGTTAAGGTACATATTTGAGTCAATGCAAGTATAGAGACATAGAAACAGCTATTAGATTCAGAGTGAAAATAAGAAATCGCTGGAGGAAGGACTGGTGGTTTCCAAGGGGGAGGGGGTTGGGGGAGGGATGGAGTGGGAGGTTGGGATTAGCAGATGTAAGCTTTTATACATAGAATGGATCGACAACAAGGTCCTACTATATAGCACAGAGAACTATATTCAATATACTATGATAAACCATAATGGAAAAGAATATTAAAGAAAAGAATGTATATATATGTAAAACTGAATTACTTTGCTGTACAGCAGTAATTAACACAACATTGTAAACCAGCTGTACTTCAATTAAAACAAACAAACAAAACAGAATTCATTGGAGGAAGGAAGCTGGATCCAAGCTCACCATAAGAAGGGAAACTTCTGTACAATTCTCGGTGATCTGGGGAGGACGCTGGACTTTCCACAAACCAGGGAACAGATTCAAGTCAATCCTGTCCATAGTATCGTGCAGTGTCAGGGAGACCCCCAGGTGATAACTAAGCCAGGCATAAAGTCGTCTCTTCAGTGGGAGAGAAGGAAGTGCCCTGTGGGGACTGTGCAGATCCCAGGTGATCTGCCTGAGGGAGTAGGTGGTGCAGACCAGCATCGTTCTTGACACGTGTGGAGCACAGACGCTGCGCCAGCCTGTCTAGATTCTAACCCTGACTCTGCCACGTGCTAGCGTGGGTCCTTGGGCAGGATAATTTTCTCTAGATTCCTCATCTATAAAAGGGGGATAATAATAATCCATAAAGTCTGGAAACATAAGTAAATATACATGATGTCATCAAGGCATCTTCAATCTATAAAAAATATATTTTATGGACACACTGTAGTACTAACTTCTGTCAGAAAAAGATTGTGAAAGAGAGAGATAGACAGAAAAAAGTTCCATGAGTGCTCAGGTCAGCTCCCTCACCTCTGTTATTTGCGTCTTTCACCTTCCAGTTCCTTTCAACTCTGTAAATTGTAGAAAACTGATGGTAATGAAAATCATCCCTGTCCATAGAAGTGTGTCTGTGTCAGATAGAATGCAATTGATTATTGCCTTGAGGCTACAGCTATTTTGCAACTATTCCTAATTTTATTTCAGAAATCCTTATACCCTCTCTAAGTCTAGGCTCTTTGAGTTCTCCTTGGCATCACTTGTAACATTTTACTGGTTCCCTCATTAATTAATAAATTTAATACATTCTTTGATATGTGTTCATTTAATATATCTGTACAAAAGTCATAGTTATCCAAGAAAAGTATAGGTAACCATTTACTAAACGATTAGCCTCAGTTTTGTAAACCATAGAAATCACGATTCTCAGATCCTTATATCAGAAAAGCAATAATGTGTTTTTTGTTTGTTTGTTTTCTTGCGGTACGCGGACCTCTCACTGTTGTGGCCTCTCCCGTTGCGGAGCACAGGCTCTGGACGCGCAGGCTCAGCGGCCATGGCTCAGGGGCCCAGCCGCTCCGCGGCATGTGGGATCTTCCCGGACCGGGGCACGAACCCGTGTCCCCTGCATCGGCAGGCGGACTCTCAACCACTGAGCCACCAGGGTTGGCGTGTGTGTGTGTGTGTGTGTGTGTGTGTGTGTGTGTGTGTGTATCCTTTTTCAGATTCTTTTCCATTATAGGTTTCTACAAGATATTGAATATACTTCCCTGTACTTTACAGTAGGTCCTTTATATACAGTAGTGTGTATATGTTAATCCCAAATTCCCAATTTATCCCTCCCCCCTTCCCCTTTAGTAACCATAAGTTTGTTTTCTATGTCTGTGAGCCTGTTTCTGTTTTGTAAATAAGTTCATTTGTATTATATTTTTAGATTCCACATATAAGTGATATCACATGATATTTGTCTTCCTCTGTAAAGACGCATTAAAAATGATAGAATAGGGCTTCCCTGGTGGCGGTGGCACAGTCGCTAAGAATCCGTCTGCCAATGAGGGGACACGGGTTCGAACCCTGGTCCGGGAAGATCCCACGTGCCGCAGAGCAACAAAGCCCGTGTGCCACAACTACTGAGCCTGCGCTCTAGAGCCCGTGAGTCACAACTGCTGAAGCCCACGTGCCTAGAGCCCGTGCTCCGCAACAAGAGAAGCCACTGCAATGAGAAGCCCGCACACCGCAACGAAGAGTAGCCCCCGGTCGCTGCAACTAGAGAAAGTCTGTGCGGCCAAACATAAATAAATAAATAAATTTATTTTCAAAAAATAAAAGAAAATGATAGGATGGCTAAAGACCTATACGGTTCTTAAAAGAGCAGAGAGTCATAGAGCAAGTCCCAAGTTCTGGTGAGGAAGGAGGTCCACGCATCACAGTGACTGTCCAGAGCCCCGTTGTCAGGCCAGGCCTTCAGCCAAGCTCTCTTCTTCCACTTGACTCTGGCTCTTTGCATAGAAGATGCAGGCAGGGAAAGGAAGGGGGCCTTTCTTTCATCTAAGATGAATGATCACATATCTATTTGCAGCTTTAAAGAATTTAGAGTGATGGGTTTCCCTGGTGGCGCAGTGGTTGAGAGTCCGCCTGCCGATGCAGGGGACACGGGTTCATGCCCCGGTCCGGGAAGATCCCACATGCCGCGGAGTGGCTGGGCCCGTGAGCCATGGCCGCTGAGCCTGCACGTCTGGAGCCTGTGCTCCGCAACGGGAGAGGCCACAAAAGTGAGAGGCCCACATACCGCCAAAAAAAACGGAATTTAGAGTGCTACATCTTACTGGGAAAGAGATCACCCATGATACCACTGCTTAGTGTTAACCACAGTGATGCTTGTTTCTAAGATGGGGTGAGGAGCTCACGGTCCTTTCTTTTCCCTTTGTGCAACTTACCACACACGTAAAATGATGCTTGTAAAAGGGGTGGGGTGGGGGGGAGTGCTGACTTGCCACTTTCCTGTACATCTGCAATTATTCCAAGATAAGTTTAAAATGTTTAGAGAAGCCTGTGGTTATTTCAACAAATATTCCGACTGACTGATTATTTTCCCAGACCTCTGGAATTCTCTGATTTCTACCCGAGTGACCTTGTGGTGAACCTTCCTGTTTTCTCCTTACGTTTATGTCCTTGATTCAAACGCTCGGATTCAACTTCAAACTTTTATCACCCTTCTGCAAATTCGAGGTCACCTGGGGACTTAGTCACTTACCTCATACACGAGGATGAACGGCTTGTGGTTACTGAGCTGAAGAATGGCATATGTGGCCATAGAAAATCGCCCCCATCTAGTGAAGGTTTTCATGAGTTCTTGGTGGCTGCAGATACAAACATTCATCATTTAGAACTGAACTGTGCAAAGAGAGTTAAGTACAATCAAGGAGAATTCTTGCTTCTAACAGAGGAGGCTTCATTTTTTCAGATGTAAGTCAGGTTCGTTTTTTTAAGCAGCTGTCACAAAACAGAAATGGGGCTTGTGAACCCAAGTAGCTCGCCCTCTGCTGCCACAGAGGGGAAGAGTTTGGGGAAGGAAAGAAGACTTACGCTTTTATTTATTTTTGAAAACACTTTATTTTTTAGAGCAGTTTTATTAGGTTCAGAGGATTTTATTCTTCATATGCTCCCCCGCTGACTTCCTCTTTTTTTCTTTCCCTCTCAACTGAGCATTAGAAAGGAATGTTTATTATGTCCTATTTCCTGAATGCAGCTTCATGTGCTGAAGTTTTCGTTTCTTTAAGTTAATAAACTGTGGTTGCCGATTACTAAATGTTGGAACTCTAGCGTACTATAAAAAAGATGGATACTGCAAACGGAAGTTATTTTTTCCTCCCATAAAACCCTCTACTGATTCAGCCACCCCTCTTGCCCCCATAACCTAAACTTAGTGGCTTTCAAACTTAAAAAACATTTTCTGGGGGCACTTTTCAGGCCCCCAACCTAATACATTTAAAATTGCAACCCGGTATACACATATGCATGTAAGTGAAGTGAAAGTTCCACAGAACAATACTTTCCTTCACTATTTACTCTTACAAATGCTCTCTTTGCATCCACATCCTCTAAAGTGGGGGTTTTTTTGTGTGTGGTTTTTTTTTTTGCGGTACACGGGCCTCTCACTGTTGTGGCCTCTCCCGTTACGGAGCACAGGCTCCGGACGCGCAGGCTCAGCGGCCATGGCTCCCGGGCGCAGCCGCCCTGCGGCATGCGGGATCTTCCCGGACCGGGGCACAAACCTGTGTCCCCTGCATCGGCAGGCGGACTCTCAACCACTGCACCACCAGGGAAGCCCCCTAAAGTGGGTTTTGACCTGCAGTTTGAAAACCATGGTCCAAAAGGCTGACTGTAAGCCTGTGGGATTGGGGCCCCCCAGTGACCATTCACACACATTTGCACTGGAAACTGATGCAGGAAATAAAACCATATTTTATTTCATTATTTTCTTTCCTTCTTTTTGTTTTGCCCCACCTCGAGGCTTGTGGGACCTTAGTTCCCTGACCAGGGATTGAAACTCGGCCCACGGCAGTGAGAGCGCAGAGTCTTAACGACTGGACTGCCAGGGAATTCCCAAAACCGTAATTTAGACATCTTATTTTTGCCAAAAATTGTTGATGTTACAAAGATCAATTGAAAGGGAGAAAGAAAAAAAAATTGTCAGGAAAAAAATCAGGATTTCATAAGAGACAAATTTTCAGTGCCAGTTTTTCAGTGAAATAGAAGGCACATCATAGCACATCACCACGAGGTCTGGACTGCTCTGTCAGGACTCAAAGATTTTAGTAAAATATTGTGATTATGCCTGAATGCATCAGATTCACTCATTGTGCTGTCATTTTTGGTGCCTAGAACAAAAATGCCTTTTTGAATCCACAGAGTGTCTTATGTTTGAATATTTGTTTTTTTAAATTTTTAATTTTTTTGGCCATGCCACACAGCATGCAGGATCTCAGTTCCCCAACCAGGGATCAAACCAGTGCCCCCTGCGGTGGAAGCACAGAGTCCTAACCACTGGACATCCAGGGAATTCCCGAATATCTGTGATTATGAGTTCGCACATCTTACTTCGACATGTTTTGTCAGCTTATTCTCAGGCATGCAGGCAATGCAGGGTGGCCAGCTTCACAGGGCGTGCAACTGAGCTACAGGGTCTGCGGGCACATTAGTGGGGAAATGTTGAGTGGTGGGTACAGCAGCTGTAATTGAGACAGGAAGACAAGAGCACAGCCATTTTGGAAAAGGACCAGGGAACGGCCTTGGGCAAGACAGGCTTTGGAAGCTAAAGAACAAAGGTCCTGGGGGCCCGAGTCCCAGAGACAAAAACCAGGCTCACAGGAGTAAAAGATTAACTTTATCCCTGTTACACCCACGAGTATACCTAGTTGCCACAAGACAAGAAACTCAACTATAAATATTAACCTTATCTGTTCCGGTGCTTTCTTGCAGAAAATTCTCATTGCGTTTCTTTCCCCTTACAGAAGTCGTCCCTATTCCTGACAGCCACCATGGAGACACCTGAAGCTGATTAAAGAAGTCTGACGATTTCTATCAATAGAAATGATCAGTGATCATGAGACAAACACTCCCTTTTATTTTTTAAAAAATTTACTTTTATTTATTTTTGAATAATTGAATTATTTTACTTATTATTTATTTTTGGCTGCATTGGGTCTTCGTTGCAGAGAACAGGCTTCTCACTGCCGTGGCTTCTCTTGTTACGGAGCATGGGCTCTAGGCACACGGGCTTCAGTAGTTGTGGCACACGGGCTCCAGAGCGCAGGCTCAGTAGTTGTGGCGCATGGGCGTAGTTGCTCTGCAGCATGTGGGATCTTCCCGGACCAGGGATCTAACCCGTGTCCCCTGCATTGGCAGGCAATTCTTAACCACTGCGCCACTAGGGAAGCCCCCAAACCCTCCCTTTTAGAAGCAACTTCCCCTTCTACTCCAGGAGCTGGCATCCGCCCCCCCCCTTCTCCCTTGCAC
The DNA here is from genome assembly GCF_963924675.1 of Phocoena phocoena. Lineage (NCBI taxonomy): Eukaryota > Metazoa > Chordata > Mammalia > Artiodactyla > Phocoenidae > Phocoena > Phocoena phocoena. The sequence continues at coordinate 6,317,774 of NC_089239.1, forward strand.
ACAAGCTATCTCTTTTAACAGCCTGACTTAAGTCTTGTGGAAGCGATATTCATGTCTACGGTATTGCTGTCCAAGTATCTGGAAAGGGCCCAGGAACATGACACTCACTTCTTGGGAGAGGCCTCAGGATAAACCCAGCTTCTCCATCCTGAGGACAAGACTGAGGTCCAGAGAGCTGCAGTCGTCAGAGAAAATGAGAGCACGGACTTGGATGTGGGTGTAGGGCTTGGGCCCAGGCCTTTTCCCTTCCTGGGTAATGTGGGCTGGCGTTCACTTTTCTGAATGCTGTAGCCATAGTGGACGCAGCAAAAAGTCCTGTGGACCCACCATCTTGTGGCAAGTCTACTACTGTTAGAACATCTCACGGCAGGCGTTTTCAGAATGATTTTGAAAGAAAAACTCGGGGACTGTTGCCTTATGGTTAGCACTTTAGGCAGACTTGTGAAATCGCAAATCACAGGAAAGGGCCTTCTAGTATCCTCAGTCCAAATGAGGGCGTTAAAGGCCTGTCCAAGGCAGTTGACAAAAGCTGGGACTAGAAACCCCATCTCAGCCTTCACACCAAAGCTTGTTCCGCAAACTAGGATGGAAAAAATGAGAACTGGAGCTTTGATTTCCCTTCCTGTGCCTTTCCAGTACAGTAACAAATTATGCATCTTTGACTAGGGTTCCTTTTCCTAACACTGTTAAACTTTGGTGACATGATTACGCAGTGGCTTCTCTGACACCCACTTAAATATTCCCACTTGAGAAAAGAGCATGAAAATTCATTTAGTGAATAAAGAGTTGTTCATCCTTGGCCCTGTTGAGGACGATTTTCCAATGTATGTCCAGCACATACTGGCCTTAAGAAGAGTGGGATTTGAGATCAAAGAGACCTGGGTTCACATGCATAGTTTTAATTAGCATATTGTTTATACTGAAGTTTCAGTGAAACTTCAAAACATTTCTCTTTATATAACTAGCCTCAGAAACTTTTGTATGTTCACTTTAACTCTGCAAATGCAGTATTTGGTAAATGAATGAATGAATCAATGTAGAAAAAAGGTCTTTGGTTTTGGTCCTTAAATGCCTACAGACTTAGAAAGTGATGTAAATACACTATCCAAACCTGGGAGAACTTGGATTTGAAGAGTTCCAAAAGGACTACTAAGAGGCAATTAATTCTGTTGCCCATTTTGAGTGAGGGCAACAATCTTACTAATATTCGAGCTCTGTGATCTTGGCCACACCACTGCTCTCTCTGGGCCCCAGTGTCTTCCACTGCAAAGTGACTTCTCTTGACTAGACCAAGTTTTTCTTGCTTTGACCACTAGCCACAGCAAGAAATTAATTTTTCTTCATCACCTGGCTCACATTCACTTATATCCAAAACAAACTTCATGAAGCAATACTTATCCTTCATTTGTGCAATGCACTCTATTTCCTGCTGTATTTTCTCTTAATTTATATTTATTATGTATTTATTAATTTATTAAATGCTGTGCCACCTCCTTTGGTCATTTTACAGGATTCCCTCCAGGCAGTTCAGTGGGCTCACTAGTGGGAAACACTCTTTTTCTTTTTTTTTTTTTTTTTGCGGTACGCGGGCCTCTCACTGCTGTGGCCTCTCCCGTTGCGGAGCACAGGCTCCGGACGCGCAGGCCCAGCGGCCATGGCTCACGGGCCCAGCCGCTCTGCGGCATGTGGGATCTTCCCGGACCGGGGCACGAACCCGTGTCCCCCGCATCGGCAGGCGGACTCTCAACCACTGCGCCACCAGGGAAGCCCTGGGAAACACTCTTTTTAAGAACTTTAGAGGCTGCCATGTCTTACGATGTAGGAAATAGTAAGAAAGTTAACAGTGCTCTGATTTTCCTTAGTGGATCCTCACCTAAGTTGTAAATAGAGCCTTAACTGGCCTCTTAATTTATCTTTTCCTGTAATAAAACGCATGACATTTCCTACCCTTTAAGTGGAGAGTTGGCCTGGTAGTACTGAAAAAATTTTTCCTGGTATTAACCTAGAAGAAACATAAAACGTCAACTATGTTTTGTGGCCGCGCTGCGATGTTTACACAGTTCTGGCTGATCATGTGTCCTTCATGAGTCGGAAAGTTTGGGGTGACTGAGGTTCTTACGACTTGAAATATGCCAAGGCAGACAAGCAGTCTGTTAAGCAAAACCAAGATGCACCCAATTAAATACTTTGTTTGCACAGATGCAAAGGCATGGAAATTTATGTGGCAAGGTCTGAATTCCAAAGTTTGTTTTATTTTTAATTACACACCTAACCAAATGCATAAAATCCCACAAAATGAATGTAGCGAAAATGTCATCTTTCGTATTTTTAGACTGAAATATGGAGCCCATAAAAGTGAGGCTGTCATGAATTTTCACAATTGGGGATAAAGTGACTTATAACCAGGAAAAAAAAAGTCTCCACACAGCCACATCTAACAGTGATAAACAGTTTTTATTCAGGCAATGAAACATGGAAAAAATATATTAGTAATCATTATAATAATTTCATTTGTGTGAGTATAACTTTTACAAATATTTACCTGACATATAAAAGGGAAATTACTTGTGCATATAAAATTTATGTAGATGATTTATTCCACACAACACAATCCTGATAGCAGTAGTCAATGCAGCGTTAGATTCCTCTGGACGAGGCTCCTCACACACTTTGTGGCACCCGTGGGGACACAGTGGAAGCAGATGTGCAATTAACATTTACTTGTTGGCACGTTAGTACACAGGGGTATCTATTGGCAAACACACACCTGCTAAAAGCGACACTGAAAAGGTTGCTGCTACCTCTGAGATTTCAAAGAAATGCCTGGATCCTGGCTCACTGGGTGGCAAGGACCAAGCCTGAGGCTGCGAGTGTGAAATCTGCAGACCTTCCTGCACTGGGTCGGGGGCTGGTTTTGGAGCTCGTATTTTTATATGTCCCCTTGAAAATTATTCACAGAGCATCAGTTAACAACGTGACTGGGAGAGTCTCTGTGGAGCAGATTTCCGATGCCGCTAAAAGGCAGAGGGACAGAAAGTGGCATCTTCAAGGTTCTAAAGTGATGAATGGATACAGGGAAGGTTCAGACCACACCTCAGCACCAGGCCTGGTCTCCGCCGGCTGAGTCAGGGCGCTAGACGGACCGTCACAGGCCAGCATTGCACGCGACATCTCCATAGTACAACTATAACGAGAGTGTGTATATATATGTGTATATATATATATGTAGTAGCTGTAACCATATTATAGTTAATAAAGTCATTCCTTAGGAATCTTGCTTGTCCAAATCTAACTGCATGCTAAGAGGCACAGAAATGGGATTGCATTTGGATGAAAAAACTATGGAAAGTGCAATCTTTAGTCTCCAGAATGCTAGCTCTGGGCACTAGGGGGTGGGTCTTCGCTGGAAATTGTTGTTCATACAATCTTCCAGAGGAGATCCTTAGACAGAAGGATCTGTCGTGACCATTCCTTTGCCTTTACTACATGGGAGACTCAAGGTTTGAGTGATAAGATGCTTTCTTCAAATCACTGGAATCTGGAGGCCAGTCAAACCTTTATAGACAGAAGTCTCCTTAAAATACTTCTTTATGAAAATCTTTGAAGAAGATGACCCTATAGACTTTTGGCTTGACATTCTGGGATTCCCAGACTGTTATTTGTTCTTTAATAAGCAGATAATAATCTATCTTTTAAATTCTTCAGAATATATACATCTTTACCCTAAAATACTTTGCTTGAATCATTTAATCCTTCAAACACCTAGTTTCTCTCTTCCCAACAAGAGGATAAAGTAAGAAACCACCCAAGTCCGAGAGCAAGCCTGCATGGTCACAAATCTACAAAGAAGAGACACCGGTGGACAATTCATGAGACGGCTACCAACTGCAGCAAAAAACCAAAGGGAAAACAAAAGGGAGCTTTAGGGATTTTACTCCACTAAAAAAGGACGTGCTGAATCATTTCCAGTTAGTGCACGCAGACTCACCATTGCCTGCTCATCACAACTCCATTTTGAGCTTTAGAGCCGGCAAGTCCTCTGTTACCTTTCAGTAAAATGAAAGTAACATGCTTTCATAAAGTAACATTCAGTAAAATGCTGCTCTCTGGCTGCACTGCGTCGGCCCAGGGACATCTGGGGCGGTTTACTCTGCTGGCTTATAATCAGTCAGTAAGAATCCAAGGCCCGGTACTAAAGTATCTAAGTATTTGTGTGAGAGTTGCAGAAAGTGTGGGACAGGTAAAAAAAGGTAACTGGCTGGAAAGAAGATTCAACTTGAGCCATCCTCCAGAACAAAAGGTAAATCTTCCCTTGGACTCCGTATCAGTTTGGAAGGCTGCCAGGTCCTCAGAGTTTTTCACCATCATGTGCTTCTACACTTCCTAATTTGGGCTAGGTCTGAAGATGCTAGAAGCCACGCAAGCCAACTGGGCTTCTCGGTGTTTCCAGGACGGTTTCACAGAAGGTCTGGGCAGGCCGCTCGCTGGCTTCCAGGAGTGTCTCCAAATAAAGTAAATTTGGGGAGGTCTGACTGTAAATGACTAGCCAACCAAGTGACAAACTGTGCAGTCTGTCTTCCAATAGATCCTCCAATTAAAACACTTTTAGGTAAAGACTATCCATCTATACTTTGGAAAAATGAAAAACTTAGGATGTGGCTCTGGACCCAGAGCCTCAACAGGACCACTCGTGTTCCCAAACCACCGTCCAGGCCAGTGGCTTCCTCTCATTTTCCCTTCATGTTTGTCACAGAGAGTATTACTGTCTAGCTTACGAGTAACTTGGCCCCGCCCATGTTTTGAAGCAAAATTCTAGGCCACATTCTTACTCTCGGGATTACTACAAGTTTCTTTCTCCCCCTTATGTTTTTTAAAAAATAAACAAACATACTTCATTCTGCCCAGTATATTCTCTTGATCTGCCAGCTGGACAAGCTACATGTTTCTTTTTGTTGGAGAAAATCCATCTATTCAATTAGAAGGAAGACCATTTCCCTGTAATGGTCATAGCTGAGAGGCCAGTGGCAAGTATTACTGAATAAGGACCCTTTCGTTTTCCTTGTGCAGCAACTTTACTCCCTAGGGTCTAGTTTTTAGGGGTCTCTTCTCACCAGTGTGCTTGGGAAAGACTGTCGTCGCCTCTGTTTCAACACACAGCTACTTTCTCTTTTTATACACAAGAAGCCTAAAAGAGAGGACTGTAGGTTTATAACAGAGACCCCTATACTAAGCCTTTCATGCGTCAAACAGAGCAATACAAAACAGGTAAACATGGATATGTCACCAAAACACAGCAGCAAAAAGGTTTAGCAACGTTTCTTTCTGCAAAACGCAAAATGAGTTTCTCTAGTCGTGGAGGATTGGAAGAGGCCGCAATCACACTGCCTAGAGACACCTGCTCCTCCAGGGACAGGGTTGTAGCAGGGCACTCACGTCAAACCCGTGACTGCTTTCAGGGCCCAAATGATTGTCACATCACTTCTCCAAACACAGATCATTTCTGTTGTTGTTGGTTTTTTTTGTACAAAATGTTAAGACGGTAGGCTTTAAAATACAGCCTAAGCACCAATTGTGAGAAATGCATATCGGTTAAACAGGACTTCTGGCTTTAAAAGACAATACTGACCTCCCTGGAGCTAAAGATTGCAACCATGTGAACAGTACACGGCTAAAGAAAAAGTCATCTCGAAAGAGCTAGAGCGGGTCTCCACGAGGCACAATTCATTGCTGAAGTTGGGTCATGCAGTAGTTTTACAAGAAAAGTACGAAAACCTACGTGTACTGGAGATAACGTCTATCACCGTGAAGACGCTCAGGGTGTTCAGATTAAGACAAAAGAGTGCTTTAAAACACCTGTGTGGATTTGGTTTCGCCTATCAAGTGGGAGGGGTTCACACGGGAAATTTCCAGTTGGGGGTTAAGGGCCCCACCACTCTGAATGGAGCCCAGGAACGGCCTGAGGAATTTGGTTTTGTGAGTGGGATCTGCTCCCTGCACTCCCCTTCTCCAGTCTTCGAATGGCCTTGGTTTAAAAATATTCAAAACGCACTGATTTTTGGAGTGGCTTGCACGATTTTTCCTGCCCATTTGGTTGAAAATTCTACTATCTTTAAGTTTGCAAGTTTTTTTTTTTTTTTTTGCCTTTGGGGGAAAAATGTCTGAAGAACAATGCATCACACTTGGAAAAATCCAACTTTTGCTTCACCTTACGATTGCTAATGGGGTTAATTAAATAAGACCATCTAAACCTTTGACAAGCAGACTTCCTTTGCATCTTCCAAATAGAGAGATAATAGAGAGCAAATGTCATCGTGGAGCAACAAATGGAAGCGGAGGAGACTGATGGCGCTAGGACAGACTTGCCGAACCCCAGCTGTGAGGGATCCCACAAAGTAGATGCCCTGGGCCTGAGGACTAACTCCAGAGGGGCCGCCTGCATCCAGGCTGAGGAGCATCGAAATACGGGGCAACAGGACACTACGGCCAACAGTCTCCCTCATGTGACACCTGAGTCGGAGGTTATGAGTCACGCCAGACATGGAGTCTGGGGGCTTCACCTCCCCAACCCCCCAAATTCTGAAGTCGGCATTCTGAGAAAGGACTCTGTTTCAAAATAGGGTTTTACATTTATGGAAATATGCCCTCCTGTAGAGAAGTTCTTATTTGATTATGCTTCAGGGAAAAAAACCAAAACAAAACCCAGCAGCATATATAAATATGCGTGCGTGCGTGCGTGTGAGTGAGAGAGAGCACGTGTGTATAAATGGGTACTCAACTGGAAATAACAATAGGCCAAATCATCTCCTCAAATAAAACCACTAATATTGAAAATTAAATGTAAACGATGAAATAAATTTTTAAAAAAACCAGACAGGTGGTGGACAGGATATGGTCCCAAATAGTAGCCATAAAATCATACACTGAACGCACCTGGGGAAAGTAAAGATGACTTTAAAACAAACCAAAGATAGAGAATCCCGCCCAGACTGGGCAGCCCGTCTCACTGAGCCCGACTCACTGAGCCCGACGGGTCCGTCAGGCCACTCGTTCAGCGGCTGCGAAGTAAATCCTCCAGCGGCGCCTCCCGGGCGGGTGCGTCGGCAGCAAAGCGGGACAGGCAGCGGTAGGTATGTGCTTTTGTAAAGTTCCGTGGTTTTTTTTTTTTTCTCTGCAAAGGGGCAATTATTCCTGGATAAGGCAAGATAATCGTGGTCACCAGAGAAGCAGCCAAATGCAGATCTGCTGAGCTAACAGGGGAAACTCAGTCCGTCTTTCCCAGCTTTGCAATCAGCTCGTCACAGATTTTTGTCAGTTCTTCAATTTCTTGGTTCTGAAAGATAAATGATGTGATGATGCAGTCTGTATCCCAAGATAACGGATCACAGTGAAATAGTCCCCAGACTGGCTATACTCCTCCCTAGGCAACCCAACTCAGTGGTTCTTAACTTTTCTACACCAGAAACCCTGTAAAGAAAGGAAAGCTCTATACCTTCTCCCCTGAGAAATGGTCTTGTGTTCACAAAGTTATGCTTACATTGAGTAGGGGGTAAGGGTAATTACTGGCCCTCTGAAGTCTGTCCTTGAAGTTTGTTTGTTAAACTTCCTTGCTATCATAGGAATTACTTGGGGTTATTTGTAAAAAAGAAAAGAAGAAAAAAAAAAAAAGTATCTGGGCCTCACTTGATCCATGAGCATCCCCAGGGACCTGGGATTCCAGAGTCTAAGTATCCCAGGGGCCACTGTCTTAGGGGTTATCAGACTCCACGATAAAAACCCCTGCCCTGGCTGAATGGATGCCACAGGCCTGACAACATGATTGGAGACACAGTAAGAAAAACACTAGAGGCACAGAAAATGAAGTCTAAGAGTCACTAATTAGCAAAAGAATGGGGATCGTTATCACCACTGATTTTTACTTCTATAGCAGAGTTTCTTGACCACATCTGGGCAGGGCCAGTCTCGGTGTGGGGCACATCCTGGGCACCACAGGGTGTTCAGCACCATCTCTGGCCTCTACGCACTAGATGCCTGTAACCTCTCCCAGTCGTGACAACCAAATATACCCCCAGACGTTGCCAAATGTCCCCCTGGAGGGGAAAATTGCGATGAAGGGGGAAGATGGCTTCACATATTATATTACAGAAAAAAACAAAACGGAAAGAGAAAATAGGTAGCTTCGGAGCCTAAGCGTTTGGTCCTCTGAGCTTCAGTTAATGCAACCTCCTCTCTGTACCCTGCCTGTGGCCAGGTCCCACTAATACACCTGGGAGTACCTGTTGCCACCTGAGTCACTTCCCAAAGGAGCTGGAGTGAAGCGTCTGCGCAGAGATAAGCCCCTTTCATCCAGACGACATGGGAGCTGCAGCCGAGGAGGAAAAACAAAGGTCTCGGTGGGTCCCCTCTTACCTTCTGCTGAAGGGCCCTTTCCAGGGACTCCACCTTCATCTGCTCTTTCCGGAGCCCTGCGTGGAGAGCGGCGCTCTCAGCCTTTGCTTTTGTTCGAACCTGAGCAATCTCCTCATTGGCTCTGTTTATGGAACGAAGGGACAAAAAGCACATGGTTTGTCATCAGTTGTGGCTCACGACTGGGATGCTAACCGCTGACGCCTGTGACACAGAACTAGGAGAACTGACTCCACCATAGAGGAAAAAGAGGAATTGGTGAGCTATGTAATTCAATTTTAATTTATAAAAATTCAATTTACACACAACTGCTAAGGAGATTTCCATGATGCAAACCAATGGCAGAATCAACCTAAAAGGCACACGGGACCCTTCAACATTCACATGCCACCAGAAAACAGAATCACATGACAGTTTCTACAACAATCTTAGATTTTTTTTTAACCCAGTACAATAACAGGTAGGATCTCTGTGGATTAACACAGCCAATGAGTCAGGATACTAACCACTGGCATCTATGAAACACAGACCTACAAGCAACTTTATTAATTAAAAATCTCCATTAAAAAAGGAGATTCTCACATTTAAAAAATGGTAATTATGTGACATGATGGCACATTAGCTAACTCTATGGTGATATGTATGTAAATGTATCAAATCAGTGTTGTACACCTTAAACTTACACAATGTCTTATGTCAATTATAGCCCAATACAGCTGGGGTGAGGGGAAAAGAAGGGGGAAAAGGATGTCTGGGAGGATAAAAGAATGATTTCCTGGGGTGAGGAAAGAGGTGGGAACCCATTGGGAGGGGGAGAGAGTGGGAGGGAGAGACTGTATTTTTTTATTCTTTTTAATGTCTGAACCTTGTGTAGAGTCCACCTATTCAAAAAACTAAATAAGACACCCAGGTACACACACGTGCCACCTGGAATTGCAAAGTAGTGATTTTTTTTTCCTCTCCTGTCAATCTTCCCACAACATCACGAAAAGTGAAATTCTTATGCACAAGCTCTTACTTGTCCAGTTTTTCCTCCGCGTGGATTTTCAGGGCCTGGTACCGCTGCTCCTCTTGTTTAACTCTGGCTAAGTAATCCTGGGCACATTTTTTCAAGGCTTCTTCATTCTGTTCCCAAGTGACAATTTAACATGAAAGAAACAAGTCATTTTGTTTTCCTTCTACTAGTAGCATACCACATATCGGGGTTTTCATTAAAAAAAAAAAAATGAAAAAACCTAATACATTCAGATGCCTCCAAATAAGACTCCATGGTAGTTTGAAACAGACACAAATAATTCTCACTGAAGAAACTGTAGATAACTTCTTCATGTATTAACTTTCAAGTCATACAGTAAGTTACACTGACACACCTGCTCTAGGAAGGGCAGATATTCAAAACTGAAGGGCAATCTGATCCCCATTTTAGACAAACCGGACAGTCATTTTTATGGTTAATATGAGAGAAAAAAAAAAGTGTTCACTGCTATAAATGTGTCTTAGTGATGGTGTACAACCAGATCAAATCAATATGCCCACTTACACTAAATTTGAAACTTTACACTTACTTTCTTCCAGAATATGCAGCCTGTATTTTTCAGTGCTATGGCTTGACTCCCTTTTACTTTTACTAACATTAAATTGGTGAATAATCAAAAAGAACATTTCTAGAATTCTCCTAAGTCTGAGGGTCCCACGGTTCTCACACTCCATGCCACTCTGGTCGTGTCCAAGGCTCCCTGACCTGACCCAGGGGAGACCAAGACATGCCACCCAGGGGCCCCGATTCCCTGTTTCTAGGCCACCTGCACCTCTGGCACGTGCGTTTGAAGACCCATTATCAAGAAGACACACCACCAGGGAGGCAGAAGGCAAAGGACGGGCTACCTTCTTGAACCCTTCCAGGACGCCTTTCAGGTTCTCGTATCTCCTGAATAGGTCGGAGAGGGACCTTTCCACCGAGTTTAGGTCGGCCAGGGCCTGCTCCTTCTCCATGGTCAGCTGCTGGAAGCTCTTCTGAGAGGTCATACTCGTCCTCTGTTCATCTTCTGTGAGTCATGATCAGAAGCAACGCACGTTCTCTCAACACACAGCGCACAGCCGCCCTCCCGAGCCACCAGGCAGTACGCTGGGTCGGGGAACCCAGCAGGTAAGGTAACAAAGGTTCCACCCTCAAGGACTGACTTTCTGGCGGGGGAGACATGGTGACAACACAGCCGGGAAAGAGGGGTGAGCAGTCTCTGCCAGAGGAGAGATGGGAGTGGAGACCCAGAGGAGCTCAGGGCGTGAGCCGTGCGTCTACCCAGGCGTCAGGTGATGCGGACGGCAGAAAAAATCATCTCGCCGCCTAAGTTAATGCAGGAAGACCTGACTGACTTAGGGAGTCGGTCCTTACAACCGAGGCTACGAGAGATTCTAAATGCAACGCAGGAGGGTGAAGCGCTGTCCTTCTCTAAAGGCATCGATGGGTCTGGCGCAGGGAAAGCACCACCTGCAGCGCAGTGAGGCCGCCGCTGCGTAGAGCAGAGACGTCCCCCCGGGGGTACGAAGGACGAGGTGAGGCCGCCCACCCTGGTGCTGGAACTCGAGTGTCTGCCGTCCTCTAAAAGGAACCTAACGACAGTGGTCCCCATTATCTGCAGATTCCCTGCTCGCTATTTCTATGTGTAGACCCCAAATCAGTAGGTGTGGTGCGCCCCCGGCCGTTCGGGGACACGCGTGGAACGGCAGAGAACTGGAGTCACCTGCCGGGCACGTTCTCGGCTGAAGCTGGACAAGGCGATGCTCTGCCTCGTTTCACACTGCAAACAAGTGTCCTTTTCAGTCTACTCAGGGCCACGTTTTTGGCATTTTTGTGCTTCCTGTTGGGGATTTTGAAATGGGCCCCAAGCCTAGACTGCAGGGCTGTCTCGTGTCCTAAGAGCCACAGGGCTGGAGGTGTCTTAGGGGGAAAACACGTGTGAGATGAGCTCTGTCCTGGCATGAACTGGCATGAACTGGCCGTGAGCTCAATGTTAGAGTCCACAGTACACCTTAAATAAGGTGTCTTTAGACAGAAACACCCATAAGGCAAAGCTTTCCTGAGGATCAATGATTCAGTATCGGCTAATTCAGTGTTTGGGAAACTTCATCAACTACTGCAAATAATAAGAATCGCTTGTATCTCCGGGATGGACAAACTGACGTTTATATTCTGATTTGAAGATCACCTTTGGATCCCATGGCTCGTACCCTAGAAGAAAACTTCCTTACCGATCATTTGGGCAATGGTCTTCTCATACTCAGCCACAATTTTCCTTAAACAAACAAACAAAAACTCTTATCAGAAGAGAATTTTATTAACAATGGAAGCTGGAGAAAGGCTGCCCCAAACAATTAAACACGTTAACATGTGCTGACAAACTCACATAACCCAGTTACCTGCTTTGGGGCTCTCCTTTTTTTACGCTTAACCTAAGATTTGTTAATGTTCAGAAAAGTTTTTCTTGAGATTTTGTTTAACCAGGTTTTTGTTCTATTTACAGAAACAACTGCCTTCACCTTTTCTTTGCACTTGTGTGAATGACCCCAAGGCAATACGTGAATTCTGCTTAGAGAAGTGAATCTTTTACAAAATAAGTTAATGACACTCTTGGGGCTCTTCCTAAGAGACCTGACCTGAGTTCAGGCTTCCCCTGGCCCCAAACCACTCTTACAGGTAGTGGGTCCCCTCTGATTCAGATCCGGGTTTTATTTGATTGTCCTAATTCCAGAAGTATTTTAGTTATTCAAAGAGGTTTAAAGATCGCCCTGTAGTGTTAACCTTTCTTTTAGGGAAGTGCAGTGCTTTCCTGATCCTGCCCCGTGACGGGTGCCCCTCCCTGTGACCTCATCCCCCATCGTGAGAAGTGACCACTCCCCCGCCCCTCACGGGTGGCGCCCATCACGCTGACCCTGCATCCAAGTTCTTACGATGGCTGCTGTAAGCTCCCCAAGGTCAGGGGCCGTGCCGTCCTCCCCACCATGCCAGCACAGGGACTTACACCCGGTAAATGCTCAAAAAACCAAATAATACAAGAGCCACAAATTAGAGTGGACATATTTAAAATGTTTCTTAATCATTCAAGTGCCGACTGCACAGTTTATAAATTATTTATGCTCCCCAGTCTTTGATGCCATCTTTGGTTTTTTCACAGCTCCTAACTCTAGGGAGTGAGCAGCAAAAATAAAAAGATTTCAGTGTAAAGTCAGTTTTGTTTCCTGTTAACATGCTTTTTATAATCTATTCCGTGGTTGTGAAATCTGAAGCTACCACGTATAATTCGTTTTAGAAATTACAGTGTTTCCATAATTGAGTACGTCAATAAATCTCTGTATTTCTGTTATTATATCAAATATCAAATGGATATTTTTGCACAAATTGGTCTTTTCAAAAGACAAGAACTATGTGGGTTCTGCTTATTTGCAATGTTCTGAACAAGCCAAAATGAGCTACAGCATTTGAATACAATAACTGGTCGGCAATCCTCAGGAAATGACACCATCAGTCACAAATTAAGGTGCAAATAGCAAAGCCCTCGAGTTCTCAACAGCTGGTTCTGTGTAAGCAAATACTGTCATCACTTCCTTTGTATTAAATCTAAAAATGCATAAAGGTACCCACCCCTCCCCCAAACCTCCAGTCTAACCTCATCTCCAAGACTTCTTGTCGGGTTTCTTCGTATTTTTTCTTCCATTCATTTGCTTCCATCTCTTTAGTGATTATCTAGATTATAGTGGAGATAAAGCTTGGTTTTACCTACTCAATGTCTTGAATTTAAGACTAGAGCCTGAAAACAACCAGGTCCATCTGAAGGCAGTCAATCTACATTAGGAATAGTAAACCCCCACCACCTGTGTATAATGCTCACGACACTGGGGAGATGCTCTCGGCTGCAGAGAGGCTGGAACGTGGTCACGTGGTCACCGGGATGAAGGTGACCAGAACCTCTCCCAGGAAAGCTGCAAGTGGTTATTACCATCTCTGTAAACTCCAGCTCGGTCCGGGGTCTGGCTAGCGGCCCAGAACCCTGCTGGGTCGGGACGCCAACAGCTGAGCCATTTGTCTGGTGGAGACTCATCTTAACCAAGGGCGACGCCAGAGCGCCAATTTAATTAGGCTGAGAAATGAAACTGCCACCAAATCAGAGTGGGGGAAGTTGGCCTGAGCGGACAGTCTCATTCTGCAGAGATTTCGGATTGGGTCAGAATAGGGCCCCGAAGTTCCTCCGGGCAGAGGCCTCCATCTCACTGTTGGCAAGATCTTACTCGCCGGACCAGAACCCATATTGCTGCGTTTGGGAGGCTCGTGCTAACTGGAGAGAAACACTCTAAATTCAAGGCCTCAAACGCCATTTGCCCTGCACAGAGCTCAGATGGGCACCTATCGTTCTCCTGTGACTATACTTCTCTGTGCTTCTTTCTAGTTGGTACAATCTTTATTTTGGTGCCATCTATCAGGATCTCAAGAACTAGAAGCCAACCTGTCTGCTTCAGGGGATCAGGCACATCTTCGATGCACCTGGTGGTCCTCTTAGAGTTTTAACTCTCAGGAGAAAGAAAAAGTCATTTTTCTCATTTACAGGATTTTGTAGGGGCCTCCTTACCACAGCGCCTGTTTTGACAACAGGACTAGCTGACACTTATTGCTATGTTTTAACAGTTCCAAAGACCTAGGTCAGAGGTACTTAACCACTCTCATTATATTATAAAAATTAAGTCGCTACACCGAGGGAAGTACCTTCTTAAAAAAAAGGTGGAATCATCAAGAAACACACAAACCAAACACATAAACTACAGCAGAGAAACACAACAGAGGAGGGAGGTAACTAATGGCACCTAACAGTATCTTTCATATTTTCCAGATCACCCAGGAAAGGCCTAGCAGAGATCTATTTTGAACAGAAGATGTTCAATAAACACGATACAGGGATTCGAGAGTTGAGTTCTTTAATTTAAGAATGGATGAAGGGATTATAGGCATTAAGATGTGAGAGGAAGTCTGCTGGGGACTTTTGGGAAAGTCCTAAAAAAGAGGACTTTGCTCCTAAAGAGAGGTGAATGGCAAGAATTAGACGTTTTCTAATGCTAGGCATTGATGTCTGCAGTGTGAAGTATGGAGCTGCAGCAGCCATCTTAGGACCATGAGGGGAGCTGACCTATGACATTGAAGGGGACAGGCCAGTGCACTGAGGATGAAATGGCAAGAACTTAAGTCCCTGATGACCCAATTTGGCTGTGGGACACTATACAGATGTGAAAAAGAAGTAGGCATGCGGGCTTCCCTAGTGGCGCAGTGGTTAAGAATCTGCCTGCCAATGCAGGGGACACAGGTTCGAACCCTGGTCTGGGAAGATCCCACATGCTGCGGAGCAACTAAGCCCGTGCGCCACAACTACTGAGCCTGCGTGCGGCAACTACTGAAGCCCGTGCGCCTAGAGCCCATACTCTGCAACAAGAGAAGCCACTGCAATGAGAAGCCTGCGCACTGCAATGAAGAGTAGCCCCCGCTCACCACAACTAGAGAAAGCCTGCGCACAGCAACAAAGACCCAATGCAGCCAAAAAAATAAATCGATAAAATAAATAAAATTTTAAAAATAATAATAAATAAATAAATTTATAAAAAGACAAAGAAGTAGGCATGCATTAAATACTAATATGGAATGATCACCATGATGTATTTTTAAGTGAGAAAAGCAAGGTACAGAATGGTATATGCAGTATTCTACCATTTGTCTAAAAGAGGGAAGAAAAGACACGTATATTTATAATTGCTTGTTTCTGAATAAAATAACTCTGAAAGGAAAAAGAAACAAGAAAAAAAAGAATGGATGAAGGTAGGAAACAATGTTACATTCCTGCAAGTCTAGAATTTAAGAAACTTTTAGGCAGGAGCATATATCCTCTGTGAAATGAAGGTGCTGATTTAGTTACATACGTGGGTAAAGTTGGCAAAATGCGACATGTAAAACTTCAGGGCTAAAAGATAAAGAAGTGCACAAAAGTTCTCAAGGATGTTTCCAAGCGTCAGCTTTGCCCTCTGGATACCAGGAGGCCAGGAATCCAGCTCCAGCGAGGCGTTTTACAGGGAGCCCTTGATACGAGCTACAGGTGGAGGAAACAGGGACTTCCAGCCAGGGAGAAAGAACTCAAGCCAGCAGAGATGGAAGCTACCCACTGGCACACGGGCTTTACAAAGAAACGGAGCCAGAAGTGGATGCAGCGAGGAAGCCTTTACCTCTTCTCGTATCAGGGTGAGCACGGCGGTCTTGTCTGATTCACTGAGGCAGATGCTGTCCAGCGGGCTCTCCCCTCCACAGGCCACAGACACAGGGCCCTTCTCCCCCAGGGACTCCAGCAGTGCCTGTTGGGGGAGAGGGCACAGGTAAGACGTCCACTCCTCAGCTTCTAAACCCCAAATATCCTCCGATAACTTCCTCCTGAAGAAACTGATCACACCCTTTAAAAAACACGTTTGAAGGGGAAAAAACAGCAGGGGAGGCTTAAAAAGAAAACACCTAGTTACAGTACGATCTGAAGGAAAACCCGTTCTAACGAATATCAGGGAGGTCTTAGCTTCTGTTTTAACGGACGGCCTAGAGAAGTTTTCTTCTCATCCAAAAAGGAGACAGTGTAATTATAGAGGTCAGTTACCAGAGAGTCATGTGCATAAAAGAGAAAACCATCTGTGGTTAATGTCTCGTGAACCTGTGGATCTCTGGGGATGACGTGTTCCATGTAAATAAATTCCCAGGAAAGTGTCAACCTTTTTACATATAGATGCTTTGTGTGTACTATTATTTGGCCACTTTGGATGGAAATGTTTCTAAAATGACTTTCAGGCCTAAGCAGGTAGAAATGGCAAATATATGTGAACTCTGACCCCACCCCGGGATGATTCAGGATCACAGGGAATTTCAGTGGCCCCGAGGGCTGGCATGCGGAGACCCAGCGATGTTGTCACGTGCACAGACGCCAGGGTCTGGGCTGCATTTCCATGTCCTGGGTCTTCCCGACACTGAGTTTTCAGTTCCCTTCCATCAACATGTCACCTTCTGAGGTGCCAGCTTGATTTTTGCCATAAACCTGGGTTCCTGGGAGCCACATTCAGTTAGGATTTTGTTTTTCACAAGAACGTGGGCTTTGTACCATTTTTTTTCCTAAAAAGCATTTTTGGGGGTTATTTCCTCTCACCTATGTTAACTTTTTGTATAAATGGGGGAAAAAGCTGATCTAATTAACACCCAAAATGCCCACCAAGGTGACCTGGGAATCTTTTTTTAAAAAAATTATTAGAGTTAGGGTTAGGATTAGGGAATAATCTTAATAATCTTCAATGTCAGCATAACTGATCAATTAGCTACTGACTGTCATCAGTCGGGCTCTGGTATCTTGTTTGAATCGAGCTTGAACAGGAAGTCCAAGGTCAATGTAGACCAGTGGTTTTTAAACTTTTCAGGGTCATTATGGACTCACCCTCTCTCTAGAAAATGCTCAAGAACATGCACATAAATTTTACCTAGATCTTCACTGCCCTCAGCCAAGGGTCCAACAGACAAACCCCTGGCTGAGGCCACAGAAAAGGGAAAATGCAAAAGCCACGAGCTGGCAGTGCCCGTTCCAGCACCATCTGGGGGAGGCCAGCCCACCATGCTGACAGATGCCCGAGGCCCCCCAGAAACACCTTCTATCCTGGGGGAGCTCCATCACCAGAGCCAGAAGCTACTAGGGGCTGGCAGCCCTAAAATGGCCCCCAGTGACCCCACCCCCTGTCTGAGTCCTTTTGGGTAGCCTCCTCCCCTTGAGTTAGGCTGGACCCAGTGACCCCCATCTAAAGCACAGAAAGTGGTAAGTCATGCGGTGTCACTCGTTGACAGAGAGGCTCCGGCTGTGAGAAGATCTGTGGAGAGGCCACGTGGCAAGGAACAGCCATCTCTGCCAACGGCCAAGGGAGACAGCTTGGAAGCAGATCCACCCAAGTTGAGCCTGGAGGTGACCCCAGCCCTGGTCAGTACCCTGAGAGCGGCTGGGGAGAGGCCCCGAGTCAGAGGCACTCAGTGAAGCTGCCCCAGGACTCCCGACCCAGAAAGGATGAGATCATGATCGTCTGCTGTCGGTCGCTCACACACTGGACATCTGACTCATCCCCCCACCTCCCATGCCACGATGCCCATCAAGACTCCTCCCAACTGTCCCGCTTCCCGTGTAACCTGCCTACTAGGTCCAGCCCACACATTTGGTTCATCTCGTCACATTTCCGATTCTAAATTATTACATTTTAAAATCAGTCTTTTGTTTTAATTATTCTAAATCAGAATCCCTAAGACAAGGCAACTCTGGGAAGCTGATCCCCTGTGCCTTCCATGACCCTCGTGTTAGCGAGGGTTTGGGAAATAAGCCAAGTTTTCTTAGTAAGGGAAATAGTGTCTGTTCTGGAGGTCTGCATCTCATTCATCCTCGAGAGGATAAATGAATTCAGTCCGCCCACTTGTTTAATGACTTTGCTCTAACAAATGAGGTGTCTGGAAGGGGCAGCGTTCCGAGCTGGAAGATCAGGCCTTAGATGGGGACAAATACACCTGGACGAGTGGCTCTGCAGCCGGCAGCTCTCCCAGCCACTCCCTCTGCCTGGCTGTACACCACAAGCCCCATGGCTCAAAATGCAACAGCTCTTATGAGGAATTTATAGCCGTGGCCTATTTTAGCTGCCTTTTCCAGTCCTCTAGGATTTATTTAGCTTTTTACATTCCGCAGTCCTTTATACTGTTTATCAAACAGCACAGAAAGCCTACAGAATCTACCATCACCAATATCTGGCCTGACCATCTCTTCCTGGGCTGGGCAATCTAGTACGTGTTTAATAAAGATGCTAAACCAATCAGATCAATCACATCCTTCCAAAAGGGTCCTGCTTCACAACCCCTGGTCTTTCTCCCTGTCCCACAAAGCATTCACCCTTGAGGACCCACAAAGACCTGTCTGCAGACAGTGGGACCCAGGGGAGTCTTGGCTGTAAGTTCACAGTGAGCGCAGATGCCACAAAGTAATTCTCTGCTCACATCCTTGCGATGAGAGAAATCAGGATCCCTAATCTGTTAGGCTCACCCCATTTGTCCTTGAACCTGTTAGAGCAGTGTCCCCCCTGCCACTTCTAACGGAGACACACTGGAAAAGCCAAGTGAACTCAACTTTTAAGAAGTTTAAGATTTCTTTGAAAAAATAGAAGATTGACTCCTAAGTGAAAGATGCTGTAGACCAGCAGCTGAAAAGAGAGATGACCATCCTCCCATCTTTGATACTTGGCCCTGGCCGCCCCCTGGTGCTGGGCAGAGACTGCAACACGAATGCCCTTCAGAGCAACACCCAGAGGCATACAGAGGCACAGGCTAGACTAAATAGACTTCTTTTTTCTTTTGCGGTACGCGGGCCCCTCACTGTTGTGGCCCCTCCCGCTGCAGAGCACAGGCTCCGGACACGCAGGCTCAGCGGCCATGGCTCACGGGCCCAGCCGCCCCGCAGCATGCGGGATCTTCCTGGATCAGGACACAAACCCGTGTCCCCTGAATCGGCAGGCAGACTCTCAACCACTGTGCCACCAGGGAAGCCCTAAACAGACTTCTTAGTCAGTGTTTTGAATATTGCAAGTTCTTTATGCAATGCTGATTCAGCGTTCTAAGGAAGTAGAAATTAATTTACTTCTGCAAGTTCAACTGGAGTTACCGTTCAAAGATGACAACCCAGGACGTGGTCTTTGCAGGGGGCTCTGGAGACAAGGCTTCCCCCATCTTCTCTCTCCCGCTCTCCCCCAGCTTTCCCACCAACGTCACACCACCACACAGCAGCTCAGGGCTTTCTGGCTCCGCCTTGCACATTACCCCTTCCCCGCATCTTCACAACCCCCCTGCCGAGGCAGGGAGGTGGGGCTAACTCTGTGGATGAATAACCGGGAATGTGCAAGCGTAACTGGGGCGTTTCAAGAACGTGGGTAAACCTCCCCAATCTGCAGACCAGTGCCTGGGCCCCTCAACACAGACTTCGACCATCCCTTTGCCATTTTTACACACAGAAAAGACTAGACGACGCTCCCACAGTACCTGGAAAACGTCACAGGAAACTGGTTTCCCTAAGGGCACGACCAGGCAGTTTGGGGAGCGGAGGGTGGAGTCTCATCCTTTTGTGGGAAGGACCCCCTCCCACAGATGCGGGGGACACTTCACTACTTGCAGAATGGTGGCCTCAGTGGCTCCTCAAAGTGACTGTGCCATCAGCCACGGTGGCTGTGCTGGGAATGATTACAAGACCTGGCTCCCAAAACAGTGATTCTGTCAGGAAACCACCGTCACTGCTGTGTAATGCCCCTGAGAGGGGACCACGCTCCAAGTCCCTGACCCCTGT
Source organism: Phocoena phocoena (assembly GCF_963924675.1). Taxonomy (NCBI): domain Eukaryota; kingdom Metazoa; phylum Chordata; class Mammalia; order Artiodactyla; family Phocoenidae; genus Phocoena; species Phocoena phocoena. The sequence continues at coordinate 6,337,588 of NC_089239.1, forward strand.
GTGCATGTCCTCCTTCTGCCCGGCGCCCACGGCTCCCTCGCCCACCCTTACGTCCCTTACTCTGTGTCCTCCAGGGAAACACCATGGGTCGCAGTCCAGTGGTGAGTCACGAGAACGGTTACTAGGACAAGCAACATGCATTAAAATAAATGAAACAGAATAGAAGATATCAGAGTGAGCCACATGAAGAAAGGCAGATACTGTTCTGTGCAATTTGTTCGATAACGATACAAACGCGTGTGTTGAGATGTGTCACACGTTCCTACGAGCCAGGATGCAAAGTGTATTCTTACTTTGGATCCAGGTTCAGAACGTTTCTGTCACAACTTCACCGAATCCTTCAGCTTCAACTATGTCCTGTGTCCTAAGGGCGCTCAGATCTACTGAAGCCAACCTTGACTTTTCCTGAGCTCACGCTGTGTGCTTCTCACTGCCTACAGGAAATGTGAACCGAGAAGCTGGTCTCACAGATGTCTCAAAGCCACACGTCTAAAACTGAACTTCTGCGATTCTGCACCTCCTGTGTACTCCTGATGTACTTACTGGCTCCTGCGTTCAGCCGTGTTCACTGTGGTCGGTGCTGGGGTACAGGGGCCGGCACACAGTCACGGTCCCAACCCGTGGGGCAGGCGGGGAGAAGTGAACCAAAGCCCGTTTGGCTGGGCAAGGGTCTGGCGTGGGAAGGAGGCAGGGGTGGTGTAGAAAGCCGCGGAGCCCACAGCAGAGTCTGAGCTCAGCCTAAAGACAAGGGAAGCCAACGAAAGGGTTTAAGCAAAGAGGAACAACTCTGGCTGATGGAAGAGGAGGACAGAATAGCCTCGGGAACAGGGAGATTCATTAGGAAACTGCCACCGTGCTTAAAACGACCGGTGGGGCTTCCCTGGTGGCGCAGTGGTTGGGAGTCCGCCTGCTGATGCAGGGGATGCGGGTTCGTGCCCTGGTCCGGGAGGGTCCCACATGCCGCGGAGCGGCTGGGCCCGTGAGCCATGGCCGCTGGGCCTGCACGTCCGGAGCCTGTGCTCCGCCACAACCGTGAGAGGCCCGCGTACCGCAAAAAAAAAAAAAAAAAAAAAAAAACGACCGGTGGTGGCCATGGGCCGGACAAAAGTAGATGGATTTACAACATCTGCTTTCTGGACGTGGACACCACAGACCCTACGTGTGGGAATACAGAGGACGGGGGAGTCCAAGAGGACCCCAGGGTTGTGGCTTAGACGACGAGGTGGACAGCGGTGCCACCTGTCGAGACGAGGCCCCTCTGGGCTTGGTCATCAGCAACGCCGACCACTCAGATGTTCAAGGCGGAAACCTCGATGGCCTTCAGCGACTTTCTCCAACCCCCACCTCAGCCACCACGTGCACCCCGGGAGCCACCAAGCAGTGATGGTTCTACCTGCTGAGCCCCAGCCTCTGTCCCATCCTCTGATTTACTACCGATCATGATGCTTCCTACTTCAACCCCCAGGAGAGTCCTCTGCTGTGCTTCCATGAATTCCAAGCCTCCCGGCGCGATGTCTAGGGCCCCAGTGGCCTGGCTCTGACCCACCGCACGCACAGTAGCCTCCGATCACGTGAGATTATTCATCCCTACAACTCCTCATAAAGCACACGCTTCGTCTCACTCCCTGTCTTTGCACAGTACAACTCTCCTGCCCAGAACACCCTTCATTGCCTCATCTACCTGGCAAACCCCATTCTTCCTTTAAAACTTAGTTCAAGTGAGGAACCCAGAAGACCCCACCTTAACCACGTGATCAGTTAATTCCACCAATAGTGGGATGCACTGATACCCATGAGGTCCCTTCTGATGCATTCGTGCCAAAAATGCGTAAACTGAATTTAATCATGGGGAAACACTCGACGAGCCCAAACTGAAAGATATTCTACAAAACAGCTAACCAGCGCTCTTGAAAAGAGCCAAGGTCCGGAAGGACAGAGACAGACTGAGGAACTGTCACAGATTAAAGGAGATTGAGAACACAGGCACTGAACGCCTTGTGGGGTCCTGCCCCGGATCCTGTGCCAGAGAAAGGACACTAGTGGGGGTAGCTGGTAAGACCTGCATACGGTTTACAGACCAGACAATAATACCGTACCAGCGTGTACTGATTCTGATTACAGGAGAGGTTAAAGTTGGAGGAGCATGGGTGCAAGAGTTATAGGAATTCTTTGTGCTATTTTTGTAAGCCTGAAAGTTAAAAAGAAATAAAATTGTTTTTAATTAGCTCAAATCCGGCCTTCCTGACACATGCCGCACGGTGGGTCAGCCCAGTCCTGGGGACACATCCTGGTGTAACATTCACCACAGGGTAACCCTGGTTTCCATTTTGTAATCTACAACCGGGGCTGCTCGAAAGAAATACAGCGTAAGCCATACGTAATTTAAAAATTCTCAGTAGCCACATTTAAAGGATAAAAAGAAACAGGTGAAATTAATTTTAATAATATAGTTTCGTTAACCCAATAGATCCAAAACATCAACATGTTATCAGTATAAAAAGTTAGAGACATTTTATCTTCCCTTCTTTTCTGCGCTAAGTCGTCAAATGCTGGTTGCACTTTACACTTGGAAGACATCTCAGGACGTCCAGCTACAGGTCCAAGTACTAGTGGTCACCCTCCGAGACGCCTCAAGTGAAGGAGTTGTGCTTTATTTTTATCTTATGCCCGTCACCAGACACAGACTAGAATTTAATTACTGAGTTATCGTGGACTTCAAAACGAACACTGAACCCCCCGCGCTCACACCCCTCCCCCACGATCCTGGGGACTCACGGGCACGGCAGGTCCATCCTTCTCCATCTGTTGGCACGTCTCCTTCTCAGTGCCTAAAACACAGAGAGTCACTTTTAGGGTCATCCCAAGAGGTTGTGCCTTTCCTTCCCACCAAGAGACTCTGGGAGACCCCAGAGCAGGCCCGGAAGGACATCTAAGGGCCCCAGAACAGCATCTCAAGATCTTGGAAGACGCGCTACATTCTGCTGACCACTGCGCTGCCTGTGTTCAGGGTCCAAAACATCCAGAGGAAAGAGGAGCTTACGGTCCGTCAGCCTCAGACGGAAGCACGTCCTCAGGTGGAGAGAACGGCAAGGCTGCCCCCTTGTGTCCATGAAAAGTTTTGCAAGTGAGTTGGACTAACCACGGGGTCATTTCAGAAAGAGGAGAAACCGTTAACGCTGAAAGCTATTTTATTACCAAGTTGGAGTGAATCTGAATTCCAGCCCTGAAGGGTACGTCAGTGGAATTAATGTAGCAGATAAAACAAGAACCTAAATTTCAATGCCTGAACACTAACTTCATTATCCTCCCCACACCCTTCAAGCTGGTCTTCTCGGCTCCGCTCCACCACCAGAGTCAACGCGTACAAAAAACCAACACGATGCTTCTTCTGATTAAAGGAACATGCACTCGTTGAAGAAAATATTTAAATATGTAAAAGCACATAAAATGCTGAAGCTACAATCCTCCACCTGCAATCGCAAATTACTACTTTAGTGCACTGTCGAGAGTGAATTATTGAGAACAAAAATGTGACCATCACTACTTTGCTTAAAAACCTTCAGTGGCTCCTCTATATTGATAAAGCCCCAACTCCTCAGGACAACCCCGGGTTCCCACTTGCCCTGTACTCACGGACAGCTACTGGGCATTTTACCTGTGTGGCAGGTTCCTTCCCATCCCTGTGAGAGACTCCTTGGGGTGCATCTTCGTATTTATCTATCAAGACCCAGGCTGAAGGTGATATCCCAGGACACAGTTCACCCACCCCACGCGACCAGGGCCCCTGCTCGCTCCCACGATGTGGCTAATCCGTTACGAACAGTGTTAACGGGAGCTGTTCTGTTAGCAGAACCCCAGCTCATAAAGTTTCTGCCAAAGGAATTTCCTCCTAGTGAGGAAGGATATAATTCAACAAACAGGGACCATGCACCTGCACTAGAGGAAAATCGAAGATGAATCACTCATAGTCCTTAACCTCGAGAAGTTTATCAAAGATGATAACCTTCCATAACTAATACATGGAACGTACGAAGAAATGCTGTGGGAGCCAAGTGACCTTTCTGAGACAGACCGGCAAGGATGGGCAGAATCTCTACAGGACAATGGTGAAGAAAGGCATTTCGTATACAAGAAATAAGCATAGGTATGAGAGTTCTAAGGGTAAGCCTGTGCAATGGGTAAAGGGGCACAAAAGGAAATGGCAGACGGGGTCTTCAGAGAAAACATCAGAGCAGAAAAGAGGCCTGGGAGGAAATGTGGAACAGTGCCTGGAACGTTTATTTTACAGACGGGAAACAGACCTGGGTAGGTGGGGAGATAACTCTCACAAAGTCCAGGTTTCCACCTGCTTCTCTGGTTTGATGATAGATCATTATTTTTGAAATTCTAAGTATAAAAGCTCCACACCGAACTATGTTGCTAAAGACCTGAGTTTCCAATAATGTTTAATGAAGTCGGGAACACGGTGCCAAGTGCTTCCCAATGAAGGTTAAGGCCACAGATACAACCTGGGACCTGGAAAAGGGCCTCGGATTTAGAATGTTCTAAAGAGGAAAACAGCACTAAGCTTCAGCACAGGTTGGTCTAGGCCCTTATGAGAACATGAAGAAGCATTAGTCTTTTTCAATCCACCATGTCTGCAAGCAGGAAATCTTACAATAGTTGAGGGTAACGAAAACCATCTCTTCACACGTTAGCCTTGTGGTTAAAAGACCGTGGAGCCAAGACTGCTGGGAACTCGGACCCTAGCCCACCACTTTAACTAGACAGGAGACCGTGGCCGAGATCCTTAACTTCTGTCTCACTTTCCCTCTCTGATAATGGGGAAAAGAATGCTGCCTAATATAAAATAGATAAAAAAACAAGGAGCTACTGTATGGCACAGGGAGCTATGTTCAATATCTTGTAATAACCTATAATGGAAAAGAATCTGGAAAAACATATGTAACTGAATCAGTTTGCTGTACACCTGAAACTAAGACAACATTGTAAATCAACTGTACTTCAATTTAAAAAGGAACAAAAAAAAAAACAAAAAAAAGAACGCTACCTAGTGAGGAGACATGAGTTACTACACGTAAAACACTTAGAACAGTGCCTGCATGTGGAAGCAACTATACCTGTTAGTCGTTATTATTTCTATAAGGGAAACCAGGAGCCCAATAATCCCAACATGGTTCCAGGTCACTACACGTGAAGATGTGGCCAGACTGAAATAATTAGGAAAGAATTCAAGCAGTCTGATACATCAGTGTCTCCGTACATCCTGCCACTCAGATCCATACGTCCCTGGCGCTCCACTGACACCCTTTTGTGTTTCTTCACCAGGCAAAGGAGCAAAGCACAGACCAGCAGCCTAAGCCTATCCATCAAGGGACCCGTTCTCTAATCTCTTTAAAGTGTTTCCTGCCCTGGGCTTCCAGGCATTTCTATGCTTATGTACGTAAAAAGATGAAGATTTGCTTCCATACCTGCTTCTGAGGATGAAAACGCATGATTTATGGCAGACACGGGAACATTGGAACATTCAAAGTACTCCAGGTCGTCCTCTGGCTCACCTTTCCCCTCGGCCCCAATGGGTTTCTGACCAGATGACGTAGACGCCAGCTTCTCCTCGTCGGTAGCATGGCCGTCCCTGTTAGAAATGTCTGAAATCTGGGAGATCACTGCTCCTTCATCCTGGGAAAGGCAACAGATGAGATGCTACCATTTAGGAGGGCAAGCAGTGGGGAAAGCGACATCTCAGGAAGAGCAAAGCAGCCGCCATTCCATATGGATGTTCTCCACGAATCTGGCTACCAACCAAGGAAGAAGCTGCAGCCCCTCAACCATGGAAGGTTGTATGTTCTAGGGCCTACCTTCTGTAATTCACACCTGAGGCTTAAAAAATTAAGCTTTTCTAGCCTAAATTTATAAGCAACAAGTTGAAGTGGCTGAAGAAAATAGTTTTCATAGATTTTGCTCATATAGATAGATCCTAGACTTTTCTGGAAAATTTATGCACCCCACTGTATTTTCAGGTGACATCTAAAAACCTTTCACTACGAGCTTAAGTAGTCACAAAGGCTATAATATCTGCTACATATTATTTGTTTGCTTGTTTACTTATCTCTCCTTCCAGTTTTATTGAGATATAATTGACATAACAGCACTGTGTAACTTGAAGAGGTACAGCATAATGATATGACTTACGTACATCATGAAATTATCACAGTAAGTTTGGAGAACATCCATCCTCTCACACAGATACAAAAGAAAAGAAAAAAATTTTATTATATTTTAAATACTGACTTGGCTTATTAATTCAATTTAGTTACTCTAGTGATGATACTTTACCATCTGTTTAAAATCAAACATGAATAAGCCCTTTAATAGTCAGAAATTTACATCATTCCTTTTCCTCTCTGAATTTGTATTTCCTTGCTACTTCCATCAAGAAATTATCCCAAAGAAATGCATTTGCTTTCAAGTTTTTTTAAAGTCCTCCTATTACATTTGTTCAAAAAAATTTTAAAAACCTTTTTTACAACCATAAGTCTCTGTTAACATTTTTTCTTCTGGAGGGTTATCACTACAATTACAAAGGCACAATTTATTCTAAAAGTTTTACAATGTTTGGTAAGTACAATCAAACACAAAAGTAAAATTTTTAAAAGATGGAAATCGATTACAATATTTTGTTGCACCGATTTTAAAAATCTTTTACAATGCAATATGTGTTATTTTTCTGGAGCAAATCAAACGTAAATTTTTCATAGCTCTTGCTGCCTCTGCTTTGGCAGCATTTGAAAGTGGACACTTCATACATTTGTAATAGATGAAGCATAAATCAAATCACAAATCTTTTTTTTTTTTTTTAATCTTAAACCACGTACCAAGTTTTTGGTCCAAATTGCGTAAGATAAGTTAAACTTAAAATGCAATGACTGTATTTCTGTAATCATGGTTATGCTGGAATAAAGTTTTAAAAAGGAAGAAAAAAAAGGACTTCATTGCAATCAAATGGGTCCGGGTTTTCTTTTGTTTGCGTGTGTGTGTGTGTGTGTGTGTATTTCCCAATTAATTATACAGTCATGGACAAATATTTATTGCTAGAATGAAACAAAGGTCAGCATCAATTTGATTCCTGTTTTCCATTTTTATAGTTATAATCAAGAAGCCAGAAGCCTTACTAATACAAATAAATAGGTGAAACAGAATGAAGTTTGTAATAGAAATGTCTCAGTTCTTTGAACTCCTTTCCAAATTATGTTCCAAAAAATTCTATCATCAGTAACTATCTTTTTTTTTTTCCTTTTGGGCCATGTCGTGCTGCATGGAGGAATCTTAATTCCCCAACCAGGGATCGAGCCCGAGCCCCCTGCAGTGGAAGCGTGGAGTCCTAACCACTGGACCACCGGGGAAGTTCAAATAATTATCTTTTTAATTGAGATATAACTGACATATATCACTGTGTCAAAAAATATTTTTAATAATCTATCAGCTGACAATTCAGGTTCTCCTAACTTGCTAAAAGCAATGAACTGGAAAAACATCTGACTTTAAAAATATATTATCCAGTCACTGGAGTCAATCACCTTCTTATAACTTACACCAGTATTTCAAATCCCCTCTTTGGTGCCCAGAGGTTTCACACCCAGTGGTGATGCACCCTAGTAAGTTTGAGAACGGGTGAGAGGGAACTTTATCACAAAAAAGTGGGAAAAGGGTAGCTGTGAAGGAACGGTTCCCTTATCTTCACAGCCCTTTCTCAGATCAGCTTAGCAAGTCAAGGATTTGGGGATTGGTTTCCTTAAAGCTGAGTACTCAGATCCCCACTGGAAAATCTTCATTCATCACCACTCTGATGAGGAACACAGACTTACCTGAGAACACCCATCCAAAGCAAGAGACTGGGCTTCGTATTTCTTCACCTTACAGCCACTCCTGGGAAAAAAACAAACAGAACACCGGGCCGGTTTGGAATCACACTGACAACCTCCAAGCTGTGAGATGGTGCAGACAGCGGTGTGTGCAGACACAAGCCAAAGCGCACAGCCCCACGCGAGTCACACGTCCACGCGTCAGAGATGGGAACAAACACCTTCCCGCCTCTGAATCCTCTCCCGAGAGGCAGGGCAAGCAAAGAACTGTAACTCAGTGACCTCCTCACTTGCTTCTGCGGGTAGCTAAACACCAGCACTCGGGCCCCTACGGCTTGTAACTGCGCGCCAGCAGCCACCAACAGCTCTTCCGAGAGCAGCCCCAGTACCTGGAGACGGTCGGGTCATCTGATCCGCGCTCACTTGGCTTTGATAAGTCACCAGAAAAATTACCACGCCGGACCACATTCTTTAAAAATTCTTTATTGCGCTAAAAGCCACGGAAGTCTGGGAAGACAGCTCCAGACCTGCGTGCTCACAGAGGAGGACTGTGGGCAACAGAAAGGATGAAAATAAAAATGTCTGAGCAAACTGTTATCATTCCTCTTAAGTAGCGAGATGGAAAACGAACGTCACGACCGGAACTGGGGAAGCTCAAACCGCCCGCTTTGTTTAAACTAGCACGTAATTTGTGATCTGAAGACTATCCAGATTCTGTTCTTTTGTAATGAACTTAGAATTTACAGCACCGCCGCTCTGACCACACCCCACCCCCAACCAAAACTGCAAGTTCTTCTCGTTTTGCGGGGCAAAAACAAAGACCAGCATGGCTACCAGAAGAGGGACCACCACCTCGGTAGTGTCTGCTTGTCTTCCCTAACGCCTGAGTGTCACCCCTGCCACCAAACTCAGGTTGAGCTGACTCGGTAAAATGTATTCCCTGCTCCAAGGCGGCAGCCTTATCCTATCAAAAAAGTCAGTTGTTCCTGACATGAAACAGCAGAGCAGTTCCTCAAGCCGCTGCGGGGATGAGAGTAGGGCCAAGCCAGCACGCAGCATCACAGCGCCCCACGAGGCGTGTGTCAAGCCGGGGACGCAAGCTCTCGCACCTGAGGTGGGAGGGCCCCATCTCCAAGCCTTTGGGTACAGATGGCAAGGCTAATAAGCTGGCTCAGGAAGTGGCAAATGAAATGCAAAAAAATCATCAGAAGATCCAACTCAGAAAGGGAAGCCAACATGCTATGGAGAGATGGTCCGGGGAGGGTAGGGGAGGAACTGCCAAGGGCCCCAGGGAGAGCCAGAAACAGGAGTACTTACAACAGAAAACAGAGAAATTTCACTTGCTCAGTAGTCCTGATGCACCAACAAAATTAGAGACGGGAAAGAGACAGACAGATGGAGAAAAAAATCATGTAAAGCCTGGAATATTTATCTCTAGTCTGGCAGACATAATGGTTGCAAAGTTCTTTCTATGAGGTGAGGCGTGAATTAAAAATGTCATACTCATGAATGTTACCACTGGTGAGTGAATGATTCTCAGTAGTTAGAGAGTGACAGAAACACTCGGAAATGTCACACGGTCAAATTTATGGATGAAAAGTAAACTTTCAAATATTTGTAAATGTAAAAAAACGGCATTACTGCCGAGTATGTTTACTCTTAAATGTCTAGTCATCCAGATTAAAGGCAATCAATGCATGAATGAAAATATAATTGAAAATGCATCTGCTTATATCTCCGGTAGGTGTATATTACTGAGAAACTCCAAGCGATTTTACATAATTTATCTTATTTGACCCACAAAAATCCCAATCATAGGATGATGTCTCTAGTTTACAGAAGAAGGATCTGAGATGCCACCAATTACGTCATCTTTTAAGAAGTCACACAAGGGCTTCCCTGGTGGGGCAGTGGTTGAGAGTCCGCCTGCTGATGCAGGGGACACAGGTTCGTGCCCGGGTCTGGGAAGATCCCAAATGCCGCGGAGCGGCTGGGCCCGTGAGCCATGGCCGCTGAGCCTGCGCGTCCGGAGCCTGTGCTCCGCAACGGGAGAGGCCACAACAGTGAGAGGCCCGCGTACCGCAAAAAAAAACAAAAACAAAAACAAAACAGAACAGGAGGAAAATGCTAGCAGGTGAGGGTGGTAGGACTGGGAGAGGGTGCTTCTTGCTACTGAAAACAAGATGTAGGATAAACTTCCCTCCCTTTGGTCCCACTTTAGTCTCATGTAACATGAGTGCACTGGCTACACACCTTCAACAGCAACTGAAAGGGAGGCTCCCAATGACCCCTTATCAACCCTGATAGGCAGGTCTGCCCATAATTAGGGGACCCCAGGTTAGGAAGAATCCAGGCAAAGACCTGGCCATCGTGTCCCCCGGGCATCGTCTAGACACAGGTAACTAACCTGAACCACAGAAAAGCACCTTGAGGTCACCTGATCAATAATATTTTTCAGCAACCATTTAACTGTGTGTCTATAATCAAAGAACAGATCAAGAACTATTAATGACATTTCATTCCCTTTAGACGTCCTGGGGAATATTCTGGGGCTGCTGAAGAATCCGTTCCTGCAGTGCTCAAGCTTCTTGGTCCTCATACTTTCTGCTCTTTAACCCTTTTTCTCTGGTGTCAATCACCACACCATCTAGTGTTTTTCTTTACATCACATTAACGCTGAAACGCATTTCGCCAATACAACTGTGGTGACAACGAGAAACATGTACTTCTTCTCACCCTCCCTTTCCATATTTCATCCACCATGTCACTGGCCCTTTTTTTTTTTTTTTAAATACTTTATTTATTTAATTTGGCCACACCACACGTCTTGTGGGATCTCAGTTCCCTGACCAGGGATCAAACCTGGGCCACAGCAGTGAAAGCATGAAAGCGCCAAGTCCTAACCACTGGACCGCCAGGGAATTCCTCATTGGCCCTTCTTTATATCTAATTCTTAGTAAAATGTCACAGGGTCATGAAGATACCAACAGATTGTCATCGACTCAAGTTTTGTGATAAGGTCACCCTGTAACAAGTTTAACCTGAAATGTGACGTGGAATTATGGCCTGGGGGTGACGACTCCGAGAGAACTCTGAGGACCTTGCAAAAGTGGCTCCAGATTTCCCGGGAGAAGGGGGGTTGGTGGGGAGCGGGATCTCACACAACGAAGACTAACAGCCTAATTTAGTCAGATTTAGGCAATTGTTTAAAATAGTCTTGATTCTTTTTGGAAACTCACCTCCTTTCTGAAAGAGCCAGAAGCTTTACCAGAAGACATAAGAATTCTAACTTTTAGTGGTAGGTTTGTTTCCAACAAAAATCACAGCTTTCTGTTCAAGTGAAAAGACTTCTGTAAGACCCTTTCCCACGTGTTACTGATACTACACAGTTTACCTGCAGCCCTGGTATTCTTGTTTCATCCACAGAGAAGCTGAAGAAGGTGGCTAGCACTGACACCTGAATTCTGTATATAAAACGATTCCCGACAGCTCAGATAGGATTTCTGAAAACCATCAAATCTCTACCTGCCTAGCCCATGACATTCTTTTTTCTTTTTAAATAGGAAAAAAGTACCCAAGATGGGGGGAAAAAGAACTCAGCTGAATAAACTGAGGATTCAGAAGCAAAGCAGACATCTAAAAAGGAAACCTCAGGTATCTCTGATTCCACACCAGAGTTAGGCAAAACAGTGAAGATTGCAGTCCGAGGTTACGAGCTTTGCGTCTGCCCCGGGGCACCTTCACCCAAACCAAAAGCAGTGGCCGCCAAACTCACAGAGAGGACCCAGAACACAAGGCCCACGCCCATCTCACTCACGTTATCAAACGCGACTTTGCCTTCTTGGGTGATTCTAAGATTTCACTAATGTGACTACCGGCGGGAGAACCAAAGTCACTGCTCGTTAAAGTCATAGCGGGTTTAAAGGGATCCATGGATTCGTCAAAGTGATCTGGGTCAAAGCCGTAGGAGCCCTGAGCCGAGAGCAGGGGCGAGCGCTGCAGCGGGGAGTGGCCCCCAAAGGGCCCGAAGTCGGGGCTCTCCCCGGGACAGGGGCGGGGACCCGGCTCTGAGGACGCCCCTGCCCCCGGGGCGCCTGCTGGCTCCCGGGCGCCGTCTTTCTGAACCTTGGGTGTCACCCTGCTGCCCAGTTTCCGGCCGGGTTTCCTCAGGAGGGCTTTCCTGGACTCCACAGTCTCCACGTCTTCCGTGAAGTCAAACTCCAGTTTCAGAGGGGAGCCCCTCACGGCCTCCGGCAGCTCCGTCCCTGAGTCGCTGGTGTCTCCGCCGGGGGCACACGGTGTCTCCCTCACGTCGGGGGGACACTTCTGGCTCCTGTCACCTCCTAGCAGGGCAGGGGTGGCGGCGTTCCCAGCCTCTCCGTCGGAACCGGACTGGCGGTCCACCCGGGGAAGACGCGCGCCCTCCGGGGCGGGGTGGGCTTCGGAGACCCCGCCGCCTGCCGCCTTCTTCCTAAGGGGGACGGGCCTGGGCTTCCGCAGCCTGCTTCTGCTGGCCCCGGGCTCCGGACACGGGCTTCCCGCCTCCGGGTCGGCTTCCGCCGAGGCCTCCAGCGTGGACCCCATGGCGCCCTCGGTCATTGCCTGGTCCTCGGCGGCGCCCGGCGCTTGGGGGCAGGGCCCGGCCTGGCCTAGGGCCGTGGCCACGCAGCCATGAGCCGCTGCTGGGCCAGGCGGCCCCCGGGGCGCCGTGGAATTCTTGGTGTCTACGGAAAACGGCCTCACGACAGAGATTTTGCTCACATCGTGTTCAGGTTCTTCTCTGAAACCCCGGACCGAGTAAGACTCAGCAGCGTGCTGAGCTGCTTCGTTTTCTGAGGGTCTAGAACCAGCCTCGGGCGACCGTTTTTCAACCACTTCTGCTACCAGCTGTTCGTCCACTTCTTGTGAGTCTAAAACAAAACACAAAAGCCGCCTGTTAACAAATTACCTTTTCAGCATTGGTGACTATTCTCCACTAGCTGAAGCCGCACAAACGGCAAGCTCTGCCCTCTTTGCTTGTACGAAGCATCCCTAAGGTTCCGCAACGACGGCGGCGTGGCCTGACGGCGGACGGCTGGTACTACACTCTAAAGCGAGTCTTCCCAGCCCAAACGCTGCGTGTGTGCTATCCAAGTCACACGAATAACAATTATACCGAACAGAGCTATTCAGGAAATGGCCAAATAGATCGTGGGCCCTCTGCAAAGCAAATTAATATGATGTTAAAATTCTGCAGGTTAAAACAACTGGTCTGGGGCTTCCCTGGTGGCGCAGTGGTTGAGAATCTGCCTGCTAATGCAGGGGACACGGGTTCGAGCCCTGGTCTGGGAGGATCCCACATGCTGCGGAGCAACTAGGCCCATGAGCCACAACTACTGAGCCTGCGCGTCTGGAGCCTGTGCTCCGCAACAAGAGGCTGCGATAGTGAGAGGCCCGCGCACCGCGATGAAGAGTGGCCTCCTCTTGCCACAACTAGAGAAAGCCCTCGCACAGAAATGAAAACCCAACACAGCAAAAATAAATAAATAAATTTAAAAAAAAATGGTCTGGAAGAAACTTTGGATGCAGACAACTCAGGTAACAGCGTTCTCACCTGGCACGGACACGGTTCCCAGGCACTGCCTGAGAGTTTCAGGGTCCGGATTTTATGCAGTAAGCGTGTTTTAATCTCTGGATGTTAAGTATTCCCTCTTCCCCAGAATAGAGTTTAAATAACTAGACTGGCTTAAAATTAAATGAAAAAGTCATCACGGCCTGCTCAGAATAACTTCTCTGTACACTTAAAAATGGAAAGAGCCAAATAAAAAAACTAATTAGAAAAAGCAGAGATAGAAAAGTGGCTTTATAAACAAACAGCCCTTATTTTACTAAAACACAAATCATAAAACAATAAAGTTACTTCTTCTTTAGAAGCTTTGTCTCTAAGCTGGCCAGGAATCTTCTCAAATCATTTGTGAACATGAAAGATCCCTTTTAATTGGGGTTTTATAAGGAGAAACTCTGCAATCAGGAAGGTGTAAATGAAGGTATTTCTTTAAAGCACAAACTAAGATAGTGCTTTCCTGACATATATCTGAAACGATAATAGAGTAGCAGCAAAAACTGAGTAAACTGGTTATTATCATAGTATCTCATGATTTAAGGGAAACTCAGAGATGACCATCTAATCCTACTTCCTGACCGTCATCCTAATCCAGGATCAAAGAACTAAGCATCACTGGCAGAGTTTTTTTAAAGCACTCACACATCTTTTTACACGATTCCTTTATGGCTGGAATTGGGCAGCGGTTTACAAACTATTCTGCACAGATGCTTCAGATATTCTAACCAATGTCCAATATGTCTTGTTCTTAAAGATATATTTAACTATTATTAATACTGTAATTTTTAAAAAAGCTCTCAACACATGATCCCTGGGATTTAACATACTTCAAAAGGATATTTTTTTAAAAAGAGACAGCAAATGTGGCAAAATCTTGATAACTGTTGAATCCAGGGACGGGTATATAGGAGTTTCCATTGTGCTATTTTCTCTATCGTATACTCTTGAAACCTTTCAAAATAAAAAAATTTAAAACAACTGCATTTCACACAGAATTTTAACGAGAACGTTTTAAAGTGTACTGACAAATTCACTTGTGTCTGTACAGACTCTCTATTCTCTCTCCATATATTTGAGCTGTGATGCAGGTGTTATTGACTGTTTCTCTGTGCTGATGGCGGGCGGGAGGGTAGACAAGCAACAGTGAAAACACAGCATCAAAACCCCAGGGCTGCAAAAATCTACATGCAACAGGCTCAGTTAGAAGCCAGGCTGGGTCTGGGCACACCTGCTCACACCCTAGCATCAGCTGGTTGAATACAATCTAATCTTGATTATACCAAAGTATAGACAGTTACCGCTTATTTTACATGAGCCACAGAGAGCGCTGAAGCAGGGGTGGATCGAAATCAGATTTACGTTCTCAACAGCTCTCTCCAGTTGAAATGTGGAAGGAGGTCAAAATGGAACAAACAGAACCGCTAGCATGTTATTCTGGGGCTTCGACTAGGGAGGTGCTAATGGACAGGAAGAGAAGTGCACAGTAACTGAGAAAATGAGGTGAAATTTGATAAGGCTTGATGATAGGCTGGATGTAGGACTGTAGGAGAAGGAGGCATCAAAGATGACTCGTACGTTTTCAGCTCATGGAATGAGAGGATGGTTTTACTGTTCAACGAGATTCAGGGGTACCAGCCGAAGAGCTCGGGGCTGTCGGGCTGGGGTGGGGAGGTTGGCCCTGGACACCGAGAGCTGTCTGGAACTCTGAAGCAGAGATGCTGAGTAGGAAGTAAGTAGCGCAGACAGATCTGGGCTGCAACTAGTACTTGACCTAACTGAAGCCACGATATAAGTGAGACTGACTACCTTCGAAGTCACACTGGATACTACTTAACTGTAAGGTATCTCCCTCCTACACTGCATCTTTGAGCCTTAGCATATTTTATTCTAAAATTTTAAAGAGGTTGATTATCTTTCTTTCAAAGAGAAGTTACCTAAAAAGGATTAATTTAAAATGAAAGTTGAAGTTTAACCATCTTTGTAAATTAAGAGAGTATTATTAATCACAACATCATAGTTATATAAGAAAGTGCCCAAACATTTTAGAGATGCATACTGAAATATCTGTGACCTGATACCTTGGAACTTGTTTTAAAAATACTAAAGCAGGGCTTCCCTGGTGGCGCAGTGGTTGAGAGTCCGCCTGCCGATGCAGGGGACGCGGGTTCGTGCCCCGGTCTGGGAAGATCCCACATGCCGCGGAGTGGCTGGGCCCGTGAGCCATGGCCGCTGAGCCTGCGTGTCCGGAACCTGTGCTCCGCAACGGGAGAGGCCACAACAGTGAGAGGCCCACGTACCGCAAAAAAAAACAAAAAAAAACGAAAGCAGCAAAACAAAAGAAAAAGAAGGTCATAGTGGGGACAAACCTGGGCAAATGGGGGCAATGATTTAACCTGGGCAGTGGGCGCACACAGGTTCTACCGCAGGACATTGGAAGCTGATGACAATCAAAGAAAAACTGTCTTTTGTTACATAATTGCTCTCCCAACCTCTCCTTGCCATTGACTTCTAAACATTTACTGCCAGTCTTCCACGTGGGAGCCCTGGGCACTGATACCCGAGTCCTCTGTGTTCTTCCCGCAGAGGCTTGTGATAAGTTAAGGGGAAAGGGTGAGGCGAGGACAGTGCGTCCAGCCCAGCGGCCCTTTCCCTCTTGGGACTTTTGTCTCCCTTTCCTGATTCCTTCACCAACAATCCCACACCTCCCAGAGACCGAGGGGAGACCTATGGAGTCGCCCTTCGCTTACTCTCTCCTAGCTTTCAATTTCTGCCCTCATCGCCTCCATTAGAAAAGGGCAGGGCCTTCCCACCTTCCTCCACCTCCACCCATTCCTCTAGACCCTTCTCCGTCCCCATCTCTACCGGCTGCAGAGGAGCGAGGAATGGAAAAGGAGCCCGCCCGGCAACTTGGGGACACCTGCAGCTCTGCTGTACCCTAAAGCGTGCCACCCAGCAAGTGGGAGGGGGAAGGAAAACGAGCACCCTTCACCTGAATTCGGCCCCCCAGCCTGAGCAGAAGACCCCTGCCCAGGCATTTCTTGGCCAGCTCTGGCCAGGTACCAGGTCAGTAAACCTGCCCAGTCCTACGCCCACTCCCTGCAGACCCCACCCTGGTCTAGCATCTTCAGTCACCAGGAGAAAGCACTGACGGGCAGGAGTGTGCGGAGGGCTTCTCATTGACTTAAACCAGTTTGGGGGAAATTCCCTGGCGGTCCAGTGGTTAGGGCTTGGCGCTTTCACTGCTGTGGCCTGGGTTCGATCCCTGGTCAGGGAACTAAGATCCCGCAAGCCGCGTGGCGTGGCCAAAAAAAACAAAATAAAAATAAAAATAAACCAGTCTGGGGAGTTTGGGAAAATGTAAAACAAGGAAAAAACCAAACTCCTCACCTAACTGGAAAAGGTACCTCAGAGTAAGATTTTATTTGCATTTACACCCTCCGTCAGCAAGTGTGCCAATACCAGGCGACCCCACATACCCCGGGCTGCCCTACAACAGACGCTAAAGGCAAGCATGGCACCACAGGTAACTTTCAGGAAGAAGTAAAACACCCAAAATGTCTGCAAGCTCTGGTTAAGAGCTCTAACCTCGGTCCCCGTCTGAGAGCGCTGTTAGGTAACTAACCTCCCTCTAAGCCATCCTTCCACTTTTACACAAATCCTGCATTCCATCAGAACCTTCCTCCAGCGCGCTGATAGGCTCTCTCCCTGGATTGAGTCTATTGAGTTTGGATGATTCTGACAAGCACAGCACTGCCTGGCAGCTTGGTGAACACAGACAGAGAGGTGATCAGCAGATGAATTCAAAGCAAACACAGAGGAAATCCAAAAATAGACCAACATTTCCACTTCTGTCACGTCTGCTGCTGTTAATGAAACTCTGCCTTTCAAGGGGCAGCCTCTGCTGGATCTAAAACGTTGTGTGACGCACGCATGGGTGCTCTAACACAGATACCTTATATGCTTTTTATAGACTATTCTCCTGTAAAAAGAGCTTTTTCCCTCCTTCTTTATAATATTTGTAAAAGAAAAGGCACAGAACACCAAAATTCTAAAGACTGAGGTAACAGCTTGACCTTCTGCTTTGTACTCTGGTATGCTGAAAATATACTGGGTTAAAATACAAGTGTATGAAAAACCTTAGCAGAAGGGAAATGCCATGAACACAAAATATTTCTGACACTCAGAAATGTATTCAGTTCACATACACTGAGAACCTGCTCAGCTGGCTGTTTCCACATGGATAACCTCATCTGAGAGGAGATAAAACAGCAACCACTTGGAAGACATTGTATATTAACACTGCAGATTTGGCATTTTTCTCTAATATGCTTGACATTTCCCCCCCCTCAGATTTTAACTTTTTGGTGAAACGTTGTCTGCAAGCTCCTTTAAGACCTCCCATCACTTCCTCTCCTGCAGCTACAAGAGGCCTCTTTTATGGGTTTTAAAATACTGGACATGTGGGACTTCCCTGGTGGTCCAGTGGTCAAGACTCTGTGCTTCCACTGCAGGGGGTGTGGGTTCGATCCCTGGTCAGGGAACTAAGATCCTGCATGCCTTGTGGTGCAGCCAAACAACAAAAAACCAAACAAATAAACACTGGACCTGTAAAGTGACAAAGCTGCCAATATTTGAACAGGCCTCCTGTATCTCTCTCTCACACACACACAAACCCTGGCCTCCTTCTAACCTCAAAATCTGAACAGTATATCTCACGACCAAGTCTGAGATGCAAGGCCTGACTCTGAGGCTAAAACAAAAATCTCTGAACCAATACATGAAAATGAATGTCTTTGCAATAATTCAGGAAGAAGGGTTCTAAGGTAAAATTTCAGAGGGTCCATGAAGCCCCAGAAACTCAATGAAAAATTACATTAGAGCCTTCTCCAGGGGAGAAAATCCATGGCCTTCTCCAAAGTCTGGCCTTAGAAACCACCGGGCAGGGACTTCCCTGGTGGCTCAGTGGTTGAGAGTCCGCCTGCCAATGCAGGAGACACGGGTTCGAGCCCCGGTCCGGGAAGATCCCACGTGCCACAGAGCAACGGGGCCCACATGCCACAACTACTGAGCCCGCACTCAAGAGCCCGCGTGCCACAGCTACTGAAGCCCGCACGCCTGGAGCCCGTGCTCCACAACAAGAGAAGCCACCACAACGCAACCAAAAATAAATAAATAAAATTTTAAAATACATTTTAAAAAAATAGCTATTTTTAAAAAAAAAGAAAGGAAAAGAAACCACCGGGCGGCAGACTGTATTTGGGGGCCACGTTTAGGGTCCTCAAAGGGCTCCTCTCATTACCTGATAGTTAAAACTTCAATTCCCCCTCAATCACCACACCGGGGTTTAAAAACTCTTACGCTACTGCGGGAAAAAAATCCTAACGTCAAAAGACAAAGCTCACCACCTCCGAGAACATTCCAAGGGAATGCTGCAAGTGCTGTTTTAAGCAATTTTAAGTGTGGACTAAACGTCTGAGAGGGAACACGCACCAAAACACAAATTTAAATCGTCTGTTTAAACAGGATTCAGTCACGGGCTCCGTACCCGTTGACACTGAGATGGGACTGAAGGGTGGTGGATGGCCAGGCCCTAAGGGGCCCCAAACGTCCAGTGAAAGCTGGTGGCGTGGTCCCGGCGGGGCACTGGTGTGGAAGGGAGGGACGCTTGGACAGACCACCCCGTGGGAAATCAGACCTGGGGGGATGCTCTCCTTCTCTGGAGGGTGGCTTGGGCTCTGCTGGGCAGAGGGCAGCGTAAGGTGAAGAGGCAGCCAACACCTGGCCTGAGCCCGCAGGCCCTTCTCCACGCTCCGCTCCACATGGAGCTCTGCTTAAAGGCGCCCCTGGCCTCTGGTAACGGCCAGATGCTGGAACGACCTTCCCTCGGAGGGAGCGTGTAACAAAACCCATGTAATCAAAGGAGAATTAAGGAAAACGTACAGAGAACCTCACGTCTCAGGGGCTTCACGAACCAGAGGTGGTGGAGCCTCCACCAGACCATGAACCTCCTCCCTGTTTCCCACTTGAAACGACACCGTCCCTGGTGCCTGCCACTGAACAACTGAAGTCAGGAATGAATTCTACAGTTCATTCATAAAAAGCAAGCAATTTTTAAAAATGGCCAAGGGGCTTCCCTGCTGGCGCAGTGGTTAAGAATCCACCTGCCAACGCAGGGGACACGGGTTCGAGCCCTCGTCTGGGAAGATCCCACATGCTGCAGAGCAACTAAGTCCCTGCGCCACAACTACTGAGCCTGTGCTCTAGAGCCCGTGAGCCACAACTACTGAGCTCACGTGCCACAACTACTGAAGCCCACGTGCCTAGAGCCCGTGCTCCACAACAAGAGAAGCCACTGCAATGAATAGTCCCCACTCACGGCAACTAGAGAAAGCCCACGCACAGCAACAAACACCCAATGCAGCCAAAAATAAATTAATTTAAAAAAGAAAATGGGGCTTCCCTGGTGGCGCAGTGGTTGAGAGTCCGCCTGCCGATGCAGGGGACACGGGTTCGTGCCCCGGTCCGGGAAGATCCCACGTGCAGCGGCGGCTGGGCCCGTGAGCCATGGCCGCTGAGCCTGCGCGTCCGGAGCCTGTGCTCCGCAACGGGAGAGGCCACAACAGTGAGAGGCCCGTGTACCGCAAAAAGAAAAAAAAAAGAAAAAAAGAAAATGGCCAAATCACATCTGAAACAGACTCGCTTTTACACAGTTAATAAACCGGATACTGTTTTTAACCCATCAGATTTGTAAAACTTAAAATACTGATGATGCTCAGTTAACAGCGGCCAGGCAAGTGGGCCAGTCGGCCCTCTCACACGTGTGGGAAAGCGTATGGGGGATCCTTCAGGAAGTGCTTATCTCATGATTTCCTCGGGTAGGCGTTTATTTTAATTATGCTCACAAAGAGGGCCAAGCACACATATGTACAAGGGTGAAGATGTTCCCACCCACTTTGGGGGCTATTATAGAGCACCAGAGGGGACTGACAGATCATTTAATGTGCAACATTGACACGGGAATACTATTGATATCTGGGTATCAAAAAACACGCAGACTTGTATGTGCTGAAATGGGAGGGTTTCCAAGACACGTCAGGTGGAAAGAGCAAGGGGAAGAAGGGTGCACAAGGTATGAGACCTTCTTCAGTTTAGACATATAAAGACAAAAGCCTTACAGATGGAAGGGGAAATTACCGCTGACCGACTGCCTTGGGGGAAAGTGGAAAGAAGCTTTCTGTGCCGTTAGAAAAGGGAAAGGAGGGTGGTGGGCACACATACAGTGGAAGGATGGGCCCTCTTCATTCTCTTTAAAATTTTTTTAAAAAAGAATAAATACATAACCTGAATCAGGTTTTTAGATCTAATGTCCGGTTTGCAGGAAATGAGGGAATAGATAAATCCAAAAGATGGGACAAGCATACAGAAAATGGCCCTCTTGTCAAACAGAATGCAGTAGGAAAAAAAAGTGGTGTGGGAATGGAGGGAATCGATGAACACATTAAAACAGACCAAAAAGACTGTTCTACCAAATGCAGTATGTGATTTTGCTTGGATCCAATGTTAAAGACATTCTGAGGAGAACTGGGGAAGCCTGATTAAACACGGCCTGGGTTAGATAACATTAATTAGGTTAATTTTATTAGTTATGATTATGGTCTTATGGTTAACAGGAAAAATGTCCTTATGTTTTAGAGATGCACACTTAAATATTTAGGGAACACGTCTCATAAATACTTCAAAAAAAAGAAGCAAACATGCCAAAATGTTGATTGCTATAACTGGGTGATATGCATATGGAGATTCATTATACTCTTCTATTACTGTATGCCTAGGTTTTTCATAAGAATAAAAAAACAGTATCTAGAAAAAACTCTGGAATGACGTACATGAATTTTTTTAACACCTCATCCCTTGAATTGGGACTATGTCTGTTTTCTTTTTCTTTTTCTCTTATTTGCTTATCTAGATTTTCTACTTTCTGTCTACAATGAATATTATTTCGATGATTTTCCAAAGCTACGTACAACGATACCTATTTCTAGAGAGTTCAAGACAAGTTCCCTTCCTTCCCAGGCACCCTTCGCCTCCCGCCCCCAAGCACAACGCAGAGGAACAGAAGCCCCGATCCCCTTTGATCCCACCAAAGCCAGTACCTTGATGCACTTGACCACTTTCCAAACTTGGTTTCAGAAAATGACCTACAGACACAGCCTGTCACAGAAGGGTAAGAGGTAACTTAACACAATGCCGGTGCACGACGCAACCAGACGACACATTTCTCCAAGAAGCGAAGCAGAAAGCGTAAGCAAAGTCTGGCTGCATCAGCAAGTGTAAAATTGGCTAGCAAACGGCAGACGGTTTAAGACAGAAATGGAACAACACAGGCTGTAGGAAAAGAGCATGAGGTATGCTGGCTGTGCAGTGGTGGAGGATGCATGAGTGCCTCACAGAAAGATGGAAGGACAGATATTCCCGTGGTGGAAACGGATGCATCTAGTGCAGTGATTTGAAAATGCCCCTGAACCAAATCACTTAGGGAGCTCTGACACAAATAGATCCTTGCGTGTTAGCCCAGAGCCCCCTCATTTAGTTGGTCCGGTGAAGGGCCCAGGCACTTTTAAAAAGATGATTCTAGGGCTTCCCTGGTGGTGCAGTGGTTGGGAGTCCGCCTGCCGATGCAGGGAACACGGGTTCGTGCCCCGGTCCGGGAAGATCCCACATGCCGCGGAGCGGCTGGGCCCGTGAGCCATGGCCGCTGAGCCTGCGCGTCCGGAGCCTGTGCTCCGCAACGGGAGAGGCCACAACAGTGAGAGGCCCGCGTACTGCAAAAAAAAAAAAGATGATTCTAACATGCAGAGTGGGACTGAGGGCAGTGCTGTCCAACGGAACTTTCTATCAGGATGAGAACATCCTATTGTCTGAGCTGTGTGATAAGACAGCCACCAGTTCTTTGTGGCTGCTGAGAACTTGCAATGTGACAGTGTGACGGAGGAAATGAATGTTCAGTTTCATTCGATTCTGGTTAAACAGGCACAGGTGGCGACAGGCTACCTTACTGGACAAAGCAGGTTTCTAGGGGATGCCATGAAACACCTGAATCACACAACTCCACAGCCGTACACACTTAACCATTTCCCCCTGGAGAGAAGTCTCAGTGTCGTTAAGCCTTCTGGTGTCCTGAGAACAGCAACTTCAAAAATGAAGCGAACGCAAACAGCAAACCGGAGACAGCTCGGAGCATGCGTGTGGGTACCTGCACTCACCTCTCCTGCTTCGTGTTTCTCCTTCACACTTAGCAGCACCCCGCCCCCACCTTCCAGCCTAAAAGATCCATTCACTGGTTAAACTAATGACAGAAGCACTGAAGTCACGCTACATGTCACGTAATTTTGAGGGTTTTCAAATTTGTCATTATAATTATTGCTGGGTGAAGATTTTCGTGTACGTACCTTCATACTAGAAGATGTGACACAATAAAAATGGCCTTTGTCCAAGGTCCCTGGCACAGAGCTCCTAAAACCCCCAGAATTTCCCTGGGTGACACGAGTGTCCTGTTATTGATAACAAGCCCCTTTGATCACACCTGTGTTTAATGAGGTGTCTCAGGGTGCGGGTCCCAGATAGCGTCCAGATGGGGCTGGTCACCAGAAAGACCCAACTCGTGGTTAGAGGGTGGCAACGTTCAGGGGCTGGAGATCCGTCGGGTTATAAAAAATCTTGAACAGTGAGATTCACGGGCCTCCCAGGTTGGTGGACCCACAGAGGTGCTGGAGGGGTTGACAGGCCTGGACAAGACGTACCCGGTCCCCTGCATCTCTTCCATTCGGCTGTTCCTGAGTTGCATCCTTTACAATAAAGCAGTAAACGTATTTTCCTGAGTTCGTGAGTCACTGTAGTAGAGAAGCTGAGAGGGGTTGTAGGATCCCCCAAATCTGTAGCCAAGTTGGACAGAAGTGTGGGACCTGGGATGCACCTGATGCCTCAGGTGAGGGCAACCTTGAGGGACTGAGCCCTTAAATCTCTGGAGTCTGACGCTAACTCTGGGTAGTTACTGTCAGACTAAGATTGAACTGTAGGACGCTCAGTTGTTGTATCAACCACACACAGAATTGGTATTTGAAAAGACACCACATATTTGGTGTCAAAAAAAACCCCAAACCCTCTCAACTACAAGTGCTATTTACATTGTCACATTTTCATGTATCCTAATAAGCTACAGGTTGACCACGGACAGTAGATAAATACAGTCTTATCTAATAGCAAGATAAAGGTTCTGCCTCCGTGTGATGGAAGCAGCAGCCTGATTCACAATTACCCAAGGCTGACGATCTTCACAAGGGAAACGGGGCAAATTCGCACAAAACCAGATGCTGCAAGATGTCCAGCAGGGGTACCCACCCCCGCATCCTCCAGAAAAAAAAACAGAGAAAAAGTTTCCCCATGGTACTCTTTAACTTCCTGGTTACTAGCTGTCTGACTCCAGTTCAATGATTAAACTAAAAACAACATATTGTGGTACCACGTTAAAAATTGTGTTTGAAGTAGTTAGTGACATTAAAAGATGTTGGCTATATATTATTAGAGAAACTAATTTCTAGAAAACACTGGGACCCAGAGCCTAGACCTCACTTCCAGAATAACTTACCCAGAGACTGTTTATCGTGCAATGATTTTCGTGCAATAAACCTTAGACAAGTATTACATTATCCCCCAGTGTTACAGATATATAAACAAATGACTAATATTAAGCCAATTCTCCCATCCCGAGGCCCAGAATCCTTCTTACTAAGCATAAAGATCTCTTCTTACCCAAACCTAATCCCCTCTTCACCCATTTCTCCTCTGTCTCCATTTCAACACAGGACTGCGGCTCCAAGCCCACCCAGCCCCACCTCTCCTTCTCTTCCCAAGACACAAGGGTGGAATTTATTTTTTGTTAAGGGCTGTTTTTAAAGGGCCTCCCTCCTGAAAAATTCTTCGCAATTACACTACTGTTGTAACTGTGCTTGGTGCTCCAGATATATTACTTTAAGGTGTTCCTTGAGCCCATGTTACAGATGAAGAAACCATGGACCAGAGAGGTTAGAATAGATGGAGCGAGGGAGCAGGAGGGAGGAGGGGGCGTGGAGCCTGGTCTGGGGCACAGGAAGGTCATGGCTCAACCATGCTACACAGTCCCCCAGTTAATTCTAGAGCCGCCGGCATTCACCTCATTTCTCTTCGCTCCTGGGATGACCCTGAGAAAACCCAATTGGGGTCACAAGCCCAGGAAGAAGGGTTCTGGGGTGGAGGTTCAATGCTATGGTAGGACACAATCAAGTATATCGCTCTACATTGCTACATCCATGGAGGGGTGGGCATCTGAGTCAAGATGGAAGCAGGGGACAGTCCGTGTCTAGGAACAAACCACCCGTGCCATGCTTCTGAGAGCTCACAAGTGAGGTACAGAACCCACGTGACCAGGCTGGGCTAGACATCCAAACAGGTGGGACTAGGGAGTTCCCTGGCAGTCCAGTGGTTAGGACTCCGGTGCTCTCAATGTCGAGGGCCCGGGTTCAATCCCTGGTTCGGGAACTAAGCCACGTAGTGCAGCCAAAAGACAAAACAAACAGATGGAACTGTTCCTCCCTCACTACTCCATTCTGTCCTCATGGTGGGGGGTGCCTGATCTCACAGTGATCCACAAACGTGGAGGGTCCAGCGATGACAAAAGTTTTACAGATGTACTGCTGTGAGCCAAGCTGA
The DNA here is from genome assembly GCF_963924675.1 of Phocoena phocoena. Taxonomy (NCBI): domain Eukaryota; kingdom Metazoa; phylum Chordata; class Mammalia; order Artiodactyla; family Phocoenidae; genus Phocoena; species Phocoena phocoena. Next base: position 6,362,797 of record NC_089239.1, read on the forward strand.
CTGTCAGCCACAGTAGTAAGAAATCCTACATGCAGACCCAAACCAGACGCTCCATGTCCGCACTCCCTAATCAGTTTAAACCCTCAGCTTCAGCGGGACTTGAAGCCCTAAAGTCGAATCATAAAATTATGTCTAAGATAATCATCTAACCAACCAACCACAGGCCCTATGACCTGCAGCATATGCTGCGCTGGGCACGAAGGGGCCACAAAATCAGCACGCGGGGCTTATAATCCAGTGAAGGAGAGGAGAGCCACATTCCAAGACCCTTCGGAGACACTCACGGGTTGAATCGTGAGGAAGTTACTACCACCTTCTCACGTGACAGCCACCTCACGTGTTCTTACAGAGAAAACCGCCACTGCTTGACCTCTGGTCTTCCTGCATCACCGACGTCTCGTCCCTTTCTAAATGGGTTATTTCCTCTTTGAATGTGCCTCCATATTTAGCAAGAGAACTTTCTAGAAGCACTAAAGTAACTATTTTTGAAAGCCAGGTAGGTTGTATTTTATAAAAAATATTTATTTAGTTATTTGGCTGCACTGGGTCTTAGTTGCAGCAGGCGGGATCTTTAGCTGCGGCATGTGGGATCTTAGTCGGGGCATGCAGGATTTAGTTCTCTGACCAGGGATCGAACCCAGGCCCCCTGCATTGGGAGTGCGGAGTCTTAACCACTGCACCACCAGGGGAGTCCCGGTTGTATTTTAAAAGGACCTTTATTGTTGACCTAGAAGCAAGCTGGGCAGCGACAAGGAGGGACCTATAGATTGTCATACTGAGTGAAGTCAGTCAGACAGAGAAAGACAAATATCATATGATATCGCTTATACGCGAATCTAAAAAAAAAAATGAACCTATTTACAAAACAGAAATAGAGTCACAGATGTAGAAAACAAACTTATGTTTACCAAGGGAGTCAAAGGGGTGATATACTGGGAGACTGGGATCGACATATACATACTACTATGTACAAAATAGATAACTAATAAGGACCTGCTGTATAGCACAGGGAAATCTGCTCAATACTCTGTAATGACCTCTATGGGAAAAGAATCTAAAAAAGAATGGAGATATGTATATGTATAACTGATTCACTTTGCTGTACAGCAGAAACTAACACAACATTGTACATCAACTCGACTCCAATAAAAGTTAATTTAAAAAATAAATTAATTTAAAAAAACCAAGCAAGTTGGGAGGAGGTAAGGAGAATGAATGCAGTGCATCTAAGGTATGGGCTACGGGAGAGGTGAAGACATCAGTGACTAGACCAGACTCAGCATTCTTCCTCACAGAGGAAAGGCAACAGCTGCTCTCGGGTCTAGGCAGGAGCTGGATGGGTCAGAGCCTGACGCTGATGTCCTAATGGGGCACTGATGCCCTCTGACCCTGAAAGTGTACGACCTATGTTCTGCTCCCCCTCAAGAAACAGGTAGACAGGCCCCCAAACCACTTCCCCCTCCAACCCATCTTAGTTCATATTCCTTTGGTAACAAGGGACACAATCTCTCCCTTGAAATGCAAGTCACAAAGTGGAAATGTAGTACAAACATTAACTGCAGACAGTGGTACCCTGGGTATGTCTTCCTAGAACTAAGAATTTAGAACAAATAAAATACTTTGCAGTCATATGATCTTCAAAGCACTTCCATACATATTACCTAACTTGATCTTCAAATCAACCCTGTGAAAAAGGCATAGCAGGGCTTATTAATTCCATTTAAAATCAAGAAAATGACACTATGAATAACTGTATGGTAACAAATTTGATAACTTAGATAAAATACACAAATTCCTAAAAAGACACAAGCGACTGAAACTGACTCAAGAGGAAACAGAAAATCTGAATAGATCTAGGACAAGTAAAGAGATTGAACTGGTAAATTAAAAACTCCCCCTGCCCACACACACACCGGGACCAGACTGGTGAATTCCACCAAGTATTTAAAGAAGAATTAACATCAATTGTTCCCAAACTTCAAAAAGCTATAGAAGGAGGAAACACTTCCCAATTCATTCTATAAGGTCAATATTACCCTGATGCCAAAACCAAACAAAGATATCACCAAAAATACCAAATCGAAAAACTACAGACCCGTATTTCTTATTGAAAATCAATGCGAAAATCCTCAAAATACTAGCAAACCAAGTCCACCAACGTATAAAAAGGCATGATTCACCCCAGGAATGCAAGGTTGGTTGAACATCTGAAAATCATTTAGTGTAATATACCACAGCAATAGAATGGAAGACAAAACCCACATGATCATCTCAATATACACAGGAAAAAAACTGACAAAATCCAACATCCTTTCATGATTAAAAAAAAAAAACAAAACTCAACAAACTGGGAATAAAAAGGAACTTCCTCAATTTGATAAAATACAGCTCTGAAAAATCCAGAGCTAATGTCATATTTAATGGTAAAAGACTGAATGTTTTTACCCTAAGATCAAGAAAAAGACAGGAATGTCAGCTCTCACCACTTCTATTCAAAATTGTACTAGAAATTCTAGCCAGGTCAGTTAGGCAAGAGAAAGAACAAAAATGCATCCAGATTGAAAAGGAAAAGTAAAACTATCTGTATTTGCAGATGACCCAATTTTTTGTACAGAAAGTTCTGAGGAATCCACCAAAAATTATTATAACTAATAAGTGAATTCAGCAAGGTTGCAGGATACAAGATCAATATGCAAATGTCAACTGTATTTCTATACACTTGCAATGAAAAGTCCAAAAACAAAATTATGAGAACAATTCCATTTATAGTAGTATCAAAAAGAATAAAATACTTAGAAGTAAATTTAACAAAAGAAGTGCAAGATGTGTACTGTAAAAACTACAAAGCAGTATTTGAAGAAATTAAAGAAGATCTAAATAAATGGAAAGGCATCCTATGTTCATGGATTGGAAGATTTAATATTGTTAAGATGACAATCCTCCCCAAATTTATCTATAGATTGAACACAATCTCTATAAAATTCTAGCTGGCTTCTTTGCAAAATTAACAAGCTGATCCTAAAATTCATATGGAAATGTAGTGGACCTAGAATAGCTATAACAACCTTGAGAAAAAAGAACAAAGTTGGAAGACTCACATTTCCTGATTTCTAAACTCACCACAAAGCTACCATAATCAAGACAGTGTGCATAAGGAGAGACATATAGCTCAATGAAACAGAATCAAAAGCTCAACCCTTACACCTCTGGTCAACTGATTTTTGACAAAGGTGCAAAGTTAATTAAAAAGGGAAAAAAACAGTCTTTTCAACAAATGGTGCTGGGGCACTGGATATCCACATGCAAAATACTGAAGCTGCACCACTTCCTCACAACATGTACAAAAATTAACTCAAAATTGATCAAAGACCTAAATGTAAGAGCTCAAACTATAAAACTCTTAGAAGAAAGCACAGTAGTAAGTCTCTGTGACCACAGGTTAGGCAAAGCCTTCTTAGATATGACACCAAAAGCACGAGGGACAAAAGAAAAAAATACATAAACTGAACTTCATGAAAAGCAAAAACTTTTACACTTCAAACGATATAACCAAAAGAGTGAAGAGACATCCCACAGAATGGAAGAAAATATTTAGAATCGGATATCTGATAAGGGACTTGTATCTAGACTACATAAAGTATTCTTACAACTCTAAGATAAGTAACCTAATTTAAAAATAGGCAAAGAATCTGGATAAACATTTTGCTAAAGAAGATATACAAGCAGCCAAAAAGTACATGGAAAACTGCTCAACATCGTTAGTCATTAGGGAAATACAAATCAAAACCACCATGAGATACCCCTTCACACCTATAAAGATGGCTACAATCAAACAGATTAACAAGTGTTGGCTAGGATGTAGAGAAACTGAAAACCCCCCTATACGGCTGGTAGGAATGTAAAATGGTGCAGCCACTTTGGAAAACAGTTTGACAGCTCCTCAAAATTAGAAAGAGTTACCCTATGACCTAGCAATTCCACTTTTAGGTATACACCCAAGAGAAACGAAAACATACACCCACACAAAAAGCTGAACACGAGTGCTCACAGCAGCACTATTCGTAATGGCCCAAATGTGAAAATAACCCGAATGTCCATCAACTGATGAATGGATACATAAAATACGGTTTATCCATAGAGTGGAATATTAATCAACAATAAAAAAAGAATGAAGTACTGACAGATGCTACAACATGGATGAACCTTGAAAACATTATGGTAAGCGAACAGAACCAGTCAGAAAAGACTACATATTGTATTAATTCCATCTATATGAAATGTCCAGAATAAGCAAATCTAGTGAGACACAGAGTGGATTATCAGTTGCCTAGGACTGGGGATGAGAGAAAAATGGGGGATGAGTGCTAATGGGTACAGGATTTCTTTGCGGGGAGGTGATAAAATTAGACTGAGGTGACAGTTGTACAACGTTCTCTGTGCATATATTAAAAACCATTGAACTGTATATACCCTTTAAATGGTTGAACTGTATGTGTGTGAATTATATCTCAATAAAACTGTTTTTAAAAAAAGAGAGAGAACAAAGAGACTCAGAGGGTAACAGAGCAGAAGCATGTCCTGCAATTCCTACAAAATGTTCTACTATATCACAGACTTACATTTCAGAAAATGCTTTAGTCTCTTATGTGTCACGTGTAGGAACACATACTTGAGAGAGGTGGTAGGTCTCACCATCACATCAATCTGGGATTTTAAAGTTTTCTTAAGGAAGCCCACAACATGCTAGAGAAATTCTATTTACAGAAAGAGGAGAAAAAATGACATCACTCTTCTCTTCTACAACAGATGTAGCCAAGTATATGAACCATCTTACAGACATGACAATTGGCATGCTCAAAAGGCTTTTGTTTTTGTTTTGGGGGTAGGGGTAGTTGTGTGCTTTTAAAAAGTCTTTTATGTATTTATTTTTAACATTGGACCTCTTCCCAGACCTCCCTCACACATTCCCTTGCTAAAACTACCTGTCTGCTGCTAAACATCTGGGGAAGCCAAGGAGACCAAGGGGCCTGGGAAACAGGAGGCGGCCAGCTCCTTCCAGACTCTGAGCTCTGCAGGGCCTTATCCCATGGTCCCTTTTGTGTCCCCAAAGCAGAAACTGAGCACTCAAGACAGAGCTGATGCTCACGGTCACTGCTGAGTTGATGTCTGATACGTACAGGACCCCCTTCCCACCCGATCATCTTTCATACAGAACAAAAGTACACAGAACAGCAGTGACAAAGCCGTTCAGCTCTATCCGCAGGAGAAACACTTGCTCTTCACTTGACCCTGTCCCTTCGAAGACGCCCCTCCTTTCTGTGTCTTCCCTCCCACCTTTGCTCTCCCAAGTCTGAACCAATGGAGGGCTTCAGGAGGGAAACACAAGGGGTCTGACCTGAGAAGACTGTCAAAAAGGTACGTATCAGCATTTAGGGAAGCGTCCAAAATGTGAACATTTTTTAGAGTTTCACATCTCTGAGTTCCCAGTCCCTCTAATTCCCCCCAAGTTGACATATACTTCATATACGTATGTTCTCAGCCACTCAGCCAAGGACATCAACCTTAAAATGGAGTAGAAGTGCACTGTCCAGGGGCAGGACAACAGGATAACGGGACAAGAAGGCCTTTTCCAGGACTGCTGGGTAGACCCTAAGGGTGGTGGCCGCAGGACTCACGTTCCCCTGACAACCGCTGGGGCCCCACGTCACCCAGAGCCTGGGAGTGACGAGGGGGTTCCAAGTGGGTGAGCCAAGGTGGGAAAAAGCACAACAGCCTTTTAAGTATGCTGCAACGTTAAGATATCCCCACTTACAGCAGAAAAACAGCACCAACACACACACGCACACCCTTGCCTGAACCCAGACAACAAACTGATGGTCTAAACCTCCTCTTCCCCACTGTCCAAAAAACAAAAACAAAAACACTACCCAGGAGCTGGCGGGGTGGTAATTTATTTGCTTTTTGTAAGAGATGGGGCCAGGTGCTGGAAGCTTCTAACTCCTGAGAGAGGCTCACTCTAATATACAAGACTCCGCAGGTGAAGAATAATCTGGAAAGCCACTCGATAAACTGGAAAAGTTTGTACTAAGGATGACGAAAGGACTTCAAATTTCCAAACCAGCGCCCCATGCTATTTTATTTAAAAAGAGACCCAAACCCTACCCTCTGAAGGCCAAGGTGACCGTAAGGTAAGAGGGTGGGGCTCACTCATCCGGAGGAGTCCACCCCCAGGAACCCCAGCCTTGCCCAGAAGCTGAGCCAATGACAGATACGTCTTCTCTTCTCACTCAGGAGGTGCCCCTGGGTTTGGAACCACCTGGATTCGTCTGAGGCTACATTTCCAGTAGAGCAGAGACCCCTTGCACAGACAGAAGCCCTCCCCAGAGCCTTCTGCTCCAGCCCCAGCAGGCAGCAGGAGCAGAGGAGAAAGGGCGCGTGCTAACAGAGCTAGCAGAGACCTGAACTTCACTCTACTGCTGCCAAACAACCATAATGCGCATCTCTTCAGAAATCATTACTAGAGCATTCAAAACACCAACTGCCTCTCTCACAAAGCAGCAACCACCCACACAGCTGGGAAGCAGACGCAGGATACAGAAAAAGAGGGAGAATGTTGGGCAAGAGGGGAGCCTCCAGACAGAGCAAGCAGATGCCTCCGCAGCAGGACGGGGACCCTGGCTGAAGCCCACGTCATGGCTCCCACCTCCTCTGCTCCTGCACCCTAAGAAGAGGGGCAGAAAGAGGGGTGGGGATGCAGGGAAGAGGCCCCAAAGGAAGGCGTAACGGGCTTCGTGGCAGGCAGCCTCCAAGGCAGCCCCCAGTGAGCCCCCACCTCCTGGTGTTCACGCCCTTGGACCCGTGTAACCAAAAGGATACTGTGGAAATAACAGAGTGTGACTTCTGAGGCTGTCGTAAGAGACGCTGCAGCTGCCGTGCTGCAAAAACACTAAAGCAACCTCATGGAGAGGGGTCCACCCGAGGGGTAAAGAACTGAGGCCTCCCACCAACAGCCAGGCCAAGGTGCCAGCCATGAGTGAGCTCACGGCTCCAGCCCCAGTCAAGCCTCCAGATGCCTACAGTCCCAGCCAACGCCAGGAATGCATTCTCACAAGCAACCCCAAGCCAGATCACCCCGCTAGGCTGCTCCCAAGTTCCAGACCTATGAAAACAACGTGAGATGATAAACGTCCAGTGGTGTAAGCGGCTCATCAGCTTTGGAGTTGTGTTATGCGGCAATACATAAACGATGCCAGACTCTGGGAGACTCTTCTTTCTACACCAAAAGAGGGGCAGAGTCCCAGGAGACCGCACACGTCTCCACGCACCTGCCTTTCCTCACCCACACATGACTCACAGGTGGAGAGGGAAGCAAGAGCTAGGACGAGTGTGTCCATTCCCTGTTTATTTCTCATGGATGAGCAGAAGCTGAGCATTAAGGAAGCAAAATGTTTTCAATCCAACGGCACTGCTTACCCTGTGACGCTTTTTCTTTTTTCCCTTCTGACTCGATGGCTAACTTGTGTGTAAACTTCTGATGTTCAAAACTCTTAAAATACATTTTATACTTCATATGTTATATATGCTAAGTTAACACATGTGAAAGATGTAATCCGGGCTTCCCTGGTGGCGCAGTGGTTGAGTCTGCCTGCCGATGCAGGGGACGCGGGTTCGTGCCCCGGTCCGGGAGGATCCCACATGCCACGGAGCGGCTGGGCCAGTGAGCCATGGCCACTGAGCCTGCACGTCCGGAGCCTGTGCTCCGCAACGGGAGAGGCCACAACAGTGAGAGGCCCGCGTACCGCAAAAAAAAAAAAAAAAAAAAAAAAAAAAGATGTAATCCCCTGATGATTTTTTTTTAAATTACTATCATTTAATAAGATACTAAAGAAGATGCTTTCCCCCATCACACACTCTGTCCTGGCAACATTTTAAGAACTTTTATTTCCTCTGATAGGTCTTCTCTTAAGTCAGCGAAGAGAGGGAGATTCATACCTTCCCTGTGAGCTGGATGTGTGATCTTCAAAGCTGAACTTACGACCCCACTGCTGTAAAAGCTGTGGCCTCGATTTCCCAGTTTTTAGACTGGAAATCACATGTGTCCTATCTCACGGCATCACTGTTACAAAATCAAATAAGATGCTGGGGGGAAAACTGCTTTCAATATGTATGATAAATACAGCTGAAACAGAAAGTTGGGGGTCTGTTAGGTCAGAATCTTGCAGTGGGAAAGCTGGAGATCAAGAATTTGCTGTCGTATTTCCAGCAATGACATAGGGCAGAGGGACTGGCTAGGACAATGTCTGCATCTGTCAAGCAGAACTGCCAGATTACATTTTTCCATTTGTGAATTAATGAAATACTCCGTTTGGCTACTATCCTCTTGTGAGTCTGGCCATCATCAGTCTAGGCCCTGGGGATCTAATCATGTTTGTGAGAGCCCATAAAATTAGGTTCATGTCCACCCAAAGGTGAGGGTGAGACCTTGAACTCAGAAACGGCAATCCCCTCCTAGGCCCAAGGTTAACAGTTATCAAATCCCCAGAGACAGCTGTTTTGGGTGGGTCAACCATGATCTTCCTGTCACTAATCTGAGTTTAGAAGACCGTGACGAAACGGCATATACTGCTAGGGCTTCCTATGAACAGTATTATTGATCACTTGGAAAAGGTACTATGACTGCTCTTTAAATGTTTAAATGGCTTTAGACCACATCCATTTTTTTTTTAACATCTTTATTGGGGTATAATTGCTTTACAATGGTGTGTTAGTTTCTGCTTTATAAAAAAGTGAATCAGTTATACACATACATATGTTCCCATATCTCTTCCCTCTTGCGTCTCCCTCCCTCCCTCTTGCGTCTCCCTCCCTCCCCCGTTTTTTATGTGGAACATTAAGTGGTAGCAACGTAATTTTAGCAGGGCTGCTTACACCCCCCCCCCGCCCATACACCAGAGAAAATGCCTCCACCGCCAGAAGCTATCAAAGAAAGCTATACTGCTTTATTTGATGCTCAGGTAAGCCCCAAATCGGGAAATGCCAAGTCTGAGGTGAGTTCAATCATTACAATATCTAAGAAGGTCTTGAATTTGCTCTTCACCTTAAAAGAATAATACTGCTTTGACAGTTACTAAAATCTTCACTTCCGGCAGGCACACTCTGCCCCTGCCCCCACGTGTTTTATTCAACGCTCTCTGAGTCTCTGCTGGAAAAATGATACTTTTCCCCCAAGAGTACATTGTCCTTGGGTCGAGCACCATATAGAGGTAGAGATGCTCCCTACATGGCTCCTGTACATTGTTATAAATAAAGCAACAGAGAAACATGGCCTGATCCCATTTACTAACTAGTGAGAACCTCCAAGCTGACAGCTACAAACATTAAAGGGGGTGGTGGGTGGGGGGAAGGCATTGTATCATGTAGCTGAGGTTTTCAAGCCTATCGTTGAGATGTTTTCTCTTACAATAATCTAAAATAGTGCAATATAAAAATTTAAATTGTGAAAAAGCCTATCACATAAAAAAGTTGAAAATAAAAATAAAAAGGCCATTAACCGGGAATGCTGTCAAAGGAGCCACATGGGTTGAACTGTCGGACTAGGTAACATTAAGGGTCCTTATTAGCCGCATTACTTCTAGGACATTCTAATAAAGCAACCCCTGCGGTAGGAGCAGGGAAAGGACGTCAAACTAAATCCCTAGGAGAACCACACTCATAGTTTCGACTAGAACATTTCAAGAAGTACCTCATGAAAAATGTTTGCATAATTTTTGCTTATACATGTAGCCCAAAGCCTTAGGATCAAAAATCTAAGGCTCAGATTTTAATAAGATCTCCCTTCTAGGTCTTATATAGATACAGTCTAAAACAATCCAATAAATACATCATATCAACCACACAACCTATACCAACAATACATCATAGCGACAGTCAAATTACAAACTCGCAAACACTCAAAGTTACATTAAATACACTTAATGGGCAAAAGTGAAAAGCCTCTATGATTGTACTTGTACTAAATGATTCCAAAATTCTCCCCATTCTTCCCTAATTTCCTTTTTTCTCAGATCTCTCAGTCAATTGAAAATTAAGTATATTGACAGACCAAAACATTGTTTTGCAAGGGAGACAAACAGCCAGCCCAAACTAGTCTCTCCGTGATGCCTTACCTGACCATTCAGGCCTACAGGAATGGCACCCAGCGCCCACAGTTCATCTGTTAATCAGCTACAGCCTTGTAGCTTTTTTTAAATTGAAGTTTAATTACTTAAACTTTATAATTTTACCAAAATTGTCGTAAGTGTGGATCTCAGTCGGCAAACTCTTCTGTAAAGAGCCAAACAGTAAATATTTCAGGCTTTTGCCCATCTTTCTTTCAGTCTCTATTCTGAGTACTCAGCCTGCTATCTTAGCGCAAAAGCAGCCAGACAACAGCGAAATGCACAAGTGTGGCTGCACGCCAACGAAACCTTATTCATGGGCCCTGAAATCTGAACTTCCATATATTTTTCAAACAAAATATGTTTTTCCACCATTTAAAAATGCAGAAACCATTCTCAGCTCTCAGGCAGAACAGTAAAAGGCAACAGCAGGCCAGATTTGGCCTATGAGCCATCATTGGCTGATGCCTGATTTAGACTAACCCAAACTGTGTGGACAAACAAGTCTGCAGTCCCCACAGGCCTCCAGCAGTAGATACCTATGCACTGACCCTGTTTATCTCTCTCCTGTTCTGGAGGACCACAGTGTGTGTCTGGAATATCTAGCCATCTAATCAACACATCAAGCAGGGTAGTTTTGTTCCAAGGGCATAGAGAGCTTCAGCGTGAATTAAAATTCCCTCTCTCAAAGAAAGGTAACAATCTGTAAATAAAGGGGTGTGTGTGTGTGTGTGTGTGTGTGTGTGTTGAGGGGAGGTGTCAATTAACAGAGGACAGCCACTGCAGCTTTCGCTTTTATGACCCGAAACACTGGACAAAACCACAGTCCATTCGCACCAAAAAAACCCAAACAACAAAAAACAGATGAACTTGAGATTGTGCCTTTCAAAAGTCCCTTCCTAGGTGATGTCTCCTTACTGATACATCTCCCAGCAAAGAGAAAGAAGAGTTAACACCAGCAATTTAAACACCCTTTGCGGAGGAAGGCAGACAGATAGCAAACACAGAGCTATCAGCCCAAGCACTACAGCCACCATTCTGGTACATTCAAGAAACTTCTTGGCCTACAGTTTTATTTTAACAGTTAGTCTGAAACCGGCTTCTATCTGTGGCTTAAAAAAACCGTACAACCTCATCCACTGTCTAATTCCTAGTATGGCATACAATCCTGCCTTAAGAAGAGTTATTACAGGCCCATCTCAGGGATATTGCGGGTTTGGGTCCAGACCCCTGAAATAAAGCAAGTATTGCATATAAGTGAGTCACATGCATTCTGTTGTTGTTTTCCCAGTGCATAAAAAAAGTTATGTTTACACTATACTGTAATTAAGTATGCAATAGCAGTATGTCTAAAAAGACAATATATATACTTTAAGTAAAAAGCACTTTATTACTAAAAAATGCTAAACATCATCTGACAATGCAGGGGTTGCCACAAACCTTCGACCTGTAAAAAATGTTGTATCTGGGAAGTGCAGTACAATAAGACACGTCTGTATCGAGTTCAGACACTTTAGGTCCCTAAAAAGCTTCCAATAAAAAGAAAATTAGTTCAAAATAGATGTAGATGTTTCCCCAAGTTCAAAGAATTAGATGGAGGTTGGGATGGAGCCCATGGGTACAGTACATGGGATGCAGCCACACATTTGAGGGCCCTTCTACACCAGGAAGCCAGGATCTTCTACATATGTTAATTCCAACCCTGACCAGCTAACAACTCATAGATCATCCCCAGAGAAGACAGAGTCTTACATGATCTATACCTGCTGTTGCCCCATGTCCTGAACCACAGAAACATGAAAGACTAATCTTATCAGGAGCCAAATAATCAACAATTTTTGGAGAAAGAGAACCATCCAGGCCCAGAAATTAGACTTAAACATTAGACTCCAGAAACTTTTGTCCACTGATCTCTTTCCTGGTCAGCCTTGTGCTTTGGCTGTATTTTTACACTTACTGTGTATGCATGACAAGGCCATCAACAGGGCTCTGGACAAGGACTGGGTGCTGGGGAGAAGAAACCCTAGAAGGCAGGATACTGCCAGGCTGATGAGGAATCACGCTGTTATCTAGAGACCCTAAATTGAAAGATTTCATAATATGTAGTGGCTGTTTCCTAGGATGTACCCCTGCCATATTCATGGTCCGCAATCGTGATCTACTCCACTGAGCTTTCTTGGTTCATAACTCTCTAAAAGGAAAACTTCAGGAATTCCCTGGGGCTCCAGTAGTTAGGACTCTGCGCTTCCACTGCAGGGGTCACGGGTTCAATCCCTGGTTGGGGAACTAAGATCCTGCAAGCCGCATGGTGTGGCCAGAAACAAACAAGCAAACAAAAGACACGAAAGGAAAACTTCTAGAAAGAGTGAAAAAGAGAGTATGAGCTACAAGTTACCAAAACTTGTAAAAATGAGTCAGTGGCACAGGAAGGACCAAACAATTGGGTCTGTGTGGTTCTGGGGGCCTGGGCCATACTGGCCTCCATTCAATTAGCAAAAAATCTGTCAGGATGAATCAGACTACCAGCTGACAGGATGGTGAGGAAGGGGGCGGCCCAGGCTGAGCAATTCAAAGAGGCTTTCAAACAGCTACTTAACGTGTCTTGTGAGCTTTATGTGAATTTGAGGGGAAGGCCACAGAATAGTTCCCTCAGGCTTTCAAATCTCCATTCTGATCTGCCAATCCTCAGAGAAGAAAATGGGAAGCTATGAAGCGGCATCTCTGTCACTGAGATGGCTACACAGCGAAGTGCCACACACAAGTCCTCCCACACGCAAACTTGCCTGTTCCCACACGGTCTCTGCCTGAACCCATGGTAAAAAGCAGCCCGGGGACAGTCGGGGGAGTTCTCAGCAGGGCAGCACGGTATGGAGCTCACCATTAAAGCAAAACCACATCACAAAAAGCTGATATCATTTCCCCAGTAATTCCAGCTCCGTCACGAAGTCCAGCACAGGGAACCTGACCTCCCGTGGCGACCCGTGAGGAAGCTGCTAAACAAGAAAACAGAATCACTGTTGGGAGAATAAATTCGTGATCAGGTCAAAAACTAGCTAACTGGACAACTGAAAGCTGGCTCTACTTTGTCACTGCAGGTGACAGTGACAGACACTGGAATAGAAAAAGCATGTGAAAAGGACATCCCTCCTAGACGCCCATCTCCAGGCAGCAGCCCGCCAGCCTCTGAAAAAGGAGTCAAGGCACCATCCCTCTGCTCAAAGCCCTCTGCTGTGGGCTGGACTGTACTCCTCCAAAAGACAAGCTCAAGCCCTAACTCCCCACACCTTGGAATGTGGCCTCATCTGGAGGTACAGCTGAGCCTTGAACAACGTGGCGGTTAGGGGTTCCGACCCCCGACCACCCAGCACCGTTGAAAACCCCCCCCATCAGCGGTGCTGCACCCTCAGATTCAACCAACCGTGGATCGTGTAGTACTCTAGAACATACTTACTGAAAAAAATCTGTGTGAGTGGACCCGCACAGTTCAAACCCACGTGGCTCAGGGCTCCACTGTGGTCTCTTTGCAGTAATCCAGTTAAGAGGAGGTCAACCTGGATTAGGGTGGCCCCTAAACCCAATGACTGGTGTCCTTATAAGTAAGCCACATGGAAGACACAGAGACACACAGGGAGGAGCTGGCCATGGAATGAAGGAGGCAGAGAGGGAAGTTTTGCTGCCACAGGCCAAGGAACACCGAGAACTGCTGGCAACCACCAGAAGCCAGAAGAAACGAGGAAGAATCCTTGCCTAGAGCCTTTGGAGGGAGCGTGGCCCTGCCAACACCTTGATTTCGGACTTCTGCCCTCCAGAGCTGTGAGAGAATCAATTTCTGTTGCTTCAAGCCGCCCCCTTTGTTTGTGGCAGTTTTGAAAGGCAGCCCCTTCCTGTCTCACTCAGGAGGAAAATCAATGCCTCGTTACGAGGTGACCCAGGCCTCCCCCGACCCGGGTGACTGTGGCTCCCAGAGCTCCCTGCCCCGCAGGTCGCTGCAGCCACCCTGGCCTCCTCCTTGGTCCTCGAACATGCTGCCACCCTGCCACCACGCGCCGGCCCACGCGCAGGCTGCTGCTGTCTCAGACCTTCGCAGGTGCCATCCTCTGCTGGAAGACTTCTCGGGAACCTGCACAGCTGTTCCCCTCAATCCTCCCTCAGGGCTCTGCTCAAGTCCCCTGATCATTTGGGCTCCCCCACCCCCCAACGGCCTTCAGCACCTCCTACTCGCCCCCGCTCTGCTCCCCCTTCCTCTGCTTTATTTTTCTCCAAAATCCTTAGGACAAGCTGACATATACGTTTTGCTTAACCTCTAAGAGGCCCGTCTCCCTCTGTAACGCTGGCTTGCGGAGGAGACAGGGACTGTTTCACTGCTGAATCCCAGCCCACTCTGTTTACTGGATAGCTAAATGCATTCGATCAGGACAGGTGAAATTTTACTTAAAACCGGCTGTGTGACAAAAAGGGTTTCTACTAATGAAGCGTAACAGCAACAGCTTCTGCAGATGAAGGGCAGGCTCCAGGCTGGGCTCTGAGGGGCCGGGAGAGAATCTCCCATCTCGGGTGGACTCAGGGGCTCACTACCATCCCTGGTGGAAGAGGGAGCAGTAAACAACTTTGAAACAGCCTCTTAAGAGTCCTCCTCATCTAAAAAAGTCAACTCTTACCTATAATTCTTGTCTCCAGCCACACCCTATAGAAAGTGAGTTGGCCTGAGAAATGTGTGAAGCCAAAGCTAAACATACCTCCATCACGGCATCACCACACACAGTTTTGTTGTTTAGGGGCCGAGGGGAAGGGCCCAGCAGGAATGTTCTGATAATGATCATCTCATACAGCAAATGTACAGTCTACTTAGAGAAGAAAGCCTCTGACCACGACATTCATAAAAATAAATAAATAAATAAACAAGGAAACCATTTCAAATGAGCCAGGAGCTTTCAAACAGCTCCGGCTTAGTAAGGAGATAATCCCAACCTTTTCAAATGGCCCTAAATTAACACTTTTCCTTCCCTCATTTACATTTTCAAACCTTTAAACAAAATAAGGCCAAAAAGGAAAGTCTTTCTTTACCTTGGGTTTTGGCCCCAGGGCCTGCCAGTCCTAGGTGTGAATCACAGGATTCCTTGCAAGGTGATCTGATGGGCGTTTCGGCTTCAGGGGTCTCAAAATTACCTTCAGAATCCGAGCTGCCAAGGGGGAAAAATGAGGAATTACCACTTTCAACGGTATTTCCGACACCCTTTATAGTCTACATATCCGCAAAGTCCAGTATTTTTGCCTAATTTTACAACCTGCGCGTCCTCAGCATGGGCTGGCCTGTGGGAGCTGCTGCCGCGCCCTCCTCGGGCTTCTGTCTGGCCTCCTGTCTCCCTGAAATCTCCTCCATCCTCAGGAGACTTTTTCCAGCACCATTTTTTTTTGAGGTCATCCTTCCCTCTGATACCCCAAAAAAGCCCTTTCAACAGACTCCTTTTCTCACAAGAGCCCTTTCCTGGAGGTTTAAAAATTAAATTGCCCTCTCGTTCTAAAAAAAATTAAGCCACTATTCGCCATGATGTCTTTTTCTTTGGTAGGCCTCTACCTGTCTGGAACTCACCCAGCCAGAGGCCGGGGATGCTGTCACCTGCCTTCCGCAATCACACGGGTGACAGCTCAGCAGACACCACCATTTCTCACCAGCTGCCAAGAACCTGTCATCACGCGACCTTCTTTACTAAGGCTGCATTTTCGGGACACAGGGGAACCCCCAGGAGGGCCTGGGAGCGACTTCTTCCCCACAGGGAAGGCCCCAAGTTCCACCGGGTGTGACCCACGACTGTGTGTGTGTGTGTGTGTGTGTAGGGGCGGGGGGCTGGGGGCTCGAAGCTTAGAGAAAGTGACCGAGGCAGACGGGGATGCAGAGAGACTGCAGATTCTGGGTTAGGTTCAGAAAGATCATACTGAAACGGGGGGAAGAAAATACCCGGTAGGACAGAACATCCTGAACCTTCGAAGGCACAGCGGGGACCCGGTTACAGGCAGGGACGCAGCATTGCCATGAACACGGTTACGCGGGTGGCGACCACACACACGCACACAGACTGAGCCGCAGATGGATGGATGGATAGCAGCGCGTTTGCATTTTGGCAGGAACGCGTGTACTTGCCTGAAACTCAAGGATTTGGTCTCGGCTTGCGAGTCCTCCTCCTCGGGGTCGCCCTCGGGCCCTCCGGCCTCGTCCTCTCCGGCGACCCCGCCGCGCACCGCGGACCACGTCCATTTCGCCCACTGCACTGGGGACAGGATCTGCCAGGGGCTGAACGCCATGAGCGCGGCTCCTCCGGCTCCGGCTCCTAGGAGGATGGGAAAGGGGAGAGCCCTTTTTCCCTTTCAAAATGGAGGGAACCGGTGACAGGCGCCCGGACGCGTTTCCAGCGGAGGCGCGGATGTGGTTAAACGAGCGCCGTCGGGGGCCCGGGTGGAGCGCTTCCTCTCCTCCGGCTGGCAGCGCCGCTTCCTCCGCGTCCTCCTTCCTGAACGTGCGGCCACGGCGCCCCCGCACCCGGCGACTCCCGCGGGGGAGATGCCTCTCCTGGGGCCTCCTCGGGGCCCGGGTCCGCGACGCCCGGCGGCTCGGCCTTGGCTGCACGGCGGCTCAGCTGCTCCGGGTCCCTGCGGCTCGGCTCCCGTCTCCCGGCTCCCGCCTCCCGGCCGGCTGGGCGCGCATCAGCTGCGGCGGAGCCGCGCCCCAGGAGCCGCCCCCTCGGACCGTACTACTCGCGCCCGCGGGCGGGGGCGCCCGCGGCGGCGGCACTTTGAAGCGCGCGCGCCCGCCGGATCCCCCCGGCTTCGCGCCACAGTGGTCGCGCCCTCCCTGCGGGAAGGGGCTTCTCTGCTAAGACCTTGGCCGCTGGCCGAGGACCCGGGCGCCCCCAACGGCTCCCCCGGCGTCGCGAGCCGGGAAGATCCGTTTTCCGTGTACGTGCACGCTGGACTGTGCCTCCTTCCCTTTTTATTTTTATTTTCTCATCTTGCTACTGCGACTTAATGGCGTTAGTGATACTGGATCGCAGAGAAGTTCAGCCCCTTATTATAAAAAACTCTGAGGCCGCTGTTGACTGTGTTTTCCCCTCCCTAATAGGACGGCGTGGAAGATTTCAGCCTGTTCACCTTCAACCTTCAGATCCCTCAGCAACGCTGCAAGAGTAGCCAAGGGCTGGGATTTTAGACGCTTTGTGGCTCCTCAGTCCTCACTGGGGGAAGTGCCGTGGCCAGGTCTTGGGTAAAGGGTGCTAAATTACCCTGTGAAATTAGAGCTTGATCCGTTTCCCATTCTCCTTTTTGAGGCATAACTTCTAAGTGTTTGGTCTCTGACTCCGTTTGCTGCTTCCGAAGTCTGCCAACAGGCCTAATGATTTCAACCTTCAAAATAAAAACCCTCTGTGTTTGAAGGGAGAGGCAGGGAAGTAGCAGAGCTCTCCTCTGATTTTCTTCATTTTCCATCAAGGGATTCTACTTAGGGATTGCGCCTCTCAGAATCACCAAGGCACCAAGCGAATCTGCCTCAAACAACCATGCTTCGTGATCTCCTTGCCTGGATAAGGCGTTTCTTGTACTACTGTAATTTCCAGAGTTGCGGGTTCCCACAGAGACAGCAGCTCCAGAATTTAGAACAAAGTCAGGCTGAAACTGCCACACGGACGTCTCCACTGAAAGGGGTTGGCGCAGCAAACTGTTGATGAATCATGACTGTCTTACACATTTGATAACAAAAACAAAAGCAAAAATAACGCAAGATCAGGCGTGGCAGGTAGTCTCACCATAACAGACGGATGGGGGTTCGCCTGCACTCTAGACTAGAGGGCTGGGGTGTCTGGATGCTTTAGAAGTCATCCAGCTCCTTCCCAGAGATGAATACAACTGTCTTGACCGTACTGGAGACTACAAAGATGAGAAATAAGCAGGAGTCGTTTTTTTTTTTTTATCAGGTCTGCATGAAATACGCCACAATACTATCCAACTGGTCATATTTTTCGGTTTATGGCTCACCACACAAACCTTCAGATTATAAGGTTCCCCCCAAGTTCCTGGATCTGACACGTGTTTTGTTGCCCGTGTAAATCTGTAGCTGGCATATAGTAGGTCCTGTTCATTCTTCCTCCTGAGCGGTTCTCGAAACTTTTCCCTCCTCTGCATCCCCACTGTGACTGACCTAATTCCCACACTCCCTAGTTTTCATATAGATCTACTCTAAATGTGTCCAATTGGTTCTACCTCTAGAGGGTCGTCTCGGCTGGGGTCACCCTTGCCTGGCTGATCTGTGACTTGCGCTCTAGTCTTGCTATTCCTGCTCCCCTCTTCTCCGACCCTTTGTAGTCATAGCCATAATCTCTACAGAATTGGTTCTGAACTTTAATATGTCCAAGAATCATCTGGGCCCCTCTTTAAAAGTCCAAATCCAAATTGCCAGCAGATTCTGGAAATCTGTATTTTGACCAAGTGTCCTGGGGAATTTCTTCCACAGGATAAATTTGGGAAACAACGACCAGCTTGAGCCAACTAACTGCTGCGTCAGGAACAATCTCCCTTTTGCCTGCAGAGTTTTGCACCCTCTTCCCCACCCCTCCCACCGCCCCCCCACCGCCCTGGCCTCCACCCACATGTCAAGCCCCCAGGCCTTGACTGCCCAAACTTCCTTCCTCACCCAGCGCAGGTGTCTACCCTGGGAAAACAGACTGATGTCTCCCTGCTTTCTACCATCTCTATACCCCGAACATTCAGAGAGACTTTGACTGTGGCCCTTAGGTAGTTTTGAAATAGGGTACCATTAATAGCTACACCAGGACAACAGGCATAAACCAGGACATCCCAGGACATAAGGTCACCCTACACTTAGCGCACTACATATAACATATTTGTTCACATGTCTCTCCCACTTCTGGATCATAAGCTTTTAAACGGCAAGGACCACGTCATATTTATGATTTATTTTTGTTTCCCCAGAAATCAGGACAGGGACACACACTCGGTAGGGTGTTGTGTAAATGTGCAGAAAATGAATATTCCAGTTTACAACAGACCTTCTAAGTTTGGCTAGGGTGATATAAATTCCTAAAGACTGACTCTTCTGGAGAAATCAAGATTTCGAACCAGCATAGCACAGAAACCAGATGAGTGATGGCCCCAGCAAGACAAAGCCCAGACTACAGAGCAATTTCTTGAAATTAGAGAGGTAAATGCCCAGATTTCTGAAAATCTCTGCAAACTCCTGGACTTAACGTGAACAGCAATAAAGTAAGTAATTACTCTATAGCCTGAATTATTTTTATTGTCTAGAACAAATAATGAGGCTGATATGTCAATTTTCCTGTAACTCTGGTAAAGACTGGGCAATGTTTGACAACCAAGGAAAACCATCATTTTGCTGCCAAGCCCTTAGCCTCAAGGAGCAGAATGTCTGCAAATGGAATGTCTTTGTTTTGGAAGTGACCGTAAGCACAGGAACGGCCCATCCGTTCTCTTCCTTCCTCTGCTCCTTGGCCTTCACAGAAGCTTTGGATCAATACACCATGAAAATCTAAAATGAAACACCATGAAAATCTAAAATGAAACTCCCTGAAACGCTCCACACAGGTGGCCAGGCCAGGCACATACTTTGCCGCTAATGGATGCTCCAGAGGGGTCTGTGAAATGGGTCTCTTTGGTAAAAAGTAAAATAAAATAAAATAAGATAAAATATATGAGTAAGCAAATTCACACAGGCAAACAACTATCCATTTAGTGGCGCAGCTACTGTGAGAATGTCTGGGGGAATGTGGCAGGAGGGGAGGGCGGAGGCAGGGTGGGGCCTGACCGGGAAGGATCCTTCTACTGCTAAGGAGTAGATCCTAACTCAGATTGAACTGGATCTTGCAGTAGGGGGAGCAAACACAAGTCCCTACCTAGATAGTGTGAGGGAGCGACGAGGCCTGGGTGGCAGCTGGAGAACCCTGAGGAGGCTAAGGGGCGATCCGACCCAGTTCCTGGTGCCCATCTAACAATCTCCCAAGAGAAACCCAAATCCTGGCTTTTATAAGACATCTTCCAAGCTTCCATGTTTGTTTGTTTGGCCATGTGGCATGAGGAATCTTAGTTCCCCGACCAGGAATCGAACCCGTGTCCCCTGCAGTGGAAGCGCAGAATCCTAACCACTGGACCGCCAGGGAAGTCCCTAAGCGTTCGTGTTCTTACTAATTTCAACTGTTTTAAACCTTGTGGAGGCCATCGCGGCGCAGGACAAACAAAAGCCACTTTGTGTGCCTGCGTGGCCCATGGACCCTGGATGGGCCGAGGGGAGTTATCACGCTTTGGAGCCAGTAAGAAACACCTCCATTTAGAAAGATCATTCTGGTAACAACCTGCGGGCTGGGATGGAAGGAGTGAAGAATGGGAGACGCCTGAAAGTGCTGTTTTCCCTGCCCCAAGCCGCCTGAAGAAGGCAGACGGCTTCTCCTCCAGAGGGTAAAGAAGCAGAACTGGAATTAGCATCCTTATCTTTCACTCCGTCCCTGGTCCGGGAACTAAAATCCCACAAGCCGCGTAGTGCGGCCAAAAAAATTTTTTTTTAATTTAAATAAATAAATGAATAAAGAAGAAGAATTGGAGCTGTGAGCAATCCAAGCACAATTTACAACAGAAGGAAGAGAAAACTGCTGTTGTGAAGAAAACCATTTCCGACAGCCAGTGAAATGAGACAGTCGGTGAATTTCTGACCGCCAGGTGTATACCAGATGATGTTCCGGAGAGGAGGAGGGTGGGACCAGGGTGGCACTAGGGAATCACAGAGATAAAGTCACCGCTGAGAAAACAGAAAGGTCAGGCAGGCAGACCCATCAACTCATCTGTATTTCCTAACAATTGATGAATTCGGTGAGCATAAGATACACCTAATTCAATTAACATGAAATGTCAGATTGATGATGTCACCAAAGTGGCAGGGCATCTCTGAAGGGCTGAGAAAAAGCATGGGCCCATACCGACTTGAAACGGCCAATGGCAACTAGGTTTAGGTGCCTCAGTGGAACCTGGACAGACCATGTCCCCTCCCCACCCTGCTTTTTGAGAGCCACCCTGTCCACGGACTGAGCTTCCAAGACATGGTGGGGCACTCTGGGCGTGTGCTCCCTCCATCAGCCCCATCACTGAGCTAAACACCCTCAATCCTTAACCTTTTTCTACTCGAATATTTAAGTGATGAAGGTCTCTAAGATGCAATGATAAGAGTATCTTACATAATAAAGTTTCATCTGATCTCTACAATCATTCTCTGGTAGTGGGGCAGGTTTTCTCACTCTCAATTTGCTGATGACGTAACTGAAGCAGAAAGGGCAGCCACCTGCCTGAAACTGCGCCACAGAACTGAATATGGAACCCTAGTCTCCTACCTTTCAGTACCCTTCCTTTGCTTTGTATCAAATCGGAAGAAAGCAGAAAGCCCTTGGAGCCCCTTGGTAGCTTGTGGTTCCATCAGCTGGACGGCCCTCTCAATTTCTTCCTGCTGCTGCAGTCCTGGCTTCCTGCTTACCTTGCACGGGCTGCAAAGTCACAACTAGGAATACCTCACTCCACCAGTGAAGAGCTGCCACTGCCAACAGTGGCATCTGAGGTATTCAAGTAAGTTCAGGTTACAGTCTTAACCTTGCAAGATCCGATGTTATCCTTTACCTGGAGGCTATCATCACCTAGAGAATCACAATCTTCCCTCCACCACCCAAACACGCCCAAATCAGGGAATTTGTAGTATGCGTTTACGCTGAAAATTACATCCTGAAGAGAACCTCCTTTCTCATTTTTTTAAAACAGAAAAGTTGGATTTATGTCCATGGCTAAAACTCTTTCAGAGCTCCAAGAAGATTAAAAGGGATTCAGACTGCATCCATTAAAGAGTTGGCCAAGCTCCCCACCTAGGAGACCTGCTCCAGATTTTGCTCTGGTAAACAGCTCTCGTCAGATCCTCTCTCTCATCTATTTTGTTCTGTATCACAAAAACAAAGTTTGACTTCCTCAGAAAGTATGTCATTCCACCTAGGTCAGGGGTCCCCAACCCCTGGGCTGTGGACCGGTGCCGGTCCAAAATAAAATAAATCCCCCCCAATCAACCTCCCCATCTGCTGGACGGGAAGAACACTGATCACATGGCCCAGATTTTCTGAGATCATCCTGATATCAAATATTCTACCCAGCGTCCACATAAAGACTTGTCCCCATTTTCATTTACAAAACACTGTCACCAAGTAGTGAGAAGGTACAGATTGGGAGGGCACTTGGAAAGGGCAGCAGGGAGTCACTGGTAGGAGGATGTGGAGAGAGGTATCCTCTCAGAAGAAAGAATAAAACCGCAAGAAGATTTCCAAAGGAACTGGGAAACCCACTCCACTGAAATCCTCACTCTGGGCACATGGGGGAAATTTCATCACAGGACCTTGTGTGTTTGTGACCAAAAATCTTCTTGTGTTTCTAAAAGAAAAAGATCAGGGCTTCCCTGGTGGCGCAGTGGTTGAGAGTCTGCCTGCCGATGCAGGGGACACGGGTTCGTGCCCCGGTCCGGGAAGATCCCACATGCCGCGGAGCGGCTGGGCCCGTGAGCCATGGCCGCTGAGCTTGTGCGTCCGGTGGTGCCTGTGTTCCGCAACGGGAGAGGCCACAAGAGTGAGAGCCCCGCGTACAGCAAAAAAAAAAAATAAAAAGAAAAGAAAAAGATCAGAAACTAAGAAGCAAATTCCATGGCATGATATGCAGCCTACTGTTACTTCCAGCTTTTATCTTTTTATGCTAAAAGTTTAACTGCCATAATTTGGTTCTGAAACTACATGTGTGTGAAAATTCAAGGAAAATATATTCTTTTACATCTCTGTTATAGTACAAAGCAGGGAGAGGGGAAACCTGTCCTTTCTGTGGGTGTTAAAATTTGTAAAAGTGCCAAATATTAACACACTGCTAATAAATATAAGCTAAATGACTAGCTGGATAGGAAGACATAACAATGTTCCAAGTTGGTAAAATTAAATATTGTAGAGACGGCAGTCCTGCTCAATTAATTTCTAGGTGTAATGCGATTTCCATCAAAATTCTTAGGGGATTTTTCTGAGGATTTCTCAATAGTTTTCAAAAATTTATCTGGAAAAATAAACTGGTAAGCATACTTTAGATTCTTTTAAAAAATGTCAAGAAGGGGATTAGTTGTGCAAGATATTAAGACACATTTATGCAAAAATAGGCATATCCTTGTTCTGTGAAACAGAACAGAAAGCCCAGAAAAAAACCCTGTAAGATATAGGAAGTTGTTATATGATAGAGAAGAGGTTACAATACAGTGGGGAAGGGAAGATTACTTAATAAATGGTTGAAGAATAATTGGTTGGCAATGGGAAAAAGCTCAAATTCAACACTTACCTCAGAGCATATACCAACATAAATTCCAGATGGATTAGATGGCTAAATAATACAAGTCAAACCATGGGGAGAAAACAATCTAGAAGCAACAGAATCTGTCAAAGCTCTGTCAGAAGGATGACTGTCCAAACTTTGGAGTAATTCACGAAATCACACACCAAATAAAGATCGCAGATTTTGAACCAGACAGTCTGGAATTCCCAGGGCAGCCCTAGGGAGGTAAACACCTCATAGCCCCCTGCTGCCTCCCAAAGGGAGGTGACCTTGCCTGAAACAATCCACCATAAGAAGACGAAAGCTCCTGAACGTCTGCCTTCAAATTAAAAGGCGAACAGACAGGCTGAGGAAAACAGTGGCAACCCAAAGCTCACACTGTTATTACCTAAGGAACTCGTGGAAACCAGTAAGATCACCCAAACCCAGCAGAGACGTGAGCAGTTATAACTGCATACTATGTGTCAACACCATTATGAGCGCTTTGCAAGCATTATCTCATCTTAGTCCCCGCCCCCTTGCCCCACAGTCTCATGAGGAAGGTATTATTCCGGCTTAAAAAAAAAAGCAGGACAAGTTGGCTACATTTCCAACCTCTAGAGCAGGGGCTCTTGATCTGGGCTTAGTAAGGAAGGACTTGAGAAGATCATGACTTCCTTGAAGTTACATGAGAAATTAACCCCGTGCGTTTGCACCCATCTCTCCCCCTCCTCTTCCCCAGGTACAGTCAAGCTCCACTCGGGCAACAATGCTTTAGGCTGATTACAGATGAATTTTCGAATCTGAAAGAGGTACCAATAAAAGATTCTCTTCCCCCATCAGTTACAAGGAAGTTTTAACCCAGGAGGCCCATACTCAGAGAATCCAGACCTGCCAGAGATTAATACAAGAAGCAATGAGCTTGGATGACACGCCACAGGTGGAAAGGAGAGGAGAGGAAGACCCAGTGGGCAGCCCGTGGGTCTAATGTAAGTGACTGGTGACCAAAGTGTGACATCCTCGTACCAGCAGCAAAGATGCCGTGAAAAAGGGAGATTTTCCCAGGGATCCCTACTGATACACAGGAGCCTCCTCAAAGACATACAAAGTTGGGCCAGGATGTAAAAGGTGCACTTCATGAGGGGGATGCAAAAGAATAATTGTGACATTTTTCTTTGGGGGATGCTCTCTCTTTTTGGTGTACTTCCGGTTAAAAAAAGAGACAATAAGCCCCAAATGGAGTCACGTGAGCTAAGCGCACGGCACCAAACCGAGACTTAATACCTAACCTGACTGCAGGGTCAGTCCCTCCCAGGAATGTGATCTTAATCAGACAGTCTGGAATTCCCTGGGCAGCCCTAGAGAGGTAAACACCTCATAGCCCCCTGCTGCCTCCCAAAGGGAGGTGACCTTGCCTGAAACAATCCGCTCTTCGCTAGTTCCCCTTTCCTGCCCCTTCCGTCCATAAAAGCCTTTCACTTTGTGCAGCTCTGGGGAGCTCCCTCCTATTGGCTCCATGGGATGCTGCCCAATGCATGGATCATGGAAAGAAGCCAATCTGATCTTTCAATGTACTCAACTGAATTTTGTTTTTTTAACAGATTTGGTGTCAGTGATGGGATCCAAAGTGAACTTCTGACAGCTTCGGGGACAATGAGAAACACAGGCCTGCTGCCTGGAGAGCCCTTTGAGTTCCCAGTCTTTCCCACCATTTCCAAAGGCTGCGTGTAAATGCTTCTCAGTTCTGAGCTCGGCTCTCTTTGCATTGAGCTCCCAACCTAGTTGGCATTCCAGTCTGCGATTCCCCCTTCTGGAAACCCCTTCCAGTCGGCCGCCCTCACTTGTGGTTCAGTGCCCTGCCCAGTCCCCAGTTCCGGGTTGGGAATTGCTGGTGGTGTGGTCAGTCCGCAGTAACATCTCTTGGTTACTGCTGGTTTGTTAAAGGTGCACATTTGTCTCACTTTGTGTGTATAAAGGCAACTGCTAGTGGGAATCTCAGAAGCCAGAAAAGCTGCCAAAGTTGGTGGGCATGGATCAAACACTTAGAGGCCATTAGGACGCCCGCCACCTAACCAAAGACTCTGTGTTAGAATAAGGTGGTCACAGGACAGGTTAGACTGACACTAGGTCACCTACCAACCTCAAGAAAGTTTCCAGGCAATGAGGTACACTGTAAAGCACTGCACAATCCCCAACCCAGCGGCACCACCCTTTTAGTTATTAGTGTGGCTCCAAGAGACCCAAAGGCTTAGCAGAAGGAAGAAACAAACAAAAAAAAGGAATGGGATCTTTAAGCTCCAAAGAGTCAAGCGTGCTACCTTTCAGCACAGCTGCTTATTTTATGCCTAAGAACTATGGCTTTGGAAGCTATAAACATCTACAGAAATGGCAAAATCTTACTAAAGACAACCTAGAATTACAATGACCACTATGACAAAAGTTCCATGTAGATAAGACCATTTAAGAAGTGCACTTAAAAAAAAAAAAAAAAAAGAAGTGCACTTAAAAGCAAAGGCTCCCAAATCAAAAACAGAATGGGATACCTATTTTAATTAGCATGCAGGAGCCTCCGAAAGGCTTCAAAATTCCAAAATAGCTCCATGGAAAGATTCATTGCAAAACAGATAATGGAAAGCTAAACACAAGACGGACCTGAAACAGAAGTGTGAGACCAACATCACTCATATTGTTCCCCTCTATTCTCCTTGCAGCACTCACTTTCTTCTAGTAATCCTCTGTCTGAAAGTCTTTCCATTCTGAAGAGACCACAACACCGTAAACAAAAGTCCACCAAGTTAGTGGCCATGCAGACACCCCCATATCTACTGCTCTCAAAGGAGGACCCTCTTATGGGCCCTTCCCAGAGTTGATGAGTCTCTGAAGAATTTTCTGGTAAACAGCCAAGGAAAACTAAAATTAAAATTAATGAGAAACCTGGCTAAATTCTGGTAGATACGGGTGCTACACTCTCTATGTAAACTCCACGTGGAACCTATGGATGGGATCCTGGAGAAAGTGGCAGAAACCACCTAAGGGTAAGAATTCTTCCCAGAGACAGCTCTTCCAGATCTGTCTCTAGTACCAGGTAGAGAGAGGAAAATAAAACATCTTTTGTACTGATGCCGAAAACTCAGCCTCGGTACGCTGGTGCTCAACTGAATCTTGGAGACAAAGTTTGGGGTGAAGTAGAAAATAACAGCTTTACCGCTTTGCCAGGCAAAGGGGGACACGGTGGGCTCACGCCTCAGACACTGTGTGTCCCAACCTGAGAGGATCTGGTGAGGAGTTTTATGGCAATGTTTCAAGGGCAGGGTTGCTGACAAGGATCAGGGTGTGTGCAGGGCCTGCACTCCTTCAATCTGGCCTTAGGTGCTCTCCTCCCCTGTCTCTGCATCCCCTCCCTTCCCTGATAAAGAACTATTCGAACCTGCCCTTTGGAGCTCAGGGAAGGTTATGGGGGCTGGAGTCTATTCCCTACAAACAAGAAATAGGGGACACAGAAAGGCTTCCTTGCCCAAGAGTCTCACAGTGTCCTGCTCGGTTTCAGTACCCTCTTTGGAGATGCCTCTTGAGTCCAAGTGGTTGTTCAATACTGCCAGAAATATTTACTGTTTGTCCCACCTGACAACTACTAAGTAGCTCTTGTGGTCAGAAACTAGCCAAACTGCAGAGCCTGATACAAATTTTTTTTAGGCCTTCTTCCCTAAGCTAAAATAAAACTATGTACCCAGAGGGAAAGAAAAGCCTTCTAAAGCCCCTGTAAAAGGATTTATGCGTGGACCAGCCTATGGTGTCATTTAAGTTACAGCCCAATTCCTTGAGGAATAAAAAGCAAGTGTCTTTATCTCACATATCTTTGCAAAGTCAGAACTCTGGCTCCAGGAACTCTTATTTAGGTCACCTCTTTAAAATACCAACTTCAGGGAGGTACTTCTTATCAGAAGGAAAACAAAAGGGGTAAAGGCAACTGAAAACTTGAAACTTAGGCAACTGAAAAATCCTAAATGTCTTCTCCACAAATATTAATAAAAAGCTTTAGCCATCTGAGCAGGCAACCTTAGATTATTCCTTCTGCTAGAAATGTAATTTGGATCCAATCTCTTTTATAACTACCTGATTCATGGCTAAATTTTTAAACAGAAGCTATAAGGTCTCTGTTTGCATCTGTCTGTATGTGTATGTATGTCTATGTACATGTGTTGTAGATACATGGTATTTTCCACCTTCAGATGGTATTACTAAATTAATTTGTAAAAGAGCCCTATTTAACTGGCTTGAAGAGAATTAAGCACTTGTATGTATAAAGGATTCTTAAAACTCTCAGAAATATAATAGAAGCTAACCCAAATGTTTTTCAAGTTCACGTGATCTGAGATAATCTTTGGTAAATAAAAGGTAGTTTAAGTTTTTTGGATTAATTAAAATAGGTATGTCTTTAGAATTATCAGTATTAAAATAATGCCGACATACAACTTGGGTTTATTGGTCAAAGAAGTTCATGTTATCTCTGTTATGAAATATGTCAGCAATAGGGGCTTCCCCAGTGGCGCAGTGGTTGAGAGTCCGCCTGCCGATGCAGGGAACACAGGTTCGTGCCCCGGTCCGGGAAGATCCCACATGCTGCGGAGCGGCTGGGCCCGTGAGCCATGGCCGCTGAGCCTGCGCGTCCAGAGCCTGTGCTCCACAACGGGAGAGGCCACAACAGTGAGAGGCCCGCATACCGCAAAAAAAAAAAAAGAAAAGAAAGAAAGAAAGAAAGAAAAATATGTCAGCAAGAAAAATAGCTTGGGATGACGGTTGACTTTGTTTAATGTCTCATGAAGTTTTTGTGGTTAGTCTAAACATAATTATCGAGAACAAGTGAATTAAATAGATACAGTGGAATAAAAGTTTTTCTGTGAACTTTTGAAATTGTTTCCTCAAATCTTTTTGGTAACCTGAAACCTTAAAGTTTCACTAAGTTAAATTAGATGACAGATAGTTATTAAATATCTAGATCATTTCCAGATAAGATTAAGTAATTACCGAACACAGGTTTGTCCATTTTGGGCTTCCTTTTACAGAGGAACTAAAGATACTTGGGTTTATTAGTAAATATGTTTTGTGCTACACTGAAAAATTTACTATGAGAAAGCAATTGTTTCTACAGATTATAAAAAGTATTTACAAAGTTGTCAAGCCACAGAATGCTAATATAAAAGATAGTTCACAGTTGTTTACCTCTTTATTTTCACTAAAAATTAAGGTTTTTTTAGAGTTAAAAATTCTAATATATATAGTAAAATTAGAGCTACTAGAAATAATAAAAGAAACATCTCTGTGTGAAAGGAGAGCAGGATGTGTGTTTTTTGTTGTTTTTGTTTTTGGGGTTTTTTTTTTTGCAGTATACGTGCCTCTCACTGTTGTGGCCTCTCCCATTGCAGAGCACAGGCTCCAGACGCGCAGGCTCAGCGGCCATGGCTCACGGGCCCAGCCACTCCGCAGCATATGGGATCTTTCTGGACCGGGGCACGAACCTGTGTCCCCTGAATCGGCAGGTGGACTCTCAACCACTGTGCCACCAGGGAAGCCCAGGATGTGTGTTTTTGATGAAAAAAGGTATGAGGAATGGAGATGCATTTTTGTTAAGGAAAAGAAAGTTTGTCCTACAGTGAGACTGGTTATTTCAGAACGGGAAAGAGGAAAAACATAGGACAAAACTGTAGACGGATTGTGGAAAAGGAATCTTGGTAAAGGAATTTTATGTGTGATCAAGATGGCTAATATTGGAATGAATTTATTTAAGTTTAAAAAAAATGAAATGAATTTTGGTGCAAAATGAAAACTGTTTTTTTCTCTGTTAAAAAGACTAATTTTTTTTTTTAGACTCTTAGTCTGCTTTTGAGAACAGTTGTGAAAGTTTCTTTACCTTTTAAGTAATCTGCCTAGAAAGCAAAGATTCTGTGTTTTGCCAAAATAATTTTCTGTGACTACTACTTAACTTTCTATATTTGCCTGCAAAGTCTTCAATTGTCAGTTTGGTTAAATGAATAACTAAGTATTGTTTCACAGTTACCTATGATCTTATTTGACCAAGTGTTTTGAAACCTTTGATGTTTCTGGCAAATGCCAAAAAATTAAATTATAAATAAAGTTTTTTTGACCTTGAACCAACTTCGAAATTTTCCAGAGGGCCCCTGGAACATCTCAAAAGATTTGTTCTCTCTCTCCTTATAAAAAAGGAGAAGTTACACTAATTAGGCTTATTTGATATCTTAAATTACATGGGCATTGTCAAATAAGAAAGTAATACTAAGCCTTCCTGATGTTGTATTTGTATAGGTATATTTTGTAAGTGTTCTAGAAACTCCGTGCAATTCCTGGAAATCTGATATGTTGTGGTATAATGTTATCAGTCATAATTCTAGTTATTCTCTTAAACTGTTGTATATCACAGGGATAACTACATTTCCTTATCAAATGAACTCTTACCAGATCTTTAACAATGGGTATTTTAAAAGCCTTTGTCATTTACAGAGTTTTGTCTTAGATGTTTTTGCAAAAGTGTTCCTACAATAGTACTTCATCTTCAAGGAGATTCAGGGAAAGGACTTTGACAAGTACAGGTTTCTAATAACTCTAAGATCATAAAACTGAACAGAATTCAAGCAGAACAAGTATAATTACATGGGACTGAATGAACTGAGGATGATCATAATTTTTAATAATATTTTTGTTTGAAGCACTGCTGGTTCCTTAATGTTTAGTTTTTCCAGATTAAGGAAATCTTTCCTCTTAAGCTCTCTATGACTTACAGCAGTTTTGTAAAGTATATCTTTGTAAACAAAGATGAAACGTTTACTTTTTCTCCTTACCTGATCCTTCCAGAATTTGCAAAATCTTGGGTATTCTTTTCATGGCAATGTAATTCATTATTTGCATAAGTTCAATAAGAATATGTTCTTCTTGTAAGAGGACACAACTGGAAACGTTGACTATATTACCAAGTCTTATATCTGAGAGAGATGTGTATAAATTCAGACATAGCTCTGAGGATGTATACACACACACACACACACACACACACACACACACACACACACACACATATATCAAAATGTATAGCTTTAAAAACTGCTTGGAAAAATCAGCCTGGTACCTTGCTTATAAGGTTCCTGGAGGACTTACTTCTAGGTGAGTAAGAAAGGTCACTGCCTGATGGCTCAGGAACCTCAGGATATTTGTGGGGGACCTTGAGAAGAGAGGAATTCACCCAAACTATAGGTATTGCAGGTAAACTCTAATGGTAAGTCCTTGGCTTGGCTTCCTGGCCTCAGAGACTTTTAAAAGGTCAATCTGAGATTCCTTATGAAAAGTTCCAGCAAAGCAGTCTTTAAAAGAGCTTATATGGTCAATCACTATTCTTGCTGCACTTACGTAAATAATAAGGCCAAGATTAATGGAAGCAAGTTAGTTTTACTGTGATTATCTTTGGTTAAAAGAAATGGGGTAGGGCTTCCCTGGTGGCGCAGTTGTTGAAGAGTCCGCTTGCCGATGCAGGGGACACGGGTTCGTGCCCCGGTGCGGGAAGATCCTACATGCCGCGGAGTGGCTGGGCCCGTGAGCCATGGCTGCTGAGCCTGCGCGTCTGGAGCCTGTGCTCCGCAACGGGAGAGGCCACAACAGTGAGAGGCCCGCATACCGCAAAAAAAAAAAAAAAAAGTTAAAAGAAATGGGGTAATTGAAGAGAGAAAAATTATATTTGCACCTTCATATATATTAGATTCTAGTTCGGCTAATTGTTTTTGAGGTTTTGTTATATACCTGTAAGCTGGACTGTGCCCTGAATTCTTCTAGTTTCCTCAAACAGCTGGCTGTGACTCTCCTAACTAAGTTGTCCAATTTTCTCCCACCCTTCTGATTTGGAATCACTAAGAACAAAGACTGCCCTTGAATCTCCCTGGAAGGGACTATACCAGGTCCTCTTCACTACCCAGATGACTTGAACCAAAGGTATATATCTCACAGTTGAAGAAGTCTCCACTGATACCTGGTCCTCTACACCAGCTAGAGACCTCAAAATCAAATTGACTGGGAAGAGACTTAGCCAACATTGAGGACTTGCATCCTCCCAAGACACAGGATCAAGACTTCACACTTTAACTAAACAGGCAACCCTTTCTTCTCGTTTTCCTTCCTTTACGGTGACATTGGCCTGGAAAGATAATGCCATCATCCATATCTCCCAGGCCACTGTTAAGACAGGTAACCTCTGTAATTTAGAGTAACTTTTAATTTCACGGTAGGAGATTTACTTCCCGAATGCGCTACAAAACCTGACTAACCCCTAGCCTGAATGGGCAACTGCAACAATTCCTGAGAATGAACTCATTAAACAAAGTGGTTTGTGCTGTGGCAGGATTTACCTTTGTCTGTGGTGGTTATCATTCTCCTTGGGCCTACGGATGCCTGCCTCTTAGGTTCTCTAACTGTGCCCCGAACTGTTTACCAACAAACAAAGACACATCATTGGTCAACTCCCCTGAATTTGCCTTGTCCAGTTAGAAAAGACTTAACAGGAGTCCCTCATGACTTAGGATTCACTTCCCTTGGCAGTGCCCTACTTCCCTGGTTTGGAGTAAACGTACATGAAGCTATGATCAGGAACCTCTCCTCAACTCTTGAAAACATTGCAGAATCCACTGCTAAGATGACAGCTGCCGAACCAAAATCCTTAGACTTTCCGGCCAAAGTTGTTCTTGGTAATAGGAAAGTCCCTGATTATCCTTTAGCGGAGCAAGGAAGTGTCTGTTCTGTGGTCAACAACACCTGCTGCACCTGAATTAACTCTTCTGGGGAAGTTGAAACTCAGTTACAGAAGATCACCAAACAAGCCACTTGGCTTAAGACGGTGACTCCTTCAGTTGGGTCCTTCTTTGACTTACTTGCTTTTGACTGGTTTGGATCTTGGGGACCATGGCTCCAAAGTGCACTCCAAACACTGGGAATTAGCTTGCTTGTAACAATCATTATAATCCTGGCACACTGTATTTTCTTTCTTTCTTTCTTTCTTTTTTTTAAAATTTCTTGGCCACACCACGTGGCATAAAGGATCCTAGTTCCCTGACCAGGGATTGAACTCGTGACCACTGCAGTGGAAGTGTGGCGTCTTAACCACTAGATCGCCAGGGAAGTCCCTGCATTTTCTAAAAAGGTTTAAATGCATGTCTGCAGCCGCTAACCACCAAGCACATGATCTCCCTAAGACTGGAAGGCCAGAAGAGGAATGAAGAAAATGACCAGCTAAAAAATTGTGAACCTGAAGTCACAACCTGTGAATACCACACATAGGATCAACAAACACTGAGAGCTTCAGAGCCGTAGCTGGGAATGGTGCCAACACCTTAAATTTGGATCCCATTTCTCAGTTAAGCTTGAGTCTGATCAAAAGGGGGAATTGTTCAAAAAGAGACAACAGGCCCCAAATGGAGTCACTTGTGCTAAGCCCACGGCACCAAACCGAGACTTAATACCTAACCTGACTGCAGAGTCAGCGCCTCCTAGGAATGTGATCTTGACCAGACAGTCTGGAATTCCCTGGGCAGCCCTAGAGAGGTAAACACCTCATAGCCCCCTGCTGCCTCCCAAAGGGAGGTGACCTTGCCTGAAACAATCCGCTCTTCGCTAGTTCCCCTTTCCTGCCCTTCTGTCCATAAAAGCCTTTCACTTTGTGCAGCTCTGGGGAGCTCCCTCCTATTGGCTCCATGGGATGCTGCCCAATGCATGGATCACAGAAAGAAGCCAATTTGACTTTTCAGTTTACTGGGTTGAATTGTTTTCTAACATTCCCTTTAGGGTGGTTTCTTCCAGGACACCATGTTGATGACACAGATGGCACTACCAGGAGCCTTTCTTCCCATCTGGGAAAAAGCGGGAACCGTGGTGGGGCTCAGTGGAGGAACGAGGCATGGAGGAGGCTGCCAGGCCCGATTCTGTGAAGCAGGAAGCTTCAGAATTTGGGGAGCTCCCTTTAAGAAAATTACAAATGAACCTTGTGAACACAATGCCAGAGCCCCTCTGGAGACCTAGGAAGGGCTGCACAGTGAGAGGTCCTGAAGTTTAAGCTACATTAGCTTCAGGGTAAATTCAATTGGGTTAGTGAAAATATTGATACATTGAAGGAAAGGAAGGCTGGATATTGGACGAGGATATTACCTTCTTTGGGGAGATTTCCTTGAAAATAATAGGATTTTATAAATCCACAAAAACTATATAATAAATGAGTCTTTTTCCAATTCAAAGGCTAAAATAATAACTGACCAACACTCTATAAATGACTTAACCATTGTTGTCCTTTGGCTGTAACACTAACTGGTGTTAGTGACGATTTCTAGCACTCACCCAAAAAGTATTTTCTTGGAAACTGTTTTCTTACGGACTCATAATTAGTCAAGATACACACACACACACACACACACACACACACACACACACATACATATATATAGGCCACACCACGTGGCTTGTGGGGTATTAGTTCCCCGACCAGGGACTGAACCCAGGCCCTCGGCAGTGAAAGCTCGGAGTCCTAACCACTGGACTGCCAGGGAATTCCCAAGATATTCTGTGATTATTATCTTACAGAACTAGCATAAGCAAGGTTATCCTTACTGCTCTTTTCGGCACCTTACCACATATGATATAGGAAGATCATATGTATTTTCTATTTCCTTCGGCCAAGGCATAGCTAGCTACTGAGTAGAATGCATTTGTTCTCAATTCTTTTCTGAACTAATAAGTCATTGACTCCAAGCCTAAGCCTCCACCCCAGATCTCACAGAAACACAGGAATTTTTAGCTGGAAAGGCCCTTTGTCAAAGATCCCTGGGCCCAGTATCCTGCTTCCAGACAAGCAGATGAGTCTCTGCATTGATTTCCTGAGGAGTACCAGACACCAAAGTTTGCATGACTAGGACTCAGTTCTCTCGGGTGGGACGTCTGAATTCTAGGCTTTCTCCTCAACTGTGAAGGATATTATAGGGAAGCAAACTTTGCCACCTCCAAACGTCTCTTTGGCATGTGGATTATATCAAGGTGAAAACAATCAAGGCACCAAAACTCAGGAAGAAATTCTGACCTTCTCCCAACTGACTAAAAAAATTCAGCTAGAGGGCCTGTTCCCGGGATAGAGCTGTCACCGGAGATGTCTGCAGAGAGTATGGGCTCAGTGCAGTGGGCGCAGGACCTAGTGACCAGAGTCCACACTGGGTCCCATCGTCTCTGCAGGGCCCAGCAAACAGCTGTGTACCAAACATTTGCTTTTCCATCTTCATGTGAATTTCCTTCCATCCCTTCGAAGTCCCAGCCACTACCCCCAGCATCCCCTTTTGTCTTCAGCTGAAGATGGTATATAAGGTGAGGGTTTCCGCCATTTGGGGGAGTTACTCAGTTATCCTGGGTCTCTCCCATGTACACATGTTATTCAACTTTTGTTTGATTTTCTCCTATTAATCTGTCTTATGTCCATTTAATTCCGAGACCAGCCAGAAGAATCTAGAAGGGTAGAGGGAAATGTATTCCTCCCCAACAATATGCACAGTTGGTATGTGTAACAGAGATACAACATCCCTCCCCAAATTCACCTCATTTTAGAAGGCAACGTGAACTGTTTAATCAAGAAAAGGATTCTTTCATATACAAATAATATTGTGCTTTGTTTTTAAAGGTATTTTAAATAAACACCTTTATTGTTTAAGGCAAAATAATACACACGCTCATTCGGAAAGCAGCTCTTTGGCCCCTTTCCTGTTTGCCTATTTCTGTTCCCCTCTAACTTTAAAAGAACCTAATTATAGGACTGAGATCACTAGGCAATTTAACGTAACTCCTGACTTACGCTCTTCTGAAAGCACACCACACCTTGTCTAACCTGTTGATTCTTTTCCTAGATAAAAAGCAGTAAAAACAAAGACTTAAGCAGTTAAAATGACTAGCTCTCTGCTCTGCAGCAGCCCCCTTAGCGATCCTGTACGCAGATCACTTGGGCAAGATAACATCCGAAGAAAGAGTCAGCCAGTCTGCGACACAACAGAGAATGATGCAGAATCCAACCTCCTGCCTCGATGATTCACTGAGATCCTTCCGCTTTTTTCCCCTTTAAAAACCGTCATGGCTGAGCAGACTCGTTGGAGCTGGTCTCAGGACACAAGTCCACCTTCCCCCCAGATTGCTGGCTCTTCTGACTTAAAGCACCTTTCCTTTCTATTGACACTTGCCTCTTGAACTATTGGCTCTTGAGCGGCAAGCAGCCGAACCTGAGTTCGGTAAGAATTCTTTCATTCAATCACCCCACACATTTCACAGATGACAAGACAGACCCCGTTCTTGCCCTCACGGAGCTTGCATATTGGTGAGTTCAGTAAGCAAGGAAAATATGGAACTTACAAGCCGTCATGAATGACGTATAAGAAAAGTGCAGGGGCTCCTAGGAAGGCCAGGGAGGGTGGGGTGGGGAGGACAAGTGGATATGATGAATCAGGCAGCCGGGGAGGCTGCTCTGAGGAAGTGACCAGCTGAGGCTTGAGGGAGGAGCCTGCGAACTGTGCAGACAGCAAGTGTGACTTAAGCCAAGTGAGTGAGGGGAGAATCCTCGAACGTCAAGGATCACGGTCTTTGAAACAGTGAATTTCGGATGGCACAGAAAAGTACAAAGAAGAAAGGAGAACTTACCCAGAGTCGTGTTTTTGCTAAACAGCCAACTGTTAAAATGTTGGTGAGCAACACACTCTCTTTTTATCTTTTTTCAAAGCACTTTTTTACACCTGGAATGAAATTATTTCTATTTTTCCACTTAGTATCTGTCTTTCCTGACTGGAAGTGTGCTCTGTGAACACAAAGCATCTTGTCTGTCTTGTTCTGTCTGCTCCATAATATTTGGTGAATTGAATGAATAGGCAAAAACCTCCCAAATCGCCCTGTGACATACACACAGCACGTACTTATGAGCACGGATAGACAGACAGACAGACAGATAAACAGATGGACTGATAGATACTTTTAAACAAATGAGATTTAAATATACGTATTGTCCTCGTTTAGAGGCCAGGGCTTATTCCCAACTTCTCCTGTTTTCATCATAAGCTCTGCTCCCCAGGGGAGGGAGTGGAAACCAGGCTGTGGAGTCAAGACCCTTCCTGACCCCTGCAGAGCCCGTGTTCCCAGCTCCTCTCAGCTGCATAACAAGCCTTTGTGTGTCTCCATGGTTTACATAATTTGCTCCCCGTGGAGGGATATTTAGGGGGCTCATTGTTCCTCATTATAAACGAAACCGGGATGAATAACCCTATACAAGCATCTTCTCACACATACAGGATTATTTCCTAGAGTTAAAACTCTGGAGCACATTTTGTGTCTGGAGACACATAGCCAGACTGTCCTCCAGAAAGGTTGTACTAATTCCGTTTTAAATGGCAGCATGGGAGACAGCCTCTTCCCTAAATCCTAACCAACACCGAGTCAGGCAATCTTCAAAAACTTTGGCAAGTGGGTACGAATGCTATGCCACTGTTGGTTTTACCTAACACATCTGATTACTACTGAAGTCTGAATATCTTGTAATGTATTTACTGAAACACTGGTGGACTTCCTCCTTCCCGCCCTCCCCTCCATTCTCCCTTTCTTTCCTTCTTTCTTTCTTTTTTGGTAAATGGAATGTTTCAGTCCTTTGCCTTAAATCAGTAAATGTAGGGTCCCTGGCCCAGCAGTATCAGCATTACCTGAGAATTAGAAATGCAAATTCCCTATCTCCAGCCTGGACTTATCGAATCAGAAACTCTGGGCATGGGCTGTCCAGGTGATGGCCACTCTGCATAGATGCTGAAATGCCTTAAATCATTGGGATTTCTGTCACACCGTAGATCCTCACTTTCTATACAGAAAACGTGTCTCTAACCTCTAAACTGGAGACGAAAAGCTTTTTGATCAATAGCAGGTTCAATATTTCCTCCTCAAAACTGCATTTGTGGACTGAATATCATTTACCATTTCCTTTCCTCCAAAAGATTCTGTAGCTACTAATAAGAATCTACTGTATAGCACAGGGAACTCTTCTCAATACTCTGTGATGGCCTATCTGGGCAAAGAATCTAAAAAAGAGTGGATATGTGTATACGTATAATGGATTCACGTTGCTGTACGGCAGAAACTAACACAACATTGAAAATCAACTCTACTCCAATAGAAAACTTTTTAAGAAAAGATTCTGAATTACCATAACAAAACTCACCTAACTCAGAACAGCCGAATTACCGCTGCACAGGGGACTCCCGAGTCTCGTCCGACCAACATCGGTCCCCTTCTTTGAGCCACAATCCATACTGCCCCCCTCACTCTCAAGGCCTGTGGCTTGGACCCCCCCCCCCCCCAACCGGCTCCTGGTGCAGGGGTGGGAAAGTGACTCAGGTCTGACTCAGCATGACCCACACCATACCCAGCACACACCGCCAGCCCTGCACGCAAGCCCCGCACAGCTCGGCTCAGCCAAGGTTGCGGGACCCAAGGCCGTCGATGATTCATGTCTCCCGACAACCTCTCTCAACTCTTCCATCACTACCCCTCCTCCTTCTGCAGCAAATCTGGTGCCCTTTGGCAGCATTCCAAAGGGAGGGAGGCATGCCGAACGCTGCCCAGAGGGGCCACCTGTAGGAGGTATGACCAGGAGGTGTCCCTGGGGACAGGATGAGCCCGCTTCAGCCGTATCAGGGGACAGGACATGCAGAAATGTGACCCTGCACTGGGATCAGCCACCAGGATGGGCATTTCCATTACTCACTGGCCTTTTGGTTCCCTAATCCCTCTATTTGAGACACCCGGTAAGCCTCCAGCAGTGACAGCTGGCAGCCACATTTCCCAGGCTGGCAGATGCAGGGATGGATACATGCAGATTATGTGGCAACATTCCTCAGCCTCATTCCAGGGCTCCTGGTACATCTGTCGGGGAAAACGCGGCCTCAGATGTTCCCAGAACTCTCTCCCCTGACAACACCATCAAGGGCCAAACGCACAGAAATTCCCCAACTCGGAGATATTAACAAGTCCTTGTGCTGGGATCTTTCTTTCTCTTCTCCCTTTAGCTGTTGATTTTATTTTTGTTCTCAAATAAGATATTCGGAATGGTTTTATCTCAGCACCCACCCTTTAATTAAACTGACTTGTGCGAGAACATCTACGGAGTGGTTCAGTGGGGCACCCTACGCACAGGGCACTGCTTATTCTCTCTGAACTCTGAACATACAAAACAGAACGCGAGGAACTGATTTGTTTCACACATCCCAGTGATGCAAGTGGAGGAAAGCTCCAGGATGACCAAAAAAGGAAGCGACATGATTCAGCTTCCACAGAGGGTTTTCAAACGTGCAAGGGAAGATGTGTGGGGAGAGGGAGAGAGGAGGGGCGACCCGAGGGTGGCGATGGCACTGATGCAAAGGAGAAACGGGAGCCCGAGGCCCCGCTCCCTTCCAGATGACCCAGAAGGCCAGGACGCCGTTGCTCCCTTGGAGATAGTTTCACGCTGATAAACAAGGAAACGTCAAAAACCCTCTGTGCTTTGTAAAGAAGGCGGAGAACCTGGGATTTGATGCTCTCAGTAGAGTATTCACACTCTGTACCAGACACATGAGACAGCTCTTCAGCCCAGCGGGGAAACCAGTCTCCTGACGTCTCTATGTGCGAAATGTCACTGCTTTGTGACGAAGGACTTGTGGGCAAGTTGGGGCTGGCAGCACCGGGGTTCCTTCACACTCACACACCACACACACACACACCACATATACATACAGACCCACACATAGTCACACACACACGCCACATATACATACACATCCACAGTTACACACACACACCACATATACATACACATCCAGTTACACACACACACCACATATACATACACACCCATACAGTCACACCCCCCCCACATATACATACACACCCACACCACATATACATACAAACTCACACAGTCACACACACACATACCACATATACATACACACAGTCACACACACACACTACATATACATACACACATAGCCACACACACATACCACACACACATGTACACACCCACAGACACACACCACATATACATACACACATAGTCACACACACCCCCCCACACATACGTACACACCCACACAGTCACACACACACCACATATACACACCCACACATAGTCACACACACACACACCACATATACATACACACCCACACACAGTCACACACGCCCCACATATACATACACATCCATACAGTCACACACACACCCCCACATATACATACACACCTACACCACATATACATACAAACTCACACAGTCACACACACACATACCACATATACATACACATAGTCACACACACACACTACATATACATACACACATAGCCACACACACATACCACACACATATGTACACACCCACAGACACATACCACATATACATCCACACACCACATATACATACACACATAGTCACACACACCCCCCCACACATACGTACACATCCACACAGTCACACACACACCACTTATACAGACACACTCACACAGTCACACACCCACACATACACACCTACATATAGTCACACACACACACACACCACATATACATACACACCCAGTCTCACACAAACCTCACACAGTCACAGGTACACACCACATATACACACTCATACTTCTCACATACACAGTCACACACACGTACACACACCTCCCACACATAATCACACATACACCGTTGCACACCCACATATACATACACACACCTTCCACACAGTCACACCTCACACACCTCACACACACACACCCTTCAAGCATTTTCAGTCCCAAACACAAGACCCTCCCCAGCCCCACTGACCATTCAAACGGGGGTATGGAATCAACCAAACAAAACAGTCTATTATCAGGGACATAAAAACAACTTTTACTTAAAAGAAAAAGGCCTTGAACTGGGGAAAGACTGCCGAATGAGAAACACAAGAGGAATTTAAAAGTGTGGGCCTAGGGCAACAGAAACTAAGAAAGAGGGATGTCGGAGGAGCCGGTCAAGCGCTAGAGCTGTCTGGTCTTGGTGTCTGCAGAAGACTCCTCGGAGCGGCGATACCCCGGCCGTGTCACGGGAGACCCAGCGGCCGGCGGGGGCGGGGATGCGGGGCTCCTCCTTTCTCTCAGTGGATGAAGTACTGAACAGCGGCCACCAGGGGGTACCACAAACTTCTGTCACACCTTCAACCCCCAAATGTTTTTGAAGAGACTTTCTTCCAGCTTTGTATTTCTATCAGTCAGAAGGTCACAGTGAGCCCCCTCTGCGTCCAGCCCTGGGTGTTTATACTGCAGTTCAACCAGCGAACACCAGTGAACAACGCAAAGGAGCGCGGAAGAGTTCCAACTCCACAGAAGCCACAAAAAATATGCCCTGAACCACAGATTCGGAGGAGTGAAGAGAAACAAGACACCCGGGGGACGCAGGATCCCAGCCAGCAGAAGGAAATGGAAATACCAAAACCCTCGGCCTCATCCTCCCTCGCTCCCTAATCTGTTTCCTTTCCTCCTACGTGCACTGTAAGTTAGCATCCGAAGACTCTCTTGTTTTCTCCCACCCAGCAAAGGAGCGGGCTGAAGACCGTGCGTCCTGGTCACCCCAGGCCAACCAAGGCCAGAAACTAAGCGGATGGTGGCTGGCGCCCCCTGGTGGGACGACTGGAGAACAGCACCCTCTACCCGGCCAGAAGCGGGACGGAGGTGGACGACAGGTGAGGTCCACTGCAGACACCTCTGTCTCCTCCTCCCCGCCGGCAACAGCCGCTCCTGAAACGTGGGCACATCTCTCAGTTCTACTCTTGTCCTCAGTGGAACCTGCCAACCCGCACTTCGGGTATCAACTGTAAAGGTGGCCCATGTTATTCAGAACTTGAGTTGTCTTCCCAGATGCCATCATTCCAGGCCACTGGAGACGTCACAGGAACCATGGCTTCACACGTGGTGGAACCAGTGGATCACAGGTCTTAAAAGGCAAAGGAGGCAACTGGGGAAGGGACAGAGACAAGACACCATTGGACTCACAGAAATGCTGAGAAGGTGATGCCTGGCAGGTAAAACATGTCATCTTCCTACCATTATGTCTTGCCCAAGCCTTCCTAGTTTTGTTTTCTCAAACCCCTATTTAAGAACACTTTTGAGGTAGCCATGGAAACATAACATTTTGCAGTTGTTAGGAAAACAAGACTCACAGACAAAAATAATTCAGCAAAGAAACCCGGGAGAGGCATTCTATCTGCTCTGTGTAAAGGCAACACAGTGTACGGGTATTTGTCTACAGAATGGGCGTTTACTGTCCTGAAACTGTGCTATCAGTAGGGAGGGAGCCATAAAACCTTATTTTCTAGCAGATAAACAGAAGCCTCTGCTGGTTAATAAGTTGTTCTGTGGCTGACCCACTCTGGAAATGACCAGTAATTGTTTTCCCTCAGCCAGGTCCACTTGAATCCCTGCTCGACCATTTACTAGCTCTGCAGCCTTAGTTTCTCAACTTTTCCAGGCCTCAGTTTACTCATCTGTAAAATGGAGCTATTAACATCTACTTTATAGGGGCCATGAAAGGATTAAACGAGCTAATGCCTATGTCTCAGGATCTCTGACTCTCGTAACTTTTCTGTACTGTGTGTATGTGTATTTTCATTTGGAAAAAGTCTATAAAAGTTTTATGTTATCACAGGATCTCTGACCCAATGAAGTTTTCAGAGCTATTGCTCTAAAGTGAAGGGTCTTTGCCAGATTCCTGGGAGCTCTCATCCTGACCAATGATATCTTATGCTGTCAGGCTTTTATGGGGACATGCAGGGCGAGACAGATGTATGGGTTATATTAAAAACAGAACTATCCTGCCTCCAAAATATAGATATGACTCTAAAGTTGCTACAGAATACCCCTAAATGTAAGTAAGCCAAATATAATTTCTTTTGCCTACAACTGTTATTCATAACGTTCACAGCAGACATACCATAAGATTGGCTAAGGCGAACTTGTACTAGGGACAGGCAAAAAACCCCCACAAAAAACGATCTCCAAAGTGTCCTGCACAGTAAGAATCCTGAGAATGAAGGAATGTCAAAGTGAGGGATTCTTGCACTTTCCAAGGTTCCCACGTCTTCACAGGCACAAGAGGTGGAAGATCAGAAGCAGAGGTGGTTTATCCTTATATAAATCCTTCATTCCTTATATAAATCTGTAGGACTTTATATCATGTTACTGCGAAAAATAAAGTCTAGACTGTACACGAAAAATGTGAGCCTGCCAAAGCATGCAGATGACCTGAGAACATTTGAAGGCACAGCTGTTTCTGCACAGGAAGCTACATTGTTTAGAATGAAACCTTCAGATGGATGGCAGAGTGGCCTAGGGCGGTGTAAAACCTATGAGGAAAGCTCAATTATGAATGTCCTTTTTTTTCCCAAGCTCCTTTCACAGGTCACCCCCCCTCATCCAACTCTCTGGCGAATGTCCTGCGCCCAACACTATCAATGAATATTCAGATTTTATACATTTAGAAATGCTTTCCTCTGTCCCTGTAAATTCCCACATAAATAATAAAGGATGGGCTTCCCTGGTGGCGCAGTGGTTGAGAGTCTGCCTGCCGATGCAGGCGACACGGGTTCGTGCCCCGGTCCGGGAAGATCCCACATGCCGCGGAGCGGCTGGGCCCGTGAGCCATGGCCGCTGAGCCTGCGCGTCCGGAGCCTGTGCTCCACAACGGGAGAGGCCCGCGTACCACACACACACACAAAAATATATATATATATATAAATAAATAATAAAGGATATTCACAGTGCCTGAACATAAGAAAGCAGTCAATTCGTATTTGCTGAATGAGTGAGAACAGAAAGAGAAAAACCATCGAGGGTTAAACAGAAGGAAAGACAAGTTATAGCAC
The DNA here is from genome assembly GCF_963924675.1 of Phocoena phocoena. Classification (NCBI taxonomy): domain Eukaryota; kingdom Metazoa; phylum Chordata; class Mammalia; order Artiodactyla; family Phocoenidae; genus Phocoena; species Phocoena phocoena. The sequence goes on from NC_089239.1 coordinate 6,406,299, forward strand.
TGAATTTTAAAAAATGGTATTACAGGGAATTCTCTGGAGGTTCAGTAGTTAGGACTCGGTGCTTTCAGTGCTGTGGGCCCGGGTTCAACCCCTGGTCAGGGAACTAAGATCCCAAAAGCCGCATGTCACGGCCAAAAAAAAAAAAAGGTATTACAAATTGGTGGGAAGAAAAAGGATTATTTAATAATACCAGTACTGGAGTAACTGGTTAGCTATTTTGAAAAAAAAAAGCTAGAGCCTTATAAAAAATTGTTAGAGTCTTATCTTACACTAGTGATTCTAGAAATTTCAGATCGAGTAAATGGTTTCTTATAAAGAAAAGGACATCATGAAACAAACAGAAGAAAAGAATTATCTCATTTGGGGACAGGGAAAGGCCAAGGAAGAAACCCCAAAGGAAAACGTGATAGGTTGATTTATATTAAAAAGTAACATGACTACTAAATGTAATATGTTCTGGAACAGAAAAAAGGATATCAGGTAAAAACTAAGGAAATCTAAACAAAGTACCGGAACATACGTATATGTATAACTGATTCACTTTGCTATAAAGCAGAAACTAACACAATTATACTCCAATAAAGATGTTAAAGATGTTAAAAATAATAATAATAAAGGTGTTAAAAAAATTAAAATTAAAAAGTATGGACCTTAGTTAATAATAATATATCAATGATGGTTTCATTAACTGTAGCAAAAGTACCATATTAATATAAGATGCTAATAATAAGGGAAACTGCTTGTGGAATCTATGAGGACTCTCTGTACATCTGCTGAAATTTTCTGTAAATCTGAAACTGTTCTAAATTAAGAGGTTAATTTTTAAAAATACCTCCCCTTCAAAACAAAACAAAACAAAAATGGAGGACAAGGGTTAGTAGATTTGTATAAGACAAATGGCTAGGCATGTAGGTCTCTGGATTGAGGCCACTTAAATTTCAATTTTGTCACTCCAGCTGTGACACCTGGGACAAGTTAATTAACCTCTCTATACCTGTTTCTTCATGTGTAAAGTGGAAATGTAAAACTGCACCTAGCTTATAGAGTTATTTTGAGAATCATATGAGTTAATGCATGTGAGAGACTAACATGTGCCTAGCATCTAGTAAGTGCTCAATAAGTAACTGGCTTCATCATATAAAGAATTCTCACAAATAAGTACAGAAAAATTAGTACCTTAGTACAAAACTGGCAAAGAGAAATACATAAGAAATTACAAATGGCTACTAAACATAGGGGGAAAAGTTCACTCTCACTGATGAAGAATTTAAGAAATCAAACCAAGATTACACATTTTTCTCTTACCAAACTGGCAAAGATTGAAAATGATAGTGCCTAGCTTGGGAAGGATGCTATGAGCATATGGAAAGTACGCTATACTGCTAAGGGTGGGGAGTATAATTTGGGATGACTTTTGGGGGAATAATCTGACAATATATACTAATATATAACAAAATATAACTTTTCGAATACTTGCGTTTTTGACCCTATAATTAAACTTCAAGGAATGTGTCCTAATTATTAATCAGAGATGCACAAAGAATTATAAGAATATTTATTAACTGTATTACTTATATGATCAAAAACGGCAACCAACCTAAATGTCAACCATTTGGGAAAAATTAAATTAATTATAATATATGCACATAGTGTACCATTCAGCAAGCAATAAAATGACATTTTAAAATTCAGTATAATGATACAGAGAAATGTTTATAATGTTAAGTGAAAAAATCAGAATGCAAAACACATATAGTATAACCCTACTGTTGAAAATTATATTTACTGGGAAAAAAAGAGACTGTAATAAAATGTACCAACATATTAACAGTCATCTCTGGGTGATGAGATTATGAGTGGTTTATTTTCTTCAGTTTTCTGGGTTTTCTAAATTTTCAGGCTTTTTTTTTTTAAAGTACATTATGACTATCAGAGGAAAATGTGTTTGTTGTAGAAAATTTGGAAAACAAGAAAAATGAAAAGAAGAAAACGTTTATATGTGTTACTGAATTGCTAATATACAAAAATGAAGATGAAGTAAGAGGTTGAAAAAGGAAAATCTAGCGCCCTGGATGTGATGCCTGGGTGGGTGATGAGGTGCTGAGGAGAATCACAGGTACCCCCACATGTGGTTGAGCCTCTCGGTGAGAATATTTCTCCCCAGTTCAGTCCAGGGCTTGGCAAACCATCATCTATGGCTCCTGGAATTAAGTCCAAACTCCCAGCCAGCCACAAAGCCCCCAGCACGCAGCTCTTCTTCACCTCTCCAGACTCACTGTTTCCCAATCCCCCGTCCATTCCACACCCACCCTACCCCAAACCCTCCCCAGTGCCCAGACAGGATGGATCGTGACACATTGGGCCACGATCTGCCATGCTTTCCTCACCTGGCCTGCCCACCCCTGACCCCCCTTCCCTGGCCACTCACTCATCCTTCAAGACTCCTTCCAGGGTCAGCTTCTCCCCTGGGAACAGGGGGGTCCCTGATGCTCAACTCTTGGTACCTCTGACCTGCACAGTGACTCCAGTCTCCTGCCCATCCCTCCCGGGCTCCTCCCCACATCTGGGTCCTCTTTGGATACTCAGTGCCCGAGTGTCTGACTCACAAACAGGTTCATATCTTGGGGTGAAAAGTCTGGCTGGAGAGGGTAGAGGGGAGGGCAGGGAAAGAGAATTTCTGGGGCAGCACACACAAGCTGAAGGCGGTCCAGCATTCTCTCGTGAAGGCTGCTGACTGCCACCAGCCAAGAAGAAAAACTCAGAGAGACAGAGACAGAGAGAGAGAGAGATATTAAAACACAAAACCAAAAACAAACCTCAAGAAACCCCAAAGAGCTAAAATAATTTTGAAAAAGAACAAAGCTGAAGGACTAAAACTTCCTAATTTTAAAACCTACTATAGGGGCTTCCCTGGTAGCGCAGTGATTAAGAATCCGCCTGCCAATGCAAGGGACACAGGTTCGAGCCCTGGTCCGGGAAGATCCCACATGCCGTGGAGCAACTAAGCCCATGTGCCACAACTACTGAGCCTGCGTGCCACAACTACTGAAGCCCACATGCCTGGAGCCTGTGCTCCGCAACAAGAGAAGCCACCGCAATGAGAAGCCCATGCACTGCAACGAAGAGTAGCCCCTGCTCGCTGCAACTAGAGAAAGCCCACACACAGCAACGAAGACCCAACACAGCCAAAAATAAATACATTTATTTTAAAAAATAAAATAAAACCTATTACAAAGCTACAGTAATCAAAACAGTGTGGTACTGGCATAAAGATAGAGCTATAGGTCAATGGAATAAAGTCCTGTGGAACACAGTTTGCTGGTTCCTCAAAAAGTTAACCATAGAGTTACCACATGACCCAGCAATTCTATTCCTAGGCAAATACCCCCAAAGAATTAAAAGCAGGGACTCAATCGGATACTTGTACACCAATGTTCATACCAGCATCATACACAGTTGCCAAAAGGTGGAGGCAACCCAAGTGTCTATCAACAGAGGAATGGATAAACAGAATGTGGTCTATACATACAAGGGAATATTATTCAGCAATAAAAAGGAATGAAACTCTGACACATGCTACAACATGAATGAACCCTCAGGACATGATTCTAAGTTAAGTAAGCCAGACACAAAAGGACAAATATTATATGATTCCACTTATGTGAGGAATAGGCAGATAGAGACAGAAAGTAGAATAGAGGTAGCAGGGGCTGGTGGAGGGAAGTATGGGGAGTGATTTTTTAATGGATGCAGAGTTTCTCTTTGGGATGATGAAAAAGTGTAAATGGATAGTTGTGATGGTTATACCACATTGTAAATGGACTTAATTGGACACTTAAAAATGATTAAAATGGTGAATTTTATCTTACGTATATTTTACGACAATAAAAAAAAAATTTGCAAAAAAAAAAGCATCCCATAGGAGCCAGAGTGAACTTCTTCAGAAGATGGACCTCCACGTTCCATGGCCATTCAGGGTGCTACCAGTTCATCTCCTGACCTTGGGTTAACAAATTCACACACCCTGCAGCCCACTCTGGCTACCAGCCAACTCAGATATTAAATAACCCACTTCGCTAGCTCAGGACACCAGCAGCTGTGCCCCCCACCCTTTCTCTTCTTGATTTTTAACACGGAAACTTGTACCAGCCGGGAGAAGCCGTAGGGTAGAGGTAGGGGTGGGGCGCCACTGAAGCTAAAAGAGAGCAGAAATTGTGGAGCAAAACTAGACCCAAACCCCCTTGGAGTCTCAATCCTTGTTAGATTATCTCTCTTACCTTTTAATGATTTGCAGAAAGGGGTTTTTCTTCCCTTATTAACTCTTTTTGGTATATCAACTACCCTCACAGTCTAGAAGTTGTGCTATCTAAACTCAACATACACACACAAATAATTCCCTTGTCCTGCAGTTCAAACCATTTCCTGTTGGGTTGGCTTCATCAGAGATACACGCCACCAACATCCCCTAAAAATTATATACTTCCACCATCTCTCCAGTCCCTCCTTCAAGCTAAATACTACACTTCTTTTAACATTTCTTCATTTAGCTGGTTTTTCTGGGTCTTTTCCACAAACTTTCTGTAAGTCTTTCTCTTAACTGTACACCAAAACATTTTAGATGGATGTTTGAAAATTTTTTGCAGCAATTGGGGACCTAAATGTTTTTAATGACAATAAAAATTGTGTGGTGAGGAGGTGGTGAACAATATGAATTTGAAAGCAGTGGGTTCAAGAGCGTTGCTTCCTCAGTTTACTTATTTTGAGTCCTGCTTTCCTGTGTCTAAAACTTCAAAGCCAGCACCTCCCTCTTCATGTCAGGATGTCTGTCCATCAAGAGGCTCAACTGTTCCCAACTGGCCCTGCAGTTCTCCAGAACATTGTAGAACCTACATGTAATTCATATGATCAGAAAACCTCATGGCAAAAACACTCGAGACCTCAGAAACTCCTCCTGACTTCACCACCGACCTATTCCATTAGGATACATTCCAAATGCAAACAAAGACTGGCCTAGAAATTTAACTGAAAGAATTGACAACAAGTGCATTATTGTTCATCCCAGGTGGACAAACTCAACAAGCTCTAGATGAATTAGTTACATGCCATATTCCCTACTGAAAAATAGGTTCTCCTTTATGTCATTCTTCAAACCTCTCTGCAAATTATTTACTGCTCTTAGGAAACCCACTTTGACCCCATTGCCGAAAATGATCAACTAAGGAGTCACTGTTTACAAACATTTCACCAAACTACCATATCCCCAAACACAGGTCCATCCTCGGGATAGTGCTTCTTTCTGGAAAAGGGAAATTAATTGTGGAAAAAGTTAACTCTAAAAAGCCATTGTCTTGCTTCTCCAAGAGGCCTTGCTGAATCAGCACACAAGTCAACCCTCCCTTCAGAAGAGATCCAGCCTTACTCAAAAATATACATCCCACAGAATCTAGCGTAGCACCTGATATATAGGTACATACACATGTGAATGTACTAATAATACACTAAGTCCCCTACATACGAACCTTCAAGTTGCGAACTTTCAAAGATGTGAACGTGTCCCTGTATGCCGGCTGTTGTACTGTTCTACTGTACTTTTCAAGGTACCGTACTGTAAGATTAAAAATGTTGTTTTTATTTTTTCTGTTTGCTTTTTATGTATTATTTGTGTGAAAACTATTATAAACCTGTTCCAGTACAGCACTACATAGCCAATTGTGTTAGTTGGGTACCTGGGCTAATTTCGTTGGACTTAACGAACAAATTGGATTTACAAACGCACTCTCAGAACGGAACTCGTTTGTATGTAGGGGAATTCCGGTAACTCAGGTATTAAGCACATCTTAGGTACCAGGCCCTGCACTAATAATACACACCATTTCATAAGGTAGATATGATAATTATTGCCATTTTAAAGATGCAGATATCTGCCCAACTGAAGAGTTAAGTGATTATTTTCCAAAGCTTCCTGACCTAAGCTAGCGAGCCATCTTGCTGGAATTCCAGCCCAGGTCAGCCTGACTCCACAGCTTCTGCTCTTAATCACCATGTGAGCAGCCCTCTTTGTATAAATGAAGGCTGGCTCATTTGTTTCCTCTGGTTTGGGGAAGGTAGACTGCTACAGTTTTCAATAATAATGTGTTTTATCTTAAAATCAGACCTTTCTCTTCACGCACATCCATACCTGTTTATATTTCGCAGTAGAGTTCTGTTAAGACAGATTTGTCTGGTTAATTTTCCTACTTGATTAAGTTTTTCTGAAATATAAATTGTGAACACTCTGAAACATAATTTTCTCCCTCAAAAGACAAATGCCAGTATTCATGCAACGTTTGTGAGGTTTTCGTGTATTTATTTTTATTTTTTAAAAAAGGAACAATAGATTTTGAAAATGCAATGGCCTGAGTTAGGGGAACTTCCTTGAGGTCAGGGTTATCCATGGCAGCCATGTGTCCGGCAGGAAATCTGCAGCCGGGTGACATTAACAATGACCGTGGAGACCCTTGTGGCTGTACATCCGAATGAGCCAGGATTTGGATTAAAAGCATGCTTTTTGCTTTTCACGTATATACATCACAGGCATCGAAGCTCATATTTCTTGACTTGCAGCTGGTCTGCACCAAGTGGTTTGTGGGGCTGACGCATTAAGCCTGCACGCTCCCAACACTGCCTACGTGCGTTTCGTCCTTCTAAATGTACTCACTCCAGTAGGATAGGGCATCCCTGGGCGGTATTCCCAGGTTTAGACCAAGGATGGCTTTTATGTTTATCTTTAGGCAAGTTTAGCTAAATATATAAGGCACATGCAGAACCTCATTGGAGAGAGAGAGAGAGATCCTCTACCTACTGCCAAAGCACGGGATAATTTGACAATTAAGAATCGGTTCCTCACCCTGACAACTGAATCCTACACAGGAAGCCCTGAGTTCATTGCTTCAGCATCCTTTCAGAGAATGATTTAAGGGTTTACTTTTGAGCTACACCAGCCACGTGCTCACAAAGATTAAATAGTCAGCTGTCATCCTTGGCTAAAACAACTGACTGCTCAGAGATAAAACTCTAACTTGTTATTCCTATATACATGATCTTATGTCATCCTTAGAACAGCCTGTGAAGTGGACACTGTCTTCATTCCCATTTTACATACAAGGAAACAGACCCAGAGAGGTTAAGGAAGAGATAAAAGAGCTCCAGCTGTTCAGGAGCAGAGCCTAGAATCCAACCCAGGGCAATCTGCCACCAAAACTTGAAACTTCATCTCAGTGTTACACTGCCTCTTAACTTTTTAAAAAGTTAAATCAACTTCGGCAGTTTTTGCTCATTAGGCATAAGCATTGCTAATTCAGATTCCTCCCTTATTCGGGAGGAATTAAAGGGGAAAATGGGGGGGTGTTCTGCCAGCTGAGATAACAGTTTGTTTCCTAAGTCAGTCCCAACTCTCCTGTGGGAAGTGGCTGCACCAGGATTTCTGGAGTCAGACAAGCAGGGTCCACCACGTTTTAGCTCTGTGACCTTGGACGAGTCACATCTCTTTTACTTCAGTTTCCTCACCAATAAAATGAGGGCAATAATAGAAACTAACTCAGTGTTCTTGGGGATTAAATAACACCCAGAGTGTTTAGAACAGGGTTCGGCACATTTTTCGTGCTCAATAATTCTCAGCTATTCGTATGATTAATAAGATGCCTGAACTAAGTTTAGATTACTAATCATATGTAAACATAAGAAGGAACAACTAACACGTCTATCATCTGGGTATTCCAGAAGATACTTTGCCTTGAAAAGATAATCCAAAAAAAGCCCTCCCACGCCCAGGCTGCCTATATGTGATGGCTAAGTGTATCTTTCTCAAACTAAATAGCTTTGGCATTGGCTGAATTCAAACAGAGTGTGGATTCCTTGACATTACCTCACTTGCAAGACACGCACCCCCTTTAAACATTTTTAATTATACGCTTAAAGATCGTTTGGGTTCTCAAATAAATATATAGTTATCGACGCATCCTCTCTGTGATAAGAAGCAAGGCCATCTTCCAAACCGTGCAACTTGCTCGAAATCACGTTCTCTAAAAATGTCCCTTCGGAGCATTTCAGTACTTGGTGTCCCCAATTGTTGCTGTCCCAGAACAAAAGCCTAATTGCTGCTGTTACAATACAGCCCTTTCTCTGAGATCATCGTGAAGCCCTCGGAGCAAACAAGAGAGGGAGTTTTTGCGAACAGCGAGCACTGCATCAAATTCCTGGACCCTGAAGGCCAACACGAGCCGCGTTATCTTGGAGACTCGAGAACCCTTCTAATATCTACTCCTCCCTGCAACTAGATCTGTCTCTGGAGTGTTTCTGAGCCCTTTAGGGACACGTGCGTCTTCCTGCTTGGACAAGTCTGGAAAACCTCGGGGTCCCCATGTCCCACCCGCGCAGCGCGAAGGGGCGCGGGACAGCAGCCCCGCCTGGGCGCGATTCTGTCGCTGTGGGTCGTGGCCCAGCGCCCCCGGGGCACTGCAGGGCGAGGCTCGGGGCGGGATGTCCCACCAGGCCCACCCCTGTGCCCTTGCGCCCCGCGGGCGCCAGCGGGAGCCCCACCTTCCCAGCCCTGGTGGGACGGGAGCCGTGCGCTCCCATCCCCGGCCGGCATGCAAAGCCCCGAAAGGCGGCCCGGGGATCTGGGGGCGGGAGGCGGGGGGCTCTGGGACTCACGCGATCTCTCGGGGTCTCGGGGGCCTCTCCGCGGCCGGCTCCCGGCCCCTCGGGCTCTGAGAGTGGGCGCCTCCCATAGCTCGGAGCGCGGCGCCCCGGCGGCGCCCGCTCGTGCTCTGCAGCGCGCCGGCCCGACCGGGACCCCTGCAGGAGGAGGCGGCGGGCGGAGGAGGAAGGGTGGGGCCGCGGGTGGGCGGGGGTGCCGGGGAGCTCGGCCTCAGGGTCCCGGCCGCCGGGAGAGCCGGCTAAAGGGCGTTGCTGGAGACGCTACTACTTCTCTGCCAATCGCAGGGCTCGGCCGGCGCGGCGGCTCGTGACCCCCTCCTGGGGACCCCGCGGGAGAAGCTGAGCGCGCGGGTCACTGCGCCAGGGAGACCCTGGGCGGCGGAGGGCGACAGGTGGAGTGGGCTGGGGCCCGGCGGCCGTCGCCCTCCCTGTCCGCCCGGCGCGCCCCGGCGCGAGGCTGGAAGGGGCGCGGCTGGGAGGAGGCCCGCCGGGCGGCCGTGCGGAGAAGCCCCGGGAGGGGGCGGTGTGTGTCGGTATCCCTGACCCGGGCTGCCTTCCCGCGGCGCGGCCTCCCCCGGCCGCTAGTCCCGCACAGAGGCCTCCGCGGAGTTGTGCAGAAAACTGGGGGAATCCTGGTCGTGTCCCCGACTAGCCGGGTGACTTGGGACAAGTTACTGCTCCCTCCCCGAGTCTTGCTTTGTTCATTTGTAAAATAAGGGAGTGTGATCATTCTTTACCTCTTAAATGTCCCTTCCGGTTCTGACAACCAATGAATGAATTCTCTTCCGAACTCTGTCTTGCGGGAGGGGGGGAACGCACCTTGTCCCTCCCGTTACACCTGTGATCCACCTACTCATACACCTGTGATCCACCTACTTATACTCCCTTTTCAGAATACTTCATGCTGTTTCTCATCCACTCCCACCTCCCACTTCCCTCCCCTCCAGCCATCTCTCCTTCACCTCAGCGTTTCGTTTTTTTTGTGGGAAGAAGAACGCTCTCTTCTCCTAACACCCATTTATCCTTCCAGACACAACTCATACTCCCTTCCATAACACTATCCTGCATCCTGGTCTTACAACTTTTTTGTTATTGCCTGTTTCCTTCACTAGAATGTAAACTCCGTGAAGACGGGGAATTTATTTCATTGTTTCATTTTCACTGTTCCCCCAACATACCTAGCACATACCTAGTACATACTCATAACTGTTGATAAGTGCATTCATCGTACACACGTTATCACCTTCCTTCCCACTGCTCCCATAGCACTTGTTAATTCCTATAACATAGCACTTACCAATCTTATTTTGTAATGATCTCTTCACTTACTTGTCTTTCCACTAGGATATGAGTTCTTTTTAAGGGCAAGAAAGCTTCCTTATCTCTGTATCCAGGCTTAGTGCCTGTATCCTGGCTTATATATAATAAATATTTGCCGAATGAATGAACGAGCCAGTGGTTAAGCACACAGAATGGCGTGGAATGTTAACGTCCCCCTTGAGTGGAAGCTACAGGCAGTAAAGATGTATATGGCTACATTTTAATGTTTCCAGAAAGGACGGGAAACCCCTAATACAGACATATTTACAACAGATCTCTCTTTTTTAGGTCAAATTTTGACTTTCTGTTTATACATTATCTTCACTCTACTATAGCCAGAAGGTTCCCAGGATTCAGGATGCTGCTGCGTTGTAGACATATACAAGCAGAATATTTGAGGGTGGGAAAATAAACATTAATTAGTAACAGTATAGTGAGACTGAGCATTGAGGTTTTGTAGGAAGGATTTCAAATAGCTGAAGAAAAGTTGACTCTTGGCAGATAATTTAAAAGTTCAAATTCTCCCCACATTCTACCTGGAATACTTTGGCAATGTGATTGAAGTGTCATTGAGAATGCAAACACAACCCTGTCAAGAGCTGTGGTCCCCTCCAGAGGAACATTCAGCCCTTCCTAGGGAGAAAGGTGGGTCATTCCAAGGGGAAAATGGGAGGGGAAGCAGTGGGAGAGGGAAATGAGGATGGGAAAGTTTTCTTTTTACCGGGTAGACAAGATGGGTCGTGGGAGGAGTTTTATTACTACCAGGTTGGCCCAAAAGTTCCTTCGGGTTTTTCTGTAAGATTTTCGGAAAAACCTGAACGAACTTTTTGTCCAATCCAATATTTGTGCGGAAAGGCACAGGATAGCATCACTAAAATGGTTTAAAAGAAGAGGAAGAGAGTGAAGCCCACATCTTGTTGTGGTGCACAGAAACTGAGACAATGAGGGGGAAAAGGAGTCTGTACAATAATGTGAAAGATGGTCTACAGGGGCCCAAAGGGCATCTCTACTAAGATGCTTGTGTTTACTGCTTTTGCTGCCTCGTCTGGTACAGAGACATGGGTAACCAGATGAGTGAAGACAGTGAAGGGAATTCTTGTCTTTGGGAAGTAAACTTACAAAGGCTGTTCCGGGAAAATGCCTGATGGGGTCCAGAGGGGGTAGTATTTGATATCCAGTGTTAAGGTTTCCCTTTGTGCATTGTGATTCTGTCAGTAAGGCATTTTTAAACATTGAAAAAAAGAGTAAAGAAAGAAAATTTAAGAGACTGAAATTCAAGATTGTCTCCGAGATAGCAAAATACACCCTTCAGTGTCAAATCCTACCCTCAGAATGCTACTTATGCTCTAAGGAGGGATGGGAGCTAATATTTATTGGATACCAGGGACCCTGCTTGGTGGTTGACAAAAGTAACCACATTTAGTCCTCATAACACTGGGAAAGGATAATAGTGGGTAATACTTGTTGGGCACTTTTTAATGTGCCAAACTCCGTTCTAAATGCTTTAGATTTATTAACTCATTAGTTCATCACAACATTTTAGGTAGGTACTTTTAGTATACTCACTTTACAAAGAGTAAAACGAAGCATGGAAAGATTAAACACACCTAAGGCCACACAGCTAGAAAACAACAGAGCCAGGTTCTAACCCACGTAGGCTCGTTCCAGAGCTATAACATAAAGCTTAGTTTCTATGCTGTATTTCCTTAATTTTTACACTGTGCACTCCACTTTAAGATGAAGAAACTGAGATGTAGAAAGGAAAGTGGTATATTCAGTATTTAAACCCAGTTCTGTCTTTATTACAAAGCTTATGCTCAAAGTGGATTTTTTTTTCCCCAGCAATCATGCCAAATGAATACTACTCTTCAAAGTAGCCAACTTGGGAAGTTACATGCTTATCTCAGAGCTGCACCATCTTCCCTTTTTTGGGAAATTATTTAAATGCCACTTTATAAACCAAAGATTAAAACTGGATTTACTGGGCTTCCCCGGTGGCGCAGTGGTTGAGAGTCCGCCTGCCGATGCAGAGGACACGGGTTCGTGCCCCGGTCCGGGAAGATCCCACATGCCGCGGAGCGGCTGGGCCCCTGAGCCATGGCTGCTGAGCCTGCGCGTCCGGAGCCTGTGCTCCGCAGCGGGAGAGGCCACAGCAGTGAGAGGCCCGCGTACCGCAAAAAAACCCAAAAACACTGGATTTACTACTTAAGAGTCACATACTGTTCTTGAAATCAGGTAGTGTAAGTGCTCCAACATTGTTCTCAATTTTCAAAATAGTTTTGACTATTCCAGGTCCTTTGTGTTACTGCATAAATTTCAAAATAAACTTATAAATTTCTTTTTAAAAATTTAATTAAATTAAAAAAATTTAAAATCCCAGTGATTGGATTTCCAAAGGGATTATATTGATTCTATTGACTAATACGAGGAGGATTGCCAGTTTAACAATTTTGAGACTTCTGATCCATGGACATGGTACAGCTCTCTATTTATGTAGATGTTCTTGAATTTCCCATAATGTTTTGTAGCCTTTAGCCTACAGATCTTACATATCTTTTGCCAAATTTATTCCTAAGTGTTTTTATGGTATTGTAAATGGAGTTGTTTTATAATTTTACTTTCTAAATGTTAGTTGCTAGTATATAGAAATACAATTGACTTTTGTATATTGTATCCTGCAACCTTGCTAAACTCACTTATTACTTCTAATAGCTTTTTTGGGTGTTCCTTAGGGTTTTCTATATGATATCACTTGCAAATAAAGACAATTTTACTTCTTCCTTTATAATCTGTATACTTTTTTTCCCTTGCCTTGCTGCACTGACTAGGCCCTTCTATACAATGTTAAAAAAAAACTAGTCAACATCCTTGCCTTGTTCCTGATCCTAGGTAGAAAGCATAAAATCCTTCACATTGTAGTACATTAGCTATCTGATTTTGTAGATGCGGTTGAGAAAGTTTTTGTTTTGTTTTTTTTTTTTTTTTTTGCCGTACGCGAGCCTCTGACTGTTGTGGCCTCTCCTGTCGTGGAGCACAGGCTCCAGACGCGCAGGCTCAGCGGCCACGGCTCACGGGCCCAGCCGCTCTGCGGCTTGTGGGATCTTCCCGGACTGGGGCACGAACCCACGTCCCCTGCATTGGCAGGCGGACTCTCAACCACTGCGCCACCAGGGAAGCCCGATAAAGTTGTTGTTTTTTTTTAAAATACTTTTATTTATGTATTTATTTGGCTGTGCCGGGTCTTAGTTGCAGCATGTGAGATCTAGTTCCCTGACCAGGGATCGAACCCAGGCCCCCTGCATTGGGAGCACGGAGTCTTAGCCACTGGACTATGAGGGAAGTCCCAAAAGTTTTTTTTTTAATTCATAATTTACTAAGACATTTTTTTATGATAAATGGGTGTTGAATTTTGACAAATGCTATTTCTGCACTTATTAAAATAATCATATTGGTTTTCCTCTATATTCTATTAATTTTTTGAATTATGTTGATTTTTCAGATGTTAGAGACTAATATTAGTGTTAGTTTATTAGTATCCATTGGTCAGATAATTTTGGACTGCATCTTGGACATCATGAATACTAAGCTGTGGAGATTTCAGATTCCATTATTTTTCTCTGGTGAGAGTTGTTTTTCCTTTGTTTTAGCAGATAATTTTCTTGTTGGGCTTGAACTCCAAACCCTGTTTCTTGGGGTGGCAGCTCCAGTCTGAGTGCAGACCTTCTGTGTAGCTGAGCTGCTTTGAGTGTTTTCTGTGCATGTGTGGTTCAGGGGTTGGCCAGTGATTTGGTGTAGGGATCCCCTCTTTGGCTCTTTCCTTTCTGGGTTCCCCCACTTTTTCAGCATTCATCATCTCCTGGCTTCACTTCTCTCATTCTCCAGAACAGCAGGGCTCGGGAGTTTTTCATGGATGTCTCTATTACACAAGCCACTGTGTGGACTACACTTAGCCCCGCACTAAAAGCCGAGGCAGAGGGACTACTTGTATGACTCCTTATCTCCTCTTCTCCAAGCTACATGCAACACCAGAATCTACCTACTTCTGTTCCCTCTTCAGTACCTTCAGTGAATCGCTTTATGTATTATGTCCGGGTTCTAGAGTTGTTTTCTGTAGGAATGATCCTAATGCCCAGTATAGCCTATAATATCCAAATATACAAGCCCATATCTCATTCTTATGAAATGGTAATTCTCAGCTTTATCACCCACCTTACTCATCACAGTTGTCCTGAGTGACCCTGGCCTGCTTTCAAAAATCAAATTCACCTCCCCAGGGTAAAGATTTAGAATACTGAAAATAATTTACTATGGGCCCTGAAGATGATTTTAAGGGATAAGGACCAAAGGAGTTGAACAAAAGGAGCTTCATTGCATAACTGGAATAAGTGTGTAATCTCTCAGGGTGACAGACTAATATTCCCTAATATCTGTCCTCCCCCTCTCTCTTAAACCAAAAAAAGCTGATTTTTACGTATTATAAATAAAAGTTATGTTTCCCGGTCTCCATTGCATTTAGGTGTGGTCATGTAATTAAGTTTTGGTCAATGGGATGACAATAGAAGTGTCAAGGGCTTCCCCGGTGGCGCAGTGGTTGAGAGTCCGCCTGCCGATGCAGGGGACGCGGGTTCGTGCCCCTCGTCCGGGAAGATCCCACATGCCCCGGAGCGGCTGGGCCCGTGGGCAATGGCCGCTGAGCCTGCGCGTCTGGAGCCTGTGCTCCGCAACGGGAGAGGCCACAACAGTGAGAGGCCCGCGTACCGCAAAAAAAGAAAAAAAAAAAAAGAAGTGTCAAATTCAACTTCCAAGGAGTATCATTCATGGCAAGTGGGGTGGTACTATGGTCGTTTGTATCCCCCTAAAATTCATAGGTTAAAACCCGAACCTCCAAAGGTGATGGTATTAGGAGGTGGAGACTTTGGGAGATGCTTAAATCATGGAGGTAAAGCCCTCATGAATGGGATCAGTGCCCTTAAAAAAGAGGCTCCAGAGAGACCCCTTGCCCCTTCTACCATGGGAGGACACAGCTAGAAGGCACCAGCTATGGACCAGGAAGAGGGCCCTCACTGAAATGCAGCCATGCTGGCGCCCTGATCTCAGACTTCCAGCCTCCAAAATTATGAGAAATAAATTTCTGTTGTCTATAAATGACCCAGTCTGTGATAGTTTGTAATAGCAGCCCAAACGGACTAAGACAGGAGGTGAGCCCTTTATTGGCTCTTTCTTTTGCCTGCTGGCTGGAATGCTGATGGGATAGCTGAGTTCATGCAGCCATACTTCAACTTGAGGTTGAAGGATGCTAATCCATAACACCTTGGAACCTCTAAGCCTGCCCTGAATTGCCTACCTACAGATCTCATTTATGTGAAAGAAAAATAAACTTACATGTTGTTTAGCCACTATAAGTTTGGATTTCTGTAAGACTCAGCCAAAGCAAATACTAATCAATATTCTGGTTATTAAACTGGGGAGAAGAAGAGTCCCATTATCTTGTAGTTAAACCACCTGTAGTTGGAAAAACTGTAGTACTTAGCAGCCTGCCAGCAATCACTCTATTTTATTCTATAGATAAAGAGTGCTATGTAAACTAGCCTTAACCCTAACATTTCCCAGTCCTGAAGTTCAGCTCTGGCTGAATCTGTCCATAAAACCTCTCCCCAGCCATCACTGCTAAGCAAATCTATGCCCTACCCCAAATAAACTTCCACCAGTGGAAGGACTTTATTCCCTTCTCCCTCAATACCATCCTGACTGATTGATTGATTCACTCATTCATTTGACAAATATATATAAATGCCTACCCTGATGCCCGTCTTGATCTCAGTTCATCTTTGCAAACATATTGGATGAGGTGAGTCATCTGAAGCCTGCTACCAGCCACAAGATGACCCTCTTGCAAGAAAGACAAATATCATATGATATTGCTTATATGTGGAATCTTTAAAAAATGGTACAAATGAACTTATTTACAAAACAGAAATAGAGTCACAGATGTAGAAAACAAACATGGTTACCAAGGGGGAAGGGGGGAGGGATAAACTGGGAGATTGGAATTGACATATACACACTACTATATATAAAATAGATAACTAATAAGGACCTACTGTATAGCACAGGGAACTCTACTCAATACTCTGTAATGACCTATATGGGGAAAGAATCTAAAAAAGAATGGATATATGGATATGCATAACTGATTCACTTTGCTGTACAGCAGAAACTAACACAACATTGTAAATCAACTAGACTCCAATAAAAATTAATTAAAAGAAAATTTTTTAAAAAAAGATGACCCTCTTGCAAATCTATACCCTAATTCTACCTTGCATCCTTGTTTTGGCCTAAAGATAACAAAAAATAAAAACTAAGAGACTGATTCCTAGAACAGACTGGAAAGGCTTTTAGGGGCCATCTAGTTCCACCTTCTTCTTTTAATATAAGTCAACCAAGGCCCAGCAACAAGCCCCAGGTCAAGAGACAAAAGCTAAAACCATGACTCAGATTTCCCCACCCCTGCCCAGTCCTTTGTGTTTTCCTCAATCCTTATCTCTTTCATTCACACTTAAACCAAATACAAAGACTGCATATCTGTTATTTTGATGAGAAAACGAAAAATTTTACTTAAGAAACCCTCCCAGTTATACTCAGTGTCAAAGGGAGAAGTTACCTTTGTTGGTTTGTCTTTGAATTTATTCCCAGTTGACTCTGAAGAGCAAACACGCCAGCAACCCAGACCAGAACCTTTTCTCTGGCCTTGGAACCCTTGGGACTGAGGAAAATTAAGTCAGGTGGAAGTCACATGCTGATTTGCAAGGTAAGTTTTCAGTGCAAGTTTCCAGCCAAATGCCTTTTGCCTAAGGCTAATTCTCAGAAATTCCTCTATAATTCCAACAGCCACTCTGTGATTGCTCTTTAACACACCGTGCTAGTAAAGTTGAATTCTGGAGGGAAAAGAAAAACAAAAAAGTGTTCTCCCATTTCAAGGTGATGCAACTGTTACCTATCGTAAGAGGGCGGTTTCTAGAAGACAGCTCGCGCTTCAGACCTGTGACCCTCGTCTCCTCCTGTGGAAACAGCTGCCAGGTTGACAATTTCAGTCTGTATCCTCAGGGAGAGGAATGAAAGCACTTAAAAAAAAACTTCTTTTGTTTTTTTATTTCATTTACTTGTCACTTCTATTCCTACATAATGCTTCAGGGACAGTACACGCTTTGTGGACTTTTTATTGAATTTTTTTTTTTTTAAGCAGACTATTTATGTGTGCCCCAGCTTTGTGTTCAGAGACAGAACCTGCCTATAATTCAAAAGTCCTGGATTCAGAAACCACCAAATGTCTTCTTGGAATAGTAACTCTAAGTACTTCTGTGGGTCTCCTATAACTTTGGGGTAGTGACCTGGAGCAACCATTGGGTATTTAAACATGGATTCCAACCCCATTGTCTGGTCCTGGGGGTGGGAGGGTCAGGAGAGTTTATCCACCAATAGTTTATTTCTACTCTGAGCCAGCAGGTTCTGACTTTACTTACTCCACCACGAAACGGCAAAGTGGACAAGAAAATGAGAAGGCTGGCAAAAGTACTGGAGGTCTGGGTTCAAGGAAGCGCTTTAATTTGTGGGCCTTTGGAATTAAAATCAGTATGCACGGCTCATTGTACAAAAATAGGAGCATGAATATAAGAAAAAAATGCCACTGTTCTCTGGCTGGGCAAAACAAACAGCGTCTATGGAGTCTGAAAATGCTTCAGAGCAGAAGCAAACATTCAGAGGAAGTCTCCAAAGAGAGTCAAAGTAAATATTAAAAGTTCTTTTGGCTTGGAAGCTATGACTGTCCTGAGAGGTTATATACAGACCTTGCTTGTTTATCTAAGGACATTTGTGAGCCAGGCAGAGCTGCCAAGTTACAAGACTAAAACAGGCTTTTAACCTTCAACAGGTTAAATAAAAGCAAAAGTAAGCACAGGTAGAACAAAGCATCAGAGCCACTCCTTCTTCTGGAAGTTTTCCACCTTCCTGCAGAGAAAGAGCAGAATTGCACATCTGCAGATAAAAACCCAGGGGCGCCCATAGGAGTTGGGATTGAAGAAAATAAAAGTGTCGTACCTTGCCAGGTATGGTATATACACAGATCGGTAGGGAGTGCTGTTGATTTGTTTTTCCCATGTTCAAGGGAGGGGACATTTCCAAACAGGATTGGTCTGTGTAGTCTTAGCTTTGAATTTTTCAACTTTCTTGCTTGCACTCACAAGCTTTTTATCTACGCTCTAATCTGTGGTCCACATTGCTATTGATACTGTAACCATTTTGTTGAGCATCTGGGGTCTAAGAAGGTGTGGGCATAAGTGGGAGCCATAGCTTCCATCTTTTGGCTCCCTGGCACCTGCACGAATAATCTTGGTCCCTGATCCTACCTCTAGGACAGAGCAGGGCATACGTTAGCCAGGGTAAGAAGAGAAGCAGGGCCTTGAGCAAGGTGGAATGAATGTGAGAAATGGAATAGCTGGGTCGTCTGGATCAGAGCAGGCTGAAGACCTGTCACGGGGCCCAGCAGCTGAGAGAGGCCATTGGGATCACCTGATTTGAAATCCCACCTGATGCAGGGATCCTCCGCTCAAGATTCCTGATCAGTGGTTAGCCAGCCTCTGCTTGGAAACTTCAAAGATCTTTCCGGCAGACACAGAGTTGCAGCACTCAGACCCCTGTCAAGGACGGATTTAGCAACCCAGCATCAAGGAATGTGGTTAGCTGCTAACCTGAAGCTGTTAGTGCCTTCAGAGTCTGCCTGGGCTTTTGAGCTGAGATCAGTCCCCTCTGGCAGCCCCCAGCCAATGGCTGAGCAAGGTGGTGGTACAACGTCCTGTCCATTCCTGCCCGATGTGGGACTCCTCTCTCAGGCAATTTTTGCTTTGGAGCTTCACGTTGGCCTGGCAGACTTAATCTGACCTGTATCACAGTCTGAACGCTGTAGTGTCCAATCTTGCTTTCTCTCCTTTTCCTTTCCCAGGTGTTACTCCTCAATAAGCCTTAATACATGAAGCGCAGGGGATTTTTTTAGGGTATAAAACTATTCCATATGATACTGTAATGGTGGGGACATAACACTACACATTTGTCAAAACCTATAGAACTTTACGGGGCAAAAAAGTGAAACTTAATGTGTGCAAATTAAAGAAAAAATATTTAGGAGACCAGGGAATCCCAGGATGGAATGCAGACTGTGACAAAACAACCTAACTGTATTGCAAATGTGTGAAACAAGTCCACTGGAGGGGATGTGGGGGGAAAGATGCTGACCTAACTAACTTTGGAAATGAATGGAGTCTGTAAAACTGAAGGCAAAGGAAACTGCACAAGCAGTGTTCTCTAGCTGATAAAGTTGTTCCCATGGGTGTACGTGTTAACACGCCTAATACCGCTATACACGTATGTCTCAATTGAACAATGAAGTAAGTGGATGGCAGATGGTGGGAGCCAGGTTTCTCACTGTCGGAGTGGGGAGTTATAGATGAGCAAAGGGAGGTCTAGAAAGATCCATGGGGTCATGGTTTGGAGTTGGAGACATCAGTGTGAATTCATGTTCTGCTGAATATAGATTCGTATGGTCACATATAGAAATATTTATAAATGTGTGTGTATACTCAGGTATACTTCTTATTGAAGTATAATTGATTTACAATGTTGTGTTACTTTCTGCTGTACAGCAAAGTGATTCAGCTATACATATATACACATTCTTTTTTATATTCTTTTCCATTAGGGTTCATCACAAGATACTGGATATAGTTCCCTGTGCTATACAGTAGGACCTTGTTGTTTATCCATCCTATATGTAATAGTTTACATCTGCTAATCCCAAACTCCCAATTGTAGGATTCAACTCTTGAGTCAAGAAACCTCCACATACATAATGTCGGCAGGCTGGGCCCTTCCACAACTTTGGTGTCCCCTTCCATCACCCCTGCTGCCATTTCGTCTCCCACAGTGTTTTGTCTGGTGACTAATCTGTTGGCTTGAGAATATGGGAATGCCACAGTGACCACCAGCTGCCAGGCCCGAGGATAAGAGAATTAGAGAGTCGGGGGGGCTGAAAGGCGTCTTCAGCAATACATGTCCCTCAAAGACTGGGCAATGCTTCTGTCAAGCACGGGGATGTCAATAAGTGTGTAGAGTTTTGCAGTTCCGTGTGTAGAGAGATTGGAGGTCGCCACTCTGTCCTACCAACAAGTAAAAAGATAAACGGACTGAAAAATCAACAACTCCTCTGGGATTCGTAAGAGAGGGGAGGAAAGAGAGCAAACCACTGCAGCCAGATTGGAGCGGCATACAGGTGAATGCAGGAAGTCACTGCTGAGCGGAGCAGAGACTCACAACCAGAACCACGGTGGAAACCATGCTGGGGTAAACTGCAATTGATGAATTGCTGGGGGCTCAGTGTGGACAGCTCTGAAGGTTTCAAACTCCAGGGAGACCCAGAATTTTGAGATTTACTCCCAGGAGCTAGACCAGATTCCCACAGAGAAAAATCCCCTTGGGCTTCTGGCAAGGGGAGAGGGAAAGAAACCATTTGAAACATGCCAGAGCATTCCATTTATCTTCTTCTTTTTAAAATTTTTATTTCATACTGGAGTCTAGTCGATTAAGAGTGTTGTGTTAGTTTCAGGTGTACAGCAAATTGATTCAGTCACACATATACATGTATCTATTCTTTTTCAAATTCTTTTCCCACTTAGGTTGTTACAGAATATTGATCAGAGTTCCCTGTGCTGTACAGTAGGTCCTTGCTGGTCATCCTTTTTAAATATAGCAGTGTGTATATGTTAATCCCAAACTCCCAATTTATCCCTCCCCCACCTTTCCCTTTTGTTAACCGTAGATTGTTTTCTAAGTCTGTGAGTCTGCCCAGGAAATTAGTTAACCAGAGCCTAACCTGCTGGGGTACCATCAAAGCCTAACTGACCTGGAAAGGGAAAGACTCAACTCCAGCCCACGGCAGCCATCCTCTCTGAGAGACGCTGGAGGGAGCATGGCCCTGGCAACACCTTCATTTCTGCCCAGTGATGCTGAGGTAGGACCACGGGCCTCCAGAACTGTTAGAGAATAAATGCCTATTGTTTTAAGCCTCGAAGTTCATGGTCATTTCTCAAAATAGCCTCAGGAAACAAATACACCCTCTTGCTAAATTTCATCCTCCTGTCATATAGACTTTCCTTTCTCTAATAAACAAACCCTCTTGTATCTGTCAGGACCCTGGCAGGTAACACTCTCCAATTCGAGAGTTTAATAAAGGGACGGTTTACAAAGGCCTGAGTAGAGTTGGGGACAAGAGAAAGTGCAGTTCTCCAGAGCTGTACAGTCGGGGAGACACTGTTGGAGCCCTAGGCCTGAGGGTCAGAGAGACAGAAGGGCCGTCTGACAGGAGTGTGGCCTTCAGTCAGGGGAGACACCAGCCCACGCAATGCAGCACGAAAGGACCAAGGGGAATAAGTACCTTTGTGTCCCTCTGACCTCCTTCCTGAGGCCTCCATTGGCTGAACCTAAACTATATAGGAGCCAAATGCAAGGTAACTATTCAGGTCAGCCTGCTGGACACAGAGGAGAGTGAAGGGTGGGGAGGGGATTTAGGGGCCAATGGACATAGCCAGCACCCGAGAAATTGTAACTACCCCTACCAGATCACCCACATAGCAGACTGGTTTCGTGGACCCAAGCTTTATGGCCTTGGCCAAGTCACCACTCCCCTAGGTATCGGTCCCCTCATCTGTAAAATGAAGGGTTTAGACCAGAAAGCCTCTGAGATCCCTCTCAAGCCTTACACTCATTATTCCAGAAGCAGACTGAATGCCTTCAGGCTAAGACTGATCCCTGCCTGGAGCCCCAGCAGCTGTTTACTTACTAAGGTCTCTTTTCCTTGACGCCCACCGGGTGTCTCTGCAGGGATGGGCAGCGAGGGCCACTGAGCCACTCCCAGAAAAGGAGCAGGGCCCGCGCTCGCTCAGGGATGCTGGAGAAGGAAACCTGAGGCAGGAAAACCACACGGGGCTCTGGACCACCAGCAGCGAGAGGCCATGAGGCCACAGAGAAGCTGTCCCTCAGCCAGCGGGAGGGGTCAGCAGCCCGGGGCACGCCTGCTAGCTCCTGAAAAAAACTCCAGGGACCCCAGCCCCCCACGGCAGCTAGAGCAGCCCTCAGGCTGGCCCAGAACTCGGGCTGGCAGGCCCAATGCAGAGGTGGCTGCCAGCCACCACACAGCTGCTAATGATTAGCCAGAAAGTCAAACCGTGGAAAGTTCCAAGGGTCCAGGAAAGCCCCACATGGACCAGTGAACATACACCGAGCCTTCCCCTGCTGCCTGGGGACATTGTGTTCGGTACTGTGTCTGCTTTTTCAGGGACTTCTGTCTGCTTCTGTCCCATGGAACCTCCTTTTGAAAATAGAGGTGAAGCTAGGAGCCCCTCCAGGGCCGAAAGTGCAGAAGGTGTAATCTCCCCATTCTCATGTATCTTGGGTGGCCTGGGAGATACAAGGGATTCCTCCTTTTCCCCTAACCCTACCCTTAGCCATTAAACTAGGTCCCTCCATAACTACAGGTAGGCCCCACGTGAGCCTTAGTTTATCGTGTATGAAGGACCTATATTCCAAAATCCTTAAAAACCTCCCCAAACTGCTCATTGATTCCTAAATTCCATTATCATCTTGTCTCCAGCAAAAAAAAAATGATTCTTGTTGTAAACACACCCACACGTGGGCGATGTGTGCTTCAACGTTGTTCGGTGAATTAAGGGGCTGAAATCCTAACCAGAGATGGGGAAGGAAGGGGTCTGGATGTCGGAGGCTGAGAAAGTGGGTGGAAGAAGGGCCTCTACGAAAGAGAGACACAGAGAGAGACGGAGAGAGAGCGCTCTGGGCACCAAGGAAAGACATCACGCTTCATGCCACTGCCTGGAGCTGTCCCGGTTGAGTCGGTGCTATAAAGATTTGGAGAATTCAGATAAGCAGCTTCTGTATCCAGTAACACATGAAAACCTTGTGACCTGGACCCCAGACACTC
The DNA here is from genome assembly GCF_963924675.1 of Phocoena phocoena. Classification (NCBI taxonomy): domain Eukaryota; kingdom Metazoa; phylum Chordata; class Mammalia; order Artiodactyla; family Phocoenidae; genus Phocoena; species Phocoena phocoena. Next base: position 6,429,358 of record NC_089239.1, read on the forward strand.
ACAAAGGAGCTTGTCTTTCCAGACTGGAGCAGGAAACAACTGGGGAGCTGGCTAGCGGGTACCTGGGGAGTCTCCCTCCTCCAAAATGCTCACCTACGTGCTGCCACAGTGACAGCTAAGTCTCCCACTGGAGATGTATATCAATTCACTTATTAGTCACTTTTCAACGGTCTGCTGAAAGTCAAGCACTGGTCAAAGGAGGGTTGGATGGACAGCAAATAAGAGGATCCATTTTAAATATGGGATACAGAGGGGATTAGGTGCTGAGATCCCTGCAGAAAAGGAGGGACAAATCCCTGGAGACAGTGGGCCTCTCGGAGTGCACGGAGAAAGGTTAAGAAGACAGCCTGCTTCACGAGGTTACCCACGCCTGGCCGCCTGACCCAGTCTGCTGGCTTGGATACAGCTGCACTGGGCCTCTGCTGTCAGGTGCCCTTTACATCTTCTGACCCCTGCTCTCCAAATGCCTAAGAGGGCTGTGAGTTACTCCACCCCCTTCCAAATACAGCCCTCCTCAGACAGATAGAAAGGGCTTAAATCAGGGAGGATTAGATTTACCCTAAGGTAAGAGTTAAGCACCCATACCCAAGCCAGACATACTGAGGTAGAATCCCTACCCTCGCACTTAGCAGCTGTGTGCTTTTTTGCATATTATTTCCTTCTCTAAGGCTTGTTATCCTTATTTGCAAACTGGGGATAATAGTAGTACTGTTGCCCCTGGAACAACACAGGGGGTTAGGGATCACCACCCTCCACAGAGTCAGCCCTCCGTATCCGAGATTCCGCATCCGTGGATTCAACCAACCTCAGGTTGGGTAGTTTTTTCAATAGATACTTAAATACTGTATGTATTTATTGAAAAAAATTCCTCTTATAAGTAGACACACGCAGCTCAAACCCATGTTATTCAAGGATCAACTGTACTCACCTGATGGCAGACATGGGGGTTAAACAAGTGAGATAGTACATATGAAGCACTTAGCACAATGCCTGACTCATAGTAAGTGCTCAATAAACAACCACCTCTCATTTATTTCTTGCATACTTTTGCTTCCAGTAACAGTCGGCAAATGGATGCATGCTCCTCTCAAAATCATTGCAAATTTAGTCTAGACTTAGGCGGTGCTCACGGATTTGTTCTCTGAAAAAGCCACAAAATTCTTTTATAAGTCACGAGCCCTTCCTGGTTTGTTTTTTTTTTTATCAGCTATATTTAGCTCTTATATTTAATATCTCAGCTTGAAATCTTAAAGTCATCCTTCCAAAAGTACAAGTGGTTCAGCCAATGGCATTTACAAGCAAGCTTTTTTTTTTGTTTTTTGTTTTGGAAATAACAATAGGTCAGAAGTGGGACTCATTTCCATAACTACAAAGATAAATAAGTTAAACTTCATTTAATCAGAGGGTCCAATTTGGCAAGTCCAATCCTGAAGACTAGTTGTTTCAGTTTTATTAAACTTCTAAGAGAACATCTAAGCTTTTTCTCGTAGGTCTTAAGCTGTCTCTCAGGGACTCTGGATCCTTCCAGGCTGGGGTCCAGGCACAACCGTCCCATCCCCAGCTCACAGGTGACATTGCTGGTGTCCATTTTTCAATCTCAAACACTAGTTACTTCTTATTTCCAGCCTGCCACCCAACTACTTGCCTAAGGTTAAACCAACCTCTTTTACACATAATAACATATTTATTGAGTGCTTACTATGTGCCAGACACAGCTCTAAATGCCTTATGTGGACTGAGTTATTTCATCATAATATCGTTATGATATAGGTGCGGTTATTATCATCCCTCTACATGGAAATTCGCCGAAGATGATCTAGCTAATATGGGGCAGAGCAAGGATTTGAGCCCGGGGAGTCTGGCAATAGAGCTGGCTCTTTCCCACTAAACCATGTCACCTCTCATAGGACAGGTGACGCTCCCAGGGCCACAGCTTGGACAAGAATTCCGACTCTACTTTTTCACAGCAGCACTCTTCCGCCATGGAACGTCCTGTCCTGGCCCCGTTCCTCCCAGCCTGTTCTCAGGGCCCATCCTTTGCCAAAAATATGAAAGAAACACACAACAACATCCCTCTTACCTCTGTCAAATGGGACTGCAAAAATATTCCAGGTGGGGTGGATCAGGCTTGGGGGAGGGGCTCCAATCCCACCTTCATCACTAACTGGCTGGGTGCCCTTGGTGAGGTGATGTAAGCCTTTACCTTCACGCTGCTCACCAGCAGAGTGGGGAACAGGCTGAAACTGCCTTCCAGGGCTTTCGTGGGGATTACCTGAGCATATCTGCGTAATGTGCTCCGCACAGCGCCAGGCTCAGAAAGGAAGCTGTCGTTGTTAAGGTAGATGAATCATAGCTATTATGAGTATCAATCAGGCGGTCCATCACTGTGAGCAGAACTGAGAAGGACACCGAGAAGACTCAGAGAGAGGCCAGGTTGTAATAATATAAGCTCTCTGGGGCCCCGCCCCTTGTCTGTCCCTGCACCTGAGGACCGGCTGCCTGGGACAGAAGGGCTCACCTCCCGAGCCCGCTTGGCACACACCTCCTGTGGGTTCCCCGGAGTGGGAGATGGTCACTAAGTAGAAGGTGATGGGGAGGGCCAAGTGAGAGCCCAGACAGGGCCCAGCAGGAAATCCCTCCATAAATCAACTCCGGTCCGTAAGCAGTCAGTTTCTCCCTAGACACGACATTACCTGTCCCAGGTAAGCAGTTCTGAACATTGTTTTCAAAACTTTCTTTCAGACGGGCACCCCTACACGTAATCAGGTAAAGATGGAGCTGCTTTGTCGGGAGTGGAAAGAGGAGGCTCCTGGAGCATCCACAGCTGCTTTGTTGAACTCCTGCCCTAAGGGGACCCTGCGACCCTTCTGAAGGGCAATGAGGTCCCTCAACCACAGGTTGAGAAACATTTTCTAAGAGAGACAAATACATAGTCGTCCCTTGGTTCCCCCCACCCCCCCGCCCCGGGATTGGTTCCAGGATGCCTGCGGACACCAAAATCCACTGATGCTCAAGTCCCTTCTATAAAATGGCATAGTACTTGCATATAACCTACACACATCCTCCCTTATACTTTAAATCATCTCTAAATTACTTATAAAACCTAATACAAGGGAAGTGCCATGCAAGTAGTTGTAAATACAATGTAAATGCTATGTAAATAATTGCAGTGCAGGGGCTTCCCTGGTGGCGCAGTGGTTGAGAGTCCGCCTGCCGATGCAGAGGACACGGGTTCATGCCCCGGTCCGGGAAGATCCCACATGCCGCGGAGCGGCTGGGCCCGTGAGCCATGGCCACTGAGCCTGTGCGTCCGGAGCCTGTGCTCCGCAACAGGAAAGGCCACAACAGTGAGAGGCCCGCGTACCACAAAAAAAAGATAATAATAATAATTGCAGTGCAAATTCAAGTTTTGCTTTGGGGAACTTTCTGGAATTTTTTTTGGGGGGGCGGGTGTTTGTTCCGAGGTTGGTTGAATCCAGAATACAGAACGTGTATACGACACGAACCCTGCCCTTAGCGAGCTTAGAGTCTAGTGAACTGGTGGCTACAGGCTTGTACTGGCCGGCAAGTGAACCCCAATGTCCATCGTTAAGGTACAAATCCTAACAAGGCACTATTGCTACCTCCTACAGAACCCTGAGGCTTTTCAGTTGCAAGAGATCCCTCCACATTTACAACGCACACAGTAGGGTCTGGGAAGAGCATGCCTACATTTTGACCTGCTTCAGTAAAATAATCTTTAAAATTAATCTATCTCTCACAACACCTCTGTGAGGTGTGGTTATTATTGTCTCACTTTGCAGATGAGGAAACTGAGGCTGAGGACATTTAACTTGTCCAAAATCACCCAGCTAGGCAATGAGGGAACCAAGGGTCAAACCCCAATCTTGGTTTCAGAACATCGCATCCTGGACTTAGTATAGATCCCTCCTCTGCACTCACTACTTGTGTCTCCAGCCTCAGTTTCCTCATCTGTAAAATGGGGATGATGATGATGATGACACCTGCCACCTTTACAATGGTGCTTGGCACACAGCCAGTGCTCAGCTAGAGTTAGTAACTGTCTTGGGATCACCAAGTAATAGGTTATGACTCATTTGTCCAATTCACTCTCTCATTTATTTACCTTGTTAGAGAACAGTGCAAGGCAGTATGTGGATAAGGAGCAAAATGAGTGCTACAGAGAAGTAAAAAGCCATAGGAATTCAGAGGAAGGGCATTTGAAATTCTTCATTTATGACTGCTTCATAAAATTTTGAGCACTCCTTGTGCAGAAGCCATGCTGAGTTCTCTGGGTCAGTCCAATGTCAGCGCGTGTTGGCAAGGCTAACTTCTCAGTGACCAGCTGCTGGGGCAATTCCCTAACAAGCCACATGCAGCCTTCCAGGTAGACCAGTTAGCTCTGCCACAGACATCTAAGTATCCAGGGACACCTGGGCTCTGCCCATAAGCGCACAGCACTGGGGCCATGTGCCACATCCCCCGACCTGAGAAACAGCTCAAGTTGTGTGTCCCCATGACAGTTGGAGGGGGAGAAGGGGGAAGCATGGCGGACCAGGAGGACACACCACCCAGGTCCTGGGAAACAGCTGGACCCCAGCTCATCAAGGCGAAGATACCTTTTCCTTGCACAGGCACGTGGGTCATTCCTCTCTGAATCTATTCAGAGAGGAATGTATTTATGAATGCTCCTCCTTGACATTGCAAGACTCCCTCCCCACGACCTCTCTTTCCAAGAAAAGAAAGCAAAAGAAAAAAGAAATCAGGGAATTCCCAGAATTCTGCCCTAACACTTTCCACACCAGACAAACAACACGTGCTTCCAGAGACCCAAGAATTAAAGTAAAATTTGGAAAGGGAGAGGGAAAAGAAATGCCCAACCTCCCTGGAGTTCACTCACCCACCACACACCCCCATCAACCAGAAAACGACCCCAGCCCAAGGCTTAAAGCTCAAGGGCCCCGCTTTGCTCAATAAATGCCAAACGACCCCAGAACACCCAGCCCCTGTTCCTACCTCGTCGGTGGTGCTCCCCGGGTCTCCTCTCTCCCTTTGGCGTCACCTGCTACAGCGGATCCATCATCTTTGCTTAGGAAGCCGAGCGCCGCTGGTCTGGGAGGGGTTCCGTGGAAGGAAGGGGAGGGCGGGCTGAGATCACCGACGTGGGGAAGGGTGGGTCTCCGAACCAAACGCTTGGTTCGAGGGAAAAGGATGTTTTGTAAGTTCTGGCTTGAATGTCCAGGGGCAGAACAGGAAATGTCCACTAGGGCTGGGAGCCCCAGGGAGAAATTGGCTGCTGTCTCCCTTCAGAGGGAGCTTCCCGAGGGCTCTCCACTGCGGCCCCGTCTGGAATTTAAAGCTCCGTCTGAATCCTTTTCCCGCTTACTCTTTCCTCCGGCACTTTTTTTTTCTTTCCTTAATGGAACGTCGGCTTCATTCCTGACATGCTGGAAAAGTTTTCCTCGGCCTAAACTTGGCTCAGGAACACTCTCCCCTTGTGAGAGAATTTCTCCTGTTACACAGTTCAGCTTTAAGAAAAAAAGAGAGACAGAGAGTCCTTTTTGTTTTGCCAACTTTTGTACTAGGGACATTTTTGATGGATTTTTTTCCCCCTGAACCTCTGGATTCCGAGAAATATACACACCCACATCCCTCTTGACCTGTTTTTGGTTAATGTTGTTTTTTTTTTGGTTGCGCCAGGTCTTAGTTGAAGCACGTGGGCTCCTTAGTTGCGGCATTCATGTGGGATCTAGTTCCCTGTCCAGGGATCAAACCTGGGCCCCCTGCATTGGGAGCGTAGAGTCTTAACCACTAGACCACCAGGGAAGTCCCCTTGACTTTTTTTCCCTCCCCTTCTAATTGAAAAGTAACAATAATAATTGGTGAAAGATGGCAGAGAAAATGTCCTTAGGTTGTGGGCTCATGGGGTCCTGCCTGGGTCAGCCTTCCCCGGGCACACACCTCTGCCCACAGCACAATGTGTGTGCTGTGTGGCAGAGAGGGGTAGAGATCGTCTTCCAGGCCTTCTCTTCGTTCTAGGTATTTCTATGACGGAAGTACAGGAATGGGTTATCTTTCCCAAATGGGGTCTGGTTCCAACTACAAACTCTGCCTCCTCAGCCCCCCAGGGATGAAGTGAGAAGATTCCTAGCTGTGATTCTTGGAGGCACTGGGTAGGGGATGCATGGGGGTGAGAAGGCATCCTGAGATTCAGTTGTTGGCGGTCCCTTGGAGGGCAGCATGTCTGTGAACTGTCAAATGCCACCACAGATTGGGAAGCTTTGGGGTCCTCGTTGACCCCTGCAATAAAACTTGGTGGTTCTCACAAGAACTAGTTGGAGGATTGTTCCACAAACAGGAAATGAGAACATCCCCTTTGTTCTATTTATTGAAAGAGGGTAGGTAAGAAACAAATGAATAGTGTAAGCAAGATTGTAACAAAAAAACTTTGGGCCGATTGGCTAGGTTAGAAAGTTTCAGATGTTTTGGAAGTCTCCTTGAGTTTACAGAAATTATACGGTCTATACACATAATAGGCTGAGGCTAACAATTTTTAGATCATTGAGTTGATGTACTGATTACATACTATTTTTATCTAGTTAGTGAAGTGAAACTGAGCTAGGTGACATTTTTGTGTTCCAGCTTGAGGCTGGTACCTGAACTTGAAAGGAATTGACACGCATTTATATTCTGAAATTTAGAGAGTATCATTTTGAACATGTTTTACTGCGGAGATAATCATAACAAAATCTAACCCATCATTAAAAGTATTTAATTAGATGCCTATTCTATTTTTAGACATATTTAAGCATGATAGTATCACAAACACAGAACTCCCTCACTTGGTTTTTTATCCCCAAACGATCTCAAGAATGACACTCTGAAGAAAGGTCAACAGATTGAGTCTATTTGATATCTAAATAATAAACAAAGTGTGTTTTTGAAAGATCGATCCTGCCCCCAATTGAGGGCAAAAGTCTAACTCCGTGGACTTGCAGAGCATGAAGCCAGGTAGGCACAGCTCACCGTGGGGATGTAGGGATGCTGCCAGGCAAGACTGAGGGAATGGCACTTCTGATGCTCTTCCTGAGAGCCAAAGTCACTAGATTAGTCACGTGCTTTTCAACTAGCTGCTTTGCAGTATTCACAATAGCCAAAACAAGGAAACAACTTAAATGTCCACCTACAGAGGAATGGATAAAGAAGACGTGGCACATATATACAATGGAATACTACTCAGCCATAAAAAAGAATGAAATAATGCCATTTGCAGGAACATGGATGCAACTAGAGATGATCATACTAAGTGAAGTAAGTCAGAAAGAGAAAGACAAATACCATATGATATCACTTATATGTGGAATCTAAAATATGGCACAAATGAACTTATCTACAAAACAGAAACAGACTCACAGACACAGAGAACAGACTTGTGTTTGCCAAGGGGGGGCAGGGATGGAGTGGGAGTTTGGGATTAGCAGATGTAAACTATTATATATAGGATGGATAAACAGCAGGGTCCCACTGTGTAGCACAGGGAACTATATTCAGTATCCTGTGATGAACCATAACAGAAAAGGATATATAAAAAAAGAATGTCTATGTGTGTATAACTGAGTCATTTTGCTGTACAGCAGAGATGGGCATAAGATTGTAAATCAATTATACTTCAATTAAAAGAATAACATTTTAAAAATAAATTGATATCATGAATGTAGATACAGGTATAATGACCTCACATTGGGCAGCAGGAGACAGAGCTGAAGTGAGATGAAAACCCAGTCTTTTCAAGGTTAAATCTAGTCGATATTTCACAGAAGGTCAAAGCTTAGACGGTTGAGGAGCCATCCTGAATTTAAGTAGCGGCACAGCGTCAGTTGAGTGCCTAGGGTGTGTCTCAGGCCTGTCTGAAGCCTCCCCATATAGAAAGCAATTTGACACAACTCTGAAAGGTGTTGTTACTTTCATTGTACAGAAGGGGAGCTGGTTTCTGAGAACTACGTTTTGCAATTTTACTTGGCAGTGTCAAGATTGTTCATGATTTGAGTTTTTTCCAAAGATTCATTTTCCTGATGCTGCCTGTCTATTCCTCCAACTCTCTACTATGTTCCATGTTAGAATTGCAAATATCATCCATTCCTTCATTCCAGTCAATAAACGTTTACTGAACATTTATGTACAGAGTACTGGGCCAGGAGTTGAATGCCTCAAACTCTGCCCTGGGGGTGTTTGTATTTAGTAGGGGATGGAAATAAACATACCCGTATCATTTGATGCAGCAATTCCCCTCCTAGGTATATACGCAAGAGAACTGAAAACTACATCCTTACAAAAACCTGTACACGAATGTTTGTAGTAGCGCTCTGCACTATAGCTGCTGGTGAAAACAACCAAAGGCCCATTAACTGATGAGCGTATAAACAAAATGTGATAAAGCCATACAATAGACTATTACTCAGCCATGAAAAGAAATGAAGTACCGACGCATACTACAGCATGGATGAACTTTGAATACATCATGCTAAGTGAAAGAAGCTGGTCACAAAACACCACATATGATATGATTCCATTTGTCCTCAAGGTCCAGAATGGGCAACTCCTAAAAGACAGGAAGTAGATTAGTGGTTGCCAAGGGTGACGGTGGAGCAGGGCATGGGAGGTTGTTAGTTAAAGGGTACGGGGTTTCTTTGGGGAATGATGAAAATGTTCTAAAATTGATTGTGGCAATGATTGCACAACTTTGTAAATATACTAAAACTCACTGAATTGTATACTCTAAGTAGGTGACTTTATGGTATGTAAATTATATCTAAATAAAGCTGTTGCAAAAAATAATACACGTACCTGAAAAGATAACTATTTCTTGTTTGTTTTGTGACCTACCCCAAATTCTAAAGTGCCATAGTCTATGTACAGTTTCTTGTTTCCTTGGGTAACTCATTCTGAGGTTTTATTTTGAGAAATTCAAGACATTGAGAAAAGATGATGTGGGAAATTCAAGGAAGGAATCATTTCTTAGAGGAACAATTTATTCTGAATATTATTTGATAATCTTCCTTCTTTAGGGAAATAAATATCCCCAAACTCTCTCCATCCTGCCCTCTACCAAACTTCATATTCAAGAAAGAATTTTGAAAGTAGAATTACCTGAGATTTAGGAGCCTGACAACGATTCCTGTATGTGCATTTAATTGATGAACAAATTTGGGGGTGTTTTAAGTTAATGAAATAAATTCACTCTCATTTTTCATCTCTCAAAAATGATCAAACTCCTACTATATTGCAGGTAGCCTGAAATGTACAGGAGCTATGAGTCTGGCTGAGGAAACAAGCAAACAAAGTAACGTAGTGGGCAGTTCCAGGTGCTATAAGAGAAGATACAGTAGGATAAGGGCCCAGCGAAAGCAGAGAGTGTATGGCGTGGGGAATGGCTGGAGAGGCAGGTGTGGTTAAAAGGAGGCCTATGGAGTCGCTTCTGTAATGGGGACCACTGAAAAGTCTGAAGAAGGAGGGTGTCATGTTTCAGAAGAAGTACTGCAATCACTGAGAACGGTGAAAACGGTCCAGAATTTCTGGCAATTGGGTGAAACGGGTTTCATTATTATTACTGTTGTGGTTGTTTTGTTTTGTTTTGAAAGAGGGATTACACAGAGGTAATTTAGTAGCAGCTTTCTGCTCCCTGAAATGTGGCATGCATGGTTACAGAGGGAAAGCCAATTCCACTGCCCTTTATAGAGGCCACCACCAGGCCAGTAAACGTCATTCTCTGGGTGAGTCAGATGTCATTCTCAGATACGTCCAGTAGATGGAGGCATTGCTGTTCCAGAAAGAAAACTCTTTTTTCCAAACTTGGTCTCCGAATTACTGGGGCTGCTGAGGATCCACAGGGTCTGCCTTTTACTCCTTTTTGCATTGGGCGGCAGACCAGGCAAGGAGCCCAGAAGGTGCCATAGAACGTGGGTTTTGGAGCTGGACACAGTCGTGTCCCTAATCCTGACTCCCCTTTCTGATTAGAGTGACTCTGGGAATCTCTGTTGCCTCATCCAAAAAGTGAGGATTTCACCGGTCCACACTCTTTTGTCCACATTTCCAAACTCCCACATTCTGAAAACCAGAAGCGTTTTGCAACTCACTTGGCAGCAAGACCTGACCTAAGCTGACTTGAGGTTATGTATTTTACTACTTAATGTGAATTTTCTCATACTACACGGCAGAAAGGGTTCATGTGTTTGATTCTAAGGTGCCCCTCCCACCCAGGGAGGGTTTGCTATCATAAAACGTATATTATGTCGTATTACTGTTCCAAAATCTTAGAAAAAAAAAAATCAGAATCCTGAAGCACTCCTGGCTTTTGGGTAAAAGATTGTGGATTGGCAGTACTGACAGCAAGGGTGTCGTGAGGATAAAGGTTGGTGACTCGTCTGAAGCATCTAGCACACAAACCCCGCTAGGGCTCTTCTCTCTCCAACCCCAGCCAATCAGAATTGGGGTCTGACACATGAGAGAAAGGGGAAGAGGCACAAAGCAAAGAATCCCACTGATGCATTCATTCATTCATTCATTCATATAACACACACACACACACACACACACACACACAAGAAATTAAGCACCTACTAGGTGCCAGATACCTTGTGATTAATGGGCTTAAGGTCTTCTGCTGAGCCTATGCCTTCCACAGGGGTTGTCTTGGTTGGACTCCACGCATGACTCAGGCTGGTGGGAAAGAGAGTCACTGGGGGAGGCAAAGGTAAGATACAGAAGGAGGTGGAGGCACCAGGTGCTCCCAAGAGAGAAGAGAAAGACCCTGTTCCTCGACTCAGCCCGCTCTGGGGCTGCCTTTTCCACCAATCCCTAAACTTTTAATACTATCCTTGCTGTTCACTCCGAAGATTTCTCTTGGTTAAGCTTCCGCCCTGGAGGAGGAGACATTTCTTGGCCCTGGAGCAAATAGCGTGAAGGCCTGGGCATCTCACTCCGCTTCAGATTCAAGCGCCAGTATCGTGGAGTGACAGTCCCTGGCCCTGCCCACTTCTCCATCCCGTCCACACTTCTGCCTCCGCGCTCTGACACCGGGCTCCACGGTATCAAGTACTGGTAATTTTTCGAACGTGCCAAGTTCTGCCTTCCTTCTTGGCCTTTGCACACGCTGTTCCCTTTTCCTGAAACCGCCTTCAGCACTCTTCCCTTCTCTCCTGTTTAACTCCTGTTACTTCCTCCGTACAGCCCAGGGCTCAATACCTACCTTCTTTGCTGTCAGTGTTGGGCCATCCCACGGGACCCTGGGCACACTGCCATCACAGCTCCGAACCGAACGCACTGCATTGGAATTGTCAATGTCAGCATGTCCTCCACCCCCATGCCATCTACCACACACAGATGCTGGCAGCACCTTTATTTTTTAAAAATTTTTAATAGATCTTTATTAGAGTATAATTGCTTCACCATACTGTATCAGTTTCTGTTGTACAACAAAGTGAATCAACCATATGAAGACACGCCCCCGTTCTTCTTTGTATCCTTGGTACCCGCTGAGCTGGCCGCTGGAATGTTGGTCGATTGAATGAATGGCAGTGGAGATCGATGCTACTGTATTTATGAAAAGAGCTTTGAGCTCTTGGGAGGTATGATAAGGTCATATAGAGCAGAAAATGGCGTGAGTCTGCAGTCACTGCAAGAAGAAATCTGAGACCTATTTTGATGCCAGGTCCTCACCCTGCATGACCCCTTGCTTCATCCCAGGGACAGAGACCCTACTTGTGGGAAGCACCCTGGGCCGGAAGTCCCAGAGCCTGGGCTCGAGGTCCACATCCATCACCAACCAGCTGTGTGATCATATCATGGACCATCACATAGCAGCTTACCCTCTGCTTCCCTTATCAGGGCAACTAAGAGCCAGAGCAGCTGCTCCATAAAGGTTCCTTCTTGTACTCATATTGTATGGCTTTATTTTGAGTGCATAGCACTGTGGGTTCATAAACACGTGGTGACATCTAACCAAATTCATTAATTCAAAAAAATAGCACGTCTGGGTGAATGTGCAACCCCTTGGTGTACAGAGACAAGGATTTGGGGGTGAGGATGCTAGTGTGAGTGGTGGCCAGTTGGAAGTCTGCCCCGCAAACACCTCTACCTTTACAGATTGATTCTTCTTCTGTCTTCGGAAAGTCTCCTTTTAAAATTCGAATACTTTGGGGTCCTACATAGTCACCTTAAAATCATAGAATTTTGAGGTTGGAAAGGAGTTTAGTGGATAATGGCTCCGTTATCCCATCAAAACCTGGGACAGGTTGATGGGACAGGCTCTGACTGGCACCTGGGTCACAAGCCCCAGTGAGACCTGCAAGCTGTTGATAGGAATGTAAGAAGGAACAGTAGTGGGACTTCCCTGGTGGTCCAATGGTTAAGACTCTGTGCTCCCAATGCAGGGGGCACAGATTCGATCCCTGGTCGGGAAACTAATATCCCATATGCTGCATGGTGTGGCCAAAAACAAAAAAAGAAGGTACAGTAGTAAAATTGCCCCTACCTTCTAGGCTTCCCTCCACCACACACCAGTTGCTCAAACCAAAGCCCTAGAAATCATTCCCTCTTTTCTCCACCCCAATACTCGATCCATCAGTAGATTCTATATTTGAATTCCTTCAAATGTATCCCCAGTCTGACCACTCTCACCAACTCCACTGCTGACACGCAAGTCAAAGGCACTCTCATTTGCTAGGACTAATGCAGCAGCCTGCCAGTCAGCGCCCTGCCTCTACTCTCGTTCCCCCAGACATCACTCTCTGTACAGCAGCCAGACACATCTTCTCCCGCTTAAAGCCCTCACCTGGCTTCCCACTGCCAGTATAGGAAGATCCGAACCCCTCACCATGTCATGAGGCCCTGCCGCCCCTCTGATCTCACCTACCAGGCTGCAGCCACACCAGCTTTCTGTCCCTCCAACACCCCACAGGCTCACCCATAATGTTAGAGGGGCCCAGGACAAGGGTACAAATGGAGGCCCACATACCACTAAAAACTGTTACCTAAGGTATGTTCTGTCCTCTTACCATGACAAATGCCTTCATAATGGCAAAGTTGAAAAATATGTGTAAACGTATGTTTTTTATGACTGTATGTTAGTAAAATACAAAACAAAATGGAATTTAGTTACTATTGCACATATTTGAGGGTTCTGCGGGGTGGAGGGTGGCATTTGAATGACCAACAAAACAGACACACGGTATTCACAACGGATATGTTTATTTCACAGAAATTCATTTTCTGCTTTCATTTAAGTGAAATCACTAATAAAATCATTGTCGAGTAATTTGTGTTCTATTGAGATGAATGATATAAAAGATTTTTTTTAATGTTATGGTCCTCACATGTACAAAATTTGAATATATTATCATTAAAAATGTAACTGAAAGTAAGTATAAAAAACTGAAATGTTTTCACATATGCTTTCAAAGAAGTTATTTTTCTCAAACATTCAAAATTATTTTAAATTACATAAATGCATGTTAAAATTAGTAGGTATGATCATTTTAACTTAGAATTATTTAAATAAAGCTGAAGAACTTTGGACGGAAATTTATCTAAATTGTAGTAAATATTCTTATTACAAAAACAATTCTCATTATGAGTTTTGAATGTCCACGTCGTTGTCAAGGCAAATAATTGGTACGCATCAGGCATCTTGCATCTAGACCAAACTACATACAACTTCAAGAGAAACATGAGTTATTTAACATTGCAAAATGTTCCTCACACACACCACGGGCAAATGTGGCAAATACCCCTCCAATCCATGGGTGTCTCCAGAACACAAAGAATAACAACAACAAAACTGGATGTTAGGAATTCTGGGAAACAATTCCTATGCAATATTCTTTGCACTGATGCAATCTGAGAAGAAGAGTTTAACCAATTAACTCATTCGTCAATTGTCCTTCCTCTTCCCTAAGTGCCCCCGCCATACTAGTCCTCTCAATGCTACCTTGCGTTCCAGCAGCACAGTGGAGAAGCATTGCCCTGGAGTCCAGACAGTGTTAGGGAGTGAGGCTGCACAGGACCCAGGGAAGTGCCAAGTGCCTTGGTCCAAAGGCAGTTTTGCTCATAAGGTCACTTTCTTCTATGTCCCAGACATAGAAAGGCCTTTCCTGAGCACCTGGATTAACTGAAGTGGTGTCCCCTCCCCACCCAAGTCTTACTCTATCCCATCGTCCTAGATGCTTTTCTTCATAGCCATGGACACCACCTGATAATACAATTCTATCTCATTTGTTGGTAGCTTATTATCTTTCTCCCCCACCTGTGGACTCTGTCACGTCTACTTCACATTTTCAGCCCTCACAAGAGAGTGTGGTACACGGTAGGTCCTGAATAACTATTTGTTTATAGTTGAGCATCTCAGACCTTATAATCCTAGAGTTACCATAACCATGTACATTTATTTACGTGATGCATTCATGCCTCCGCAGTGCCTGCTCATCCAGGCTCTGGTGAGATGCCCAGAACCCATCAAGTAAAAGGGTGTAACTGGGGCTAAGAGAGGTTACTTAAGAGGTTTGTCAGTGTGAGCCAGTGATAGAGCTGGGGCTTGAAGCCAGTCTCCTAACCATAAAATTAGGCTTCTTTCTTGGATGCCACTAAAGTGAAGAAGGGTCTTCCAAGGTTTATCCCATTGCCTTGAAATGTACACACGATGGGCAGCTCCATGCATTTCTTCCCCTAGAGGGCAGTGACTGCACACACATAGACATCTCACAGATTTGGTCCACTAGAGGGTAGTGATGGGTGGCCACATCTTCACCTAGACTTTAGAAGACCCTCCAGATATGCTGATCGCACCAGATCTGGACTATAATACGAGTTCCATAGATCTCATTAGCTCTATGTTTCCTGAAAGTCAGGAACTTCCTAGATGGACCCCTTGCCTTTACCCCATCTTTTTCCAAGTAGAAAGTTCGAATTTAAGCCAATCTGTCTCTGCTTCTTTCTGCTTTTGGATGCCTTATTTCTGAGTCTCCGTACTACTGACATTTTGGGCTGGAACACTTTTTGTTGCGCAGGGGCTGTTCTGTGCATTGCAGGATTCTCAGCAGTGTCCCTGGCCTCTCCACACTTGTTGCCAGTAGTGCCCACGACTCAATCCCTGCTCCACACGCACACACAGTTGTGACAATCCAAAGTGTCTACAGACATGCCAAATGACCCCAGGAAGGGAGAGGCGGAATCACCCTCTCACCCTGGTCTGAGAACCACTGCTTCAGGTTGGTAAAGAACCAAAAACCAAACTGCCCTTGGAATAGATGTCCTGGAATCTAGTTGCCAACAGAGACCTCTGAGGAGAAATTCACACACATTCTCAGCACAGGATCTCGCGATTTTCATGTAAGTGTTTCTTCCAGCGACATTTAATTTTTTTTTATCATCTCCAAATGGCAATCTTTTGCAAATTAAGTGGTGTTTATCCTCCTGGCTGTGAACTCTAAAAGGAGTGCAAGGTTGTTTTTTTGGGTTTTTTTTTTTTTTTTTTTTTGCCTGCACAGTTCTTCGTCCCTGGAACTCATTTCTCTCTTTTGTTGTTGTTTTTCTTCACTTGGCCTCCCCCTCACCAGACAGGCTTAATGACTGCAATCATCACATCGCAGGGCAAAGCGGTAGGCAGCCACCCACGCAAAGGGGAATCAGACGGTTCCTCAGAGCCCTTGTTTCTTTTGTTTTCTCAGGCAGACTGCAGTTTTGTCTCTTGGCTCTCGCTGAATGAAAAGAATCTTAAAACATCGTGTGGCCGCAAACGGCTTGGTGAAGGAGCGGTAAACAGGAAGTCAACAGCAAAGGAGAAATAAAAGTGATCGTCAATTAGGCTGCTAGAACGACTTACATCCCCCCAGGCATCTTTGGGGAAAGCTGGGCTCCGATAATCAGGCCAAGCCATCCAGGCCCTGAGCAGAGCTGCAGGGAGACCTGCTGGGAGCCCACCAGTGCCGGGAGCACCAAAGATCTTCCAGGAGAGGCAGAACAATGCCGCCCACATGCCTGTGTGGAGATCATCACAGCCAGGATGCAGACTTTAACATGACCATTCTTTATCCTTCCCTGGATGCAGATGAAAGGCCACGCTGTGAGTGGAGAGTACAGTCACCCTGGCATTCCCGCTCCACATCTGGCTGCTAGAATTTCACATTCAGAAGGAGACAACCCACAATGTTCTTGAGACGGGCGGGCACTGGGATTCCAGCTGTGCCCCGGAGTCCATTTCTTGGGACCCTGGCTGCCCCTCCCGGCTTCTGTGCCGGTTTTCCTGACCCCACGGTGCCCACTCTAGGACGGGAATCACTGCCACGCTGCTTTAGACCCTGGTTCATCCGTTCCGGGAGTCTTTCCTGAAAATAGCATTACAGAATTTGGGGGATGATATAGTGACTGCTTTGCTGTCACTCTTAAAGGGAAGGGATGCCTCCCAAAAGTAAGAAAGAAAAAGAGAGACGGAGAGATATACAGTTCCTTGTGAAATGAGACACCAGCTTGTGCAGACAGGGAGTTTTCTAAAAAAAAGGATATGGGAGGTGGTCGGAAGGGTAAGAACCATATTCTGAGACCAGTTTCTAAGGCTACCTGGAGAAGGCATAGTATGTAACGTATAGAACACTGTGATTATAAAGTAACTCCCTCTCCAGTCAAAATTCCTTTGATCCGTTTATTTTGTCACAGATTTTTCTGCAAATACAAACATGGAAGTAGCCCAGGCTGTGTTACCATGCAAAGGTGCAACTGTGGAGAGCGGGGCCAGTTTTCAAGGAAGCCCCTGAGAAGACTCATATCACCCAGGATGTCAAACAACAGGATGGTGGCAGAGTCTGACCTCAGGCCTCCTGAACTAGAGTCTGAAGCGAGTTGCTGTCCAAGAGTTGACACCTTTGTGACTAGATGGAATTGTAGAGATCCTGCCACGCATGGGAAGGTGCTTGGTCTCCAGCTTCTGCTTAAGCAAAGCTTCCCGTCTTCCTGGAAACACTCTTGCTGTCTGGGCCCTAGGCTGCTGTGACAGAACCACTGGCAGGAAGCAGCCATTGCTGCCCTCCTCCAACACTGCCCACAGAGGGACCCCAAGGGGGAGGTTTTATTAGCCTCTCTCAGCCTTCCCTGCAATCAGTCCCAGCAGGAGTCGGACAATCACGAATATATTACTCTGCAGAAACTTGAATGTCTATAGGGTAAACACGGATACAGACTCTGCTGGAGTGAGGAGGGCCTCTTAGCAAAACTCCCATTTCCCAGATTAGCTAAGAGTTAAGACTTGACCCAGCCAATCATCATGGACAATTAATTAGTGAATCAATGGATGAGAGCCTCTGCCATGCGTCTGGGCTGTGTTCAATACTGTGGGTATCAAAGAAACCAAAACACCGTCCGGGCTTCTGTGAGGTTACATCCTAGTTCGACTCACGGAGCTAACAAACTGCAAGGCTGAGACCACATAAGGCCACTTGATCGTTCTGGCCCTCAGTCAGCTCCGGCCCGAACATTTGTGTCATAGAGCTTTGGTACTTTGTTAAATAATACCTCACATTGTTATTTAGTCTGTCCTATTAGGTTATAAACTCCTCCCGGGTAGAAAGCACAACTTACTCTTCTTAGGGTCTCATCACACACACACACACACACACACACACAGAGTGATATACACACATTAGGTGCTCATTATGCTGGTCCTGAATGCTCCAGTAAGTATAATCGTGTGGAACAGAATATAATTGCAAAGGGAGTTTGTGTAAGGGAGCAATCTGGGTGGCCTGGGGCAGCTGGAGGGAGATTTCACGGGAGATGCAGGAGGCAACTGACATGCTATGGTTCTCTTTTTTCCTTTCAAGAGTAGTGATTAAAGATAACATTAAGAAATGTATAAAAGCGTACATATCCATCCTAGAAAATTTGTAATAAAAAAATAAAGAATAAAAGGCAAATCACAGGTAATTTGACTCCCCAACATTCACAGGCAGAATATATAATTATAAACCGTAACGAGTGCTATGAAGGAACAGATAAATAAGAGAATAAATGACGGAGGACCTGGTCTAGAATAGAGGAGGCCTCTCTGAGGATGTGACATTTAAGCTGAGACCTGAGGGTGAGCAGGGTTTAGACAGGTGAGGAGAGAAAAAGAGGGAGAAACAGTCAGGGTTAAAGGATATACATTTTTTAAAAGGTAAATTATGACTCTATAGAAGTATAAAATGAACATGTACCAAAGATTTTATTTAACTCATAAAGTAATGAGGGAACCAGTAAGATGTTACAATTCGTTCAAAGGAGAATTCAAAGTACCACACTTATCAATCAGGAATATTGAAATGAAATACAAATAGACGTCAAACTGGGTGCAAGAAAATTCACTGTCTCTCCCTTGGACAGAATTCACTGGTGTATGGAAAGTAATCATTTGCATTTTTCTCAGTTATCTACAACTTATAGACTTGTAAACTAGCTCAGAGAAAAGGAAAGGTGTAGATAACCAGGATGGTAAACTAGTCAGGACACCCATGAATCCCCCCCTCCCTTCACACACGCACACCATTTCAAAGCATTTTGCAGTTTTTGCTGATATGTGCAAATGCCCTGGGGAAGGAAGGACCTTAGCAGAACTGAAAGAAGAGGAATGTTACTGGAATGTAATGAGCAAGAGAGTGGGTTGAGACAGGGGTCATGTTGTACGTTCTGGGTTGTAGCCTGCTTTTTTCATTTAACAACATAGGATAAACATTTCTCCATATCACTGAACATCCTTTTGAAGCACAGTTTTAATTAGCTGTACCGTGTTCCCTTGTAGTGGACTCACTGCTGTGTATTTACTAACCCCCCCTTTTGTCCATTGAACTGGTTATCACTTAATATTCTCATTCATGAATCTTTGTTTTCACACATATTCGATTATTTCCTTAGGTTAGATTTCGGTACATAGAATCTCCAGATCAAAGATGATTTTTAAAAGTGTTAATTCACAAAAGTTGCTTTCAAATGAAATGTTTTAGGAAAATACTGAGGCATGGAGAGGTCGAGGCTCCGAGATTAGCTAGAAGACCAGTGTAAGGGGGAGGGGTGAAGTGGGAAGGGTCTGACCCATGCAGAGCAGTGGGGTGGAGAGGTTGTCAGCAGTGGGAAGCGTTGAGAGTCTGGGTTTGTAGAGTCCAAGGGGCGCAGGAAAAGATGACTCCAAGGCTTTGGGGTTGCTTTTGCCTTAGACGCCCTTTGGAAATGGGCATATTTGGAGGAGAAACTAATTTGAGGGAAGAGGACACACTTAATTTTGGACGTGGAGGGTGTGGCATACCCATAGAGCAGCGGTCCCCAACATTTTTGTCACGAGGGACTGGTTTCTTGGAAGACAATTTTTCCACAGACTGGTCCATGGCCCGGGGGTTGGGGACCCCTGCCATACAGCATGCAGGAGCATGAAGAGGTAAGTTTGGGAGCCCTAGAGAGACCCGATGGTTACAACCAGCAGACGGGGGTGGGATGTGGGAGGGGACCCCCACAAAATCCCCACACTCAGGGGCACCCAGAGAACCTAGCAAATAAGCAAGTGGGCAGGGAGAGAAGATGAGGGGACTTGCCGGGGAGGCAGGTAATTAACATTGTCAAGTATTGCCTGAGGTCAGAAAGGACAAAGACTAGGGGGAAAAAAAAAAAACCCACATCGTGTTTGGCCAGAAGAAAGTCCCAGTGGTCTTGATGAGACATTTCCATAGAATTGAGGGCAGGGGAGTCAGCGGTTAAGGGCAGAGAAGATGGAGACAGTGAGTGTGGCCACAGTGTGGAGGATTTTGGCAGCAAAATGAACAGGAAAGTCTGGAAATTAGCTAGAACGGAGTTGCATCCAGCATGATTTTGTGAATTTGCGTCTTGTCCATATTCCAACCCAGCATCTTCCGGCCACCTCTCCACATCCCCTGCCACAGTTTCCTCCGCTTATTTTTCAATCCCAAGTATTTTTTCAACCACAGAGGACAGATGTGGCTTCCTGTGATGAACACTTAACACAGAGCGGGCACATAGTAAGTGCTAAATAAGTGTTGGCTATTGTTATTATTTTTATTAACCATGAGCCCTTAGGAAAAAAGATATGCAAACAAAAGCGAAGAAAAGAAGGCCAGGGAGGGGGAGAGGGAGGGGATGAGGTTAAGGAGGGGGTGACATCCTTACCAGGGAATCTTTAGAAACATACTAGGCTGTTTTTCTTTTTTCTAGATATATTGTTGACTTAATTCTAGATATACTGTTTCTGTATAAGATGTCCTATCCTAAGGAGTCTGCACTTTGTCAGTTTGCATGTAGATTTGAGACCCTTCTCAAGGATCTCTTTCTGCAACTCGTTCATAGCCTTGAGGTCAGTCTGAGTCTTAGGTCTGGTCCTTCCCCTCCGAACTGTGGAAGAGAACAAAGGACAGCTCCCCAAGGGATGAGATTCGGGAAGAGAACATGAAGAGGGGAAATAACCAAGTGCCCAATGTGTGAGCAACTTGCAGCAAATGCAAGGGTTAGAGGAACCGAGGAGCCCAAGCCTTTGGGGCTGGACTGAGGGACATCACAGCTTGTCATCAACCAAGAGGATCTGGCCAAGACCAAAAGCTCAGAGGGTTCTGTTTGTAGGTGACAGTGAAGAAACCATGTGGGCCAAGGAGCAAGGGGGCAGGTCCTACTTTTCCTGTAGCAAGATGGCAGAGCTAAGCCACACTGCAGCAGAGATGTGCAGAGAAGATGCAACTCATTTATTTTGTTTATAACTTTGCTGGTCTTCCCCCTGAGCCCTCTTCACCCACTGCTTAGAAGAGGGAAAGTAACTAACTGTCCAACATCATTTAAATCTTCAGTAACTTAAACAGTCCCTTGGGGTAGAGTTCAGTGTTTCAGGGATAAAAACATCCTTCCTCCTCCTTCTCACCTGAAGGTAGCCTCTGGGATGCAAAGGAAGAGCTACGTGTGGCTTACACGAGGGAGGCCTTCAGACGTACCCTCAGCATCCTTGGAGGTCCAGTGAGCTTTCCTGTGTCTTCCTGGTTTGCTACGTGCCCTCCTGGCCTTCTCAGGTGAATCAAAGACAATTTAATATGCAACCTGACCTCTCTCGGCTTGACCAGAGCTCAAAGCACTTCCAAATTTGACCCACATTGATCCCAAAATTGACCCGGCTCTCCTGTTGCTGTGTATCCCTCAGAGGACTGTCTGTGACTGCTATTAGGTCCCAGTGCCCGGATTCCACTCTGCAGCCCTGGCTACAGAGTCACCCTTCCCGGTGATAATTCTTGACTCTCTCCCAGCAATTTCTTTTCAGTAGCCCTGCCATTACAAAAGCTGACTGTCTCATTGCTTGATTTTATAACTGGGCTAAATGTCAGCCTGGGGAAAACAATCCACTCTTAAGGCTACCCTTAATAATGAGAAATGAGGCCCCAAATTCCTCTGCATTGACTGAGGCTTCAGACCAAAGTGTTTGAACTGACCAGTTGTCCTGGCATCTGGTGGAGATGGCTTTGTTGGCCAATCCTGAAAACCTGCGAGGTCTTTTATTTCAAGCCCTCTCAACTCTGCTCTCAATGAGGATGGAAACTGTTGCATGTGGAAATTGCCTGGGCGACTGGGGGAAACGTTGGCAAAAGAGAAACTTTCCAGTTCTTAGCTTTCAAAGTGTGCACTGTGCCATATGTCATGAGGTAATACAGATTCTCTGAATGGGGGCGTCACTGCCAATGAACGCAGTGACTTGACAGTCAGCAAATACAGTTCTAATCACTAATCAGAGGCAGCACAAAATGGAGGGACGGCTGCCCTCGAGCCCAGAACTTCACTTTGTTTAGGAAGAGAAAATAGGCTTGAAAGTGTTCCTGAAGCAGCAGTCTTCATGTGAACAGATACCATCTGGAAATCAACAAAACTCAGGTTTTGTTTTTACAGATTTGAACTGAAAACCAGTTCCAGCTAGGGAATCTCAAATCTCAGAAGGCTCCAACAGGGCACTAAGCTATAAACAATCATTTAGCAAAATCCGCAGTCAAAATGACAGACACAGGCTGTTGTCTTCTTCTCTGCATTTAAATCAAGAGATGAGGTCAGACGTGACCCAGTGTGTGGAGATGTGATAGTCTGCTGATGCATTTTTAGTAATTTTTAACCCATAGACACCAGCCTCAGAGGCAGGCAGACTCTATCTTCAAGACCCTTCATTCCACTTAAGTACCTAACATCCTTGCCCTGGCCCCCTCTTCCCCTCTCTGCCCCCCAAGATCACAGTTCTTGGAGGATAATGATTGAATGGATTTGTTAGTGTTTTTCCTCAACCACCCTGCCTTTTCCCCATATTTGCCTTTTAACAAGTCTTTTTGGAGCTAATAATACCTTTAGGGGAATTCCCTGGTGATCTAGTAGCTAGGACTCTGAGCTTCCACTGCAGGGGGCACAGGTTCCATCTCTGGTCCAGGAAATAAGATCCCACATGTTTTGTGGCACAGCCCAAAAAAAACCAAAACAAATAAAACAACAACAACAAATACCTCTAAAACAGTTGTCTGAATTGTGGGAATTTTAGGCAGTAAGCTGGCGGGCTTGGGCGGGTGGGGTGAAGAGAGGGGCTGCATTTTAAGAGTTGATACATTTCTCAAATCTCCACTCCACAGACATTCGCCGCCTGCACGTGGCCATTCTGGCTTGAGGCTGGCTGTAGCTTCCTTTGGCTGGGCCTCTCATCTCCTTCCACATCCTGGCAGGTGTGAGCAGGAATAGCTGTGAAAGTCTTGTTTTCCTGTACAGCACAGAGCATGGCCGAGCTTACATTGGTGGCCGAGAGCAATTAGTACAGATTTCCCTGGGTAACTGGGTGAAAAACAGGCCCCATGTATAATTCCCTGCCTGCATGTGTCTATTTCCAAACAAATTTCCCAGCCAGAACACCTCAGCTTCTCAGACAGCCCCATGTCTGGCTTCTGTCTCTGGCCCTGCCCTGAACTGGGATTCAGCGAGATCGCAATTCCATGGCTGCCCAGATGCACTTTGGTGCTTCCTGCTGCTTCACGCTGGACTGTGGGGCATTCCATGCTAGGGCAGGTCACAGGCTTGTTAATTAGATGGAAAGCAAAGACAGACAGGATACAAATTTTCCTAGAGAGACACCAGCATGGTGTGACATCAGTACTATTTCCAACTTTCAGTGGTGATTATGGCCGCTACGCTTTCCTGCTTCCTGAGGACAACAGTTCAACCTGATTCTCAGCACAATTAGAATGAACTGTTTTAGACAAAGCCAGTATTAAGGGTGGGAGCGGAGGTGGGCCTTAGAGCCACAAGGCACTGATTTTTTCATTGATTTCTCAAGGGGGCGCTCATGCAAAACTGCAATTGGGAACACACAGAATTTCCTGTTTTTGTTTTATTTGTAGGCAGGGTATATTTGCATGATACTTTATTGTTGGCAAGCACTTTCACGTTCATGATCTCATTCAACCAGAATCAGTTGAGGTAGGTATGGTGGGGATCAATCTTTCCCTGGGTTGAGTGAGATAGCTGAAGTTCAGAGAGCTCCCACAGGTAGTAGTGAAAAGGTAGGATGAATTCCAGGTTTCCTGACTCCTAGATCCTATTTCTACTGTATCAGCTTCCCCTCCTTTGGGAATCACCCTGCCCTCAGTTCATTTGGTTTGGCTGTGGTAGAACCCACCATGTCCCTTACTGAAGAGATGGAGCTAAAGCCTGACCAATCAGAGTATTCTATTATCCCAGCCACTATGATTGGCTCAGGTATGAGCACATGACCTAGGCTGGCCAATCACAGTCTTCTCTGGGTCTTTTGTTAAAGCATTTGGGAAAGATGTACTCTCTTTCTCTGGATCCCTGCTGATACAAAGCAAGAGTCTGACTAGGAATGAAGGCAAGCAGAGGGAACCAGAGCTGATGGAGAGAGTCCTATGTTATTATTTAACCCATTCATCAGCTGTGCCTGAAACTCTTCAGTGAGCCAATAAATTCGTTTTTTGCTTAAGCCAGTTGGAGTCGTGTTTATGACACTTGCAAATGAAAGGAGTTATTGACTAATAAAACTGTCGATTCTGTTTTTCCCAGAATTAGGAAATTACCTCTTTAAAACTGTTTATTTGTAGTATGCTTTATTCCTTCCCACACACAAAAGAAATTCTGAAGCAGTTTATAAAAATAAATACGAAAAATAGGCGATTAGACAAAATAAATAAAAGGGAAAGTTTAATACATAAAATACATGTCATATGTGTATGTATAGCACAACCTTTATATGAAGTTGACAAAATTATTTTTAAAACTACAATACCAAGTATTGTTGAGGGTGCTGGGAAGTGGGCACTAATGATAGAAAAATGATAAACTGGTGCGAACTTTCTGGAGAGAAATTTGACAGTGCATATTCATATCCAGTGCTTGTCCATAACAGATAATCAGAATGCATTGGAAGGAAATAATTAAATAAAAAAGAATGCATGCAAATATTTAGCTATAAGAATTATTGTTACTATCATCCAAAACTGGAAAACAGTCTGAATATCCAGTGATAAGTTATGGGTCAAAAAAGAAAAATATGTCCATCCCTTGGAATATCATGTATTTACTAAAATAATGATGTGGACTTTCATTTACTGACCTGGAATAATATTCATGTATTATAGGGTGACTTTGGACTAGCACATCTACATTCCCCCTAGGCCACAGCAAGTTTCAAATAATTGTTCACCCTTAACCCTATGTTTTAAAGTCAAGCAAACAAACAAAAGCCTATTTATTGGTTGGGGTAATTAAAAAGGGAGAAATATAGAAGTGGCAAAAATTGTCCTTCTATTCTCACAGTTTGGGTGTTCTTGCTTGAGTCAAATTCAGCTTTCCAGAGATGTGTGGTTAATTATCCCCTCTTGGACCACGTACTATCTACACACTCTCCATTTTTCAGACACTTGACTAGTATTGGGAGATTATTTATTGTCAGTGAGTTGGGTCTCAAGCATCACCTATTCTAGACCAATGATTGCCAAAATATATATATGCTCAAAACAAACCACTGGGCTATAAGAAGAAACATTTAGAATTTCTATTTATAGTTAATCCCTTTTTATTTTCTATTTCTGATATGTTTTATAATGTATATAATATAACTGGATAGTACATAACAAATAAGAAAACAAAGATTGTTAAAATATTTTTGATGATAAGGATGTGTTCTGGTTATCTATTGCTGTGTAACAAATACACCGGAGAGTTAGTGGCTTAAAACACAATTTAATTTTGTTCACAATCTTGTAGATCAGAAATTTGTGAAGGACTCAACCTGAGCAATTTATCCCTCCCCCAAACAGCACCAGTTGCAGCAGCTCAACTTGATCTAGAAGATCCACTTCCATGATGGTTTATTCACTTGTTTGGCAAGTTGGGAGCTCAGCCAGGGCTGTTGGCTGTAGGGGAGGGGAATGTCTCAGTTCTTTGCTATATGGCTTTCCCGTTGGGCTCCTTGGGGCTCCTCATGAAATGGAGGCTGGATTCCAAGAGGGAATGTTCCAAGAGACAGGAAGTAGAAGTTGTCTGTCTTTTAAGGCCTGAAGCAAGAAAATACCATCATGTCACATCCATTATATTCTATTGGTCAAAGGAGTCCAAGAGTCCATCCAAGATTCAAGGGGTGGAGGCAGAGACTCCATCTCTCAGTGAGTGATCTGGCAAAGCATTTGTGCCCATCTTTAATCCATTACATGGTATGCAATCACAAATGTCTGAAAACCACGAATTTACGTAAATAGAATATGTACCAGCAGCTCTATCCTGAGACTGGGGCTCAGCTCTCTTGTGTAAGAAATTCCTGGCCATCAGAAGCTGGTCTGCTCCTACTGATGCACCTCCCCAAAGCTGTTTCATTAGGCTTTTCTCTTAATGGCTTATTTACTCCAAAGGCATAGTCAGAAGAATATATGCAGGATAATGTAAGGAAAAATAGAACCAACTCTTATTGGCACTACTGCTTTATCTTGCTTAGTGAAAGAGTTTGACTAACAGTAGAAATAAATCAGTTATCTGGTCAGGTGTTGGTGACTTGTAAAAAATTTCTCTTTTAAAATAGTATACTTTAGACCAAATTATATTGAATATTAAGCTAAATATAGTCAGAATGACGTTATGACTTGAAGGGCTATAATTGTAACAGTGTTCTACCAGAAATTCCCCAGTGCACAGGCTAACACCTGGTTTCCTTTCTCATTAATCAAGTAAAACAATTGCAAATAGAACTTTAAGCTTTCCCCTAAATAACATAATATACTCTTGAGGAAGATAAAGTGGCTTACTAAACAGAATAAACCCATTTTGTAAGAAAATGTGTGTGAGAGAGTCAAGAATAAAATTTTTTTTCATTATTTATGATCCTAAATTCTGGAGCTAAGAAGAGCGGATCCTGAGAAGAATCTGTTGCTTTCCTGAGCAGGGTGATGTGGGAGGGTACAAATTAGTAAAAGTGAGATAATAAGAAGGTTTTTTTTTTTTTTTTTCCATGAGAAAAGGAAGAGATGTTGGAAGGAGGCAAAAGCAGAGAGGATGACTTGTTCAAAGGTGTAGGTGGAGGATAATTTTCTTATGTGGGCTGCAGGGAATCTCCTCCAGGTCACCACAAAACCTTCAGTAAAACCTGTGTTATTTGGCAACTCTTTTTTGAAAATTTATTTTTATTGAGGTAACACTGATTTACAATATCATATAAGCTTCATGTGTACAACATTCTATTTTGACTTCTGTATACAGTACAGTGCGCTCACCATCATAAATTTAGTTTCTATCTGTCACCATACAAGTTGATCCCCTTCACCCATTTCACCCTCTCCTTCACCCCTTCCCCTTTGGTAACCACTATTTTGTCCTCTGTATTTATGTGTTTCTTTTTGTTTGGTTTGGTTTGGTTATTTTTAGTTTGTTTATTCAGTTTTTTCTATTTCATATACAAATGAGGTCATACAGTATTTGTCTTTCTCTGTCTGACTTATTTCACTTAGCATAATACCCTCAAGGTCCAACCATGTTGTTGCAAATGGAAGACTTCATATTTTTTAATGGCTAATATTTCAGTGTGTGTGTGTGTGTGTGTGTGTGTATCTCACATCTTCTTTATCCATTCATCCACTGATGGGCACTTAGGTTGTTTCCTTATCTTAGCTATTGTAAATAATGCTTCAATGAACATAGAGGTGCATATATCATTTTGAATTAGTGTTTTAATACTCTTTGGATAAATACCCAGAAGTGGAAAAGTTGGATTATATGCTTGTTCTATTCTTAATTTTTTGAGGACTCTCCATAGTGGCTATACCAATTTACATTCCCACCAACAGTGTATGAGGATTCCTTTTGCTCCACATCCTTGGCAACTCTTGTTATTTTTTTGTCTTTTTGATAATAGCCAATCTAACAGGAAAGAAGTGATATCTCATTGTGATTTTGATTTGCATTTCCCTGATGGTTAGTGATGTTGAACAACTTTTCACGTGCCTGTTGGCCACCTGTATGTCTTCTTTGGAAAAATATCTATTCAGCTTCTTTGCCCACTTTTTTTTTTAATTTTCCATTTCTTTTCCTTCAAATTTAGTTATTTTATTTATTTATTTTTGGCTGTGTTGGGTCTTCATTGTCGCACATGGTCCTTCTCTAGTTGCGGTGAGTGGGGGCTACTCTTCATTGCAGTGCATGGGCTTCTCATTGCAGTGGCTTCTCTTGTTGCAGAGTATGGGCTCTAGGCATGTGGGCTTCAGTAGTGTGCCGCACGGCTCAGTAGTTGTGGCTCACGGACTCTAGAGCACAGGCTCAGTAGTTGTGGCACATACGCTTAGTTGCTCTGCGGCATGTGGGATCTTCCCAGACCAGGGCTTGAACACGTGTCCCCTGCATTGGCTGGCAGATTCTTAACCACTGCGCCACCAAGGAAACCCTCTTTGCCCATTTTAGTACAGAGACTGAAACAGTAATCAAAAAGCTCCTGAAAAATAAAAGTCCAGGATCAGATGGCTTTACAGGTAAATTTTATCAAACACTTAAAGAAGATCTAATACCTATCCTTCTAAAACTTTTCCAAAAAATTGAAGAGGAGGGAATGCTTCTTAACTCATATTAGGAGGCAAACATCACTCTGATGCCAAAACCAAAGACAACACAAAAAAAGAAAATTACAGGCCAATATCTCTGATGAACATAGATGCAAAAATTCTCAACAAACTATTAGCAAACTGAATACAGCAATACATTAAAAGGATCATACATCATGATCAAGTGGGATTTTATTCCATGGGTTAAGGATGGTTCAGCATCTACAAATCAATCAACATGATACACCACGTGAACAAAATTAAGGATAAAAACCATAAGATCATCTCAATATATGCAGAAGAGGCATTTGGCAAGATTCAACACCCATTTACAATAAAAAAAACTCAATAAAGTGCGTACAGAATAAATGTACTTCAAGATAATAAAGGCCATATATGACAAACCCACAACTAATATCATACTCAATGGTGAAAAACTGAAAGCTATCCCTCTAAAATCAAGAACAAAACAAGGATGCCCATTCCTGCCACTCTTATTCAATGTAGTATTAGAAGTCCTTGATGAAGCAATTATGCAAGAAAAAGAAATAAAAGGCATCCAAATTGGAAA
Source organism: Phocoena phocoena (assembly GCF_963924675.1). NCBI lineage: Eukaryota > Metazoa > Chordata > Mammalia > Artiodactyla > Phocoenidae > Phocoena > Phocoena phocoena. The sequence continues at coordinate 6,458,044 of NC_089239.1, forward strand.
GGAAGAAGTAAAACTGTCACTATTTGCAGATGACATGATTTTATATATAGAAAATCCCAAAGACTCCACCAAAAAAAACCCTATTAGAAACAATAAACAAATATAGAAAAGTTGCAGGATACAAAATCAATATATAAAACTCTGTTGCAGTTCTGCATGCTAAAAATGAGCTAGCAGAAAGAGAAATTAAGAAAACAATTCCATTTACAATCGCAACAAAAAGAATGAAACACCTAGGAATAAATTTAACCAAGGAGGTGAAAGACTTGTACACCAAAAACTATAGGACATTATGTACAAAGACTTGTACACCAAAAACTATAGGACATTGTTCTTCAAGAAATTGAAGACACAAATAAATGGAAAGACATTCTGTGCTCATGGACTGGAAGAATGAACATTATTAAAATGTCTATATTACCTATAGAAATTCTTTTGGGTGTTGGATTGTATTCTTTGGGGAAAATTTGGGGTGATCTTGACATGCACTGAAGGCAGATCCAGACCAAGAACAAGAAGAACCTAAGGAATTTCAAGTCACTTGTGAGTAACATCAGAATAGGAAAAGTCCGAGATATATACATGCACCAAATTATGACAGTTACTATCTCTGGATAGTGGATTATAAATGATATTTATTTCATTCCCTCTTCATTTTTGTATTTTAAAATTTTTCTATGAGTTGGGCTGTGTAGAGGAAGTTATTTTGAAACACACGTGAGCTTTGCAATCAGACAGGCTTATATTAGAACCCAGCTCCACTACTTCTGGAATTTGTGATTCTAGATAAGTTCCTTGAACTTTTAAAGCCTCAGTTCCCTCATTCGTATAACAACTACTCATAGGTAGTTGTGAGGATTAAATAAAATAATCCGTGTAAAGTTCTGCAAACGGTGCCTTTGAACTGAGTGGGCATACAATAAATCGTACAAATTATTATTGTTTTTGGTAGGTAAACTTTGCTGATGGCTCTCAGATCTTGAAAATGATCAGCCTTTCTACTCACTGCCAAGAAGTTAAGGCAGCACCTGGCCTTGTGGCTTCATCATCTAATGAACAAACAGAAGAAACTCAACCAAGTTTTTTTTTTTTTTTTTTTTTTTTTTTTTTTTTTTTATTAATTTATTTATTTATGGCTGTGTTGGGTCTTTGTTTCTGTGCGAGGGCTTTCTCTAGTTGTGGCAAGCGGGGGCCACTCTTCATCGCGGTGCGCGGACCTCTCACTATCGCAGCCTCTCTTGTTGCGGAGCACAGGCTCCAGACGCGCAGGCTCAGTAATTGTGGCTCACGGGCCCAGTTGCTCCGCGGCATGTGGGATCTTCCCAGACCAGGGCTCGAACCCGCATCCCCTGCATTGGCAGGCAGATTCCCAACCACTGCGCCACCAGGGAAGCCCCTCAACCAAGTTTTATCTCTACCATATAAGTCACGCAATCATCACGAAGAAAAACCTTTCTGAGCACCCACTATGTGCAAGTTATTTAAGTTCTCAGACGTTGGACCCCATCCCTATGACCTTCATCTTGTAGCCAGGTCACTTCTGGCCACTAATGCTCGAGTGTCTCAACTCCTAATTAAAAACACTTTCAGAGTAAGCTATACTTAGGATGGGCCCACATGGCTTTAATTCCCAGTGAAGAATACACATCACATTTCAGGACTTCTACACTAGCCAAAGCGTTCTGATGTGGGGTTTGACTCCCTTGGTGCTGTCATGTGACAGGCTTTTTGATGTGGTCTCTGTTCCAGTAAGTTAAACTCTGGTATCTCAGAACTGGCGCAGCCTGCCCGGCTACAGATGAATTCTGAACGCAGACTCAGGCTGAATCTGCATGCCTGTGGGTGGATGGGACCACAAAGGCCATGGGTTAATTATCTGGAGGCTGTTTTAGTGCAGGCCCCACTCTTCAAGTTTTCCTACTTGCTGCTGTGTAGCTTGGCTGTCTAAGACGGTGCTCCTCAAAGCATTTTTGGTTTTTGACCTCTTGGCTGGGAGAAAGAAACCCCTCTGAACCCTGCATGTTCCTGCTTGAGGCTACAGAGGCAAGCTTACTGGGTTTCACGAAACTTTTCACTGCTCTGGATGAGGTCTGCCCTGAAATGCCTGGTGTTTATTCATTATAGTAAGTAAATAAATAAGTCGTGCTTGAAACAAAAGCGCAGGCCTTGTTAGACGTGACATGCTCACACCATCTGGGTCTCCTCTCCTTCCAGGCACGTGGAAGACAAGACTGCCCAGCCCTCTGGGGTTTGGTGGGGCAGTGTGACCAGTTTAGGCCAGCAGGGCGTGAGCTGAGGTGACACCTGTCACTCCTCCGCATTGAAGAGCGGATGAGACGTCCAACCTCTCTCTTCTCTGGAGACCAAAGGAGTCACATGTTCTAGATATTAGAGCTACAGATGGTAAAGCCTCCATCAGCCTGGATTCTTGAGTGACTGATGGAGTGGAATTTTCCCAATACACATACCCACCACCCTTGACTTGGCCACTGACATGTATCATATGCAAGAAATAAATCTTTTTGGGTTCAACATTGGATCTGGGGGCTAATTTGTTATCACAGAACAATGTAGCCTATTCTAACTAATACAATTATCCCATAAACATTAGTAACATAGAAAGTGATATACAGATCACCTGTTGGACCTGTCATTGGGAGTTGGCCAAGGCTGTCTATGGTGAAAGGTAGAGGACTAAAGGAACACTCTCAAGGATTAGCAGTAGTCCAGATGATGAAGTTCAGGGGACCTGCAGTCTATATTGGGAGGCCTGGAGAAAGGCAAAGGTGACACTCAGTCTCTGGAGGTGCTCATCCCAGGCAGGCCAGACTCCAGGCCAAGGTCAGCCAAGAAGAGCATCCCAACCCCAAAGAGAGGAAGCATTCCCAGTGGACTTCTTACCCTGCCCTCCTTGGTTCAGAAGCTGTGTTTGTTGGCAGGCTGCCTTTAGGGCCCCAGAAAGTGAAAAAACTTTCATGGGTCACTAGATGCACAAGATGTTCGACTGTGATGAGATTTTATTTACTGGTCTGTATTGATTTTCTTTGCATAGGCCCCTGAGGGCCAACCATCCAAGTGGGAGTTAAGACATACTCACACAGACCCCATCTGAGGTTCTTGGAAATGCAACGTGAATGATTAACAATCCCAGTGAAAGGAGGCTGTGGCTGCCCTTTCCATTTCTAAACCTGAAGTTACCCAACTGCCATATCGAAAGCCAGGAACTTTTCAGTAACCTGGATGGAGAGGGACCTGGGAAGTGAATGAGGGGAAGCTTCCGCCCCGCTTTTTTTTTTTAACGGAGACACTGGTGGAAAAATGTTTTTTTGTTTTTTTTTTAATTTTTTAATTTTATTTTATTTATTTTTTTATAAAGCAGGTTCTTATTAGTTATCCATTTTATACATATTAGTGTATTTATGTCAATCTCAATCTCCCAATTTATGCACACCACCACCCTCCCTGCCACTTTCCCCGCTTGGTGTCCATACGTTTGTTCTTTACATCTGTGTCTCTATTTCTGCCCTGCAAACTGGTTCCTCTGTACCATTTTTCTAGGTTCCACATATATGCGTTAATATACGATATTTGTTGTTCTCTTTCTGACTTACTTTACTCTGTATGACAGTCTCTAGATCCATCCATGTCTCTAAAAATGACCCAATTTCGTTCCTTTTTATGGCCGAGCAATATTCCATTGTATACATGTACCACATCTTTATCCATTCGTCTGTCGATGGGCATTTAGGTTGCTTCCATGACCTGGCTATTGTAAATAGGGCTGCAATGAACATTGGGGTGCATATGTCTTTTTGAATTACGGTTTTCTCTGGGTATATGCCCAGTAGTGGGGTTGCTGGGTCATAATTCTAGTTTTAGTTTTTTAAGGAACCTCCATCCTGTTCTCCATAGGGCTGTATCAATTTACATTCCCATCAACAGTGCAAGAGGGTTCCCTTTTCTCCACACCCTCTCCAACATTTGTTGTTTGTAGATTTTCAGATGATGTCCATTCTAACTGGTGTGAGGTGATACCTCATTGTAGTTTTGATTCGCATTTCTCTAATAATTAGTGATGTTGAGCAGCTTTTCATGTGCTTCTTGGCCATCTGTATGTCTTCTTTGGAGAAATGTCTATTTAGGTCTTCTGCCCGTTTTTGGATTGGGTTGTTTGTTTTTTTAATATTGAGCTGCATGAGCTGTTTATATATATTGGAGATTAATCCTTTGTCCGTTGATTCATTTGTAAATATTTTCTCCCATTCTGAGGGTTGTCTTTTCGTCTTGTTTGTAGTTTCCTTGCTTTGCAAAAGCTTTTAAGTTTCATTAGGTCCCATTTGTTTATTTTCGTTTTTATTTCCATTACTCTAGGAGGTGGATCAAAAAAGATCTTGCTGTGATTTATGTCAAAGAGTGTTCTTCCTATGTTTTCCTCTAAGAGTTTTATAGTGTCCAATTTTACATTTAGGTCTCTAATCCATTTTGAGTTTATTTTTGTGTATGGTGTTAGAGAGTTTTCTAATTTCATTCTTTTACGTGTAGCTGTCCAGTTTTCCCAGCACCACTTATTGAAGAGGCTGTCTTTTCTCCATTGTATATCCTTGCCTCCTTTGTCATAGATTAGTTGACCATAGGTGCGTGGGTTTATCTCTGGGCTTTCTATCCTATTCCATTGATCTATATTTCTGTTTTTGTGCCAGTATCATATTATCTTGATTACTGTAGCTTTGTAGTGTAGTCTGAAGTCAGGGAGTCCGATTCCCCCATCTCCATTTTTTCCCCTCAAGACTGCTTTGGCTATTCGGGGTCTTCTGTGTCTCCATACAAATTTTAAGATTTTTTTGTCCTAGTTCTGTAAAAAATGCCATTGGTAATTTCATAGGGATTGCATTGAATCTGTAGATTGCTTTGGGTAGTATAGTCATTTCCACAATATTGATTCTTCCAATCCAAGAACATGGTATATCTCTCCATCTGTTTGTATCATCTTTAATTTCTTTCATCAGTGTCTTATAGTTTTCTGCATGCAGGTCTTTTGTCTCCCTAGGTAGGTTTATCCTTAGGTATTTTATTCTTTTTGTTGCAATGATAAATGGGAGTGTTTCCTTAATTTCTCTTTCAGATTTTTCATCATTGGTGTATAGGAATGCAAGAGATTTCTGTGCATTGATTTTGTATCCTGCAACTTTACCAAATTCATTGATTAGCTCTAGTAGTTTTCTGGTGACATCTTTAGGATTCTTTATGTATAGTATCATGTCATCTGCAAACTGACAGTTTTACTTTTCTTTTCCAATTTGTATTCCTTTTATTTCTTTTTCTTCTCTGATTGCTGTGGCTAGGACTTCCAAAACTATGTTGAATAATAGTGGTGAGAGTGGACATCCTTGTCTTGTTCCAGATCTCAGAGGAATGCTTTCAGTTTTTCACCATTGAGAATGATGTTTGCTGTGGATTTGTCGTATATGGCCTTTATTATGTTGAGGTAGGTTCTCTCTATGCCCACTTTCTGGAGAGTTTTTATCATAAATGGGTGTTGAATTTTGTCAAAAGCTTTTTCTGTATCTATTGAGATGATCATATGGTTTTTATTCTTCAATTTGTTAATATGGTGTATCACATTTATTGATTTGCATATATTGAAGAATCCTTGCATTCTGGGATAAATCCCACTTGATCACAGTGTATGATCCTTTTAATATGTTGTTGGATTCTGTTTGCAAGTATTTTGTTGAAGATTTTTGCGTCTATATTCATCAGTGATATTGGTCTGTAATTTTCTTTTTTTGTAGTATCTTTGTCTGGTTTTGATATCAGGGTGATGGTGGCCTCATAGAATGAGTTTGGGAGTGTTCCTTCCTCTGCAATCTTTTGGAAGAGTTTGAGAAGGATGGGTGTTAGCTCTTCTCTAAATGTTTGATAGAATTCACCTGTGAAGCCACCTGGTCCTGGACTTTTGTTTGTTGGAAGATTTTTAATCACAGTTTCAATTTCATTACTTGTGATTGGTCTGTTCATACTTTGTATTTCTTCCTGGTTCAGTCTTGGAAGGTTATACCTTTCTAAGAATTTGTCCATTTCTTCCAGGTTGTCCATTTTAATGGCATAGAGTTGCTTGTAGTAGTCTCTTAGGATGCTTTGTATTTCTGCAGTGTCTGTTGTAACTTCTCCTTTTTCATTTCTAATTTTATTGATTTGAGTCCTCTCCCTCTCTTTCTTGATGAATCTGGCTAATGGTTTATCAATTTTGTTTATCTTCTCAAAGGACCAGCTTTTAGTTTTATTGAGCTTTGCTATTGTTTTCTTTGTTTCTATTTCATTTATTTCTGCTTTGATCTTTATGATTTCTTTCCTTCTACTAACTTTGGGTTTTGTATGTTCTTCTTTCTCTAGTTCCTTTAGATTGTTTATTTGAGATTTTTCTTGTTTCTTGAGGTAGGCTTTTATTGCTATAAACTTTCCTCTTAGAACTGCTTTTGCTGCATCCCATAGGTTTTGGATCATAGTGTTTTCATTGTAATTTGTCTCTAGGTGTTTTTTGATTTCTTCAGGGATCTCTTGGTTATTTAGTAACGTATTGTTTACCCTCCATGTGTTTGTGTTTTTTACATTTTTTTCCCTGTAATTGATTTCTAATCTCATAGTGTTGTGGTCAGAAAAGATGCTTGATATGATTTCAATTTTCTTAAATTTACTGAGGCTTGATTTGTGACCCAAGATGTGATCTCTCCTGGAGAATGTTCCATGTGACCTTGAGAAGAAAGTGTAATCTGTTGTTTTTGGATGGAATGTCCTATAAATATCAATTAAATCTACTTGATATATTGTGTCATTTAAAGTTTGTGTTTCCTTATTAATTTTCTGTTTGGTTGATCTGTCCGTTGGTATAAGTGAGGTGTTAAAGTCCCCCACTATTATTGTGTTACTGTTGATTTCCTCTTCTATACTGTTAGCAGTTGCCTTATGTATTGAGGTGCTCCTATGTTAGGTGCATATATATTTATAATTGTTATAGCTTCTTCTTGGATTGATCCCTTGATCATTATGTAGTGTCCTTCCTTGTCTCTTGTAACATTCTTTATTTTAAAGTCTATTTTTTCTGATATGAGTCTTGCTACTCCAGCTTTCTTTTGATTTTCATTTGTATGGAATATCTTTTTCCAACCCCTCACTTTCAGTTTGTATGTGTCCCTAGGTCTGAAGTGGGTCTCTTGTAGACAGCGTATATATGGGTCTTGTTTATGTATCCATTCAGTGAGCCTGTTTCTTTTTTTTTTTTTTATGCGTTACGCGGGCCTCTCACTGCTGTGGCCTCTCCTGCTGCGGAGGACAGGCTCCGGATGCGCAGGCTCAGCGGCCATGGCTCACGGGCCCAGCCGCTCCGTGGCACGCGGGACCCTCCCAGACCGGGGCACGAACCCGCGTCCCCCGCATCGGCAGGCGGACTCCCAACCACTGCGCCACCAGGGAAGGAGCCTGTTTCTTTTGGTTGGAGCATTTAATCCATTCATGTTTAAGGTAATTATCGATATGTATGTTCCTGTTACCATTTTCTTAATTGTTATGGGTTTGTTTTTGTAGGTCCTTTTCTTCTCTTGTGTTTCCCACTTAGAGAAGTTCCTTTAGCGTTTGTTGTAGAGCTGGTTTGGTGGTGCTGAATTCTCTTAGCTTTTGCTTGTCTATAAAGGTTTTAATTTGTCTAATCTGAATGAGATCCTTGCCGGGTAAAGTAATCTTGGTTGTAGGTTCTTCCCTTTCATCACGTTAAATATATCATGCCACTCCCTTCTGGCTTGTAGAGTTTCTGCTGAGAAATCAGCTGTTAACCTTATGGGAGTTCTCTTGTATGTTATTTGGCTTTTTTCCCTTGTTGCTTTCACTAATTTTTTCTTTGTCTTTAATTTTTGTCAGTTTGATTACTATGTGTCTTGGCGTATTTCTCCTTGGGTTTATCCTACCTAGGACTCTCTGCGCTTCCTGGACTTGGGTGGCTAATTCTTTTCCCATGTTAGGGAAGTTTTTGACTATAATCTCTTCAAATATTTTCTCAGGTCCTTTCTCTCTCTCTTCTCCTTCTGGGACCCCTTTAATGTTAATGTTGTTGCATTTAATGTTGTCCCAGATGTGTCTTAGGCTGTCTTCATTTCTTTTCATTCTTTTTTCTTTATTCTGTTCCATGGCAGTGAATTCCACCTTTCTGTCTTCCAGGTCACTTATCCATTCTTCTGCCTCAGTTATTCTTCTATTGATTCCTTCTACTGTATTTTCCATTTCAGTTATTGTATTGTTCATCTCTGTTTGCTTGTTCTTTAATTCTTCCAGGTCTTTGTTAAACATTTCTTGCATCTTCTCAATCTTTGCCTCCATTCTTTTTCTGAGGTCCTGGGTCATCTTCACTATCATTATTCTGAATTCTTTGTCTGGAAGGTTTCCTATCTCCACTTCATTTAGTTGCTTTTCTGGGGTTTTATCTTGTGCCTTCATCTGGTACTTAGCCATCTGCCTTTTCATCTTGCCTATCTTTCTGTGAATGTGGTTTTTGTTCCACAGGCTGCAGGATTCTTCTTGCTTCTGCTGTCTGCCCTCTGGTGGATGAGGCTATCTAAGAGGCTTGTGCAAGCTTCCGGATGGGAGGGACTGGTGGTAGGTAGAGCTGGCTGTTGCTCTGGTGGACAGAGCTCAGTAAAACTTTAATCCGCTTGTCTGCTGATAGATGGGACTGGGTTCCCTCCCTGTTGGTTGTTTGGCCTGAGGCAATCCAACACTGGGGCCTAACCTGGCTCTTTGGTGGGGCTAATGGCAGACTCTGGGAGAGCTCATGCCAAGGAGTACTTCCCAGAACTTCTGCTGCCCATGCCCTTGTCCTCACGGTGAGACACAGGCACCCCCCACCTCTGCAGGAGACCCTCCAACACTAGCAAGTAGGTCTGGTTCAGTCTCCTATGGTGTCACTGCTCCTTCCCCTAGGTCCTGATGCGCACACTACTTTGTGTGTGTCCTCCAAGAGTGGTGTCTCTGTTTCCCCCAGTCCTGTCGAAGTCCTGCAATCAAATCCCGCTAGCCTTCAATGTCTGATTCTCTAGGAATTCCTCCTCCCATTGCTAGACACCAGGTTGGGAAGCCTGACGTGGGGCTCAGAATCTTCTCTCCAGTGGGTGGACTTCTGTGGTATAACTGTTCTCCAGTTTGTGAGTCACCCACCCAGCGGTTATGGGATTTGATTTTATTGTGGTTGCTCCCCTCCTACCATCTCATTGAAGCTTCTCCTTTGTCTTTGGATGTGAGGTATCTTTTTTGGTGAGTTCCAGTCCCTTCCTGTCGATGATTGTTCAGCAGTTAGTTGTGATTCCAGTGCTCTCACAAGAAGAAGTGAACACACATCCTTCTACTCTGCCATCTTGAACCAATCTCTTGAAGCTTTCCTCTTGTCATCACTGATGACATGGCTTGTAGTGTCTGAAAGTCATTGTTACCATCCATCTTCTGCTTGACCAGCCTGGAATGAGGTTGTATTCAGCTGACAGCAGGAGAAGGATGCACATAACCACATTTTTCATGGTGCCAAACTGCCTTTTTTAAAAAAATAAATATATTTATTTATTTTATTTATTTTTGGCTGGGTTGGGTCTTTGCTGCTGTGTGTGGGCTTTCTCTAGTTGTGGCGAGCTGGGCTACTCTTCGTTGTGGTGCATGGACCTCTCATTGTGGGGGCTTCTCTTGTTGTGGGACATGGGCTCTAGGCGTGCGGGCTTCAGTAGTTGCAGTGCATGGGCTCAGTAGTTGTAGCTCGTGGGCTCTAGAGCACAGGTTCAATAGTTGTGGCACACAGGCTTAGTTGCTCCATGGCATGTGGGATCTTCCCAGACCACAGATTGAACCCATGTCCCTTGCTTTGGCAGGCAGATTCTTAACCAGTGTGCCACCAGGGAAGTCCCGAGACTGCCTTCTTATTAGAACTGGAAGAAAGAAGAAAGGATGATGGGTTAGTCCTCTCATGATTCCCTGGGCTGGAATTGCTGAAGAGCTGATATTTCTGTATAAAATTGTCTTTGCAGAAATCAACTTTTCCGAATTCACTGGGAATGCAGAGCCAGGGGTCTGGCTGCATTGAGATGAAAGGGTTCATTGGGACAAAATTGGTTTTTGCCACTTTGCTACTTCGCAGAGCTGTAATGCTAAAGTCTCTCAGGGTTTTTAGTTTTTACAAGGTAATTATTTTCAGAGTCAAAAAGGTGCAGGTTCCCTTACCAAAAACCTCCTGATGCAAGAGAAATGAGATCTTGTTATATATTTCTCAGATCACTCTTCTTCCTGTGTCTAAATCCACTCTGCTGGTAGAGTGAAAACCACAGTTTCATTCCCAGGTATACAGAACGACAGTAATCACATCAAATGTTAATGTGATGAATCCATTTAAATAGAGATAAATTCCAAATGCAAATATATTTTTATTTTGAATTAACACACTTACGAAGAAAATGCTTGTGCTTTTAGAATAGAAGGCAGATTTCTGAACCACCTCTCCACAACCCTGATTAAATAAAAGATTTGCTGAGAGCAAATAGTGTCAGTTGAAAAACAGTGGCAAGAACCTACTTAGTGGTTCCTATCTTTTAATCCATATTGACAGCACAAAAAGTGTACTTTAATTATGATTTCCAAATCTCACCTTGATACTCTGTGAAGTAAAAGAGAAAACCCTACATTCTGATATGTACCATAGTTACTTTGTATTTTTCAGGTGCTCTAAGAGCGCTTTATTCCCAAAGGTTGCTGATATAAGGATTCCTCGGAGACAGAGTGGCAGGTAGAGCCCTGCGCTAAGAGCCCCAAGGCCTGAACCAAACTGGAGTCAGATGTATCCACTATTGAAGCCACAGGCCACAGGGGAGGAGACCAAGGGTGGGACTTGGTTTGTGGAGCTGTAAGTTGCACCTTGTGGATAGAAAGCTTCCCCCTGACTTCAGGTTGGTCTTATGGCTGAGGTGTAGCACTATGGCTGCACCAAATGGATATTCAGAGCAAAAGTTAGGGGGTTTATGCCCTCTTCACCAGCAACAATTAGAATTTTCATCACCTAAATTGAGCCTCTAAGTAAATGAATGTAATCTCTAGAAAACTGAAACTGCACAAGTAAACAATGGAAGGAAAGGAGAAAGGTGGTTTGAATGCAAGGGATATCTTTCTAAAATGCAAGATGAAGGTGATGTCGACTCAGAATCTTTGCCTCAATCTTTCCAAGGCCATCATAAAACTAAGTTCTGTAAAGGAACACAAAGAGACTAAAGAAACAGACTCCTAACTAGCTCACATAATGAACAGCTCATCCTTGCCGCCTCAAGCACCATCCCTGATTGAAGGGCGCTGTGAACTCTGCTCCCAACTTGCCAGCCCGGGCAGCTGAGATTGATGTGTAGACTGGGAACATGAACCCTGGGCTTCAGGAGCAGCTTGAGGTCAAGTCAGAATTTGTTTCTGTCCTGCCTTTCAATGCTTTGTTTTTATATGAACCATCCATACTAACGACTCAGCATTGCTGGGCCTGGGAGAGCCGGGGGCGGACACCTTCAAGGAGACTCATTCAGGATGTAAATTCACTAGCTATGTGGAGGGCTGGGGCTTTTCCTATAAGGATCAATGAAAGCTGGAAATTCCCAGTTTAACCACTGACCAGGCCCTTCTACCCCACCACCCCCACCAAATCCCGCCCCACCCTGATGGTTGCTCTAACCAAAATAAATCATAAATGTGTAAAGCTCAATAGTCATCCTATCCAGAGTCACTGCCACCCATTTCTAAAGCCCAGGCCGACGTAGCGTAACCCAAGATTTCAATTCTCTTCAAGGGGCTACTGCACATCCTTGGTGACAATTAAATCACAGAACCTGTGTAAGTAAGATTTTAATTTTTTTTACTCTGTTTGCTTTATTGTTTGCTGTTTCTCTTCCATATACATCTAGATCGACACGTATTGATGGGATGTGATCATCACACATAAATGAAGGATAGTTCTTTAACATACTAACGCTGACAACAACTAATTAATACCTTTCCTTTGTAAAGCATTTAGAGTTTCCACCAAATATCTTCACATGAATCATCTCTTTTATTTTCAGAACCATATCGTAGGCAGGACGTGCATTATTATTGACATTAAGTGAATAAAGAAACTGAGACTTCCTGGAGGTTAATAGGGTTGCCTTGAGTAACAGAAATGACTGGCGTTGGTTGTAGGATTAGGACAGACTCCAAGTCCAATACTTGTTCCAAGCCATCCCACTGTCTCTACAAAGAAATCTTTCCTTCTCTGGAAAGCTTTGAATTTTATAAATTGTTTAAGTGCTTATTATTTTGTTTGATGGAAATGAAATACAGCTAACACTTGTTGAGTCATGACTAAGTCGAGTCATCGTACAGAGTATCAAGTGCTCAACGTGAACTTTCCCATTTATGGGGTGGGTGTTATTATCCCTGCTGTTATAGATGAGGAAACCGAGCACAGAGAGGCTTTTACAATTTGCCCAAATCACACAGCAGGTAAGTAGCAGGGATTTGAAAACAGGCAGCTTGACTCCAGAGCCTCCCAGCCTCATCTGTCTGCTGAGGTAGGCGGGTTTGCAACTTCTCGAATTGATAATCGAAGAACCATAGGTCTAGTTGCTGGTAGGCAGAACTGTCAACATTGCCAAAATGTTTGGGATCGTTTGGGTCTGTGTTGATTGTTCCATCTAGGAGGCCAAGCTGGAATCAATAGAAATAAACCAAATAACCAAAAGAAACCAGACACTCTGTTGTGAGATGGGGTTCCTCCCCCTACTACTCTCCAACCCCGCGATAGCCTTCCTTCCCAATCAGTTTTTTCTCCACAGTGGCACCAGTATTACTCCTATTTCTTATACCAAAAATCACTAAGTGCCTTCTCCCTCAGGTCCCACATCCAGTCAGCTATCAGGAATTCCTGTTTCGTGGTTGTGTGCGTCTCTAGAACCTGCTTCTTCCCCTTCTCCCCTTCTGCCATGACCACAGTCCAGTTGAATAACTAGACAATAGCCTCTCCAGCTTCAGACACTTCCCACAGTGTAGTCAATGTTGTCCCCAAGCATCCTAAAAACACAGCTGTCCTCACCTCTTCCCATGCTGCGCTCCTACACATGGCACTCCATTGTCTATCGCAAGCCCTGTGGTTTACATCTTCCATTGTCTAGCTCCTCCGTTTTCTGCCCATTTTCCTATCAATCCATTGTCTCTGGCTTCTCCTTTCTTTTTTCTTTTTGGCTGCACCACGTGGCATACAGGATCCTGTTCCCCGACCGGGGATCAAACCTGCGCCCCCTGCAGCGGAAGCGCAGAGTCTTAACCACTGGACCGCCAGGGAAGCCCCCCTTCCTTCTCCTCTTGTCAAGTAGGTCTCACAGTCCCCGGCACATGTCCACGAGCCCATCGCCTCACCTCGTGCCTTCATTGTTATTTTCCCCATCCTGTTATTTCTCTTCCTTCACGCTTATCCCAATCTAGACATCCCTCCAGTCTGTGAAATCTTCTCATATTCTTCCTTCTTGGATTCCTATTGTTCCTACAGAAAGCGCCACAGATTTTAGAGTGTTTAATTTTGTTTTCTAATTGTCTCACTACTTATCTCCTCCGCTGGACTGTAAGTTTCCTAGGTCAAGGACCCTCTCATATTTTTTTTCATGATCGTCACTGGGCATAATGGAGTATTGGACTCAGAGGAGGCGCTTGTTTGGTGGACTGATTTCACTTGGTGGAGGGACTTGGCATCAGACCAGAAGGCAAATGAGCATTGGCTGATTTAGTAGCTCTGATGAGCAATCCAGTGACCTTGCTCCACACGGGTTACTTCTCTAATACTTGATGCCAACGACATCGAGTGAAGGTCAGGATATTACAAACCAGACAATTTATTTTCTGCAGTAGAGTTGTCTTTTCCCTACCTCTTAAGCATCTGAGGAACCCATCTTTTCTGATTCCTTTCCCAGGTCGCAGTGGCTGTTCTCTAAGGAGGTACGATAATGGGGCGGGGTGGGGGGGTGGGGTAAACTGAGTTGTCCAAGTGAAAGACCACCGCAAGTAGAATCTGATTTATAATCTCCAAAGTAATACATTAGAAATGGAAAGTAGCTCAGGGCGGATGTTTCAGAATAATTCATGGAACAGTTTTTTACCAGAAGAGAAGTTGTTGGACACTGCGAAGCCTTTTTCAGAATCAGAATGTTTAATGGCCATTCATCCAAGTTCAAGTTGCCCCAGGCAGATTTCAGAGAGACTAGCACTTTGGAAATCTAATAGCAGAAGTAATCGAGTTAGTATATATGGACACATTTGAAAAGTGTGTCATACTTTCCAAATTGTGATCTCAAGCACCATCTTAGGAGTTAAATCCTTTTGAGTTGTAAGGAGTTCTGAAGGTTATATGGTTGAAAGAGGTATAACATGTCTGGAATACTATTAACATACTTTTCACTTTTGTATTTCATGGGTCGACCTACCCCTTCACTTTCCCATTTTCTCAGACATATGTCCACCTTTAGATTTCTACAGCATGAATGCAAAAAAAAAAAAATCTAATGTGCAGGTTCTTGCAACCCAAAATGGGAATTTTGTAGGCATAATAGCTGTAAAAACTAGGCTTTGGTGAGAGAGAAATAGGATTTCCTAAATTATTTAGCTCCCATTTGGCATAACTTGCTAAACAGTCAAGCTTGTAGGTAGGACTCAGATCATAGAACTGCTTCCATGCATGCAAGGTCTGGTTCTGTCTATGACAACTGGGCCAGGAGGCTTGAATTGTAGAGGCAGGAAACCTGCCCATTTCTGGTCCCAAAAGACCATGAGAAGGAGAAGGGAGACAGAGGCTGGAGAGATATTCATCTTGATTTTCTGTCTCTGGGATGCCCAGAGGGGGAGGTGTGTTAGATGTTAAAATCAACAGAAGGCCTCCCCTTCATCTGAGACTGCATGGAACGCAGGCTCCCCACACCCATGTGGGCGTGGCCACATCAGAGTAAACTCAGCAGTACAGCGTGATTAGACAGTGGAAGGGCTAGCATTTAGCTTTCCCAGGCCACTCTCAGTTCCTGTGTGGTGTGGAAGGAACTCAGAATCTCCTGTGTGTCCCTGAAGTGGGTGAGGCACAGATGCTGGTTGGAATCTGGCTAGAGAACATACCAGAGAGGAATGACCATAGTGGGGACAAGATGGCGCTGTGGGCAAGGGTTGCAAAATGAACTGCCTGGACCCTGACCTCACAACCAGACCCAGGGGCTCAACAACAAGGCGGACCCAGGGGCCCACGGTGCCAAGGGAGAGCCAGAGGCCCAGCACCAAGGGGGACCCAGGGGCGGCCAAACTAGGGAAAAAAGAAGCTGGACTCCACCTCAACCACGACAGAAAATGAACCACAAGCTACCCAACCCGGCAACAAACACCAGCCTGAAGCCAAGGAACGGGACATGCTGAACATTTGTCGTCAACAGTCCAGAGAGCAGCCCAGACCAACCACCCTACAGCAGACATGGGGAGGATCCAGAAAATACCATGTGGACGTGAGCCTGCCCCCCTCCACCCCTGAGAAGACAGTCAGCCCCCCTCACACACCCAGGCAAAGACTGAATTACCTAAAGAAAACTGCTCCCGAGCAGGGGATTGGACTGAGATTAAAGGCTGGAGTAAACCTAGTTTCCCACACCACAGTGGGATGGGGACTCACCGAAAAACTCAGCATTTCCACAAGTCTGGGTGCTTTGGTGACGTTGCTCCCCAGCGTGACGTTCTCCTTCACGTTCGGGAAAAGGCGCATAGTGACTGTGGGAGCAGGTGAAGCAGATGTTACCATCTTCATTTTACACGTGCAGAAGCCAAGGTCCAGAGATGAAATGTCTCATCCATGGTCAAGAGGCACTGGGTGCAAAACCACAGCAGGAGTTAGACCTTCTGATTCCAGCTCCACGCTCCTCCCACAGGGCTGAGAGCCCCTCTCGTGACCAGGCAGGAGATGCCCACCTACTCCAGCCCAGGGAACAATGGTGAAAAGTGTTTATGCTCAGAAGCAGCCTTAGGTTTCCCTTTTGGGCCCCAGTCATATCTTCAGTCTTCATTCAGGGGAATGTTACGGCTGAAGATGTACCTTTGGCATATTTGCACCTGGTGGTGGCGTGGCAGTGGCATAATTCTACGTCTGTTCATGATGCCAAATGTTTGGAACCGCACAGAGCTCATAGGACAGTGATGGAACAAAATGTTTCTTTTTCTCCCTTTTCTCCCAAGGATCGCCTAAAATTGAAACCTCTATATTGGCTGCAGTTTCCATCCATCTGCAGAAACACATTAGAAAGAGAAAGAGGTTGGCAACTGACTTCAGGCTTTTCCCCCAGAGTGTTACTTACCTGACTTTAACCAGATGCTGTGCCTGTCTCTCCCCTCCATGCTCAGTGGGCAAAAGACAGAAGAAATACAAGGAATGCTTGTAACGCTCTGGACTCTCTCCCCCTCTCTTTTTATTTCTGTCTTTCCTTTTTTTTCTTTTTTAATCCCAGGACCGGATATACAAGTTCCAGAAGAGGAATATATATCCCCAGAGTCTGAAATCAAATCTGGAATTCATATCCTCTGTAAATGTACTTTATTAAAAGCAGGAATCAAGAAAGGTTTTGGAATTATTATATTGGAGAGGTTGATTGTTTAGAGAGGACTTGGAATTAGGGATAATTTTAGACATGTTTTGCAGGCAGCCACCTCCTTGGATGAATGGGAAAACTGGGTACTTTGGCATCAATCCTATCCCAAAGGTCTTAAAACCAGCCCTTAGACTGTTACCAACGCAGGAAGGAAAGCAGGACATTGCGTTAAGACACATTCATCTATAATCACCATAATAGGGTGAATTGAAAATGTCGCAGGAACACGTGGTAGGTAACATGTCCAGGCATCACACTGTCAGTTTGGCGTTAATCTTTGTAAAATCCACTTGCTGCCACTTCATGATGGTTAAGTGCAACCCCACGGCTTCCAGGGATGGAAGGCATGTGTGTGTGCATGTAGGTCTGTGTCTGTGTCTCTGTGTGTGTCTGTGTGGGCATGTGCGTGAAGAAGCTGAAAGTGTTGTTTGAGGTCCAGAAATGGAGCCAGTGGAGGCTGCAAGGGGAGGAAGGAAGCGGGGCGAATCACATGCACCATCCTGGGACATGCCTGCAGCCTGTACTACCGGCCATTCTCTGGGTGGGGAACCAGGAACTTGTCCGTCGTTCCCAGAAGGCCCAGACGGTTTTATATCAGTAAACTGTCTCTGAACTATTTTTTTCCCCTCGGTTTGAAATCACATTCTTCTGAATACCATTGCAGCTCACGGTATGTCTCTGATGAAAACCATCACTTCACAGGGGTCGGCCAACTCAACAGCGGGAGCAAAGTGATTACGGGATTCACATTCCAGTAATAAAAGAAGAGCTCAGCCCTCTAACCGGTCAGAGAAAGGTGGGAGCCCCTGGTGACCCAGAAGAAACCTCTGGACCCTCAGAGGTCCCAGAAGAACGGAGAGGGAGGTAGCGGTTCTGGGCTAATTTAAAGGAGAGCTTTTGCTGTATTTGATGGAAAGCTTGGAGGAAAAAGGTTGGAATGCCGAATGGATGCTTCGGTGCGGGGGCGGGGGGGGGGCGTGGCTAGCTGGCTCTCCGCCACTGTCTAGCTCCAGCACCCACATCCCTGCTTTTCATTCACATCCAGTATCTCCCCTGCTGCTTTATTTAAAAAGTCCCCTCTTTCAGAACATGTGGGAAGGTACAGCGAACATTGGGATGGCTAAGGTCCTTGAATTCTCATGTTGGCTGCCTTGCTATGATTTTTGAGTTCTTGTCTTAATTAGAGCAGCCCTAAAGGGGAATTTGAAATCACCCCTGCAGCCGCTCCCAGGAGAAGCAGCGGTGGACTCCTCTTCCTGTGTTCCTGTCTCCTGGAGGGACCTGCGTTTCCCCCACCTCTTTCTCTCCCTCCGCAGGGTTCTGGCCTCCAGAGACAGCGTGGGCCTGGGGCCTCTCTGCTCCCAGCTTCTCTGCAGAGAGAGAGCCTGTTCAGATTCCACGCTTCCTGCCTGGACCAGGGATGCCTCTGACACCCCCTCAGGGAGATGGTTTGTAATGTTTGTCCTGTAAACTCTTAGGTAACTGTTCTCTTCCACCAGGGGAGGTCACGTGGCTTAGAGGGAAAAGATGTGTTTTTCTTGTGGGTATCTAAGGACATTGAGCCACGGCCAGGCGGCCACGCCGACAGAACCCCCGCTCTGAACAGAGACCACTGTTCAGGAAGCCAAGGGGAAATGACACTCCCGGTCAAGTGCAAACCACTGTGCCGCAAAAGCTCTGGGCACCGGGCCTGTGACACGCGCCCTTCTTCCAAAACTTCCCTGCAGAAACGCCCCTTTTCAAAAGGCACAGTTCGTGAATGGATACCCGACTGGTGAAGAAAGACTGTCTGGAATTCTCAGGCCCCTAGACCAGAGTGTTCCAGGGCTTTGGTTCTCCTTGTGTTCACTTATTTTTTTTTTTAAAAATTAATTAATTAATTACTTTTGGTTGTGTTGGGTCTTCGTTGCAGCGCGTGGGCTTTCTCCAGCTGCGGCGAGCGGGGGCTACTGTTCGTTGCGGTGCGCAGGTTTCTCACTGCGGTGGCTTCTCTTGCTGCCGAGCACGGGCTCTAGGTGTGTGAGCTTCAGTAGTT
The DNA here is from genome assembly GCF_963924675.1 of Phocoena phocoena. Taxonomy (NCBI): domain Eukaryota; kingdom Metazoa; phylum Chordata; class Mammalia; order Artiodactyla; family Phocoenidae; genus Phocoena; species Phocoena phocoena. Next base: position 6,476,773 of record NC_089239.1, read on the forward strand.
GTGGCTCCCGGGCTCTAGAGCCCTGGCTCAGTAGTTGTGGCTCACGGGCTTAGTTGCTCCGCGGCATGGGGGATCTTCCCAGACCAGGGCTCGAACCCGTGTGCCCTGCATTGGCAGGCGGATTCTTAACCACTGCACCACCAAGGAAGTCCCGTTTGTGTTTACTTATGGCTGCGATTTCCATCATGACTTCAGCCCTGGTTCTGAGTCTCCACCTGCTTCAGCTCAGGCCACCCTGTTGGTCTCTAAGAGTCAAACGCTTTCCCCCAAATGCATTGAGACGGCGGGTTCTGCATGTTTGGGGACAAGGGAGCTGCAGCCCAGGACTCCCTGGGCCCAGGCTGGGCTCTGCCCAGAGACTTCTCCTGGTGGCCCAGCTGGCTGCCGCACCACAGGTGAAAACAGGGCCAGCCGCTCTCCACTAGGATGTTTTATCTTCTTCTTGGTTTTTTTTTTTTTTTAATTGGAGGTATAATTGACATACAGTAAAATGCACATATATATTTATCAAAATATTCTCCATTTAACCGCCACCCAAATCAAGCATATAGACCTTCTCCCCTGGAATTCTTCTGGCGCCCATCCTCCTATTGAACACTTGAAGTCATCACGGGAAGGTCCTGTAATGTGATCAAGCTCTCTTCGCACTTGGAGCTTCTTGCCCCACAGCGGGGTGAGGCGGCTGCAGCAGACTCCTATGCCTCCTTTTTAAAACTTGAAGCTCAGAGAGGTCAAGCGATTAGCTCCTGGCCACACAGCCAGTAAGGGATGTTCAGTGGCTGGAACCCAGCTCTGGTCTCTCTTTCCTCCTCCTGGGCTCCCAGAAGAGTGCAGACCTATGTGCTACTGGAATGAGAGCAGACCAGGATGCAGACCACATGGAGGCCACAGGAGCAGATGCCAGGAGCCCACCTTCGTCCAGGTTAGACAGTGTGCAGGCTTCAGGTTCCAGGCTGCTTCTCACGTGGGGGCCACTCCTGCCTCGCATGTGATGTGTGTTCTCTCCCCGTGCCCCTCTTCCTTTTTCTACCCCAGGTGTAAATGAGTAGTACTCTTGTCCTCAAACCTCAGGAGGCCCAAGAATCCTCTGTAGAACAAATTGTACGTGCCGATTCTCAGACCTGGGGCAGGGCCCAGGAGTCTGCATTTTCACAAGGCTTGCTCTCCTCCTCTCCCTCCCCTCCACCCACCCAGGGGATCTGGGGGACCAACTGCACTTTGACCAACACTGTGTAAGGGGAGCTCTCTCAGTCTCCTCCACTGAGGAAGTAGCATCGGTTGTTACCAAGGTTCCACCCCCATCACACCCAGATCCCGCCCTTCCTGGAGGGTTTCCCCTTTCCTTAATTTCTTCCTTCTTTATCGTCGCTATCTACCTTGCCCCTAGATTATTGAGTTCCTCTTGATCATGATTCTAATTTTCAACCTGCTCATCTAACCTCTCGTCCTTTCCTGAACTGTCCCTTAATCTCTAGAAAGCCTTAATGTCTGTGGTGATTTAAGGCAGTCCACACACACCAGATACACAGACAAACACACATTCTACTGAAAACCCTTCTAGAGCATCAAGTCCAGACTCCTTCAAGAAGTCCTTAAGACTCTCCAGTATCTACTGCTTGCCTTCCAGTTCCATTTCCTTCTCTGAAACCTACCCTTCCTCCTTACCACAATTTTCCAGCTACTTTCACACCTTCATGCTCAGGCAAACTTGGCTCCCTTTGCCTGGAAAAGCCCTCCCTTTGGGCCCATCTGTGAACACTTACTCAGTTTTCAGGACAAAGGTTGAAGGAAGAAAGATTCCTTCCTTCAGGAAACATCCCAGCCTCTTCCAACACCCCCCAGGAAAGAATTGCTCCTTCTTTGGGGGCTATGCCTTCTCTCCCTAGTGAATTGGGAGCCATGAATCTTTAGAGCCTGCATGGGGTCTGGGCCCACACAGTGGAGGCTGAGGGTGGAGCCCTAATCCAACACTTTCCTGGACAAAGGGCTGTGGCCATTTTTACATGGTGGTCCTGAGCTAAAATAGCATGAGTGCAAATGTTTATCGTGTCTCCTATGTGCCAGGCACCGTTTTAAGTGCTTTTTTCCTGTTAAGCTTATTTGTATAAAATATGGTTTTCTCTAATGTTGGTAATTAGGGTGACCTCATGTCTGTATAGTGTAATGTCTTAGGTTTCAGAGGGAGCAACTTAACTTTTAACTGTAGCATCTACAAGAATCAATAAAGGCCATTGTCTCCCGTTGATCTGAGGGTTCCACTTCTATGCTGAGCATCTCTGATTCATTCATCCCAGTGGGACGTTTTTTCCTTGTTTTCTTTTTCTTGTAGGCTTAAAAAGATGCTAGTTGAATAATCTGAAGGGTGATTTTATTTATTACATCAATTCCATCCACAGTATATCTAAAAGTTTGAATAAAAGTCAATGGGGGAAAAAAATGATTCAACATACAGACATTTATTTTAAAAGCAGCTCTCCTGACTGTCTGTTCCTGTCCAGACATTTGAGATGCCACAAGGAAGAGGACCATTTCTCTAGACAGAGGCTTCACGCTCCCCTCGATTTATGATTAAGGACAGAGCCGAGGTGGCTCCATGCAGAAAGGAGAAAGCAGTAACGGAAACTTCTAGATGCCTAGTGATCACTGGAATGTGCTGGCATTTCCCAGGAGGCAGTCAGTTTCAAGCCACCAAAATGTGCTTCTCGATTCATTAATCTCTTAGTTAGGGTGGGAGTGGAGACCGGGAAATCTGCTCAAGATAAGCATGAAGTGCAGTATGACTTTGCCTTCTTAGAAAGAGCCATCATTCATATAAATTGCATCCTTCAACCTTTCAAGGGATTAAATGCTACAAGACAGACAGCATCTGGTTCAAACAGCAGCAAATCAAAGGGGGTAACAATACACCGCGTGGTGAATAACAGGCAGGCTCCTATATCCCTAAGAGGCCAAGAGCAGAGGGAAAAAGAAACCTGTGAGAGGCACAGTAAGAAAGGGTACACCTGTAGATGTGTCGGGGAAGATAGTGATGACGGCCCGGCATAATAACGCCTTTCTTCCAAAGTGACCCAAAGCGGCCGGCAGCCGCCCTCCTTCAGGAGCTGGAACACAGCTCTCCTTGACCCAGGGACCAGAAAAGAGAATAGGGGACAGAGACTCTCCCTTCCAGAAGCCACCAGCCCGGGCCATTAATTAACGTGCAGACTCAAATTGGCTTCTTAAGAGAGTCTCTTCAGAGAGCAGAGGGAGAGGCTATTCGTCTGGAATTAGATAAAAAGTAGTTGGAGTTTGACTTCTTTGTTTCAGCCTCCCTTTTCTCCTCCTCCCCTTCATCTCCATCTCAGGCTCTCATTACTCTCATGACCTCTGCCCTTTGACCCTTCCAAGGAAGGATCAGATGCATGCCATTCACACCTCTGTGTAAAGTTAATCCTCTGGCATTTCCCAGGTATTCTGTTTTAGCCATAACCCCATCTGAAAAGCTCTCCTCTGTTAAAGGAATTTCAGGTTGAGATGAGTGTCTTTTTGGGGGACTGGTAAGAACCAAATTCTGGAAGTTTTGAGTGACACCTGCCTTGAGCATCTCAGACCACCCTTTTCTGGGACTTTCCACGACCCCCATTGGGAGTATTAATGTATTGAAGGGTAGAGTGCCCAGAACTATGCTATGTGCTTTATTTATATATTAATCTCTTTTAAAGTTAGCTTTAATTTCTATCAAAGTTATACATGCACCTTTTTTTCAGTGGTTCTCAAACATGGCTGAAACTTAGACTCCTCTGGGAAAATGTTTTAAAATCCTGAAGCCTAGACTTCACTCCAGACCAGCTAAGTAAAACACTATTGGAGGTATGGCCCAGGTCCTGGGGATTCTGAAGAGCCCCAAGTGGTGCAGCCTGGATGTCAGCCATCAACATAGATTTGAGGGAGATAATCTTACAAGACATATTTAAAACCAGACCAAACCAAACAGCAATATCCCCAAGCCTTTCCTGTCCCCACTTATTTTCCATCCTCCAGAAACAACAAATTCAGCTATCTGAGCTGATTCATATTGTCGTTACCCTCATATTTCTAAATTCCATGATTATATTGCTACTCCTTGATTTTTTTGGCTTTAATCATCTGTTGACTTCCCACCATGGAAAATATGATTCAGTTCTCCTCCACCACAACCACCACCTACACCTCTAAAAGTCACACGGCCTGGCCCCCACATCATCCCAATACTGTTATCATTTGGTTACATCGATATTCAATTATGTCTATCTTCTCTGTTTCCTGAGTTTTCTCTGTACTCATCATTAATTCAACCCCCAACTCTTCCCAAAGTGCTCTCCTCACACTCGGTTGAAATCTCTTGAGGAATTCTCTCTCACTGCCCAGGGACCTCCCATCTGGACCGGCCCCCCTTCGGGCTGCTGCAGGGTGACCCTCCCACCATCAGCCCAGGGATGCCACCCTTTCTCGTGTTGGATCCCTTGTCTTCTTTTTTGGTTTTCTCCTTCTTTTGTGGATTTTATCCTCCGGGAGCTTCTGGGGAGAGAGTACATGGGAGTAAAGGTTTTGAGATCTTGACTGTCTGAAAATTCACTATTCTCTCATGGAGTTTGGCTGAAGATAGAATTTTAGGCCAGAAATAATTTTCCCTCGGAATTTCTAAGGCATTGCTCTGTTGGCTTCTACCTTTCTAGGTTGCTATTGAGAAATCCAGTGCCATCTTGATTCTTGATAATTTAGATGAAACTCTCTCTCTCTCTCTCTCTGAAAACTTGTTGGATCTTCTCCTTGATCCTGAAGTTCTGAAATTCCATGAGGATGTACTTGGGGCTGCTCTATTGTCATCCACTGTGCCAAGTACTCAGAGAGCCCTTTCAATCAAGAAACACAAGCCCTAGAGTCTGAGAAATTGAATTTTTTCATTAATAATTTCCTCCTTCCGTTTACTCTGTTCTCTCTTTTTGGACCTTGTCTTGTTCGAATATTGAACCCCAAGGATTTGCCCTCCAAATTTCTTATATTTTTCTCTACTATTTTCTAATTCTTTGTCTTTTGGTCCTGCTTTCTAGGTGACTTCTTCATTGCTGCTTCCAACTCTTCCATTAAATTTTTTATCTTCTGTTAAATTTCTAAGGTGTCCTGTTTTCAGGACGTCCCTTGTGTAGTGCATCCTGCTGTTTCAAGAGTGCAATATTTTGTGGAGAAGGGAACCCTCCTGCACTGTTGTTGGGAATGTAAATTGGTGCAGCCACTATGGAGAGCAGTATGGAGGTTCCTTTAAAAACTAAAAATAGAGCTACCACATGATCCAGCAATCCCACTCCTGGGCATATATCCAGATAAGACAAAAACTCTAATCGAAATGATACATGCACCCCAGTGTTCATAGCAGCACTATTTACAATAGCTAAGACATGGAAGCAACCTAAATGTCCATCAACAGATGATGAATATATAATGGACTATTATTCAGCCATAAAAAAAAGAATGAAATAATGCCATTTGCAGCAACACGGATGGACCTAGTGATTATCATACTAAGTGAAGTAAGTCAGACAGAGAAAGACAAATACCATATGATATCATTTATATGTGGAATCTAAGAAAAGGCACAAATGAACTTATTTACATAATTGAAACTGACTCACAGACATAGAAAACAAACTTACGGTTACCAAGGGGAAATGTGGAGGGAGGGATAAATTAGGAGTTTGGGATTAACATATACACGCTACTATATATAAAACAGGTAATCAACAAGGACCTACTGTAAGGCACAGGGGACTATATTCAGTATCTTGTAATAACCTATAATGGAAAATAATCTGGAAAAGAATAGATATATATGTATAACTGAATCATTTTGCTGTACACCTGAAACATTGTAAATCAACTAGACTTCAATAAAAGAAAAAAGAGAATGCAATATCTTATCCCATCAAGGACCTTGGCCATTACACAGTGAGAAGGGCAATGTGCGGCCCCGCAGCCCAGATGTAAAACCGCCTCTGGGACTCACCCTGTTACACACCTGGGTGAAGTGAATAGGGGACCATCTCCAAGAGATGGAAGAGAGGTTTCACCAGCATAATATGTGGACAAAATAGTATACAGGCCCAGAAAGACACTGCCTCCTTCTAACCATACGGGAAGTCTTTTGTCCATTACAATTGGCCTTGAGGGTCAGAAAAGAAAGAGTAAATCCTTTTTTGATGGCTTTAGAATAATACAGAAACATTTGTTCTAATTTATAATCCATTTGTTAAAGATGAAAACTACGTAGTGAACGGTATGTCAGTAATAATCCCCTTTCTCGGACTTCCCTGGTGGCACAGTGGTTAGGAATCCGCCTGCCAATGCAGGGGACATGGGTTCGAGCCCTTGTCCGGGAAGATCCCACACGCCGTGGAGCAACTGAGCTGGGATTGTGCTTAGGTGCTGGAGGTATCGAGTTGGATAAGACACAGTTCTTGTCTCCAAATTGCCTACAATTTGGCTGAGAAGACAGATATAAACCAAAAAAGAAGCGGTTTTCTATCATCATATGTGAACATATGCCTTGAAAGACGAACAGACGGTGTTAATTAATTCCACCTGGAGAAGAAAGGCAGGGAAGTTTTCAAAGGTGAAAATCAAATCATCTTTATTGTTTTTTTTAAAATAACAGTAATACATTGTTTCAAGAAAATTCAAACAAAATATGATTCATAGAAAGTGAAGAATCACCATAACTACCTTCCCACCAAGAGATGAGTACTACTAATTTGATGTTTATTGGGAGATGACATTTGATCTATGTTTTAAAGGACCAGCGGAGGTTTGCCTGACATGAAAGGTGGCAGAAGTTGGAAGAAGAGTTCAAGGCAAAGGAGACCTGCAAAAGGGGGGAGCTGGAAGGGTACAGCATGTTTGGGGCACAAGTGAGGGTAAATTGTGATGAAATGGCAGGAAATAAAGCAGGAGAGCAAAGCAGCTCTCAGAACAGAAGGTTCTACCATGCTGAGGATTTTGGACTGCATTCTACAGAAATTGGGGAACCATGGAAGTAGTTTAAGTTGGGAAGTAGTTGAAGTCTGCATTTAATATACCAGTCAGTAGCATCGTGGGACAAGGCAAGACCAGTCAGAGAGACCAGTAAGGAAATCTAGGTGAAAATGGTGAGCTTGAACTAAAGCAGTAGAGTGAAGATAGAAAGGGAGGGGTAGATTGGATAGACTTTAGGAAGGTGGTATTAATAAGAAACAAATTAACTGGAGGTAAAGATAAAGGAATAGAGGAGTCTAGGATGGCTCTTTGATTTCTGGTTGAATAACTAACTGAGCAACTACTTATACTACTAACAAAGAGGAAAAAAATGCAGGGGGAAGGGCATGATAGGGTTAGGGGATTAAGACGTCCAAACTATTATACATAAAATAAGCTACAAGGGTATATTGAACAACATAGGGAATATAGCCATTATTTTGTAATAACTATAAACAGAGTATAACCTTTAAAAATTGTGAATCACTATGTTGTACACCTGTAACTTATACTATGTTGTATACCTGTAACTTATTGCACATCAACTATCTCTCAATAAAAAATACAGGAAAAGGAACAGGTCTGGGGGAGAGGATAATGCCTAGAAGATGTCTCAGGGAAGCTATCCAGAAAGTATTGAATATATGAGTCTGGCAGTGTTGAGATCCCAGTCGTCAATCCTAGGCAACTCCCAGGACAAGTACTAGCCAAGGGAGGTTCAGCTGGACCAGAAGATATGTTTACCTGGTAGAGCAGAAAGCGGTGAGAGAGCACTGTTAGGACCAGAGGAATATTATTAAGTGTCTGATCCAAGCTGTGAATGAGAAACCATAATAGGAAATAAGTCCAAGGTCAGGAAGTTAGGGAATGAGACACAGCATCGGAGGCAGAGTATAAATTTATAAAGGCAGGGTACAGGATGTGGGCTGCAAGAGAGACAAATAGGACAGGTCCTTTTTAAATTATTGGTTCTGACTTAGGAGCTGAGAGCCCACCTCCTGGCTGACAGTGCCCTTCCCGGGTCCAGGAATGGCCTGGCCACAGTGTGTTCAGGTTTGCCCAGTGGAAACTCCAAGTCAGTCTGAGATAGGAGGGCCCTTGGAGATACCCTCTCTCTGGTTCTCTCTCTTTCTCTACACCAAGTGCTCAAGCTGGCTTCAGTTCCGGCTTGCAAGATGAAAGGAGTAGGGAAGCTAGAGACAGAAGGTGAAGGGATACGATTTCTGGTTCATTGGAAAGACCTAAGAAATGGAACTGGGGTTTGTATTAGAGTCTTACCCCATTATCACAGGATGCTGGGCCCCCTCGAGGTGGTGTCTCCAGGCTTCAAGGGCAACAATTTCTCACTTCCAAACCAAATGGATGGCCTCAATCAGTACCTGCTTGGCTCTAAATCTTCACCAGAGCCTTCTTTTTATTTCCCAGAGAAGTGGTCATACTTGCTGTATGCTTGATTTAGATGGGCCAGGATTGGGGCAGATGTAGAAAAGCCCTTAAAAGAATCTCGCTGCAGCAGAAGTCCAGACAAAGTCTCATCCTCCTCAGTTGGACTGTATTAATACTGCAAGGGCCTCAGAAGAGTCCAGCCAGTGGGCTCCTATGGGACCAGGTCCCATAAGAATAAAATGTGAACACTCCCGTTTTTATGTCCCAGGGTGTAAAGAGGTTCTACTCACTAGACCAAAGGACTTCGATCAGAGTAACGTATAAACTAAAGAGGATTATTAAGGCTTTGAGTCTTTAAAATGCCCCAGGTGAATCAGAAATGCAGGATTCCTCCCCACCCGCCCTCTGAGACATTTAATCAGGTTGGAAGATATCCAGAAAAATCCAAGCACCTGTAGGAAAACAGACTGGTCTGCAGTGCCATCTGCTGTTTGTAGTCTGATGCCCTGGTTTCAGTGGGGTGACAGCACCCCACCCTCACCCCCAGCATTGAGAGCCTCACCAGCATCTCCTCCCGCGCTGGCTTCTGCGTCGACAGTTGTGTTGGTCAAACCAAGGCGAGACAACACCTTCCCAGATGTCCTGGACCGCACCCCGACTCAGGTCTGCAGTTGGGACCCCTCACCTTTCCTCTCCTTCTCATCCCACCCCACCAACACAACCCATACCCCAAAGCGGAGACAGATAAGAATAAAGAGAGGGATGGAGGCGGGGAAAGGAGGGAAAGAGGGAAGAAATATGTTCTTTACTTCAGAGGAAAGGAAAAGGAGTTAAGAGAGTTCCCATCTGAAGGCTCCTGTTTCTCTGGGTGGATTAGAAGGACTGATACGATGAAAGGCCAAAGCAGTGAGGGCACTGAACCCTTGGGGAGGGTGAGGTGGAACTGACAATGAGGGGGTCTAGTTGCGGGGCAGGGTTGGAGGAGCAGGGGAGTGAACCTAGGGGACCACTGATAACCTGTGAGAACAGGAAGTGAATGAGGACGGGATAATGTGATGCAGCTGAAAAGCACATTCACTGGGAGTAGAAAACTGGGTAGGGAAGCAGGTGTGGAAGGCTGAACAAAGCCCCCGCCCCCCAAAAAAGATATCCATGACCCAATCCCTACTCTAGGGCCTGTGATTGTTACCTTATATGGCTAAAAAAAAAAAAAAAAACAACTTTGCCGATGTGATTCAGTTAGGGATCTTGAGATGGAGAGATTATTCTGAGTTATCCAGGTAGGCTGTAAATGCAATCACAAGGGTCCTTACAAAGGGATGTCTGACACACAGAAGAGGAGAAGGCAGAGACTGAAGTGAGGTGGCCACAAGCCAAGGACCGTGTGCAGCCACCAGAAGCTGAAAGAGGCAAGAATTCTCCCCTAGAGCCTCCAGAGGGAGGAAGGTAAGGCCCTGCCAACACCCTGATTTCAGCGCAGTAATACTGCTTTTGGACTTCTAGCCTCTGGAACTGTGAGACAATAAATTTCTGTGGTTTTAAACCACCAAGTTTGCAGTGATTTGTCACAGCAGCCTCAGGAAACTAATACAGCTGGTTACGCAGATAAGATCACAGAGTCGTACATCACGAGAGGAGAGTTGTTTGGGGTGAGAATAAAATCCAACTTGTAGCCATGTGATTGCTAAAGCAGAGTGAAGTGAAGTGAAGTTGAAATAATCTTCACAAGCACTTACCTGGTGCTCAGCATCTGAAGTGCATTCAATTCTTACAGCCATTTCTTTTTTTTTTTTTTTTTTACAGCCATTTCTTAAGGTAGGTTTCTTATCGCATCTTCTTTTGTAGGTGAGGAGATTGAAGTGCAGAGTGATTAGGAACATGCTGATGGTGGAAATGGAACTTTGAGGTCCCATATATCCATCTCCAAAGTTGGGGTTCTATTCGCAACACCCAGCAAAGCTGAGACGAATGATTACTAGGTTCCCAGTACAGACACTGAAGGGGATGACAGAAGTTGGAGAGGAGAGGAGGACTAAAGTGTCTTTAATAAATGCTCAACCCCTCCCCTGAATCTCAGATGCACATGTGCTTTGAAAGGCTGGGAGGGGAGTATTGGGCCCTTCGCTTGAGAGGGTTTCAGGGACAATGGCATCATCAGGGCAAAGCCAGCCCAGTTAGGACAAGAAAGCAGAGTGGGCACATTCCAGAAAAGCCTGAGGATGAAGGGAACTTCCTTGGCTGTGAAACTGGTAATTACACAAGGCACAGTGAGAGGCATCAGGAAGGGGACCTTAGAGACCAGCCAGTGGCTGTAGGATAGCATAGAAACCCTCTCATACAAACACTGAGAAAATTCTTATGAAATAAAACTCTTAAAATGCATGACAACAACAACAATAAAATAACCCGATTAAACCATGGGCAAAGGACTTCAATAGACATTTCTCCAAAGAAAATATACAAATGGCCGATAAGCACATGAAAAGATGCTCAACTGGTCATCAGGGAAATGGAAACCAAAACCACAATGAGATACCACTTCTTACTCATTAGCAGGGCTGCTATAAAAACGAAACAGAAAAATAGAAAATAGCAAGTGTTAGCTGGGATGTGGAGAAACTGGAGCACTTGTGCACTGTTGGTGGGAATGTAAAATGGTGCAGCTGCTATGGAGAATGATATAGCAGTTCCTCAAAAAATTAGAACTAGAACTACCATATGATCGGCAATTCCTCTTCCGGGTACATGTCCAAAAGAATTGAAAACGGGGTGTTGAAGAGACATTCCTAGCAGCATTATTCACAATAACCAAAAGGTGGAGGCCACCCCAGTGTCCATCCAGGGACGAATGGGTAAACGAAATGCGCTCTACGCATACAGCAGAGTATTATTCAGCCTTAAAAAAGAAGGCAATTCTAACACATACTACAACATAGATGAACTTGGAAGACATAAGGGTAAGTGAAATATGCCCGTCACAAAAGGACAGATTGTATGATTCCACTTATAGGAGACAAATTCATAGAGACAGAAAGTAGAATGGTGGGTACCAGGGGTTGGGGAAGGGGCAGATGGGGAGCTATACTGTCTCATGGGTACAAAATGTCAGTTTTGTAAGATGAAAAGAGTTCCGATGGTGACGCAACAATGTGAACTGGTTAAGGTGGTACATTTTATGCTATGTGTATTTAATCATGATTTTTAAAAATAAATAAAGCATGGACAAACTTAATAGGTAGAACAGGGAATTTTCAGAGTCCAAAGTGAAGAGAAAACCGAAAGCTGGAACAGCGGACTCTGGAACGTATGCTGCAGTGGTCATGGGGAGATGATCTGACGCAGAAATGGCTGTGGACTTGGATTTTAACACCCATGCAGGGACGGGAGATGAGTTCTCAAGTCTGGGTGAAACGAGGGGTTGGAACTGAGTCCCCTACATAAAGCCCAGATGCTTTCAGAGAAGCCAAACATCAACCCAGAAAGACATCAAAGGAAGCTCATCTCTGCCCTGACTCTAAATGGGGAAAAATAGTCCCCCATGAAAATTCAAAACCCCAGTCATGTGCCTGGTGGAAGTTCAGAGTCCAAATATCTACTACCTGCACCACAAGAAAACCCCAAGCCAAGAAATTAACATAAAATTGGTCTTTCACCAGTGATACCCCTAGGATACCTGACAGGAGCAAATACAAAACCACTCTGAAATTAAACTTCAACACTCTAGGCCACAGATAATTCCCACAGGAGAAGAAAGCTCTGCTTGCAATAAAAAATTATAAAAACAGAAGGAAATAATCTACCATGTGTAAGAGTCAGCCGTCAAAAATAAACAGCAGGATTAAACTCTGCAAAACTTTAGATAGTAGATAAACTACTAAATAGAGACAATAAAATTAGTGTTTTTGTATGATTTTACAAATCAAAGAAGGACATTCCTAAGAATAGTATAAGACACTATTTTTAAAAAATAGACCCGAGGGCTTCCCTGGTGGTGCAGTGGTTGAGAGTCCGCCTGCCGATGCAGGGGACATGGGTTTGTGCCCCGGTCCGGGAGGATCCCACATGCCGCGGAGTGGCTAGGCCCGTGGGCCATGGCCGCTGAGCCTGTGCTCTGCAACGGGAGAGGCCACAACAGTGAGAGGCCCGCATACCACAAAAAAAGAAAAAAAAAAAGATCTGAAATGAGACAGAGGGAACTTTTAGAAATGAAAAATATGGTTACTGAAACTAAAAGTGCAAGGGGTGCTTGAATAGCAGAATAGACACACACAAGAGAGAATTAGTGAAATGGAGGAGAGATCTGCAGAAATATTTCAGAATGCTCCACAGAGAGACAAAGAGATTAAATACATAGAAAAAAACAGGTGAAAAGACAAGGATGAATGAAAAGAGTCAACATATGTCTCCTAGGAGTACAGAAAAAGATAATAGAAAGACGAAATGATATTCAAAATTTAATGTCTGGATTCAAAAACTGGCCTTGCCAATTACTATCTTACCTTGGGCAAATAATTTAACCTCTCTGTGACCCAATTTCCTTGACTGTATAATGGATATAGGACTCTGTTGTGAGAAATAAGATAACATATGTAAAGCAGAGCACATAAGAAATGTATAATATATGCGGCTATTATTGTTATTAATGAGAATTATTCCAGATTGGTAAAAGATTCAAACCACTGTTTAAAGAATCACATCCTACTGTAGAGCACATAGAACTATATTCAATCTCCTGTGATAAACCATAATGGAAAAGAATATAAAAAAGAATGTATATACATGTATAGCTGAGTCACTTTGCTGTACAGCAGAAATTAACACATTGTAAATCAACTATAGTTCAATTTTTAAAAAATCAATACCTTAGACTTCAATTTTTTTTTAATTAATTAATTTATTTTTTCATTTTAACATCTTTATTGGAGTATAATTGCTTTACAATGGTGTGTTAGTTTCTGCTTTATAACAAAGTGAATCAGTTACACATATACATATGTTCCCATATCTCTTCCCGCTTGCGTCTCCCTCCCTCCCACCCTCCCCATCCCACCCCTCTAGGTGGTCACAAAGCACCGAGCTGATATCCCTGTGCTATGCGGCTGCTTCCCACTAGCTATCTACCTTACGTTTGGTAGTGTATATACGTCCATGCCTCTCTCTCGCTTTGTCACAGTTTACCCTTCCCCCCCCATATAGACTTCAAATTTTTAAAAATTTTAAATAAAGAATCACGTGGAAGATAAATAAAAATAAATCCATACATTATATTAAACTGCAGAACACCACAGACAAAGAGAAAAACCTTAAAAGCAACCAGAAAGGAAAGACATATTTCTTACAAAGTGACAATAACTAGACTCACAGTGAGGGTCCTTCTCAATGGCAACAAAAGAGGCCAGAAGAGAAAGGAAAATGCCTTCAACTCACGCAGGGAAAAAACAGTCAACTGAAAATTCAATACCCAGATAAACTGCCATTTCCAATTGAGGGTGAAATAAAGGTACTTTTCAAATTAAAATGGGACTCATTAATTTTTTTTACCACTCACAAACCCTCACCCAAAGAACCACTAAAGGATGTACTTCAAGAAAGAAATTGTGGAATTCCCTGGCGGTGCAGTGGCTAGGACCCCACACTTTAACTGCCGGGCCTGGGTTCGATCCCTGGTCAGGCAACTAAGATCCTACAAGCTGCGTGGCAAAAAAAAAAAAAGAAGGAAACTGATTCCAGAGGGAAGACATGGTGTGGAAGAAGCAGTTGTGAGAAAAGAGGAGGATCTTGTTGGGGTACGGGTTGGGGGTGGGAGAAGATTCAAGGAAAAGGGTCTGCCGGAGAGGAAAGGGGGCCAAAGGAGTTGAAGCCCTGATGACCATCACAAGTCACAGAGGAGGCTGCAGTGAGGATTAAGGAATCGTGGACAAAAGAGAATGAAATGGACAAGCTTTGTGCCGCTGATTAGAACCTTGGTGAAGGGACATAGGTCCCCTCCCAGGGGTTTTGAAGGAACCAAGTGGCTTTCTGGACCTCAGTTTTCTCGTCTGTAGTGGGGGGTTGGAGTTAACAATCTCCAATGTCCCTCCCAGCTCTGACGTTCCATAGCATTGGATAAAGTGAGGGACATGGGAAGTTCCTGAGAACAGCTGGGCTAAGCGTATGGAGACTTTGAAAGGTGAGCTCGACCCATTTCTGAAAGCAAGGCGGCAACCGATATCGGACTAAAGTCCCAGTGAAAAGGGAAAAAGAGGTGCATTGAGATGACCAGAGCAGAGGATGGGCCTGAGCCTGGCCCAGACAAAAATGCAAGAGGTACAGTTAGGACAGGGGAAGTCCTCAAAAGCCACATCCTGACTTCCAAACTGCTTTCCAAAGGCTCTCAGTTTGACAGAAATTCAAACATGTCTTGTCTCAGGCACTTTCCCCTTTAATTTTCAAACTGATGTATATTTTGAGGGAAACTTAATCCATGTGGCTCTGAATCATGTACAACAAACTTCTCTAAGAGACACTTGATGCTGGGAGCTTTTCCAGAACTTGGAGCAGTTCATTACATGATGCTCTTTTTGAACTGATTCTGTTTCCAGACTCTCTCTAGCCCTCCACCCAAGGTCCAAGATTTTGGTCAGATGCTAGGAACCTGCTGGATCAGGGCTCTGCTCTTTTCTTCCTCTTCTTCCTTGGCGGTCAAAGGGAACGCATCCAAGCCATGGGGGCGTAGGGCTTGGCTCTGTCAAAGAAACAGTGTGGTCCTTGATGCTCGCACGAACAGGGCCTGAATTGGCTTCTCCGACACAGTGGCTGCATTTGAGGCAGGGCTGGCAAACAGAACTCCAGTTTCCAAGCCATGTTTCCTTAGGTTTCAATAAGGGCTCCACCCACTCTTGTTAAACAGTGCAAACTCCACATGCTGGTGGTTCCTACCCTTCTGCTAACCAGAGCCTGGTCCCACAACCTCCGGGAGAGGAAGGCATTCAGCCAGGATGGGCTGTACAGTATCTTCCTTTAATCGTTCTCAAGATCCGCTGACTCACTGTGCGTGGTCCCAGCTGACCTCGATGCTTCAGCGGTCCTGTGGTGTACCTCACTTCCAGGAATCCTATACAGCCCGGGGCCGAGAGCCTTGTCACGTCTTTACCCACAGACTGGTTCCAAGATGTAGAATCAAAGCACTGGAAAGAATCCAGTCTGTGACTTTGGACCCCGCAATTTCCACGTTTGCTTTACAACCGGTAATGATATAGGTGTCCCTTTAAAGCACATCCCTCATACTTTCATGTTCTTACTCATTTAATTTTTTAGCTGACCTTGAGCCGGGCTACACAAACCAATCCAATGGAAGAGTCAAATCTTGCCACTTAAAAAGTGTCATGGGAGCCGAAAACTACCTTGGGGCTGGTTTTCTACATTGTTTTCTTTTTTTCTTGTTTAGGGTTGGAGTTACTCAAAGTAACTGCTTATGTGGCATAATCTTAAGGATGACTTTCCTTCAATAATATCAGTGACATCTGTTATTCCATGATGAACTGTTATTAGCCATCCTGTCTGGGTCAAGACTGTTGGAGGAGAAAAGGAGGGGAATTTGGAATATGCTTGTAAAATGCGTATACTCTTAAAAATGAAGGCACATTGAGTCCAAAACAGCCTGATGTAAATGAGTTAATTAGAGCACGAAGCCCAGCGAGACAATGTGGTTTAGCAGAAAGAACGCTGGGCTTGGAGTCCAAAAAAATAGGGATTGAATTCTGGCTCTGCTGTCTTTCTCTGCCTTAATTTCCTCGTCTGTAAATGGGCGATAGCCATCCCTGTCTCTTTATAAGGGTGTGATCAAGATCTAAGAGAGAGAGAGAGAGAGAGAGAGAGAGTGTGTGTGTGTGTGTGTGTGTGTGTGTGTCCATGAACATACTCTCTGTAATGACTCTGTGAATGTCGGCACATCACCAGGGCGGGGACCACAGGAAAGGATGGAGGAAGGAGGACGGGGCTACAGGATTTGCTACTCGCTGATGCAGTACAGGGTCCTAATGAACCCCCCGGGGGCTAGTCTCTGAGCGTGCCAGCTTACCGCTGGACCAGGCTTCCCCATGGTGATCCTCAGGAACTGAAGAAGGACTGGGGTTCCACTCCAACTCACCCCAGAGCCTATCTGAGTTAGCCCGTCAGCCCTGGTTCCCTCCCTCGCCGGATGAGGGTCTGCCCTCCACCCTGACCTGTCAGTGGAAGGCTTGGAGAGCAGCCTGGACCACTGGAAGCCCCCGGTGGCATTTTAATGAAGACTGTTGTACCTCAGGTGTAACTTTTACTGACTCCTGGGGAAACCTGCTCACCTCTGCTTGGGGCACCTTTACTCTGGCTTCATAAAAAATTGTGTATAAGGCCAGGCTCAAATAAAGCTAGAATAGCACCGCAGAGCGGTGGGGATGGCTTATGAAAGACTCCAGCCCGTTACACAAGCAGATTCCCTTGTAGCCCCTGGGTCTGGAGGCTGGTGGATCGCTCCCAAGAGTTCTTTTTCTATTCATTTTGGCAGATTTTCCCCCCCAAAGCAGGCCTCTGGAGCTGCCAGACCAGGGTAATGGGGAGAAACGTGGAGCTGGCATGTGAGCCTCAGCAGCAGGGCCAGGGGAGTTGTTTCACCTCCAGGTTTGGAAATGTAGCCTGACTTTTGGGCGGGAGCCTAACTGACTCTACCGGTGGCGGCCGGCACTGTGGTGGAGACCCCTGGGGCCAGGGTACCAGCCCCGACGGCACACACACTTCCTTTAATTAACAGAAGCACGATGCCAACAGACACACCAGCATCTGGGAAGTGAGGGCGGCTAAATGGGAAACCTCTTGACTGCCTCAGGGAGCGGCCTGCCTGCCAGGATTGTCCCCTGTTCCTGTTTCCTCACAAAAAAGCCCCTGTGTTTCTTGAGAGGCCTGCCCAGGTGGTGGCAGAGCCCCAGCCTGGCTGCACTGCCTGGGCTTGTCTGCCCGCCTCCCTGGCAGGGATGTTTTCCTTGAGTAGCTGGTTTGAAGTATTTAGAAAAGCCAAGAGACCTTCCCAGGGTTGTCCCGGCCTTAAACGGTCATCTTCTGCCAATCTCATCCACTCATTTGGCACTTCAGCACTTTGGTTTTTTCTCTTGATCAGCTGCATCTCCTTCTCTCGCCAGGCGTCCCACAGTCGCCACCTCCCCTCGCCCCATGCAGGGTGCGATGCAGTCTCCACGCCCGTGAAGCTGGTCCAGGCAAAGGGCGTGACACAGCCCGTGGCTTTCCTTGCTGACAAGGTCAGGGCCTTTCATTTCCAGAGTAGTCTTTTCAATGCTCTGTGAGTCTCTTTTGATTATTGGGCATTGCCAGCCTGGCCGAGAGACAGTGATTCATTCAACAGGCATATATATCCAGTGTCTGATGTGTGCCAGGCACTGTGCTGGGTGCGGAGGATTCCAGGCACCTGAGGTGGGATTCCGCCCCAGGTAAGGGGCCAGAGGCAGGAACTGAAGCAAGAGCACACTGTGAGGGGCTCCGAACCCGCGTCCCCTGCATCGGCAGGCGGACTCTCAGGGGCCTCCCGGGTGGCGCAGTGGTTGAGAGTCCGCCTGCCGGTGCGGGGGACGCGGGTTCATGCCCCCGTCCGGGAAGATCCCACATGCCGCGGAGCGGCTGGGCCCGTGAGCCATGGCCGCTGAGCCTGCGCATCCGGAGCCTGTGCTCCGCAACGGGAGGGGCCACAGCAGTGAGAGGCCCGCGTACCGCAAAAGAAAAAAAAAAAGAAAGAAAGAGGGTCATTTTGGACCTAGAGTTAATCATACTAAGTGCACTAAGTCAGACAAAGAAAAACGAATATTATATGACATCACTTACGTGTGGAATCTAAAAAAAAAAAATGAGACAAATGAACTTATTTACAAAACAGAAACAGACTCACAGACATAGAAAACAAACTTATGGTTACCAAAGGGGAAAGGGGGGTAGGGATAAATTAGGAGTTTGGGATTGACATATACACACTACTATACCTAAAATAGATAATCAAAAAGGACCTACTGTATAGCACAGGGAACTCTACTCAACATGGTGAGGAAGAAAAAGAAAGAGGGTCATTTAATACACAAATTCACTCTCTCAGCACCACTACCACAGATAAGAGATACGTATATGTTTGTATATAATATAGACACTCATTCAACAATTACTTTTGGCAAGTCTACTATGGGCCAGGCTCTTCTATAAGGCAAGCATTGTTATCTCATTTTACACAAGAGATAACTGAAGCTCAGAGAACTTGATAAGTGGTGGAAAGAGAATTCAAGCCAAGGTCTTTAAGCTATGTGTATAAAGCCCATTTTGACCGATGTGGGGTTTTTTCAGTAATGCAACTAGGAGAACTCTGTCTCTCTGTGTCCCTGAGTTGGGATTAGATCCTGCAGGCAACAGACACTGAGTGTTTTTGAGCAAAGGGATTACATTATCAGATCTTTGTCTTGGAAAGATAACTCTGATCACCAGGTATAATCCAGGCAGGAAATGACAAAGGCAAGAAACGATGGAGGCCACTGCAGTGGGAATAGAGGACAGGAGAAGGGCTGGGAAAATAGAAGGTCCTCGATAAGACTGGGAAGGAGATGGAGATGTGTAAATGCTCCAAAACAATTCTCTCCCGTGGCTTTAGAAAACTGAGTGGGCAGTCCTGCTGCTCCCCGAGGGAGAGAAATCCCAGAAGAAGACAAGTGTGACTGTCATGGGGACACAGTGTCTGAGATACTGGACCACTGCTTCTCTCCCACCCCCACAGGGCACTGGGGTTTCCCAACCCAGTTCTTTACCGTCTTCCCAATGTCTGACAAGCTCTCGCACAGGGCATGAGAACATCATCACTGCTCAGCTCTGGGCAAGAGAAAACAGTGGGTTTGGTAAGTGCTTTGCCCATGACGGGATTTTACCATGTCTGTGGGTAGCTTCACGATTCCCGATTCAGACAGTTCTCTCAACTGCAAAAGCCACTGAAAGGTCTCTGGGTGAGCATCTCATGCTCTCTGTCGACTGCAGAGAGGTGAGGGATACCATTCATTTGCAGATGTTTTTCTGGTCAGTGGCTTTCACAAACCACACACAAGGCAACAAGTCACATCCAACAAGCAGACCCGAGCTTGCACGGTACTTGGTGGCACTGTTTGATGTACCCACAGCCGGGGGACTCTCTGGCAAACCCAGAGCAGTGACCGAGGCCGAGTCAATCACCGAAAGGAGTTTTCAGAGCCTTGAAATGGAAAGAGCTGGTACCCATTTGGTCCCAGGAAAAAGTGTGTTGCCATCAGATGCCCTGGTTCTGCTGAGCCTGGACAAAGCGCAGGCTGAGCTGAAGGCCAGAGTACAGAGTTGCAGTTGGCCCAGAAGGGGATGGTGTTCAGTGATAGTGGCTGAAAACAACACATATGTGTTTTTTCACAGAGTTCCTGTGGGTCTGGAAGCTAGGAGCAGCTTGGTTGGTGGTTCTGGCTCAGTGACTCTTATGAGGTTGTCATCAAGCTATTGGCTGGGCTAAGTCATCTGAAGACTCGAATGGGGCTGGAGGATCCATTTCCCAGCTCGTTCACATGGCGGCTTGTGGAAAGTCTCAATTCCTTGCTCTGTGGGCCAGCTTTCATGCCATGGAAGCTGGCTTTGCCCAGTGCACATGGGAGAGAGAGAGAAAGAGAAAGAGAGAGAGAGAAAGAGAGAGGTGGAAGCCACAGTGTTTTTGAAAATCTAATCTCAGAAGTGCATACCATTACTTCTACCATATTCTATTGGTTACCCAGGCCAACCCTGGGACGGTGTGAGAGAGCCACACAAGATTGCGAACACCAGGATGCAGGGATCCCCAGGGCCATGTTGGAGGATGACTACCATACAGTGAAATTTCTGGTGAGCACAGGACACCTGTTAAACGGCCAGAAGGAAAGACAGTTCAACCCATGATACTTTCTCTTCATGTGCTTTTCCCAACCTTATTACAACGTAGGAAACTTTGTGAACTTTAAGTTGCCTGCATTTTGACCACAAGCTTTTCCATCCCATTCCCTCCCGTGAACCCTAAGGTACACGAACCCTCTAAACTTCAATTGCATTTTGACTCTATGCTATACAGCTCACACTTTATCATTTTCTTTTTGTTTTACATGTACTTAGCTGGTTTCCCCCACTAGACTGTAGGCTTCTGATGAGAAAGGACCACATCTTTTTAGCTGTAAGGGGTCATAGCAGCAAGCCCGATGCCAGACACAGGGTAGTTGTTTAATCAAGATGATTCACTGACTGATTTAGAGGCTGTCCTCAAATCTTCCTTTTTATGGTTGGGGAAGCTGAAAAGTCAGCATGGAAAACACTTGGTCAGATGAGTCATCCGTCAAGTCCAGAGCAAGACTCCATGAGCAACTGCTTAGCCCAGCTGGAGCAAGAAGACGGGTTCTCAATCTGGGGCTCAGAGGCTGCCCGCGGCATTTACTGGGGTTAACAATCAAGCCTGTCTTGCCCCGAGCTGCCCAATAACTCACGAGGCTGTCGGAAGCCTCGTTTCTGTACAACCCAGGCTGGTTGTGCGCGGTCTGCAGGGCAAGCAGTGATGCTGCAGAAGGAAATGGTTCCTAACAAGCGGAACTTCCCTCTACATGTCTTGGTGATTTGTTGTTGTTGTTTTATAAATTTATTTATTTATTTATTTTTGGCTGCATTGGGTCTTCATGTGGTGCACGGGCTTCTCACTGCGGTGGATTCTCTTGTTGCAGAGCACGGGCTCTAGGCGCGTGGGCTTCAGTAGTTGTGGCACGTGGGCTCAGTAGTTGCAGCACGTGGGCTCAGTGGTTGTGGCATGTGGGCTCAGTAGTTGTGGCATGTGGGCTCAGTAGTTGTGGCTCGCGGGCTCTAGAGTGCAAGCTCAGTCGTTGCGGTGCATGGGCTTAGTGGCTCTGTGGCATGTGGGATCTTCCCAGACCAAGGCTCAAGCCCGTGTCCCCTGCACTGGCGGACGGATTCTTAACCACTGCGCCACCAGCAAAGTCCCTCTCTCGGTGATTTGTGACAGGGCTCTGAAATGGGAAGCAGGTCTGCTCTGCAGAGCGGAAGAAGGGCACTTGCCTGTGCCATGCCATCAGCACACACCAGTGGGTCCCATGGATCTGATTCCAGTCTGTGCCTCAGCCCCAGATCAGACGAGAGTCGGTGATGAGGAAAAGAAGCTGTATTCAGCCCGGTGCTAGTGAAAGAAGACAGTGGTGCCACCAATTGCCATCTGCAGTTGACGTATCTAAGTGGCAGCACCAATATCTTGGACTGAAATCCCAGTGAGGAAAACTAGCTCCCAATCCCCGCCCTGCCTGGGTTCACCTGGTGTAAATGGGTCCCCACCGTGTTGGGTTGTTCAAAATGGCCTTTGGAAAACTGTGCCTTTTGTTCTTTCAGTAAATTTACCTTGGTTCCTGTGTTGTCTGCACCTCAGCTCTTCCTACCAGTGGTTTTGCATCTGTGGTAGGTGAGGGAGAATGCCTGTGAAAAATGCTTTGTTATATTACATTGCCCCCTGGCTCCAATGAATTGCTCCGTAAATCACGTTATTGTTAAAGTGTCCTGGCAAAACCACACCACTTTCAGGGTCTGAGAGAGCACAGGATATTAATCAGAGGCAACCGTTGCAGAAGGGACATTTAAAAAAATAAAACAGAAAAAAACATAAAAAACACAGTTTTTAATGTGTGGAGTCTGGAGAAGAGTATACATTGGGACTGGGGCCAAACCAGACCATCTTGACTCTTTCATAAATACTCCGATATAGGAATGCATTATCGCTGAACACTTTAAGCCCATTTAGTTTTATAGCAAAACAATATTGAATACCTGCTGCATCCTAATGATCTAGTTCAAGCAGCACAGGGTGAGGATGGGGGTGGGTGGGAATGGGGGCTCCATAAATCAGGAAGGACTTTTAATCACGTTCAGCCTGGACCCGCAGCGTTTGCTGAGAGGACGACAGGCACCAGCATCTCACAGATGTTCCCGGGAGCGCCTGTCCCTGACCATAGCACAACAGCGGCAGTGAACGAAGCTCCTCGAGTCCAAGGCTCTAAGTGCAAACCTTAGGCAGGGGAAATGGGTGCAACAGCGTTATAACAGATTATAACAGATTATTGCTCAGGACAGCTAGTTCGCGGGCCAACAGCCTTTACTGAGAGTCTGTAAACCCCTCGACATTAGGTGTGATGGAAAAACACAAGCGAAAAGAAAGCCAAATTCTGCTGTAGCAAACTCTAAATTCTGGTACTTTGGTCAACAGCACATCGCTCCAAATAAGGGGCACTTCCCTGTCTTGTTACTCGGATTTCTTGTTACAGGATTTGGTTTCTTCTTTTCTTTTCCCAGCTTTATTGAGATACAGTTGAAACACAACATTGCATGAGTTTAGTTTGTACAATGTGATGATTTTTTTCTTTTACTTAATGGTTATTGGAGTCTAGTTGATTTACAATGTTGTGTTAGTTTTGGGTGTACAGCAAAGCGAATCAGTTATACATATATCCACTCTTTTTTAGATTCTCTTCCCATATAAGTCATTACAGAATTGAGTAGAGATCCCTGTCTTACACAGTACGTTCTTAGTAGTTATCTATTTTATATATGGTAGTGTGTATATGTCAATCTCAATCTCCCAATGTATCCCTCCCCCCAATTCAGCCTTGGTAACCATAAGTTTGTTTTCTACATCTGTGACTCTATTTCTGTTTTGTAAATAGGTTCATTTGTACCATTTTTTAGATTCCACATATAAGCCACATTATATGATATTTGTCTTTCTGTCTGACTTACTTCGCTCAGTATGACAATCTCTAGGTCCACCCACGTCACTGCAAATGGCATCATTTCATTCTCTTCAACACGATGATTTGAAACACGTAGACACTGTGAAATGTTTGCCACAATGAGGTTAGTTAACACAACCCTCACGTCACATAATTTCCACGTTGTTGTCGTTGTTATGGTGAGAACACTAAACCTCTACTCTTCTTTGTTTAATTGAAGTATAATTGGTGTGCAATATTATATAAATTACAGGTGTACGATATGCTGATTCATAATTTTTAAAGTTCATACCCCATTTATAGTTATTATAAAATACTTGCTATATTCCCCATGTTGTACAATACATCCTTGTAGCTTATTTTATACCTAATAGTTTGTACCCCTTAATCCCCTCTCCCTATATTGCCCCTCCCCCTTCCCTCTTAAAGCTCTACTCTTGTGGCATCTTTGAAGTATACAGTACTGTGACTTAAATCCCTAAACTTACTATATAGATATAGATCTATCTCACATATTCTTTTTTATTGAAGTATAGTTGATGTACAATATAATATGTTATAATTGTACAATGTAGTGATTCACAATTTTAAAGGTTTTACTCCATGTATAGTTATTATAAAATATTGGGTATATTCCCTGTGTTGTACTATATAGCTTATTTTATACTTAACAGTTTGTATCTCTCAATCCCCTACCCTTACACTACCTCTCCCCTGTTCCTTGTCCCCACTGGTAACCACTAGCTTGTTCTCTATATCTGTGAGTCTGCTTCTTTTTTGTTATATTCACTAGTTTGTTGTATTTTTTAGACTCCACATATAAGTGATATCATACAGTGTTTGTCTTTCTCTGCCTGACTTATTTCACTTAACATACTACCCTCCAAGTCCATCCATGTTGCTGAAAATGGCAAAATTTTTTACAGCTGAGTAGTATTCCATTGTACATATATGCCACATCTTCTTTATCCATTCATCTCAATCACATATTCTCTATCCATTCACCCGGTGATGGACACTTAGGTCGTTTCCATGTCTTTGGGAATGATCCCACAGCGAACATGGGGATGCAGATATCTCTTCATGGCAGTGGTTTCATTTCCTTCAGATGTACAAAGAGAAGTGGAACTGCTGGACCATACGCTAGTTCTATTCTTAGTTTTTTGAGGATTCCCCATATTGTTTTCCGCAGTGGCTGCACCCACCATTCCCACCAGCAGTAAAAAAGGGTTCCCTTTCCTCTACATCCTTGCCAACACTTATCTCTTGTCTGTTTTGATGACAGACTTTCTAACAGGTATGAGGCGATATTTCTTTGTGGTTTTGATTTGCTTTTCAGGGTTTGCTTTCTAAGGGAATCTGACTTAAAGTAGGTGGCTTATTCCCTCAGAAGACTTATCATCTAATGATATGTGACAACCACAAAAAAGTACTGTCCCTAAACATAGATTAGAGACAGCTGTTTAAACCCCAGACCTCACAAACAAAATCTAACAAATGGGGAGAGAGGTGATGTTCCACTGATAAATTGCAAAGAAGACATTGCAACGACGGTCAACCTTTTCAAACCTCTTCTTATTGCTTCACCCTCTTCCTCACTCCCTAAACACACAAAGAAAATAAAGCCCACTTGACATGACTTCCCCTTTTAATATTTTGATTATGGTCTATAATGATTATGATCAAGCAGACAGACTCTGGGGTCCGCAGGCCTAGGTGTGAATCATGGCTCTATGTGCCCCTGGTCAATTACATAAAGTTTCTAGACCTCAGTTTCTTCATCAGTAAAATAGAAAGAATAATAGCACTAACCTCATATAACTGTTGTGAGAATGAACTAAGACAATCTACATAAGGGACTCAGAACATTCCCAGGCAAGCAGTAAGTGCTCAGTAATACTATTATTATAAGCATTATTATATATACATAGATCATTGCCATATTATTTATGTATACACACATTCACAGACTCTTTTTTTCAAAAAACGGATCATAGGGGCTTCCCTGGTGGCACAGTGGTTGAGAGTCTGCCTGCCGATGCAGGGGACGTGGGTTCGTGCCCCGGTCCGGGAGGATCCCACATGTCGCGGAGCGGCTAGGCCCGTGAGCCATGGCCGCTGAGCCTGCGTGTCCGGAGCCTGTGCTCCGCAACGGGAGAGGCCACAACAGTGACAGGCCCGTGTACCACAAAAAAAAAAAAAAAAAGGGATCATACTTTACATACTGTTTTGGTAATCTTTTTTAAACTTACGATGTAGTACGAACATTTTTACACATCCTTAGTCTCCCACAACATCATTTTTAATGGCTTCCAAGTACGCAATTACACGAATGTACCCCGAAGTGTTTAACCAACCTCCTATTGTCAGACAGTTAGGTTATTTCCATTGTTTGACTTTATAAACACCCTGGGAGGAACCACCTCATAGAACTTTCTTGTACACATTTTTGTTTGTTGCCTTAGGATGAACTCCCAGAACTGGATCAAAAGAAATGCAATTAAAATATTCTAAAAAGAATATAAACACATTACAGAAAACAGGAAAAAGAGGGGAAAAAATACAATTCTACCACACTAATACAACTACTAATATAATTGGGACGGTTAAGATATTCCGAAGTTTTCATTTTTACTTAGAAGAATACAGGCTTCAAATAAAAAGTGGGCAGATGTTTATTATTTCTGCTCCTTTCTGAAATCCACTAAAATGACAAAAAAGAACTAAAAAGAAATTAATAATAAGCATAAACCCACAATGAAAAGGAGAATGGAAATGGATGACAACAACCGGAAGATGTGATCAAGATTCTGAGAACTGAAAAGCAGGCCAGAGGAGTGATAACTGACTTAGTGGATGGGAGGAAACTAAAATCCATGCCATGACTTAAAATCCACGACTGACTTTAGAAGAAGCAGCTCGACCCTCCAGAGCCCCTCCTTGACCCTGAAAGGCAGAAGGTTTACCCTCTAGAGAGGCTGAACCAGACGGGTTCTGGATCAAGGACATCAGGCACTGCTGAGGGAAGGAGGAAGCATCTTAGTGAAAGGAGCGCACTTAAGTGAAAGTGGACATACCTACTGAAAGGTAAGATTCTCGGCCCTTTCCCCAGCTTGGTTCCCAGAATGCCGGCAGCAAAGCTCACGCACTGCCCACCCCCACCCTAGACAGGAGACTGGAAAACTCTTCTGTGAGCAACTTACAGATCTAAGAGAAAAGGCTGGGGAGTTTGCCCCAAGGAAATGTCAGCTACCTGCATAAGCTATGGTGAAGCTTGTCCCTGCGTGGAGGGCAAGCACCCTCCCACCACATCGGAAAAGATCAAGAGACATTTGAGAAGGGCCCCTAACATGAAACACCCCAAAACAAACCAGACTAACCAAAAAGAAGAACTCAGAAAAAACAAGGAGGACACAAGAGAATGTCTCTAAAAAAGAGAAAATACTGCATTCTTGAAATAAGAACAAGAGGCTCTAAAAGATTTAGAAAGCAAGAAAATGCTCTGAGCAGTTAAATGTATGAGAAAAAAATATCAACTTTTCTTTTGAAAGATAAAGTTGAGGAAATCTTCCAGAAAGTGGAAAAAAAGAAAAAGTTATAGAAGTCATAAAGGATAGGAAATTTGGAGACAGAGGCTCTAGAAAGCAAGAACCAAGAAAATGAATGGGAGGAAATCATTCAAAAATTAATACTGGGTCTGAACTGAAGGACAGCATAGTGAATGAGGAAAGGCATGCCCAAGAGCATCATTCTAAAATTTCATATCATCAAGAATAAAAAAATCATGAAAGTTTCTAAAAAGAAAAAAAATTTTTTTAATTAATTTTTTTATTAGTTATCCATTTTATACATATTAGTATATATATGTCAATCCCAATCTCCCAATTCATCCCACCACCACCCGCCACCCACCACTTTCCCCCCTTGGTGTCCATACGTTTGTTCTCTACATCTGTGTCTCTATTTCTGCCCTGCAAACCAGTTAATCTGTATCATTTTTCTAGATTCCACATATATGCATTAATATACGATATTTGTTTTTCTCTTTCTGACTTGCTTCACTCTGTATGACAGTCTCTAGGTCCATCCACGTCTCTCTGCAAATGACCCAATTTTGTTCCTTTTTATGGCTGAGTAATATTCCATCATATATATGTACCACATCTTCTTTAGCCATTCATCTGTCAAAGGGCATTTAGGTTTCTTCCATGACCTAGCTATTGTAAATAGTGCTGCAATGAACATTGGGGTGCATGTGTCTTTTTTTTTTTTTTTTTTGCTGTGTTGGGTCTTCGTTGCTGTGTGCAGGCTTTCTCTAGTTGCAGTGAGCGGGAGGCTACTGTTCGTTGCGGTGCACGGGCTTCTCATTGTGGTGGCTTCTCTTGTTGCGGAGCCCAGGTTCTAGATGCGTGGGCTTCAGAAGTTGTGGCTCACAGGCTCTAGAGCGCAGGCCCAGTAGTTGTGGCGCATGGGCTTAGTTGCTCCACGACATGTGGGATCTTCCCGGACCAGGGTTCGAACCTGTGTCCCCTGCATTGGCAGGCATATTCTTAACACTGCGCCACCAGGGAAGCCCATATATGTCTTTCTGAATTATGGTTTTCTCAGGGTATATGCCCAGTAGTGGGATTGCTGGGTCATATGGTAATTCTAATTTTAGTTTTTTAAGGAACCTCCATACTATTCTCCATAGTGGCTGTACCAATTTACATTCCCACCAACAGGGCAAGAGGGTTCCCTTTCCTCCACACCCTCTCTAGCTTGTTGTTTATAGATTTTCTGATGATGCCCATTAAGAAAAAAAATTTGTAAAGTCATTTAAAAAGACTGAGAATTAGAATAGCAATTGAAGACAAAGGAGAAATTCTGAGGGAAATGGTTCTAACCCTGAATTCTCTTCCCAGCCAAACTATAAATCAAGTGCACTCTTATAAAAACACAGTTTCAGACACTCAACTTCTCAAGAAATTTGCCTTCTTTTCTCAGGAAGCTCTTGATGGATGTGCTTTGATAAAACAGGGGAGTAAGGAAAGGAGAAGAAGAAATGGTGATGGGAAAGCTGACTGGAGATCCAAAAAGAATTTAGTGGCTAATGAAGACATAATTTTTCCCCCTCACATAACAGTCAAAGGTAAGTGCTCCAGGTCTGCAGGGTAGATCTGCTCCATTTAGTCATTCAGGGAACCAGATTCCTTCTATCTTGCTTCTCTGCCGCCCCTTACAGCAGTGGTGCTCGCAGAGTGATCCTACCAGCATCACTTGAGAACCTGTTAGAAGTGCACGTTTTCAGGTCCCAACATCAGGTCTAAAGAATCGGAAACTCTGGGATGGATCCCAGAAATGTGTTTTAACAAGGCTTCCTTGTAATTTTGATAGATGCTAAAGTTTGAGAATGACTATTTTAGGGCATTGTCCTTTTCTATATGATCAAAGTTCGACTGCAGGCACTTTCATGTTCCAGTTCACTAGAGGGAAAAGTGTGGAGGTTTTTATGGAAAGGCCAGGAAGTGGCATACCTTGCTTCCACTTGCATCCACAGGCAAAACCTAGTCACGTGGTAAAGCCTAGCTTCATGGGTGAGTTGGGAAGTGTAGTCTTCAGCTGGGTAGCCACATATTAGATAAAATTCCGTTCCTGTGGAAGAAGGAAAGAATGGATTTGGGAGGATAAACAGCAGTTTCTACCATGTATATGATCCAGGCAACCAGGACTCCAGTACAGGAGAGCAGAAAAGATAAATGCCAGGATGATGTTTTAGGGACCTCCCAGAATGTCCCAGTCACAAACCAGAGCTGTGACTCAGGCCACAGAGCAACCAGTCCAGATGAACAGGAGAGCTGCAAACGCTCCAGGAGGGTTGCCAAGGAAAATAATGAACCCAAGAGAATACCTGTATTTGAATGTATTGACAGGAGATTTTGAGGATGAATTAATAGTAGGTACATAGAACACTAAACAGAATACAAAAAAAAAAAGAAAAGTATTAATTCCAGGGAAAACAAAAAGTTGAGTGAGAAAGGAAACATAATTACATGATTCTATGTGGCTTAGCTGCGAATAATATTTACATAGTCATAACGTAAATACTTAATATTGAGCTAACCAAAAATGGTGATGTAACTATACTGGTAGAATGAGCAGAGGGAAAATGTGTGCAGGCCAGGTTAGCGATGATAAACAACATTTATATAGCTGCGTATATTATACTGTGTGCCAGAAATTATTCTAAGCTCTTTATATATTCAACTTTTAATCTTTATAAACATTCTAGGAGGTAAATACTATTACCATCCATATTACACATGGGGAAACTGAGGCACACAGCAGTTAAGCAACTTGCATAAATTCACAAAATTAATAAGTATTAGACTTGGGATTTAAACCAGGTAATTTCTCTCCAGACTCCACGCTCTCAGTTACTATGCCACCTAGTCTCACTTTCCGTGGTAGAAGTCAAGAGACAAGACTTGGGCTTCCCTGGTGGCGCAGTGGTTGAGAGAGTCCGCCTGCTGATGCAGGCTACACGGATTCGTGCCCCGGTCCGGGAAGATCCCACATGCCGCGGAGCGGCTGGGCCCGTGAGCCATGGCCGCTGAGCCTGCGCGTCCGGAGCCTGTGCTCCGCAACGGGAGAGGCCACAAAGGTGAGAGGCCCGCAAACCGCAAAAAAAAAAAAAAAAAAAAAAAAGACAAGACCTAAAAAAATCAATAAACTGAGAAATACAAGCTAAGCATGTTATTTACAAGGACATAAATCCTGAGAAGAAACAGATAAGTTTAAAGTGATTGCTTCTGATCAGGAGGTAACTGGAAGTGGTCCAGGAATTGCTGTTTCTCTTGTTATGGTCGTTACAGGCCCACTAGTCATGTTTGTTTGGCTTTTTAAATCTTTTAAACAACACTTTGATCAAAATAAATTTTTAAAAAGAGAGATGACAGAAAGAATGGGGCTGGCTAAGTTACCTTAGAGAATGGAGAGAGTGACCCAGAAGAGAAGGTCAAAAAGTCCCTAATGGGTAAAATAGGCAAGGGAGCTATGAACTGGGAAAGTTACAGAAAAAGAGAGAAGTTTCCACAAGAAGTGGAAGCAAAAGGATGGTATTCTTGGAGAAATGACAAGCAGAAAGTAAGAGAGCCAGACAGAATGAGAAGGGGAGAGATTGAATAAGACGGGGCAGAGACATTTGTCCTGGGCTGTACACCCAAAATGGGAGCAGCAAATTCCATGGAAATTCTGTGGGCTAAATCCAGGGAATCTTCTGAGGTAGCATTCCAGGGGCTTGTAGAGCAGTTTTGACGTGTGCCTCTATCATGAGACTCCTTCCTCAGCTGAAATAAACAACTCTGGCCTTAAAACTGAAGGTGGCAGGAAGGATGAACTGCAAAGCCATACTGAGGTGACTGATTAAAAGCCAATTACGTGTCAATCTAAGCCAAACCAAAGTAAGTAAGAAAACGTTAGTTGTCTACTCTGTGGCCTTGGGGCAGGCAGGTAAGTCAATTTCTCCCAGCCTGGTGTTTCTGTTGCAAAAAAAATTCGCTATGTAACAAATCCTGCATACGTATAGTACTCATAACTTTCAGAGTCATTTTTCATTTTCCATTCCCCTGAGCCAGTTTTTCCGGAGATAAAATTGAGGGGGGGGGAGGTGTGGAGGGGTGGGAGGGGGTGAGGAATGAGATGTGTTGCATAAAATCACATAACTAGTTAATAGTGGAACCCAAATTCTAGTCCCACACATAGTTCACTTTTGTTTGTAAACGTTGTCTCAACTGAGTCAGTAAAAAAACAAGCAAACAACAACAAAAATATACATGTATGTATGTATATATGATTCCAATTTATAAAGGAGGAAACCAAGATATAGCTCACATCAGCTGGCTGGCTGGCATCAGAACCAGGACACAAACCCAAGTGTTTCGGTGCTAAATTAAGAGTTTTTCAAATACACAATATCTGTTGTGAGTAAATAAGACAGTCAATTATAATTACGGGGCGGGAGGAGAGAAGCAGCGGCTCCCAGCCTCCGGGTTGGGGACCAGCAGACATGGGCGTGGGCACCAGTCTCCCCAGGAAGGCCAGATTTTAAACTCGGTCCTGTTTTCAGAACATCCATTTGCCCGATGTTTGTTTTTTTTGTTTTGTTTTGTTTTGTTCTTTGCGGTACGCGGGCCTCTCACCGCTGTGACCTCTCCCGTTGCGGAGCCCAGGATCCGGAAGCGCAGGCTCAGCGGCCATGGCTCACGGGCCCAGCCGCTCCGCGTCATGTGGGATCCTCCCAGATCGGGGCACGAACCCGCGTCCCCCGCATCGGCAGGCGGACTCTCAACCACTGCGCCGCCAGGGAAGCCCCTGCCCGATGTTTTGATTTAGAAAATACGATCATAGAAATAGTGACAGCTAAGATTTACTCATGGGCCGTGACTGTGGTGAGTCCAGGTCACGGATTCAGGAGACACAGCTGAGCGAAGCTAGAGGCGGGAGGGCCGAGGGCATAACCCCTGCATTTCCTCCGGTTCTGGGCCCTGGGCCACAGCATCCCTCCCGGAGCAGCCCCGCTCGCAGCCCCGTCGGCCCCGCGCTCACATCAGGAGGCCGCTCCGCCCTCCCCACCGGGCCGCGAGCCGGAATCCGGGCCCTAGGCCGGCGCTTCAGGCCCAGCTCGGCCCACGTGGCCGGTCCCAGACACTCCCTCCGGGTCTGCGTTCCGGTCTCCAGGCCTGGCCCGCAGTGACCGCGACAGGAACGAGCCGCCGGGCCCTCGGCCACCGCGGAGCCGGGAAGCTTGCGCGGCCTGCCCTGCCGGGCTCCCCGAGGAGGCCCGGCAGCGGCCACGGAGGGGCGATCGGAGAGCCGGGCCCCGCGGCCCACCGTCCCGGAGACCCTCCTCTCTGGGAGGGGCAGCTGGGCTTCCAGGGCCACGCCTCCCGGTGGACGCCGAGGCTCGGCGTCCCAGACCAGCAAAGCAAAGATTTACCCGGCTGCCCGGGGCCCGCACCCCAGCCCGCGGCCGTGCGCCCCACCCCACCGCCTTTTAACGGGGAATGCTGACAAGTCGAATACAGCGGGAATAACAGCCATTTGTTCTGGTTATCGCTGCCGGTATTGAAGCCAGATGTGTGTGTTGCTGACATTGACATGGTACATCTGGCTGGGTTTTTGGTTTCCATCGCGGAGTCTACCACATCCACCCTGGTCTGCGGGAAGAGAGGACGCGACCATCTGGAAGTCATTGCAGCTGTCACGCTTCAAGGGGACCCTGTACCACAGAGAAGAGAATTCAATACGTAACTGAGCGAAATTATCCAGCTCGTCTTGTCAGTCCAGATTTCAAACACATGCAGGAAAACAGCACCCGCGTTCTGGGGCCCTCCCTCCGCCGGTGGTGCCCGCGGGCACCTTCACCCACCGCGCCAGGGGCCTGAGGGGTCCCTGTGGGAAGACACTGGCTGCGAGGTCGCGTTCATCACTGCCAGAATCTTTTGTTGCTCTTGGGTAGGCGGGGCTAAAAAGGCTCTTTCTTCTTCCTTTTGATCGCAGTTTGCTGGACGTTTTAAATTAAACATTGCTTAGTCTTTCCCCCCCCACTTCCGCTTATAACCCCCTCCTTCTCATGGCATTCAAGGCTCTAGCCCTACCCTACCTATTCAATTTCGTCTCCCTTCCTTTCCCAAGGCAAATACTACTCATCATCAAGGCTGAAATGGGTCATGCTTATTCTGATCCCAACCTTGCCTTTTGTCTGAAATCCCTTTCTCTGTTCTCTTCATGCCAATCCAAATCTTTTTTTTTTTTTGATGTGGACAGTTTTAAAAGTTTTTGTTGAATTTATTGCAATATTGCTTCTGTTTTATGTTTTGGGTTTTTTTGGCCGCAAGGCATGTGGGATCTTAGCTCCCCAACCAGGAATCGAACCTGCACCCCGCTGCATTAACCACTGGACCGCCAGGGAAGTCCCAATCCAAATCTTCTTAAGGCTTCAAGATCTACCTCAAGTTTATTTTCATCGTTGAAGCCCTTCCTGACCACTCAAGCCTCCACTGATCTTTCCTTCTGTGTGTTTTAATGAAGTATAAACACTTGGAGAGGAAATACTAGTTTACATTTTTCTTCTATCTCCTTCAGCAGCCAGCATTGCATCCTAAAGTATAGTAAGCCCTCCATAAACACCTGTCAAATAAAAGCACAAGTTAGTGTTTTCTTTCCTCATAATTTCCTTGCCTTCTACTTTACCTTTCATGACAAGACTCAATGTCTATGTAAAATGTGTCTTGAACTATTTGGAAAGATGGGTTTAAAAAGCTAGCAAATGAGTAATATTAATATTTGAAGAGGGACTTCCCTGGCAGTCCAGTGGCTGAGACTTCGCCTCCCAAGGCAGGGGGTGCGGGTTGGATCCCTAGTCGGGGAGCTAGGATCCCACATGCCTCGTGGCCAAGAAGCCAGAACATAGAACAGAAGCAATGTTGTAACAAATTTAATAAAGACTTTAAAAGATGGACCACATTAAAAATATATATATTTAAAAACAAAAATACTTGAAGAATTCTATCAGTTGGAGAGTCCATTAATTTGGAGTCTTCCTGCTACAGTGCACTGATAATTGATTTTTTTTTTTTTAAGTGAAGTACATTGGAAACAGAGCAAGATCACAAGTCAGGGGGTCTGAATCCTATTCCCGAGAGTGTCCCTGACTTGCTTGGTGACCTTGGACAGTCACTTACCTTCCTTATACCTCAAATCTCCCTCTGTAAAAAGGGTGGGATGTAGCCTCTTCCTGGTAATGAACAGAGCTGGGGCCGCTTTCCTGTGAAGAGGTAGATTCCTCACAGAACAGCTTTTCTCCACCAGTTCTGGAACTATTCTGGAGTTAGAGTGCAGCAATCTTCATCATTTAGTGTTTCACCTGCCCAGCACCAAAACAACATGGATACATAAATGACGTGGAGGAAATGCAGAGTAAGGAATCAGGCACGTGGAAGAGTGGGATTTAACCTTTGTGAGGGTCCAACATTTTCCAAATCAAGACAAGCCATTGCAGCAAGTGTTGGGAAAGACTGGGCATTCCAGCCATAGATAAAGTCTCTTGGGGGGTGTTCCTCTTTGTGCATTGACAAGG
This sequence comes from Phocoena phocoena, assembly GCF_963924675.1. NCBI lineage: Eukaryota > Metazoa > Chordata > Mammalia > Artiodactyla > Phocoenidae > Phocoena > Phocoena phocoena. Next base: position 6,511,114 of record NC_089239.1, read on the forward strand.
ACGCGAAGCACCCTGATCTAGCCTTGCTATAGAGGATGGATAAGAGCACAGGAGGATAAGTAGAATCTAGAAATAAAGGGGAGGGATGGAGAGAGGGGAATACTAAAGAAGAAAGAGAAAACACCTCCCTCTCTTTGGTGGGTATTCTCACCCAGCCAAAGAGGATGTTTAACTTGCTGGGAGGAAGCCACGTTACAGGAAAAGAAGGGAATCGGCAGACCGAGGTTCCAGTAGGTCTCAGCTCTGTGGGTGAGCAGGTGCATTTTCCTCTCTGACCCTCATCTGTAAAATGAGACACTTAGATGAATTATATCTAAGGTCTGTTAGCTCTTACATTATATAATTCATTTAGAAACCATCTCTGAGCCCAAACCAGCATTTCCTTCTGACTAAACTCCAAATCCCAGCCCTAGTCTGTCCTGAACTCATGGGGCTCTAAGACGTAGAAGGGAGTTTCAGGCATCAAATTCCTGAAATCTCTTTACTCCATTCCTTCAAATTTCTTCAAATGGAAGAAGAAACTTTCTTCCCTTCTCCCAGACAAGTTACAGTAGGAAGATTGCAGATTAATGACCTAGAAAAATCTTCCTCGAGTGGAATGATAATTAAGCTCCATTAAATCATAACTCCTGGCTTCTGCTTTTGGCTCTTGCTACTAAGTCCAGAATTGAATAATTCCTCCCCACCGGGGCTGTTGGATTAAAAGTGCATAAGCTCTAGGGAACAATCTGCTCACTTCCACTATATCCGCAGTCACCCTCCTTCCTGTCTGAACACTCAAAAAAAAAAAAAAATCACTAGGCATGTCTGACTCCAGGAACTAGGATGGTCATTTCTAATTTGTCTCGGTTTATGGACAACTTGACAATCTGACTAACTACTAAAGATCCAGGACTGTATCATCCTCTCATAAAAAGCCAATAAAAAAGCCTATTAATGCAGCCCATTAGTTGGCAAAAAATGAGAGGTTATGCAATCACTGTCTTAGCTGAGAGGAACTAAGCTCTCCAGGAAGAGTTCACTCCACACCCAGAGGCATCAAAAGGGAAGTTCATGTCTCTCTGCTGCCATTTGCTTGGCTTAGATATTTAAGCATGTGACCCTTTCTTCTCTCCCTGAACTATTCTTCTGTCTAAGTGGACCTCTTGCTTTCCTTGTAAAATGCCTTTCTCCAAATCTACTCCCTCTCCAGGACACTTCCTTTCACCTTTCTCTGCTGTGCTGTCTTGTGGGTGAAGCCCTACAAGTCTCCATTCTTAGGCTTTACTTACATCATCACGCAATTTGAGGGGTTCCAGGAAAGCCTTCAAAAAATGCTCTCCTCAATTCTGCTCTTAGATTCCTCAGGACCCTTGAAAGCCCCCTGGATGGGATTATGGGTGCCACATCCTTTTATCCTGAGCAAAGGGTTCTCTCCTTTTCTAAACTCCTAGAATTCTGAGTGATTTCTCCGGCACTCGTCATCCGGCGATTTGCTCTAGGACCTTGGGCAGATCACTTTCCTTTCTAGACCACAGTTTCCCCTTTGTAGAATGACTACAAGAAGAGACACCGTAGCAGGAAACTCTGGCGCAGCCCAAAGACAAGCTCTGGCTGGAAAGATGGTAGAAGAACCAAGTCTCAACAATCTTTCATTCTGACCACATAGGGCCAAACCACCTTGACATGCAGTCTCATCTCTGTGGGCATCTTGTCACACGTGTGTGTATTAAAAGGATGATGTGTGGACCATGTTAGGTCCCCTCCACTTGCCTAGCATTGTCTAGAACATGAAAATTAATATGTGATTGATTTCATCTTGTGCTCAACTTAACTTTCAATATAACTCAAGGTACCTCTGAAGAAGGATATAGTTCAGGATCCATCTAAATGGAATCCATCTGAAGGAATCAGAAGGAATTGATACTTTCTGGCACGGAGAATGTTCTGCTTCTGATATTTTAGCAATAAATTCGGACTTTGTTTTTCTGGCAGCCAAGGCATAAGGGGTCATGCTTGCTGGACAAATAGTGAGTTCAATAAATATTTTTTTTCATTGACTCTCGACCACCTTTTAGATGGGAAGGAAAAATACTGATTGAGAAGTCCTAGAAGAATGGAGAATAGGATAAGTGGCTAGAGAGGTCTTCAGCAAAGGAAGAACCCTAAAAACAAGCTTCAAACTCCCCTGTTTCCACCCTGTTGCCAAGGGTGGACCCTTCTGAGAAAGTCCCATGATGCATGCGGGCCACCGGCATGGCCCCGGGGTGTGCGGCATGTCCATGACTCCACGGCCAATGGGCGCAGGCCCCGTGGCTCCCCACAGCAGTTCCCTTCTAGGAAGGAAGCTCCATCTTGATCTGAAGGTCAGATGATTCTTTGAGGAGAATATACTATTTTCTCTCTTACCCAATCACACATCTTTGGAAGGGAGAAAAAGCAACCCTCTACCATAGATCCTTAAGCCTGAGAGCCCACCAGCTGCAGAGCTGTCCCAGAGAACCCCTCATTACATAAAGCCTCTGCCACTGACTAGGGGATGAACGCGGCAACCCACCCCCCGCCCCCTGCCCCACCGGCACTCAGCTGTTGCCCCTCAGATTCCCAAAGCCTGCCCCTGGGATCCATTGTCAAGCCCAAGCTCAGCCCCAATCGTCCTTGTGTGAAAGATTGCTTAGTTAGATCCCTGAAATTCTCTGGCTTTCCCAACAGATGGGGAAGTCCTCTTTATCCTTACTTCTCCTCAGCTGCCACACTGCTGCCCAGCTGCCACTCTGAAAAGCACTTTCTCTGCTGCTCTCTCCCAGATGCACGCTCTTTCTACCATGGGATCCTCAAAGTTATTTCTGTTTGCTCCAGTGGGGAGCTAGGCGCGTAAGTCCCCCCAACCCTGTATCTGGCATCCTTACGGCCCTCTCCACCAACTCAGTCGCATTTGGAGACCTAATTGGCCTTGCTCCACGGTGCCCCAACCCCGGACTCTTAAGACCAATAAGACAGGGTTGGAAATGACCTTACGAGGCCATGGGGTCCAGCCTCTTGGACAGGTGAACATGCAAATCATATTGAGACAATGATACTATCCCATCTCCCGCTGAACCACCCTTGCAGGTGATGAGTTCTTCCTTAAATAAACCTGACTTTTTCCTGCCCTAATTGAGGCTCCAATTCTCATCTCGTCCATTGGGTCCATGACAAATCCCTAACTAATGTTTTCTTTCTGTCCTTGGCTTTCTCCTCAGCAGGGAAAGTTTCCCCAGAAATAAAACTCTGATTCTTCTGCTCCTTCCTTCCCACCCGCCTCCTCTAAGCACCCTCTAAATCAGACCCAAGGCTCCAGAGGGACTAATATCCTTTCTCTCGCAGCTGGTCTGAGTTCTGCCGTCTGGGAGACTGGGCTTAGAACAGCTTGAAGTTAGCACAGAGGCGAAAGAAGCTTTAAATCTCCAGCACTTAACAGCTTCTCTGCAGCCTCGGAGGTAACCGGATTTTGTTGCCTGCTTCCTCTCATCTCTCGGTGTATCTATGTAATCTCTGTTCACTGGAACCTGACTCCAGCTCTCTGTCTGCAGTGCTGAAAGAGAGAAGGTGGGAGAAGAAAAATTAATAGACACGGACCCATAAAAATAACAGGCTCTCTAGAGCACACATGAAGAAATAATTAAACAGATTAAATTTGGAGGGTGGGGAGAGGGGCAGAGGGCTGAGCAGGCTGAGACTGGTGCCTCTGACTTCCACTCTTGGAGGGACTATGGCTCAGCGGAGAGGGATTTGGGGGCTTTTTTCCTTTGTTCTGTTGGGTTGGACTCTCTAAGCTCTTTAAAGGCTGGGAGGGTGCCTTATACTTCTTTGTATTCCCCCATAGGTTTCTCAAACCATGCACCCCAGTGAGAAAAGGAAATTTGATATTTATTGAGGGTTCATTGTGTGCCAGGTACAGTGTCGGATGCTTTACGTCCTGGCTGATGATCAGTGCGTGTGTTTCAGACTTCAGAGATGCCTGCAATCTCTTTCCAGTGCCGTGGGATCAATCCCACATCCCTACTACTTCAAGAGCTTGTGATGCCGAGGCCAAAGAATACCTTCTCACACCTTACCTGGACTACCTTCTTCCTTTCCTCCCTTCAGTTGGCAGAAGCTTTTGCTGTGATGGCAAGGGAAGAAAGGAGGCTAGTATTTAGAGATCACTTAAATACCTAAAAATGTGTAAGTCAGGACTTCCCTGGTGGTCCAGTGGTTAAGACTCTGCACTTCCACTGCAGGAGTCGTGGGTTGGATCCCTGGTCGGGGACCTAAGATCCCACATGCATGCGGCGTGGGCAAAAAAACAGAAATAAAACAAAAAACTACACTTCAATATTTTTTAATTAATTAAAAAATAAAAATGTGCAGGTGAGTGAGCTTCTAATAATGGCCTAGGATAGGGAGAGGACTGAGGGATGGATACGGCGTCCTCCCTTTCTCACAAGTCTGTCCATCCCTCTTGCCTCCATCATTTTTTTTTTTTTGCCTCCATCATTTTGACTAAAGGAAAATACCTTGAAGAGGAACAATCCTCCGCTGCTATGACTTTCCATCAATACTCTGTGATCATTACTTTCTAATTTTTCAACAATTTGAGGATAAATATTTGTGATGTTGTGATTTATAATAAGAAATATGTGTTTGGTCTTCATCCCTGTGTGAGACTAGGAGTTCTTCAGCCCTTGGAACTGCCTAAGTGAGGAGAGCCTTGAAGGTGTCTTTAGTTATGTTAAGGAGGTGACTTTGGGAAAGCCCTTAGGTCACCTAGGATGGGAGCTGGTCACTAGGGAAACCAACCGTGTGTTTAGAGGTTTGAAACTCCAAGTCCCGCCCCCACCCCACCTCACAGACACCTTCAGGGGCGGCGGAAGGAGCTGGAGACTGAGTTCAATCACCAATGGCCAATGTGTTAATCAATCATGCATGTGTGACAAAGCCTCCGTAACACCCAGAAGGTTGGGGTTCAGAGAGCTTCCGGGTTGTGGAGATGTGAAGCGAATGGCTCCCCTGGAGGGGGCGTGGAAACTCCGCAACCCTTCCCACATAACTTGCTCTGCACATCTCTTGCATCGGGCTGTTCCTGAATTGCATCCTTTTATAATAAACTGGTGATCTAGTAAGTAAAACTTTCTTAGTTCTGTGAGTCACTCCAGCAAAGTAACCGAACCCAAGGTCATAGGAATCTCCAATCTGTAGTTGGTGGGAGGTAATAATGTGGACTTGCAGTTGACATCTGAAGGGGAGGGGGCTGGGGGCTGGAGGTAGTCTCGTGGGACTAAGCCCTTAACCTGTGGGATCGGATGCTCTCTCCGGGTCAATAGTGGCAGAGTTGGGTTCAATTGTAGGACACCCAGCTGGTGTCTGAGAACTGCCTGGTGTAGAAAAGCCCCCCAATATCATAATTTTTTTTTTTTTTTTTGGCGGTACGCGGGCCTCTCACTGTTGTGGCCTCTCCCGTTGCGGAGCACAGGCTCCGGACACGCAGGCTCAGCGGCCATGGCTCACGGGCCCAGCCACTCCGCAGCATGTGGGATCTTCCCGGACCAGGGCACGAACCTGTGTCCCCTGCATCGGCAGGCGGACTCTCAACCACCGCGCCACCTGGGAAGCCCCAATATCATAATATTAAATGAGAAGTTTCAGAATACAGAGAAGGCAGACCTGGATGAGCACCCGGAACAGCAACTGGCAGTGAGAACGCTGAGCATTGGGAATAAGACAGACTGGATTCACCTCCTGATTCCTTCGTTTCCCATCTGTGGAAATGTTACTTCACTTCTCTGGATGCCTCTCTCACTCTTTTGCTCTATTTTTAATTAATAGACTATATTTTTAAAAAATGATCATGAAGAACCTAGGGGCAGGATGGGAATAAATACGCAGACCTACTAGAGAATGGACTTGAGGACATGGGGCGGGGGGAGGGTAAGTTGTGACAAAGTGAGAGAGTGGCATGGACATATATACACTACCAAACATAAAATAGATAGTTAGTGGGAAGCAGCTGCATGGCACAGGGAGGTCAGCTCGGAGCTTTGTGACCACCTAGAGGGGTGGGAGGGAGGGAGACGCAAGAGGGAAGAGATGTGGGGATATATGTATATGTATAGCTGATTCACTTCATTATAAAGCAGAAACTAACACACCACTGTAAAGCAATTATACTCCAATAAAGATGTTAAAGAAAAGTAGACCATATTTTTGAGCAGTTTCAGGTTTACAGAAAAATTGAGCAGAAAGTAGAGTTCCCTTAAACCCTCGCATCTGCCACCCTCAGTTTCCCCTGTCATTAATACCTTCACTCTCGGTGGTGTACATTCTAGGGGTTTTGACAAATGTATAATGACATGTATCCGCATTGCAGTAACATATAGACTCATTTCGCTGCCTAAAAGTCCTCTGTGCTCCACCTATTCATCCTTCCCCTACCCCAACCCCAGGCAACCAATCATCTTTTGACTGTCTCTATAGTTTTGCCTTTCCCAGAGCACCATATTGTTGGCGTCATATAGTTTGCAGCCTCGTCAGTTCGGCTTCTCTCATTTAGCAATGGGCATTTAAGGATCTCTTGTGCCTTTTTGTGGCTTGGTAGCTCATTTGTCTTTATCACTGAATCTAATTTTTTTTATTGAAGCATAACACATATACATTAAATCCCAATGAATTTTTACAAAGTGAGCACCCAAATACATTAGGATAGTTACCAGCACCCCAGCACTCATTTCCCCTAGAGCCCCCTCCCAGTTATTACCAACCCCCCCAAAAAATTACCACATTAGCCCTTCTAGAATCATAAATTAATTCAGCCAGTCACTGAAGTTCATTTAAATGCAATCATAAAGTAAGTACTCTTTTGTGCCTGGTTTCTTTTCTTTGATATTTAGGTTCATCTGATCATAGTAATTTGTCCTTTTTTTAATTGCACGGTATACCACAAGTCATCTCTCCATTTTACTGTTTACTGGGAAAATCTCTCTCTCTCTCTCTCTCTCTCTCTTTTTTTTTTGGCTGTACTGCAGGGCTTGCGGGATCTTAGTTCCCAGACCTTGGATTGAACCCGGGCCCTCGGCAGTGAAAGCCTGGAGTCCTAACCACTGGACTGCCGGGGAATTACCGCTGCATTTTACTGTAGATGAGCATTTGTGTTACTTCCAGCTTGGGATTATTACAATACTGCTGCTATGAATATTCTTATACAGGTCTTTCAGTGAACATATGCTCACATTCCATTTGGGAATACACCCAAGAGTGGAATTTCCTGGGTATCTGTATTTTTAACTCTAATAGATAATGCCAGTTTACCAAAGCACCTGGATCAGTTTACACTCCCACAGTTTTTCAACCTCGCCAACACTTTGTATTGTCAATATTTTCTTTTCAGCCATTTTAGTCACGTGGTAGCTTGAGTTTGTATTATCCTGATGACTAATCAAATTGAGGACTGTCTCAGGTCAGGTCCTTGAGAAGCAGACGGAGATGGAGATTTACATGCAGGAAGCTGGTTGGAGAACGCCCCTCAGAAGAGAGGAGGCAGCAGGACTGACATCCCACTGAAATCGGCTTCTGCAGATCCCATGGGCAGCTCTGGAGCTGGCAGGACCTTCAGGATTGTCCTGCCTTGAGACGGAGGCCAGATCTTCATACCAGTACTGACCAATCGCTGGGACGTGGGCTGTCCCTGGGGAGGAGTATGACTTGGGGTAAAACGTTCTCTTTTGCCAAAGGCAATTCTCAGAGAGGGACACAGCTGAGAGCAACTCGCCCAGAAGCTAAGGGATTGAGTGCTTTAGTCCTGAAGGACATCTGAGCTGCAGACTGTAGCCCCATCTATAAGCACCTCTTCACATGCTCATTGGTTACTTAGAGATCCTCTCTTGTGAATTACCTATACTGGCCATTTGACAAATTCATTGTTTATTGGGTTGTCTTTTTTTTTTTTTCTTTTACTGAGTTGTATGAGTTCTTTGTATATTCTGAAGAAGAGTCCTTTGTCAGATATATGTAGTACAAAAACATATGGACTTTTCACTCATCGTGGTCTTTTTTAATGAATGGAAAGTCTTAACTTAAACAAAGTTTTCTCCTTTTTGATGAGTTGGTTTGTGTGTGTGTGTGTGTGTGTGAGACCTGTTTATAAATCTTTACACACCATAAGGTCATGAAAATGTTCACATGTTATCTTCTAGAAATTTTATTGTTTTACCCTTCACATTTGTCTTTGATCCACCCAGAATTGTGTATAGCTGTGTGGTAGGGATCTAATGTTTTTATCCAGTTGGACATGTATTTAATCTAGTAACATTTATTAAAATGATTATCCTTATCTCACTACATTTTAGTGATACCTTTGCCATGAGCCAGTGACTGCATGTATGAGGATCTGTTTCTGAATCCTATTCTGTTCTATTGGTCTGTATGTCTATTTTTGCACCAATTCCACACAGTTTTAATTATGGTAAATCTATGTCTTATATCTGATAATATAACTCATGGGGCCTCGTTTCTTTTCTTCAAGGTGGTCTTTGCTTTCCATTTCCACACAGATTTTAGAATCAGCTTGTCAATCTCCACCAAAGAAACAACTCTGCTTGGATTTCTGTTGGAATTGTATTGAGTCTATTGATAAATTTGGGGGGAACTGACTCTTCACAGTACTGACGTTTCCAGTCCTTGAACATGGTATCTTCCATGGTGTATTTAATTACCTCTTCTTTACTATCTTTCAATAATGTTTTGTAATTTTCAGTGAAGAGATCTTACATATCTTTTGTTAGATTTAGCCCTAAATATTTGACTTTTTATGTTGTTATAAATGGTATCATTTAAAAGTTTTCATTTCCTAAGTGTTTATTGCTAGAATATAGAAATACAATTGATTTTTGCATATTGCTTTTTTTTAATTGAAGTGTAGTTGATTTACAATGTTGTGTTAGTTTCAGGTATACAGCAAAGTGATTCAGTTTTACATACATATATTTTTTTCAGATTCTTTTCCCTTATAGGTTATCACAAAATATTGAGTATAGTTCCCTGTGCTATACAGTAGCTCCTTGTTAGTTATCTATTTTATATATAGTAGTGTGTATATCTCAATCTCAAACTCCTAATTTATCCTTCCCGCCACCTTTACCCTTTGGCAACCATAAGTTTGTTTTCTATGTCTGTGGGTGTATTTCTGCTTTGTATATAAGTTCATTTGTATCTTTTTTTTCTTTATATCTAGTGACCTTGTTAAAATCACTTATTAATTCTGAGTTTATCTGAGGATTCTTTCAGATTTCCCAAGTATACAGTCATGTAACCTGTGAGCAATGACAATTTTGTTTCTTCCTCTCTAATCCTTTTACTTTTTATTTCTCTTTATTGCCCTTAAAAGTGAAAATTAAAACAAATATCTATAAAACACCTAATATTGATACATAGTTCCAGGTTTGTTGAATGAATATATGAATAATCTATCCCTAGGCAAAAACCCATTTATCAGTATATAATTCATTTACACTTATAGGTTCCTATGCTGGATTAGGGAAGGGCTAGAATAAAATAAAAAGAAGAACAGAACATGGGGGAAGAGATGAAAAAGTGAGATGGGGAACTTCCCTGGTGGTGCAGTGGTTAAGAATCCGCCTGCCAATGCAGGGGACATGGGTTCAAGCCCTGGTCCGGGAAGATCCCACATGTCGCGGAGCAACTAAGCCCATGCGCCACAACTACGGAGCCTGCACTCTAGAGCCCGTGAGCCACAACTACTGAGCCCACACGCCACAACTACTGAAGCCCATGTGCCTAGAGCCCATGCTCCGCAACAAGAGAAGCCACTGCAGTGAGAAGCCCACGCGCCACAACACAGAGTAGCCCCCACTCGCCACAACTAGAGAAAGCCCGTGTGCAGCAACGAAGACCAAATGCAGCCAAAAAAAAAAAAATTAATTAATTAGTTAATTTTAAAAAAAGTGAGATGGAAGGCCATACCATTCATTCATATTCATTCACTTAAATGAATATTTGTTAAGTGCCTACTTGGTGCCAGGCTCCATCTCTGGACAGAATCTGCCTCTCATGGATTTACAGGCAAACAATTTAAAAATGAAAAACAAGATAATTTAATTTTATGATTTGTCTCTGAAGGAATCAGGAAGTCCCAGATCTTGAGCACATTAGTGGGGGTTTGACTATCTCAGGAGTCAGTGGGGCGTTCACCCCAAGGCTTTCAGGGCATCTGGCCTTGACAGTGACCTGGTCTTATACACTGTTTCAAAACTCTGCCTCTTTGTAATTTGCTGGAATGTCAGTGAGGGTTGTTCCCACCCCCAGATGTGAGCTCTCTTCCTTTCTGCCTCCAAAGGCTCTGGAAGACAGAGCTCAGATTTAGCTTGTCTAGAGTAGACCTCAGATGCTCTCATCAGTGTTCTCATTCAGGAAAACTCTGGAGGCCCTTGGAGTGGAAGGAGCTCACTGAACAAACCCTGGACAGTCTCCTCCCCTTGATGAGGCTTCTTCTAACTCTGGGTGGGCTATCTGATGTCCTAGATCCTGCCAGCCCCCGGGACTGGGACAGGACAAGCCTCCTTGTGGACAGACCTAACCGCTAGCCCCAAAGATGTCTTCTCCACTTCTGACTCATAAAATAGTCCTGGGAGCCAGACCTGATTAACCAGATTTCATGAGGTCCCCCTTCACTATGACACTCACTAAGTTTGAACTCTACCCACAATATATAAATTTCTTATTTATTGATTCCTTATTTATAAAGCACTTTGACTCACATGATCTCATAAAATCACAACTATCTGAATATAGAGATGAGGAACCTGAGGTTCACAAAGGCCAACAGGCCTTCCCAAGGTCACGCTTCTGGTGAACAGGCAGGACAGAATTCAAGGCAAAATCTCCTGACTTTACAATGGGCTTGGTGGGCTGACAGGAAGAGAAACCTGGCAGGCCTGTCTGCAAATGGTGAGACTTCCCAGGTCCCCATGGAGATCTCCTCCAGCTCTGAATAAAGCCATCTCCTAAGGCTCTTGTTCTTGTCCAAGGGGACAGAATCTCAACCTCCATCCAGGCTCTTCCCCTTCCTATCTCTTCTGCTTTTCCACTGGGTGGTTGGAAGCCAAGAGTGTGAAAACTGGAGGCATTTCAGGGCTGAGGTGCCCATCATCCTGATGAATGGCTGTCTCCTTCATCGCCAGGCTGGGTGAGGAGCCAGCTGCCAGGGCCACCCCATCTGTAGGCACCCCTCCCCAGCTGGCAGCAGAAGTCGGGGCACCCTCTGCCCAGGGTGCAAGGCTTTCTGTACTGAAGCATCTGACTTGAGCTAATGAGCTCTTGGCGTGGACGGCCAATTATTTGAGCTCTTTATAAACCTGCCAAACTCTCTTTTTTTCACCATGGCATTCCCTTAATGACTGAAGACTGAAATCAAATCCTGTGTCAAAGGCATCAGCCCTGGCCTAGGACACTCTCCACCCCTTTTACTGCCTCAGACCATGGGCCCAAAAGTAGAGTGGAGCCAGCATGTTTTCCCCTGGAGCCTAACTCACTTCAACTCCCCACACCTCAGAGGCCAGAATCCAAGGAGGGGCTCGGAAGCCTTGCTCCATTGCAGGAGGCCCCAGCGTATTCCTGGACCAGAACAGAGGCCAAGGCCTCTCACCTGAGTCCTGGAGCCCCAGTGAGCTCCTGCCTCCATAGGGACCAGAGACCTTCAAGATGGGTGTGTTGTGGATCTGGACTGCAGCCCCCGACACAACTCCAGCTCCCCTGGCCTCCCACTCCCCACAATGTGGTGCCCTAGTGGCTCTTTCCCCAGCCTGTAAGCTGCTCCCAATAGAGAGCCTGACAAGCCACGTCTCCAACCTCAAGTACTTGTATCAAAGAAGACACACCCGTTGGAGTGGGTGCCGTGGAGCACATTCTCCAAATGGCATCATTTCATACTTTTTTTTTTTTTAAAGAAGATGTTGGGGGTAGGAGTTTATTAATTAATTTATTTATTTTGGCTGTGTTGGGTCTTCATTTCTGTGCGAGGGCTTTCTCTAGTTGTGGCAATTGGGGGCCACTCTTCATCGCGGTGCACGGGCCTCTCAGTATCGCGGCCTCTCTAGTTGCCAAGCACAGGCTCCAGACGCGCAGGTTCAGTAGTTGTGGCTCACAGGCCTAATTGCTCCGCGGCATGTGGATCTTCCCAGACCAGGGCTCGAACCCGTGTCCCCTACATTGGCAGGCGGATTCTCAACCACTGCGCCACCAGGGAAGCCCCCATTTCACACTTTTTAAAGGTAGCTACTAGATATGATGACTGTAAGACCCCTCTGAGCACATAGTGGATGGGGCCGTGTGAAAGCAGGCCTGTGTGGGGCAGAGACAAGGCTGTCCAAGGCTAGGCCCCTGTTAGGAACTCGCTCTCCATGGGCTGGACGCCCGGGCTCTGCCTGGCCGCCGTCAACTCCGGGGTCTGCACAGAGCACCGCGGGCTTTGCAGGATGGAGAAGCCCCCTTGCTGCTTCCCAGGGAAAGTCATCAGCCTCCTTTCTGCCCAATAGTGCAGCAGGGTAGCAGGGTAGCCAGAGGGAGATGCTCACTCCTTCTGCGCCTGGCGCAGCAGCCCATCCAGGAACCACAACCCAGGGGCCCAAGGGAGCGCTCTCCTCTTCCCCCTCTCGGCCCAGCTCTTTGTCCCTCCCTCTCTCCTCCCCATCATTTTCCCCCTGCTCCTCCCCCACAGAGACCGTTTCTCTGGCAGTGTCCTTCATGGAGAGCTCTTAGAACCCAGGCACACGCGGTCCCTCCCAGAGATGGGCCGGCCTCTCCTGCCTGATTTGTGCCGCCCACTCCTTGCACACAGCAGGGCTCACGGTCTCCACAGTAGGCGAGGCTGTGGTGTCTTGTTCTTTCCCGGCCTTAAAGAAGGGGTCCAGATAACAGGTGGAAGAAGGTACAGGTGTGGAGCCATTCATCCGGATTGATTTCTCCGGGTCTCTCTGTCCACCCAGTGAGGACTGTTTATTGCGCATGGCTCTGGGCTGGGGTCCCGGAAGCGGAGGTGAGTGATGGGACGGAGGCCGTATCCATCCGCGGTGAAGAGCTCCAGCCTTCGCCACGTGGAACCCCCCAGGAATCGTTCTGTCTCTGTGACTCAGACAAGTTATTCCAAGCCTCTCTTGGCTTCTTTGTAAAATTAAACTTCGATTTCATTAAATGACGTAGTGCACTTAGCGTAGTGCTGTCCATGTAAGCTCTCAAGATGTGTCAGCAAAGATGGTGGTGATGATGCAGGGATGCAGGTTCGGAATCTTTCCCTCAGGTAACTTTCGTCTAGAGAGGGAGAGAAGACAGCAACTCAAGGTGGACAAGGAAATCAGGAAGGCACAGGTGAAGAACTCCGGGGGGTGAGGGAGAAAACCCCTCTCCTTGCAGTGATGAAGGAAGACTTTGCGGAGAAGGCAGCCCTCAGCAGAACACGGGAGGGCGCGAGTTAGATGTGCCACAGCCAGGGAGACATTCCCGGTGGAGGAGGCTCCATAAGCAAAGGTCCAGCAACAGGAAAGTGGGTGGCTCATTCAGGGAAGGGAGATAGTATCTCTAAAATTGATATGTGTGTGAAATGAAGAGGGGCAGTGAGAGAGTCTGGAAAGCCAGTTTAGGATTACTAGAACTTTTGCAGTCACAGGGTAGAGCGGTACTTTGGCTGCACTTGTGCACTGGATCACATCCCCTCTTGTCTGTTCAAGGACATCCCTCCAGCAATTTCCCTTCCTCTCCTGCATCACAGCTTCTCCTTTCCTGTATCATTCCCATCACCATACAAACATACTGTTATTTCACCTACATTAACTTAACAACATAAAACAAAACAAATAAACCTCCTTGACACCACTTCTCTGCTCCCCTTTGAGCAAAGCTCCTAGACAGGCAGCTACACTCGCCCCAGTTCTTTTCCACTCCATCTCTCTCAACCCATTCATTCCAGCTTTTGTTCCCACCGTTCCACTGAAATTGTTCTTGCCAAGGTCATCAGTGGCCCCCACATTGCTCAATCCAATGTTTATCTTTCTTGACCCTCAAGAGCCTTTGACACAGTGAATCAACCCCTTCACCGTGGGGCACTTTCTCCACTTGGCTTCCAGACACCACCCTCCTCCCACCTCATTAGATGCTGCTTGTCATCAGGCTCTTCTACGTTCTCCCCAGCTCCCTGACCTCCTCTTGTTGGAGTACCCCAGGGCTCTGATTTGGACCTCATCACTTTTTTGGGAAGCCAGTGTTTGTTTATTTTAACTTTAAAAATTATTTTAACTATGGTAAAATATATATAACATGAAATTCACCATCTTACTCTTTCTTTTCTTTTTTCACCATGCCACGTGGCTTGCGGGGATCTTACTTCCCTGACCAGGGATTGAACCCATGCCCTCGGCAGTGAAAGTGCAGAGTCCTAACCACTGGACCACCAGGGAATTCCCACTATCTTACTCTTTTTTTTTTTTTTTTTTTTTTTTTTGCGGTACGCGGGCCTGTCACTGTTGTGGCCTCTCCCGTTGTGGAGCACAGGCTCCGGACGCGCAGGCTCAGAGGCCATGGCTCACGGGTCCAGCCGCTCCGCGGCATGTGGGATCTTCCCGGACCGGGGCACGAACCCGTGTCTGCTGCATCGGCAGGCGGACTCTCAACCACTGCGCCACCAGGGAAGCCCCCATCTTACTCATTTTTAAGCTACCTCCAGAACTCTTTTCATCTTGGAAACCTGAAACTCCATACCCACTAAACATCAACTCCCCTGTCTCCCCTCCCCCAGCCCCTGGCAACCACCATTCTATTTTCTGTCTCTATGAATGGGACGACTCTAGGTACCCCTTATACGTAAAATCATACAGTGTTTGTCTCTTTGTGACTGGTTCATTTCACTTAGCATGATGCCCTCTGGGTTCATCCATGTTGTAGATGTGACAGGATCTCTTTCTCTTTTTAGGTTGAATAATATTCCACCGTATGTACAGACCCTATTTTGTTTATGCATTCATCCATCGATGGACACGTGGGTTGCTTCTGCCTCTTGGCTATTGTGAATAATGCTGCTGTGGACATGGGTGTGCAGATATCTCTCTGAGACCCTGTTTTCAACTCTTTTGGGTATTTACCGGGAGGTGGAATTGCTAATCACACGGTGGACTTCTTCACTTCTCTCCACGCCATGGTGAGCTCATCCAGTCCCATGGATTGAAATATACTTGCTGATGACTTCCAAATTTACCTCTCCAGCTCAGACCTTTCCCCTGATCTCTCGACTTGTATATCCAACAGTCTACCTACATCTCCATTTGGATATCCAGTAGGCATCTAGAACTGAATTTGTAATTCTCTCACCATAACCTGATCTTCCCCTAGTCTTCTTCTCATTTGATAGCAACCCCATCCTTCCACATGCTCCATCAAAAAATGTGGGGTCATCCTTGCCTCCCTCTTTCTCTCACATCTTACGCCCAGTCCATCAGAAAATCCTGTTGGCTCTATTTCACAATAAATTCAGATTCTAACCACTTCTCATCACCTGGACTGCTACTCCCATGGTCCAAGCCAGCATCATCTCATCTGGATTATTGCAATAGCCTGCGAACAGGTCTCCCTGCTTCCATAACTGCCCCCTTTTCTAAATCTCTTCTCCAGACAACAATCAAAATAATCTTTTCGAAGATTTTAAAGTCCGATTACATCCCATCCCACTTCTCCTTTAAACCCTCTGATGGCTCCTGCCTCACCCAGGAAAATGCCAAAGGGCTTTCATAAACAACAAACTCGACAGGTCCAGATCCCATTAGGTCTGTGATCTCATCTCTTACTAGTCTCCCCTTGGGCGTGACTTATCTATGACTGCATAACAAATTACCCCCAAGCTTAGTGACCTACAACAGCAAACATTTCTTACCTCAGTTTCCTGGCAGGAGACAGGGTGTGGCAGCATAGATGTGTCCTAGGGCTCTGCGCGTCTCTCACGAGGCTGCCATCATGGTGTGACTTGGAACCGAGGTCATCTCAAGGCTCAACACTTCCAAGCTCACCCACCTGATTGTTGGCAGGACTCAGAGCCTCGTGGGCTCTGGGACTGAGGGCCTCAGCCGCTCACTGGCTGTAGGCGGCAGGCCATGGGGTCTCTCCAGAAGGAGCTCACAACATGGCAGGCACTTCCATCAGAGCAAGTGAGCAAACAAGAGGAGGAAGGCGAGGCAGAAGCCAGAGTCTTTTAGTGACTTTTTGCCAGAAATGGCACGCCATCATCTTTGCCATGTTATATTTGTTGGAAGCAAACCTCTAGGTCCAGCCCACACTCAAGGGCAGGGGATTATATAAAAGCATGGCCCCGGGCTTCCCTGGTGGCGCAGTTGTTGAGAGTCCGCTTGCCGATGAAGGGGACACGGGTTCGTGCCCCGGTGCGGGAAGATCCCACATGCCGCGGAGCGGCTGGGCCCGTGAGCCATGGCCGCTGAGCCCGCGCGTCCGGAGCCTGTGCTCCGCAACGGGAGAGGCCACAACAGTGAGAGGCCCGCGTACCGCAAAAAAAAAAAGCATGTCCCCCAGGAAGCAGGGAGCAGCGGAGCCATTGTAGCAATGGCGGCGTCTTCATCTGCACACAGGAGGTGCTCCAACCTTGGCCCTTTGTCCCAGTGGGTCCCCCGCCTGGACCACGTTTCCCACGTGGCTCCCTCAAGTCTCTGCTCAAGCGTTACCTCTTCAGTGAGGCTTTCCCTGGCTCCTAATCCTCCACACTCTCTATTCCTTCTCCTGCCTTTACTTTTCTCCATAACACTTAACGCCTTCAAACATCCCACAGTGTTGTCTTGTCTGTTTGTCTGTCTCTGTTAGCACACAAGCTCCGGAGGGCAGGGCTTTTTGTCTGTTTCACTGCTGTATCCCCAGTACTTAGAACAATGTCTGGTACATAGTAGGTGCTCAATAAATGAACGAAGCCTGTAGGCCAGGGACTTTCAACTTCCCAGTGCGTAGCCCTCTCTTCAAAAAATATTGTAAGGGACTCCCATACATCAGACAAATAAAAGCAAAGGGGACGCGCAGCCCTACTCCAGCTCCCACCCCCCACCCTGTTACTCCCCTTTGTGGTGTTTGAGGGGCTCACAGACCCCAGGCTCTCGGACACCGTGAGACATTCCATTCAAAGCTCACGGCTCCAGCCCCTGTGTGAGTACTGGATGCTGCTGGAAACTGGCCTGGGAATTTGAGCTATAATAAAGGAGCCCTGTAGCCCTGTCCAATTCCTACCACAGCCATTAATGACTCAGTGTGTGTACCCAGCTCTCTCCCATTCAAAACTGCTCTGTTCCTGGCCTCTGAAAAGCGAGAAAACACTCAGAGACTCACAGAGAGTCTCTGTTGGAAAAGAGTCACTGTTGGAAAAGACCTTAGACGTCACTTAACACTACCTTCTGCCCTATGGTTTTTTTTTGTTTGTTTGCGGTACGCGGGCCTCTCACTGCTGCGGAGCACAGGTTCTGGACACGCAGGCCCGGCGGCCATGGCTCACGGGCCCAGCCGCTCCGCGACATGTGGGATCCTCCCGGACCGGGGCACGAACCCGCGTCCCCTGCATCGGCAGGCAGACTCCCAACCACTGCGCCACCAGGGAAGCTTGCCCTATGGTTTTTAATCATTAATTCATTCAGCAAACATTGAGTACCTGCTATGTACATGCCGGGCACTCTCTAGAGACATAAAAAGCAGAGTACCTCCCTTCCAGAAGCACATGAGGAGACAGCAGATACTGAGATGCCCCTCTCCAAATTCCCTCTGTTTGAATGCCTCCAGTGCTGGGGAACTCACTACCTCCTAAGGCTACACATTCCATTGCCCGATGCCACCAGCAGAAAAACTGTTCTTCTTTTTATTGAGCCCTACATCTGCTTTCTTATAACTTCTACCTTTGGTCTTAATTTTCTCCTCTGGCTCCACACCAAATAAATGTATCTCTCTTCCAAATGATAACCTGTTAAGTACTTGAAAACAGTAATCAAATCCCACAGAGAGTTCTCCATAGACCTGTGGCCACTTTGGGGGGGGCCTGTGTTTGGCGGCTGCCCCTAACGACCTGGGATTTTGGAACCAGACGGAGCTCAGTTGCTCCTGATCATGGAACAGGGCTCTAGTGCTGGGAACTCCCTCTCAGAGTTGGGGTCCCACCCCACCCTAGCACGAGGGAGTTCCAAAATGCTTTCACTAGAGGGGTGAAGGGTTCAAGCAAGAATCCAGCCCTGGACCACAGGTTTCCTGCTGTCTCCGTACTGCCCTTTCTAGTGGGGCAGCTTCTCCTCCGGGTGCAGGGTTTCAACCTGCTTGTTTGATTTCAAAGCAGCTGAGTCCCAGTTCTCTGGGGTGAGCGGGGCACAGTGAGGGAAAACATCGGTGACACGGGAAAGCATAGCCATAGTTGGGGGAGACAGCAACAAGGAATTCCATGATTTTTTTGGTCTGTTCTTCGTTTCCACAAAACATAGTTTTCCAAGTAATTGTTTGCCTGATGCAATAGAGCCCGCTGGGCCTCCGGTGTAAATCTTCCCAACAAGGGGGCAGAGTTCTGCTTTTCCTGCAAGGCCAAAGCCCTGCTCTCTCTCTGGGCCAGCCCAGCAGGTCTTGCATTCATTAGTTCAGGCCACTGGGCTATACTGTCTCTGGCATTTCTGCCAGAGCTGTGGGCACCTCTGCACACTCCTGTCTACCCTTGAATGCAAGAGGCCAGGCTCACCCAGGAGAGAAGAGGGAGGTTAGCTCGGTGGAGGAGAGAAAGGAGGGGGATGGGAGGAGGGGCCCAGTTGGGGAGGGGCGGGGAGAGGGGAGAGAGCCTTCACTATTTGCTGCCTAGCTAGGAAGCCTCAGCGGGAGGAGAAAAAGCCTCACAAAATATTCGTAGTCTCAGAAGAAGAGCCAGGATGTTTTTCAGGATACGTGTGCTTCTACCCTGCACCACTGCCCAAGGAAGCATGTTCCTGAGAAATATCTTGGGTCCTGGCTGCGGGGAGAGTAAAGGGATAAGAGGCCTTTTTTTTTTTTTTTTTTGCGGCACGCGGGCCTCTCACTGCTGTGGCCTCTTCCGTTGCGGAGCACACGCTCCGGACACGCAGGCTCAGCGGCCATGGCTCACGGGCCCAGCCGCTCCGCGGCATGTGGGATCTTCCCGGACCGGGGCACGAACCCGTGTCCCCTGCAGCGGCAGGCGGACTCTCAACCACTGCGCCCCCGGGGAAGCCCGAGAGGCCCATTTTGGAGGGACTGAAAAGCCTCTGGACTGCCCTTCCCTTGCCTCCCTCCCCTGGCCTTCTCTTTTTCCCATGCATTTGCTTCCACGTAGAATGTAAAGAAAGACCGTTCTGAGCTTCTTTTCCTTCCTCCTCCTTCCCCTTCTTCACCCCCAACTCCCTGCCCATCTCACATTCCATCCTAGCCCCACTTCTTCAACACTCACAAGTGCCGGAGGAAATGGGACTCTTCGCTGCTTCCCAACAGCGTCCCTCTCTCAGTGGCACCTGCTTCCCCTTTCCCATTAAGTCACCTGTGATTACACGAAGTGGAGTCTTGGCATCCTTGGGGACATCAAAGCATCTTAAATGAACAGAGAAGAGAAAAGTTCTGTCCTTCAAAGTTCATTAGAACATGAGCTCGTTGAGGGCAGGAATACATCGGGAATCCACAAGCTCCCATCACATGGCGTCACCCAGATTCCACCCATCAATCCACCTCTACCAACCCCACCTCCCTGACTTCCAATAGAACAGGGCCGTTCTGGTCTACAAAGGCCTGTAACCCATGATCCTAAGTCAAGGCTTTGGGCAGAACTGTTCATTGGGTACCAGTTCCACTCCTTTGCAAACCCGTCCCTACCAAGTTTGTAAAACCTAGGGCCCAGCAAAACATGCCCTTAGGAAAATACTTTGAGCTCAATCCTTTAGACTTATGTGTGAATTTAAAACCCTGGTTAGGTCAACCTAGAGATATTTGCTTTTCAATCATCCCTAATCATGGAATTAAAGGTTTTAAATGACCTCAGGCAGCATCGATCAAGGGAAAGGAATTTAAGGGAGCAACGGTGCTCTTTCATTTTCCTCATGTAGACTCTGTAGGCAGCTGCATCCTCATTGCCCTCTGAGGCCAGCCTAGAACCCAATCCTGGAAACCAAGTTAAGAGGCTTCTCGTCCTCACTTCTGGGCTAGAGAAGGACTATGAAATGCCACCAGCAATGAACGAGGGCACTTGTGAAATCATCCCTCCCGTCCCACCAGTCTGAAGAGACACAGCTCAGCGTACTCATTATAATTAGGTGAACCTAGATACATTCCTGCCCGGACACAGAATCCTGGGCTGGAGGTTCTGGGAGCTCCGTTTTCATGGGCTCTCTACAGGCACAGCCCATGGTTTCTACCCGAGCTGGACACAGCAAGAAACCCCACGTCTCACTCTAGGGCTTGGATCAAAACAGCAGCACCGCCTGGTGTGTGGTTATACAGGGGGAGAACATTTGTCTGGGACTTTGATGTGCATTTTGCCCAAGAGTTCTTTGGGGAGCGATGCTATCACACCAACATCGTCATCAAATGGCACTTTTTCCCAGAGTGTCCAGATGTGCATGACACCGTGATGGGCCAATTAAGTAGCTCACTCTGCAGTGTTTGGAGTTTTCAGCATCAAGAGCTGTTGCTTATTATACACCCATACGATTGTGCTCTACACCCAGCCTCTCCTCTCTGTGTTAGTCTGAAAGTAGAAGGCGAGCAAACTTATCTTCTCCAAAAAGGCTGCAGAGGTCTTTGGGGATCTTGCGGAGGCTAAACCACAACCCTTATTTGATTTGGTTAGTGGTCTGGGCCACAGAGCTAATGAGCTGCAAATACTCCCCTTCAAAAGGATGGGCTGAGCCTTTGAAGCCTGGGGACCCGCCCAGAAAGAACACCATAGCCTCCAGCCGCAGCCAGCACTTGGAGAGCTCCTTGGGATGGCAATCAGAGAGCCTCCTCCAGCCACCCTCCAGGGCACACCCAGCCTCGCCTCCCCATTGGAAAAATGGAGCTGTTTTGCTTTGCACCCTGCATTTTGGGCTTGACAGGAAGAGTATAACAAGCACCATTTGTTGAGTAATTAATTCCATGCCAGCCCCTGTGCGGAGCACTGTCCATGTGTCATTTTCTCTGTTTCTCCCACAGGTCTTATTTTAAAGATACAGAAACTGGGGCACAGAGAGGTGCCATAATTAGACCAAGGTCACACAGCTAGTAGGTGACAGATCCAGAACTCGATCCCAAGTCTGGCTGACTTCCAAGACCATACATTTCAACACGTGGCAACTGGTTTTCTTTCTATAAAATCCTAGAAATAAGCCTTGATCTACATGTGTCTGGGAGTCATGTGCTTAAGACCAAATAGAACTTGGTCTACGGTTGAAAGAAAACGTGCCATTGGGCAAATGACCATCTCTGCGAGAACATGGGGAAAAGCTCTCTCATTCAGAGCACCCTCCCCGCTCTTCAGCTAAGCATCTGTTTGGTGAGAAGATTTTGAGTATATACACTGTCAACGCTAGTGAAATGAGTGGTTGTAATTGGGCAGCCAGATAGGATCTCAGCTTCCTAAGGATTTCTGAGAACTGGCTGGAGGTTACCTGCCTGATCCCTGCACAGGAGCGGCCAGCACTGGGACAAGAAGGCAGAGAGTCAAGCAGAATGAAAGAAAAGCAAGTCGTGGAAGTAGAAAAAGAGCACCGGAAAACTAACAAGACTGTGTTGGGTCAGCCAAAACGTTCATTCGGTTTTAAGTAAAAATAAAAGACGCATATTTCATTTTCACCAAGAACTTTATTGAACAACGTATTCATTAACCAAACGAACTTTTTGGCCAACCCAGTACCTAATGCTTAAAACTCATAGCAGTATGTGTGCGTGTATCTGTGTGTGTGTGTCTGTTGGGTCAGAGAGGATGGGGAAGGGGAGAAACTTTTGCAAACGAGTTGAAAAGTGACCAATATTATATATAAAATAACAGTCCAGAGTGGTTTGCATCGCTCTGTGTGTAAGTGCGAGATGATTCAGTACCGACTATAACAGCAGTCGGGGGCCGGAGAACAGTCAGCAGGGGCTTCTTGGAGTACGAAGGGGACGTCAGCTGGCCAAGAAGGCGGAGTGAGAGGCAATCGGGGGCCGAGGACAGGAGGGCTTTCCTGCCGAGGAGCACACATAGGAAGACTGGACATAAAAGCTCAAATCACATCTGCACTGTACTTAAAATCACAAGCTGTTAGGGCTCAAAGGGATCTCAGAGGCCGTGGAGTTCAGCCTTTCCCTTTGCCGACAAGAGGACAGAGGCCAGGAGAAAACAAGTTGCGGTGGATGAGCCATTAACCTCCTTGGGCTCAGTGCATGTTGGTCTCCACAGAAGCGGGATTGCTTGGCAGGCAAGATCTCCGTTAACCCAGTAATGTCCTTGGGAACCGGCCAGACACAGAGATGGTGACCAGAGCAGTGGTGGAGATTTGATCCCTTGTGATGTAGTGAGTTGGAAAAGAACCAGGTCCCCCAACTGTGCTGTGTCAGACTCCCCAGCTGCAAAGCCATTGGAAAGGGGGTGCTGTGTGAAAGATGGGGGATGAGGGCAACATTAGCCTCCTACTGGTCTCCTAGCATCCACTTCTCCTCCCTTCCCATCTGTTCAGCACACTGCAGCCAGGTATGATTTTGTACAGTAAAACTCACCCGTTTCAAGTGCAAAGTTCGATAAAGTTTTAGTGACTGCATATACTCCTGGACACATGACCACACTCAAGATACAGATGTTTCCATCACCATAAAAACTTTACCCGAGCAACCATTGTGTCGATCCTTCCACCGACCCGTGCCCCAGGTGGCCACTGATCTGTTTTCTGTCACTATAACTCTGCCTTTTCTAAAATTCCATGTAAATGGACTCAGGCAGTATGTAGTCATTTGTTTTGACTTCGTTCACTTAGCAAGGTGTTTTTGAGATTCATTCATGTTGCCTGCGTTAATATTTCATTCCTTTTTATTGCCAAGTGGTGGATGGATATTCCACAATCTGATTATCTATTCTGCAATAGATAGACATTTGAATTCTTTCCCATTTTTAGATATTTTAAATAAAGCTTCTAGGAACATTCATGTACAGGTCTTTGTGTGGACATTTTTCATTTCTCTTGGGTAAATATCTAGGAGTGGGATTGCTGGGTCACAGTGTGAGTATATGTTTAATTTTGTAAGACACTGCCAAACTGTTTTCTAAAGTGGTTGTATAATTTTGCATTCCCTCGAGCAATGTGGAAGAGTTCTGGTTGCTCCACATCCTTGTCAACACTTGGTTTTATCAGTCTTTGTAACTTTACCCACTTAGTGGGTATGTAGTAATATTTCATTGGAGGGTTAATATGCATTTACCTCATAACTAGTGATGTTGGCATTTTTTTATATGTTTACTGGTCATTCTTTTTTTTAATGTTTATTTATTTATTTATCTTTGGCCGCACTGGGTCTTCATTGCTGTGCGCGGGCTTTCTCTAGTTGCAGCGAGTGGGGGCTACTCTTCATTGCAGTGTGTGGGCTTCTCATTGCGGTGGCTTCTCTTGTTGCAGAGCACGGGCTCTAGGCATGCAGGCTCCAGTAGTTGTGGCATGCGGGCTCAGTAGTTGTGGCACACAGGCTTAGTTGCTCCGTGGCATGTGGGATCTTCCTGGACTGGGCTCGAACCTGTGTTCTCTGCATTGGCAGGAGGATTCTTAACCACTGTGCCACCAGGGAAGCCCTACTGGTCATTCTTATCTCTTCTGTATCTATTCAAACTGTTTGCCCTTTTTTTCTTTGGCCATGCTGCACAGCTTGCAGGATCTTAGTTCCCTGACCAGGGATCGAACCCAGGCCCATGGCAGTGAAAGCACAGAGTCCTAACCACTGGACTTCCAGGGAATTCCTGCCCATTTGTTTTTAACCTGTTGCTTGTCTTATTATTGAGCTGTAAGAGTTCTCCATATGTTCTGAATACATATCCTTTGTCATAAATATGCTTTGCAAATACTTTTTCTCAGTCAGAGACGTGTTTTTGTTTTCTTAACTGTATCTTTTGAAGAGCAAAAGTCTTTAATTTTGATGAAGCTGATTTTATCAACTGATTTGTACCCTCTGTATCTTTATGAAATGTTTGCTTAACCTAATGTAACAGAGATACTTATTTGATATTTTCTTCCAGATTTAGTTCTCACCTTTAGGTCTATAATTCATTTTGAGTTAATTTTTCTGCATGGTTTAAGGTAAGGAACAAGGTTTAATATTTTTCATACACTTATTCAGTGGTCTCAGCACCATATGTTGAAAAGTCTATTTTTTTCTAAGTGAATTGCCTTGGCACTTTTGTCAAAAATCAGTTGTTGGGCTTCCCTGGTGGCACAGTGGTTAAGAATCCGCCTACTAATGCAGGGGACACGGGTTCGAGCCCTGGGCCAGGAAGATCCCACATGCTACAGAGCAACTAAGCCCATGCGCCACAACTACTAAGCCCACACACCTAGAGCCCTTGAGCCACAACTACTGAGCCCATGTGCCACAACTACTGAAGCCCACACGCTGAGGGCCCTTGCTCCACAACAAGAGAAGCCACCGCAATGAGAAGCCCGCACACCCCAACAAAGAGTAACTCCCGCTCGCCACAACTAGAGAAAGTCCGCGCACAGCAACGATGACCCACGCACAGCAAAGCAGCCAAAAATAAATAAAAATTTAAATAAATAAATAAATAAATAAAAGTAATGAGTCCTATTAATTGAATGCCCACCGTGAAAAGTAGCCCTTTCCTTTATTTGTCCTAGAATTACTTCTTTCAAGTGTTGGAGGCTGTCCTGAACCCCAAGTTGGGGATTTTCAGATGAGGTAGCCATGTCTGTGTTCACCTTTCTACCATGTTTTTGCAGCCTTCTCTTCTCTTAAAACGCATTTGATTTTCCAGTCAAGAAGGGCTTCCTCTCTGGAGTCTCTTTATACTTGGCCAGACTTCAGCCCCTAGAATACGTTATTCCTTTCTTCTAGAATCTGTCAAACTCTATCATGGATTATTGGTCAGCCAAGATCAGAAATGCCCATAGAACTGTGTTCAACGGCTAGGTTCTTGCATCAAAGAAGGATGGCGCTTCCTCCTTCTTTCCAGTCCTTGTCCTGATGAGCAAGTCAATCAAATCTTTGGAGAGTCAGTGTCTTCATCTGTAAAACAGCAGCAGTGTCTGATGTACTAGTTATACGTTGCTGAGTAACAAAACACCCCCAAATTTAGTGCCTTAAAACAATCATTTTATTTGCTCATGACTATTGTGAGTCAACTATTTGGGTTGGGTTCAGTTGGCAGTTCTTCTGCTGGACTCTGACCCCCAGGGTCACTCATGCAGCTACAGTCAGCTATCAGGTCATCTGGAGGCTGGTTGGTTTAGGGAGCCTCAACTGGGACAGTCTTCTCTGCCCCTTGAAGTCTCATTCTCTGTAGGCCAGTCCAGGCTTCTTCACGTGATAGCAGAAGAGTTCCCAGCAACAAGAGAAGGCGAACCCCCATTATCTAAGCACCTTTTGAGCCTATACTTGTATTACACTTACTAATATTCCATTGTCCAAAGCAAGTCATCAAGCCAAGCCCAGAATCATTGTCAAAGGGGCTACACAAAGAAAAGACGTAGATACGGGAAGAATGATTCATTAAGGACCATCATTGTAACAACCTACCACATCTGTTTCCTCCAGAGACCCATGGCAAGGATCAAAGGAGATGGTGTTTGCACACCACAAGGTACAATGCAAGTTATTATTTTGTAATGTATGTAATTCCATTACTTTCATCTTATTTGCAATGTATCTGAGGTCTTTCAATGTCCCCTCTGAAATTCAAGTTCCTTTGGGATAGTATTTGGGTAAAAAAAAAATTGTATTCCCCCCAAAAGACAAGTTGACCTTATTTGGAAATAAGGTCACTACAGTTGTAATCAGTTAAGATGAGGTCATACTAGTGCAGGGTGGGTCCTTAATCCAGTATGACTGGTGTCTTTATAAGAAGATGGCCATGGAAAGACATGGAAATACACAGGGAGAGCGCCATGTAAAAACCAAGTGGAGACTGGAGTTATGCTGCCGTAAACCAAGGAACATCTTGGACTACCAGAAGCTAGAAGAAGCAAGGAAGGATCCTCCCCCGAAGGGTTCAGAAGGAGCATGGCCCCCTTGATTTTGGACTTCTAGCCTCCAGAACCATGAGAGCAAATATTTCTATTATTTTAAGCCATCCAGTTTGTGATACATTTTTACTGCCTCCCTAGGAAACTAATACAGGTGGTAAGTATCTTTAACCCGCTTCATCTAAAGAGGTATGAGATAGAATGGACCGCGAGTCTGATTGAGAGTCAAGAGTGCAGGCCGTCACCATTGGTGGAACTTGAGCAAGTCACTCAACTGCTCTGGGCCTTAGTCTTCATATCTGTTCAGGAAGAGGATTGCAGGAAATCCACGTTGCCAAAAGCATGGTGTGGAGGTACCACAGTAAGGTACTTGGGATCATTTTACATGGGTACATGGGAAAACATTTTTAAATTTTAATGGTTAATATTGATCATGGTTATCTTAAATGAGTGGCAGGTAAGGCTGGTTTTCCGTTTATGTTGGTAATATAAAAAATGCAGGTTTTTGAAAAGTCTCAATTTAAATAAAGCTATGAGTAAATAATAGAACAGTTGGCATATGTATATGGCAAAAACTGTGAAAGTGGTGTGTGAAAGACTGACATTTGGGGAAATGCTGAATTACGTATTCTCAAAGGATTCTTCCAGATGGGAAATGCTAGGATTCTGTGGATCCATAAATATGACCACTAAAGTAGAAGACAGGCGAGGCTCTAGGGGAAGACAGGTGGGCAGTTAATGAGAGGTGAGAGAGGCTCCGGCAGCTCTGCCAGAATCCAAGAGGGGCAGTGAGTCCCTTGTCACTCTTGGGAAGTGTCGTCTGATTCAGTACCTGTTTGCTCTGTATCCATCATATATCCTTACCCCCAAAGCCGCGTCTCACTATGTGTCTTTGCCAGGATATGTCTTACCCTGTTTAAGCTTCCATGAATGGAAGTCCCAGGTCCTGAGACACAAACCACCTCTCCACTCAAGAGGCAAATGGAGGTAATTGTCAAGGTGTTTAGTTGGAGAACCTTACAGTTAGGCTTTGTGCTGTGGTCTGGTTTTCACAGTTGGATGTAATATGGGGTCATATTTGACTGTAAGTGGCTAATGGTGGCTGAAGAAAGGGCGAGGAGTATAAAGAGGTATGACTCATAGCCTCATAGAGGTCCCTAAGTGCAGAGGGAGACTGTGGAAGTCATCTAGCCTCCAGTGCATCCCCACTGGACGTCTCCCAGCTCCACAGAAACATATCCATTGACGAGATAACCATTCCATTGTCAAATGGCACTTAGGGTAAGAAATGTTCTTCTCTATGATGGGCTACAGTCTCCCTTCTATTAACTAACATTAGTGGATCTCTGAGCTGGAAGGACCCTCAAGCAATCATCTTGTTGGCCCCTGCCTTTGCACAGGGCAGGTGTTTTTATTTTTCATAGGAGACAGCTGAGACCCAGAGGGGTTAATGGCAGAGGGAGGCTCCCCTCTTCCAGTTCCATAACTTCCAGCTATGCCACAGTGTTTCATGCACATTCTGATTGACCTCTTAGAGTTGACTGGACCAAAAGGACATCAGTCCTTCTTTCCTCCCATGCAGGCCTGGCTCCTACAGCATGTTTGATGTGTGACCATGTTTATCACCTTCCCTCCAAACCCTGTGCTTGCTCTCACCATCCTCCACCAGTCCCAGGAGAAAATCTAAAGCCTAGTTATCAAATATACTTGTCTGGTTTCTGTTCCATTGTTGGCACTGACTCGGTTTTTGTATTATTACCCCTTGGTCCCTGTTCTGCACTCAGTATCTCTATGCAGTAAGCCCTTCTTCCAGCTAGCAGCCCTCCACGTACTTGATAAGATCCCTCTCACATCCATGTAAATCTTGCCTTCTGTAGGCTAGCATTGCCAATTCCCCCACTGTTTCCCAAGGTCACAGTTTCCAAGTCTCCGGACACTTTTGCTGTGGTCTTCTCGAGTGTTCCAACCCGTGATGCGCAGAACTGAATTCAATAGTCTAGATACAGCACAGTTGTAATGTCACCACTGTTATCTGGCCGCTAAGCTTCTGTTAATGCAACATTGGCTTTTGGGCAACCACAGGACCCTCAGGACTCTTGGTGAACTTGCAGTCAACTAAATCCCTAAATTATGAACCATTGTTAGACTAGGGTTTCCATACCTTTTGTTTGTACAATGGATATTTTTAACCTAATTTTTAAAAAAATCTCAGATATTCATGTGGATTACTTGCTCATCTCCTTCAGGTCTTTGCATAAATGTCATCTTCTTGGTGAGGTCTTCTGGACAAGCCCATCAGGCTTTGCCTAAACACAGCTTTTCTAGCGTTTCCTATCTCCTCCGCTTTATTTTTCTCTATAGCAGTGGTCCCCAACCTTTTTGGCACCGGGGACCATTTTTGTGGAAGACAATTTTTCCACAGATGGAGGGGGGTGGGGGAGGGATGGATTCAGGCGGTAATGTGAGCGATGGGGAGCGATGGGGAGCGGCAGATGAAGCTTCTCTCACTCGCCCGCCGCTCATCTCCTGCTGTGCGGCCCGGTTCCTAACAGGCCACAGACCGGTACCCGTCCATGGCCCGTGGGGTTGGAGACCCCTGCTCTATAGTATTGATCGCCGTTTAACATTTACTGTACTTATTTAACATATTTACTGTACTTATTCATTCTTTTTTTCTGTCTGTCTTTCCCCCATTAGAACGTAAGCTCCACGGGGAAGGAACTTTTTTATCTGTTTGTTCACCACCACCCCATAGAGATAGTAGTTCCTGACGCAGTAAACACTCATTAAATACTGGTTGTATCAGTAGGTGACTACAACGTAGCTGTGTTAGGCAGCTGGGGCTGCTATCACAAATATCATAGACTGGGTGGCTGAGAGATTTTTTTCTCACAGTTCTAGAAGCTGGGAAGTCCAAGATCAGCGTCCAGCAGGGTTTGACTTCTGGTGAGGGCTCTTGTCTGCAGATGGCTGCCTTCTCACTGGGCCAAACATGGCCTTTACTCGGTGTGTGTGCGTGGAGATCTCTCTCTCTCTCTCTTTCTCTTTTATTATAAGGCCACTAATACTATGGGATTAGAACCCCACCCTTAGGACCTCAGTTAACCTTAATTACCTCCCCAAAGCCCTAGATCCGAAAACAGTCAACTCAGGAGTTGAGGGGGGACACAATCCAGCCATAGCGGCAGGACACTGGAGACAACCTACTAAACCATTCATACAGTAAGGAAACTAGGGCCCTGAGATGCTGAGGCAACATCTTGCGTGTTCACCTGCCAACAAGCCCTCATGTAAGGGCTACCGAAGGGGCCTTGGGATTGATGTGGGCTCCATCCAGAAATCATATGTGAATCTAGTGGCTCAGTTCTCCTTCTTGCTGCAGCCTCATCTCCAAATTTCAGGACCAAAGACCCTCCTTCCAATCTACCCTATGGAAGATGGTCACGGTGAACAACCCTCATCCACTGGAAGAACTTGCCATCTTTCCAAGAACCCATCCGTCAACCTGTACTTACTGAGTCCATCCCAGTCTGCAACCGGTCTGGGCTCTCTAAGTGATGACAACAAGCTGGTAAGACAGAGCTAATTTTCATGAAGCTGTTAGAGAAAAATCAAGCGCTAAAAGCATGTGTGGGACCAACTCCAGGATGTCAAGAGTTCCAAGAAGAGAGGAATTACAGTGAGCGGCAGGGAGCCTCATGGAAGCCGTGGGACTTGAGTCAGGTCTGGAAGGATGTGTGGGACCTGGACAAGCAGAGGGAGGAAGGAGGACATTGCAGATGACGGAAAGAGTGGGGTTGGTGACAGTTCGTTATGAACTATGAACGAAGGGCTGAATGGGGTTGGGAGGGGGATGAGAGGTCCAGTGTTCATGTTGAGGATGTGGGAGAAAAGCACTGGGAGAGACAACCTCTTTTGCCAAGTTGAATTATTTTATTCTTTTTTTTCCTTCTCCCCACCTGGGTCGGCCAAGGCAGAGAGGCCCAGAGCTTCTCTAACAGGGTTTGTAGGGAGCTTCCCAAGAATGTTTATCAACAACACATCTTTTATTTTGCCATCAGCACAGGCAGCTCCTCGGATTTCTTTGCTGTCCTTTGTTACCCAGATTTTTCCTCCACCAGCAGCCAGTTTGGGGGCTGGGGAGCTTCAACTCACTCACTTGAGCAGAGTCCAAGTTCCCTGGGGTCTGAGGTACAGCGGGGTAAAGGGTTTGGCCCATAGGTCCCTTCCTTCTTGGGTTAGACAAGAAGTGGGAAGGTCAGAGGCAGCTGTGCTGAGTATTTATGTTACGCAGAAGGCCGACTCAGCCCTCCTTCCTGCCAAGGTCAGCAAGCTGTGTTCCGGGCAGTTTGGGTGTGTGGGTGTCTTCTGGACAAGCAGGAACGTGGGCCAGGAGCCCAGGCCTTCGCCTGTGGGGCCCCACGGAGCCTGGGGGGTTTCTGTGCCCACGAGGAACGCCAGGGACCTCTTGGATCTCTTCTTTCACCCCGACCTTCCACCCTTTCTTCTCTAAGCTTCTCTGTTCACCCGTGGAAACAGGGACCCAGGCTCCCGTGGGGGGGCTAAGGGTTGCGAAGAGGGGGCCCTGGAGAGGCTGTGGCAGGGTGTGGTGCAGAGAGACTGCAGTCATGCGTCCGCTGACACAGCTTCCGTCAAAGCCCCGGGGGGGTCGCCTCCCCAGCCCCACCAAGGTCATCTGCAGCCACATCCACACACATTCTCAGCCCCTCAGGGTTCACCTCCAGGTCCAGCTTCTCCGGAAAGCCCTCCATCCCTCATCCATCTCCCATGAACCAGGGACCCTGAGGTTCAGAATACATCTAAGTAAACCTCCGCCCACTGAGCTCTTGGAGAAGACTGGACGATATGATTCTACCACCTCGAATTTCCCTGGGTCCTTAAAGACCTAAGCCACCCCAATTCGCTGTCAAGAAAGACACAAAGAGCAAGAAGAGTGGGCTGGCAAGAGAAACACCAGAAGAGAGGCCATCAAGTGTTTTCCCTAGAGATGTGTTTGAATTAAAGCTCAAGGCCTCTTCCCAGCATCAGTGCGGGGCCCCAGCCCTCTGTAGCCACTGCAGAGGCAAGCAGGGAACTCCCTCACCCCCTCACCCCCCTACCCTCCCCACCGAGCCGGTTGTCTCTGCAGGTAGCATTCAAGAGTATGACCCGCCCGGTGGGGCCTGAAAGGCAGAGTCTTGTGCTGAGTTCTCTGTAAGCGAGACCCAGGAGCCCCAGTTTAATTAGAATTCCTGCCCGGGATGAAGGCTTACGGCTGCCAGCCCAGGCCTTGAGCCATTAGTCATGGCCCATAAAGGCCACACATGAGACATGGATCCAGGGCGGGGCCTGCTTCCCTGGAGGGGGCAGCCTCAGAAGTTTCTGTGATCCCTGCCTGCTACCCCAAGCTCCCCAGGACTCCATCACAAAGCCCCCTCTCTTTAGGTCACATGTGTAATGACACCCGAGGAGGACTTGGACCTCTCTTCTGGGCCACTCAGGGGGGTTCCTGTGCTCTCCCCATGCCTTGCAAGAGGCCATTCCAGTCGCCAGCATCCCAGCTGCGGGGACTGCCGTTCAAAGCCCCATGTGTCCAAGACGGCTGCGGGGTTGGCACGAGGACCAAGCCGACCTGCCCCATGAGGGTGAGTAGTTCGAGAAGATTTACATCAAAAGCACACTTTTAAAACTGTGAAATATGCTATAAACTTCATACCAGGTTTGCTAACGACGGAGTTGGTGGTGGCTGGCAGCTGCTATGCTCCTCAATGTTCCCCAGCAGGGCCAGCAGAGACCATGAACACGGGTCTGCAGGCAGCGTGGGGCAAGGCTGAGGCTCCGCCCAGCTCCATCCTCCTGGCAGCCAGGTCCCCAAACAATGGGAGCCCACCGGTCTGCAGAGTGTGACCCCGAAGGGTCCAAATCCCACTCACAACACACATTCCAGAAGTTACTTCAGATTCCACCTTTAATAAAGCTTCATCCCTTCGGTTTATCATTCCAGATCCTGCCAAAACGTTTTCCAGGGAGGGGTATCTCTCTAAGGGATTCTCAGTCCTTTACACTTTAGTGTGAATGAAGGCTCCAAGACCAGATTAATTTAGAAAATTACGAGGTGGGAGCCTAGGGTACCAGGGTTCTGAGGGGAAGGGATGTACCCAACTGAGCCAAAGACAGACGAAGTCATTTAAGTCAGGGCAAGTTCTGCTCCTTCATCAATGATGCAGTGGCTGAGGGTGTTATCGAGGCCAGATCGCTGAGGCTCTGAGTCCTAGAGCTGCCACGTATTCGCCACTAACTGTGTGCCTGTTTCCTCAGCTGTAAAAGGGAACTCTTAGCACCATACTGTAACATTGTGGTAAGGATTTAGCAAGTCAATGCATGTGCAAAGCATCTTGAGAACAGAGTGTGGCACAGAAGCTGTAAGTAAGCACCACATCAGTGTTGCCATTATTATCTACAAAATGAAGGACCAAGATGGGACAGTCTTGGCATCCTGTTGTCAGGTGTGCAGTGCTGCTGAAAGCCATCTTTGCGAATGGTCTCCTGCTTGGAAAGGGACTACCTCTTTGCTCCCCTGAGAAAGGCTCCTGGAGTGGCTGGGCAGGGAAAAGTTCAAAGAAATCCCTGCGGAGGCTACTGCAGTGGCCCCAAACCCTCCATCCCTCTGCCTGCAAAATCCCACTCTGGGTTATTACCAACTTTCTGTCTTGCATGCAAATGTGGTGTCGTGCTAATAAATCAATTCCCAGCCATTAGAAGCCTGTAATAATCCCTTTCTCTCGGCCCTTCAAGCCTTTTTCCCCCAGCACCTAATTAACAAATAGCTAAGACTTGGGGCTTCTTTGTCCTGGGTAACTTGTCACCGTCACCGAATCCCTCCCCGCAGAGTGCTCCCCTGTTCCCTTAGGTTGTCTTGGTGTCAGAACCCATCTCACAGGGTGGATTGGCCCAGCCAGGAGATGATCAAGCAATTAGAATGTGGGAAGATGGGGCCACTATACTAATGGAGATGAGGGATAAATGAAAACATTTAATTTAATTAACCAAGCAATCAATCATGACTCAAATGTTATATCCTCCCCGTAAGGTCCTATCTTAATGTTTCTACTAAGAAAAGCCAATAAATCATAATGTTAATCTTTGAGGGAGGCCTCAGTTTGCTCCCTCTCCACACTTACTTATTTTCAAAATAGTCATATTCTTCAAAATCGAGCTCTAACTCATTCGTTATTCATCTGTCCCATACCTACTGCATGTCAGGCCCTGAGCGAGGCATGGGGGGGTACAAACATGCACTGAGAGCAGTGGTCTCCCAAAGGGCTACACACACCCTGGGGAGGGGCACCAGGTGAGTTAGGGGTCGGTAGGAAAATATTGGAAGTTCCATTTCTATCTATTTTTAAGCGTGCCTTCTATTAATTTCTATTTTTGTGCTTCCTTTATTATGACTGTAATATATGAATACAGAAGTACATGGATGTCATTTTTAAATTAATAAGTACCCAAATATTGAGGGTACATGCTTAAAGATTTTAATCCACAGGTACCCAATCCAAAAAGTTTAGAGACAACAGGAGTAGAGCAGTGGTTCTCCAAGAGGAAAGTGGGAAGTGGGTGAGAGAACCAGAATCCTCTGGAGAGGGCTTCCCTGGTGGCGCAGTGGTTGAGAATCTGCCTGTTAATGCAGGGGACACGGGTTCGAGTCCTGGTCTGGGAAGATCCCACATGCCGTGGAGCAACTAGGCCCGTGAGCCATAACTACTGAGCCTGCGCGTCTGGAGCTTGCGCTCCGCAACTGGAGAGGCCGCGACAGAGAGAACCGCACACTGCGATGAAGCGTGGCCCCCGCTCGCCGCAGCTAGAGAAAGCCCGCGCACAGAAACGAAGACCCAACACAGCAAAAATAAATAAATAAATAAATAGAATTTAAAAAAAAGAATCCTCTGGAGAGAACCTTTCCAAAATGCTCTTGCCCATCCCCCTGCCAAAAGCCCTAAGAATCACAGGAGAAAGATGGAAACAGTATGCAATTTTTAAAATCTCCAGGTGGTTCTGATACTAATCCTACCCCTGCCTAGTCCCTGGCGAGAATTGTCCAATCACTGACTTCTTTGGGGAAGTTCTCCTCCACCCGCTCCCCAGCCTGCACTGGACGGTCCTGGGGTGTCCAGGTCTGAGGGTAGGCTCAGTGCCAGATACCACACTGCTGGGGTGCCTCTTTCCAGAAGGTAGGAGAAGGGGAAGACATTGCATTAAAACACACACGTCATGGGGCAGGGCTGGAAGGGGGATTTCTGGGACTTGGTCACCTTCCGAGTCCCTGAGGCCTCACCCCTCCAGGCAGGACACAGAGAGCCAGGCTGCTCGGCACACGGCCTCACCACCCTTTCTGTGGACCTTTTCTCCCGACTTTCAGCACCCCTCCTCTCCAGCAGCACCCACTGCCCTCCTGTTGCCTCTCTTGTCCCAGACGAATTGACACTGAGGGAAAGTATAGACTTAGCCCGTCCAGAGGGCTGATTTGGGAAGAGAAGACGTTGGGAAGAGACTGAAGGTTCGCTGTGAAGCAAGCGCTCCAACCAGACCTGTCCGTTACAAAGCTGCCCCGCCCAGAACTCTGCCGGAGGGGGCGGCGCCAAGAGGCTCTGCCCGGGGCTGGCCCGAGTGGGAGACCCCAGGGCATCCCGCCCACAGGCCGGCTGGCATCCCTCGAGGTGGCCTGACGGGAAGAATTTGGCCCATCTGACTGCATGTGTGACGTAGACAGAGAAGATGGGGAAGCTGGTCAGAAATGGGACACCCGGAGAGAAGGAGTGTGCAGGGCCGGGGAGACCACGTGGCCAGAGCGATCTCTGCGGCGAGCGAGCGGGCTCCAGAGCCGCCTTGGCGCGGCTGCAACTCCTGCTTCTGGTTCCGGGGCAGCGCTGCCCCTTGCTCTCCAGGGGGTCTGGGAGCATCGGGTCCTTGCACCAGCCAGAGCCAGGGAAAGCCAAACCTCGGTTAATTGACCCCTTCCCAGGCGGGGCCTCCAGGTATGGAAGGGAGAACAGACAACGTGGGCAAGGCCACCCCACGTCCCCCCACCTCACAGCAGCCACCCTGGCCTGCTCCGGTCCCCACAGGACATCTTCGGAGGGACCCAGGCAAGAGAGCCATCTGGGGCTCCGCAAACCGCTGGCCCAACTCTGACAAGCAGGCAGCCCCAGCCAGGAATCTGCAGAGGACATGAGCTAAGAACTGGGTCCGCTGAGGACCCATGCCTCCTCCTTCACTAGAACCAAGGCAAGGCTTGAGGCTGGACTCCCCGTCTGCACACCCACCTTGGATTTCAGGCTGAACTGTGACCTTTCCACCTTCAGGTCAGCCCTGGACAGTCACAGCAGCGGGATTCCCCCACTAAAAAACACTGCCTGGGAAAGAAACCTACTGAGGTTCCCCTTTCCCCTCAGGGATTGTCCGAAACCCAGCCCTCCCTGGAGGTAGCCCGAAGGCTAGGTGAGCTTCTTTCTGAGGCAGCTTGGACCTTGGGGACTTGTCTCCACCTTCACGTGGTCTCTTCTAGGAGGACATCAGTCCTACTGGGTTAGGGGTCCCCTGCCCCAGGAGTCTGCTCTCTCTTACCTTAGAGAATCGGGACCAGGTGGTCACACGTCACAGCCTGTTCAGGATCCTCTGGCGAAGCAGAGGGTCTGCTCTAAAGGAGGGAACCAGGTGATGGATGGGACTCTGCTGGTTGCCCAGGATAATGGCCAGGACCCAGGATGAGGGCAAGAGAGGCAAACTACAGTCAGACCTCACTGTTCTATGTTCAGTGCTACCAACCAGGTCACCTAGGACAGGTGAAGAGGAGCCAGAAACAGCAGGGCTGCCACCAGCCCAGGCCATAGGAGGTGGATCTGAGGACAAGAAACAGGGGCACTGGTCTGAAGAACACCGTGGTGATCATGAGGGTGCTTTCTGTGACCCAAAGAGGAGTGAGGGGGACTCCAAGAGAACCACTAATCAAGGTTAGAAATGCCTGAAAGAAGGAAAGACTGGTATCTCATCCCCCACTAGACAATGACAGAGCTGCAGAACTTACTGGGATGGAAGGTGACGAGAAACTCTTCAAAGAACCTTCTGGAAGCCTAAGCGCATGGGGCAATGGCGTTTCAGCCTCCCTCCTCCACCCATGGGCACCAAAAAGAGGGTGCTTGTCATGTGTTCCTTTACATTTGTGAGCAGAGGTACTATCTCATTTTCCCAGGGCTGCCATAACAAAGAACCACAGATAGGGTGGCATAAGACAACAGATATTTATTGTCTCTCAGTTCTGGAGATCAGAAGTCCGAAATCAAGGTGTGGGCAGTGCCATGCTCCCTCTGAAGCCTGCAGGGGAGAATCCCTCCCTGCCTCTCCCTGGCTTCTGGTGGCTTGCCAGCAAGCCTTAGGGTTCCTTGGCTTGTAGCTGCAACGCTTCAATCTGCCTCTGTCATCATATGGCATCCTCCCTGTGTCTGCCTTCACATGGTCCCTTCTTACAAGGACATCAGTCACCTTAGATTAGGAGTCCACCCTCCTCCAGACCTCATCCTAACCAATTATATCTACAGTGAACCTGTTTCCAAATAAGGTCACATTCTGGGGTACCAGAGTTTAAGATTCAACATAGCTTTTGCGGGGGGACACAATTCCACCCATAACAGATACTGTTATGCACCATTTCTGGGCCAAAGAATTTCTGAAGGTGGAAGGCTCACTGGACTGGCCAGTGCCAGCTGAACATGAAGGGTCGGAAGCATAGAGCACCTAAAAGGAAGGCCGGCCGGTAACTCCCATCTATTCCAGTGCTCTGTGGGTGCCGGAGGATATAGAGATGAGCCCGGGGACTCCTATGGTTGTGTGTGAAGGGGTCTGTGGTTAGCAGACAGGACCAGCGGCTCTGGGGCAGCCATAGAGCCAGGTAGTAGGGCATCCAAACCAGAAGCGGTGCACGCTCCACACAGGACCAAGAGGAGCTTCTGCTGTCCCTGCAACCCCAAAGGGTGTTCCTCACCTTGAAGGAGGCCAGGGTGAAGCTGAACATCACCCCCAAGAAAGCCAGGCTGGAACACCTCCCCACATTGACACAGGGCTGGTCTGGGAAAGAAATCTCTACCTCCTGTACCCGTCCTTCCTGCCCCGCAACCCCTTCCAGGAGAGACAAAAGGAGCAAGGGTCTCAGAAACAGACTGTACCCTCTTCCCGCTCTGTAAGCAGCTGGGAGTCAACACTCTCGCCAGCCCAAGAGGAGGGAGGGGACAAGCCTTGTTTTGTGTTTAAGACTGAAGTCTTAAATACTGGAATGAGACAGGGCAGATGACTCAAAGTGACAGGAAATTCAGCACCCAGCCAAGAAGTCATTAAGGAATGCACTAACCAGTGGGACAGAGCGTCTACACTGTATAAATAAAAGCAGTGACTGGAAAAAAATCATGCCGTTTCAAGATCACACTCCAACAAATTGAGATTCCTCCATCTACTAGCTACAATGAGTTTCTCTGAAACTGATTTATAAAAGTGTCACATGCAGGCTGCTGCCCCCACCAGATAGGCTGTGCCCTTCATCATGCGCTTGGGACCTGAGCTCAGACAGCCGTCTTCCTGTCCAGGTGAGAACAGGTCCCAGCCCGCATCACTCCAAAACCAGACCCTAAACGACACATAGAGGCCTTTGTCAGCATTCATCCTTGGAGGATCTCAATATTCCTCCCATCAGATTGCAAGTGTCAGAAAGCAAGGAACTTTCTCCAAGGAGGTACAGCTAAGTAAGGGCGGTTGGGCTACCAAGAAGCCAGCTCCGCCATGTATTTCACAGAACCAAGCTTTTCAGAGTGACACAGACCAGGGAGAAAAATGCTACGGGCAACTGACTTCTTCTTGAGCTTGTTACTGCTCCAGGGCAAGGTATGAAGAAAGCATTCTGACAGATGCTGCACTGTGGAAATAAGGTGTAAGGAGTAGGAGAACCTTGCTCACTGCTAACAGGTAACAACGGCAAAACGAAAGAGCAGGAGAACATGGCCAAACAATTCAGTTAGACTAAATCCATCAAATACTTATCAGGAACCCAATGTTGTAAGGCATAGTTAGGAATACAAACGTGGGTAGGGCAGGGTCCTTGCTCTTAAGCTTGAAATCCAGGAGGAAGGGCCTAGGAAAAGTCCACAAGTAACTGTAAATCAGGACAGGATATAATATGTGCCACAAGGGATCAAAATTAATGGCATGGGATTTTCAAGAAAAGGAGCGATCATCTGGTGGGGAGAATCAGGAAATGCTTTAGGAAGAAGGTAGTATTTGGACAATGGATAATAAAATTCATTTTTTAATTGCACGTGATTTTTTTTAATTCCAAAAGAATCATACTCAATGGTGAGAAACTCAAAGCCTTCCCTTTAGGATCAGGTACAAAGCAGGATTTTCCCTCTCACCACTCCTTTTCAACATTGTACTGGAAGTTCTAGCTAATGCAAAAGACAAGAAAATAAATAAAGGGTATACAGGAACTTCCCTGGTGGTGCAGTGGTTAAGAATCCTCTTGCCAATGCAGGAGATACGGGTTCGAGCCCTGGTCTGGGAAGATCCTACGTGCCGCGGAGCAACAAAGCCCGTGAGCCACAACTACTGAGCCTGCCCTCTAGAGCCCATGAGCTACAACTACTGAGCCAGTGTGTCATAACTACTAAAGCCTGTGCGCCTAGAGCCCATGCTCCATGACAAGGGAAGCCACTGCAATGAGAACCCTGTGCACTGCAAGGAAGAGTAGCCCCCACTCACCGCAACTAGAGAAAGCCCTTGCGCAGCAACAAAGACCCAACACAGCCAAAAAATAAATAAATAAGTAAAAGTTAAAAAATAAAAGGTATACAGATTGGGATGGAAGAAATAAAACTGAGATCTAAAAAAAAAAAAAAAAAGTGTTCATGGACCTCCGCTCACATTCTGTGTAAATTATGAGACTCAGTTACCGTTCACATGCCTATTTCTCCCTGGATCTAGATGATTCTCCTCCTTGATTTCCACACAGATCAATTTTTCTAAAAATTTTATGTGTTTTTTATTGGGTACAGGGCTCTCTAAATCTCCATTAGATCAAGCTTAAAAATTGTATTACTCAAGTCTTCTGTACTCTTACTAATTTTTTGGCCTAATTGACCTATTAATTATTAAGAGAGAAATATAAAAATTTACCACTGTGATTATAAAACTACCAATTTCTTCTTCTAAGTCAGTCCACTTTTGTTTATACTTTTTTTTTTTCTTTTTATTTTTTGCAGTACGCAGGCCTCTCACCGCTGTGGCCTCTTCTGTTGCGGAACACAGGCTCCAGACGTGCAGGCTCAGCAGCCATGGCTCACGGGCCCAGCCGCTCCACGGCCTGTGGGATCCTCCCGGACCGGGGCACGAACCCGTGTCCCCTGCATCGGCAGGTGGACTCTCAACCACTGCGCCACCAGGGAAGCCCTGTTTATACTTTTTGAGGCTATATTATTGATATATACATGTTCATAATTGTTGTCCTAAGGATTTGTACCTTATATTGTGTATCTTCACCCTAATAATCCTTTTTATCGTGAATCTATTTTGTCAGTTATTAGTATAGCTACACCAGCTTTTTTTTAGCTGGTATTGTTTTTTTTACATTCAGTTTTTCCTGTAGACTGATGTTTTAGGTGTGCATGTTCAGAGCTTATTTTGCTTTTTTGTTCCTTAAAACAATCTGGCAATCTGTATTTTAACTGGCAAGCTAATCCAGTTACATTCATTATGATTACTGATATATTTAGATTTATTTCTACCATGTTATATTTATATCTACCATGTTATGTTTCACCGATTTTTTTTCCATACCAATTCAATTTTCTTCTTCTCTTGTTTCAGAAATTATATTTTATACTTCAATTTTGAGGAGTTGTTCTCTAAACTTTTTTTTTGGCTGTGTTGGGTCTTTGCTGCTGTGCTCAGGCTTTCTCTAGTTGCGTTGAGTGGGAGCTACTGTTTGTTGTGGTGAGTGGGCTTCTCATTGGGGTGGCTTCTCTTGTTGCGGAGCATGGGCTCTAGGCACACAGGCTTCAGTAGTTGTGGTGTGCAGGCTCAGTAGTTGTGACTCACAGGCTCTAGAGTGCAGGCTCAGCAGTTGTGGTGCATGGGCTTAGTTGCTCTGCGGCACGTGGGATCTTCCCAGACCAGGGCTTGAACCCGTGTCCCCTGCATTGGCAGGTGGATTCTTAACCATTGCACCACCAGGGAAGCCCCGTGTTCCCTAAACTTTTTAACCTGTATCACAAGTTCAGGTTCTTCTGGAACCAAATGCTGAGATGGAAGTATTTGTGCAAAGGGATTTTGGGGGAGTAACACTGTGAAAGAGAAAAGAAGCAGGTGGAATTGAGCAAGGGGGAGCTTTCAGACTATGGTGCAGGTTCAACAAAGTCTCTGCTGGTCCCACAGGAAGCTGTGAAGTCCCACATCAGATAGAAATAGCCAGGCCCTTGTTCCACAACCTTAGCTACCATCACCTTGCTCAGTCATTGGCCGGAGGCTGCTCCGAGAATAGCATGACCTTGACTTGGAAGCCAAGGTAGATTCTGATGAAACTAGAAACTGGAGGCTGCCAAGTATCCTTGAAGCTGGGCTACAAGTCTTTTCTGGAAGGAAGCGTTAGGCTGTACATTTCCATGTCTGCCATAGCATGTATATTTGCCTTCATCAATATCTCTAGCCCCTTTCTAAATGCTAATAGAATTTTAGCATTCTAACTCCAATCATTTCTGCCCATCTTTTATGTAGTTGTCTAGTACCTACCTCTTGTTACACCTTCCAAATTAATCATCATTATCATTATTTTGTAAAAGCAGTACTTGTTCAGATTTTTGTGTATTTACTAATTTCTTTGTTCATCATTCCTACTTACACCTCAATCCTTCCCTTTGCTTTCAGTCTTACTCTTTCTTAAGAACATCTTCTACTTCTTTCAATAAGGGTGTGTTAGAGCCTTGCAGTCTTCATTCTGAAAATGTTTTTATTTAGCCCTCACTCTTGAATGATAGTTTAGCCAGGTATAAAAATTTTTGTCAGCCTTCTGAAATTTTACTACATGATTTTCAGGCTTCTGTTATTACTGTTGAGAAATCTGGTAATTATCTAATTGCTCTTTCTTTGTGGATTGCTCTGTTTTGAAGACTTCCTTTTAGTCTCTGCTGTTCTGACTTTTTACCACAATGTGTCTAGTTGTGGATTTAGTTTAATTTATTCTGCCATGAATCTACAACCCATGTCTGTCATCAACTCTGGAAAATTATTAGTCATTACCCCTTTAAATATTGACTCTCCTTCATTCTTTTATTTATTTTTCTTTTTGGAACTTCTATTAGCTATATACTGAAACATTTTACTCTATCCCCCATGTCTCTTAACATTTCTTTAATAGTTCATATCTCTTTAACCCTTGGCAATAAATTCTGGACAATGTCTTCAGCTCTAGCTTTCAGTTTGTTTATTCTTTTTTGGGTATCAATTTGCTGTTTCATACAATTATTATGTTTTCATTTCATATGCCCACTATGTTTCCATTGTATCTTTCTCTTTTCTTGCATTTTTATTACTTCATTTATGTCTTTAATCATTTTAAGCATCTATTTTTAAGAATTCATATCTCTTACATTTTCCAAAATTCTTAGTCATATCCATGGACACATATTCATTATGGATTGTTTCCTTGTGAGTTTTAAGTTTTGAGCCCATATTCGGCAGAACTCCATCTGTGAGAATCCTGTGTCAGGGTGTGTCCGGCTAGTGGGATTTTGTGTTTGCTTTTTCCAGTCTCCCTGGAGGTATCATCAGCCTTGGGCCATGTGTATGTTAATGTCTTAGCCTGAGGATTCCTGGACCACGTGGATAGTATAAATTAGAACCAAACTCAGGCAAGGAACAGGCTGTGACTACAAGTTCTCAGGGAGTACTCTCCCCCATCCAGACCCAAGCCAAAGCAGACAAGTGTCTTTGCTGTCTCCTTCTGCTGATGAGTGGATATCATTTTAGCCCATGATTTTACTGAGCATGTAGCCCATAAGTGACTCTAGCTTTAGGCAAGAGCCTCAGTTCCAACCCCCCTGCTTGATGCAGGTCCAAGGCTTTCTCTCCTAGGGGTGTCAGACTGAATCCCTATCCGTTACCAAGTCCGAGAACAAGCTGGCCTCCTCCCAGGGCTGCCACAGTCTTTGATCACATATTGTATTTACCAGTCTGGTTTTCAGTTTGCTCTTCATTTTGGGCCCCAGGGATTTCTTTTACTTTTTTATAAGCTCAGCTATGTATTGAAAAGGGTATTTGTTCTATCGTATCCAAGACTTTTAGGTGTTGTGTAGCAAAAGAGTTCCCCAAATCATATTGGTTCACCATACTGACGAAGTCTGAACCTCCTCATAGTTGCTGCCTTCTCATGGTTTGCTGATTCAGATACTTTATTACTCCCATACTAATAATGTTATTGCCTCTCTGGGCAATATGTCAGCCTCAGCTCCTCTTGTTAAATACCTGGCCTCTCCACCTGTCTTTTTTTTTTTTTATGATTTATTGATTCATTCAAAAATTATTTACTGTCTGTTAGGCAGTATTCTTGATGCTGGGGAATACAGCAGCCAGAGATTTTTCTTAGGGCAATTTAGAACATATCCATGCTGATGGAACCAGTGCTGTGGGTTTTTTTGTTTGTTTTTTGGGGGGTTTTATGGCCACACCACATGGCATGTGGGATCTTGTTTCCCCGACCAGGGATCAAACCCATGCCGCCTGCATTGGAAGTGCGGAATCTCAACTACTGGACCACCAGGGAGGCCCCCTTCCACCTGTCTTAATACAAATTCCTGGGAATAGGTACTGTCTTGGGCCAGTCCACTGGGCCATGGGCAACCCATGAGTCGGCTGCTTTTGAGTCGGGTCCAGTCAGATGCAGCCAGAGGAGGAGAGGGGTCCCACGGTGTAAGATACTGTAGCCTGATGCCGCCTCAAGCAACATAATTTCCTCAGAAGGGCCTGTGGATACAGCAGGCCCCGCCGTAGACATTTCGAACCCAGTCCTCCACCCAGCACCATCGGAACAAGATTCCATCCTCGTCCGAGTAGCATTTTTCCCGTGAACAAATGAATAAATGCACAAATAGCTAGCCGAACAGCCCATAGCCAATTGTGATGGTTAATATAGGTTCGATTGGAAAGGCAGTCTCTAATGGGCTGCCGGTCAACATTTTCTGTCCATGATTTAGACGTTGAGATGAGTCAGTTTATAAATTTAATGCACGAGACAAAGCTGAAAGGGACGGATAACACGTTCCAGAAACAAAGTTCAAATGGTTTCGACTGATGAGAAT
The DNA here is from genome assembly GCF_963924675.1 of Phocoena phocoena. Classification (NCBI taxonomy): domain Eukaryota; kingdom Metazoa; phylum Chordata; class Mammalia; order Artiodactyla; family Phocoenidae; genus Phocoena; species Phocoena phocoena. Next base: position 6,554,708 of record NC_089239.1, read on the forward strand.
AAACAGGATTAAATGTAATAAGGATTAGGTAAAGCCCTGAAGTTAGGTCCAAAATACCAATTGGGAAGCACAGGATTGCTGGCTTGACAGCAATTCGTGGACAAAGGACCTGGGGGTTTCAGCGACCGTAACTGCAACCTGACCCTGGCTGGTCCTGCTCAGCTTCCACCCAAATCCTCCTAGCCTTGGTGAGACGCACGAGCCCGCAGAAAATAGCTCCCCCGTGGTCGCCCGGCACCCATAGGCTTAGAGGCTAAATTGCTTCATTAGACCCACACTTACTCTGACCTCTGCGCATTCTCTTCTATACCCCAACCTACTCCCTCTCGTTTTATCCACAGTTTGGTTTCTTGGAGCCTTCTTTCATACCTCTGCTCCTCAGACATTTTACTTGGAGCCTTTTGGGTCTCTGAAAGCCACTTCACACTAGGACCTTGGAAGAAACTAAGGAAACATTCTCCTGGAGAAGAGACCGTGGGAAGCATAACGGGCATCGCTGAATGGAAGCAGGAGCGGACACGTCATGTGTTGCTCCAGGCAGAGGGGAGAGTCACATGGAGCAGATGCCTGTTTAACAGAAGGCGTTCGTGTTTCAATTAGTACGTGCAAGCACTCGCTCGACGCACGGTAATAGGTGCCTTGGGCCATCCAAAGGAAGGACTTTGCAACAAATGGAATTAATTCCAGCTAGCTGCAGTGTTGGAGGGGGATCCCTGGCCCTTTATCAGGAGTACTGCAGAGCTGATTCCTGCCCTGGAGAAGCAGGGCTAGACTCTGACCTGTAAGGTCCCATCTGATGGCAAAATTCTGGTTCTATCGTATTATATTCAAGCCAGGCCAGCTCGCTCAGAAGAGCACCGACAAGAACTAATCTTTTGAACGCAGAAAGGGTGACGACCACAGCTTATCATTCCAAAAGAATCAGAATGGCCTGCAAAAACACCTGCAAATACCTCTCTACCTATCCACTTCGCTTCTGGTCCTTTAAGTCAGCCCAACCCAACCCCAGGCTGTACCTGCAGAAGATAAAGCCTGGCTGAAAATAGCCACGGGTGTTCAGAGCAATTTCCCAGAACCTCCATCCTCTGATTGGGCTCAGATTCCATCTCACCCTCCTCCAGTCTCTTGGCTCTGACTTTACCTCAGTTATTTGAACCTTGGCTTTACTTATCCTGCAGACCAGAGAGGTTTTCGGGTTTTAGCATTAGAATCACCAAGAGGACTTGTTAAGACATGATTGCTGGTCTCCATCCCCAGAGTTTTGAGTTAAATAGTTCTGGGATGGCCCAAGAATTCACATTTCTGACAAGTTTCCAGGGAACACTGATGCTGCTGGTCCAGGGACCACGCTTTGGGACCCGCTGCTCTAGACCGTGGCCCAGCTCCCACCTCTGCAGGAACCCCCAGTCTAACTCAGCCCCATCTCTGTCCCCTAAGCTGCTGCAGCCCCAGCCATCCCCCTGGTACCAGTGGTGTCTTTGGATGCTATCGACAGAGGGATGCCTAAAATTCCCCAGGTTGCATTCCTGAGGCCACAGGCTTCCTTGATCTGTTCAAATGCAAGTGCTCCAGAAGGTATTTTGCCACAGTTTTATAGAAATAATTAATTACAAATCCTCTGGGTATGGTGTTCTTTCCTTGAGAGTGAGCACATTTAAAAAAAAAAAACCCCAAAAAATCTCATTCCCCCACATCTTCTTAAGTCAGTGGAGACCCAGCTGGTGACCTTCTAGCTGCAGGACTGAAGGGCCTGAGCAAACAGCTGAAGGTAGACAGCGGGGGCCAATTATTAAAGCTAACTCTAAGTTAACTCTCATTTTGTGCCAGGCTCTCTCATAAGCACTTTGCATATATTTGTTGTTGCATTCCTCATAGCCAAACTGTAAAGAAGACATTATTATTATCCTCATTTCACAGATGAGACAATCGGGCACAGAGAGGTCAGGTAACTTGCTTTAGGTCACACAGCTAGATCCTGACAGAGCCAGGATCAACCCCTGGAGCAGGGGCCCCAGAGTGCATTCCCGACTACACTGCAAGCCTGGGGTGACTTGCAGACTCTGAAATCTGTGTTCTGGGTTCAGGCTCCTCTTTCTGCTGAAACTTTAACCCCAGTTGGGTGCCAATTCTCAGGTCTTCTACCCCTTCCTCACCACCCCCATTCACACTGAGACTTGTTCCCTTGTCTGAGAACATAATTTCAGGTGTCAGCAAACAGAAGATTTGGGGGAGCCAATGGGGAGGGCCTAAGCCCATTCTGGGTGTACCCAGCTGACCATGAACATAAACCTGGCTTTAATTAGGGTCTTGGGGACTTCCCTGGTTGCGCAGTGGTTAAGAACCCCCCTGCCAATGCAAGGGACACGGGTTCAATCCCTGGTCCGGGAAGATCTCACATGCCACGGAGCAACTAAGCCCATGCACCACGATTACTGAGGCTGCGCTCTAGAGCCCATGAGCCACAACCACTGAGCCTGCATGCCACAACTACTGAAGCCCACACCCCTAGAGCTGTGCTCCACAACAAAAGAAGCCACCACAATGAGACGCCCGCGCACTGCAACAAAGAGTAGCCCCTGCTCGCCACAACTAGAGAAAGCCCGTGCGCAGCAACAAAGACCCAACACAGACAAAAATAAATAAATAAATAAATTTATTTTTAAAAATTAGGGTCCTGACTCTTTTCCAATGACTTAGTGGAGGCAGGAACTCTGGGAGCACAGGGTTCTTCAGCGCTGCCTGAGACGGCAGGCATCCTTGGAAATCAAGGTAGGTCTGAACCACTTTTAGGTTTTGAAGCTATTTCCAAAAGAGGGGCTATTACAAATGTTTACATCAAGCAAACATCTTTAAAACAAGAAATATACAGTGCAACATAATGGTGAAATTCACAAGATGACTGATTCCAGGGTTCAATGAAACACCTGTGAACTCAGTGTGCCCTCCCTGCTCATGCAGTGGGGTAACAGTCTGCCATCTGAGGGTGGCGTGAGGGGTCTCCTCCCACACCTGTTGGGTAGCTCGGTGCCTGTGTATGAAACCTCGTTTGCAGAGAACATCCACACCCCAATGCTGGGGCCCTCTCTCGTGCCCGATGGCCATCACTCCCACCTGGGATGGTCCCAGCTCCCTGGAGATGCTGAGCCTCCAGCAGCAGAAGGGCTTCCCCTCCGGTTTCTCTCGGAGTCTGGACCAGCCTGTCCCAGCACCTCTGTCCGCCCCTGGTCTTCTCTCTTCAGACCTTCTCCCTTCCTACATCTCTGCTGAATTTCTCCCAGTCCCATTCACTGCTGCCTGAAAACGGAAAATTCGTGATGTTCCAGCTGAATACCAACATTTTAATTGGTATCTAATGGCTGTCTCAAATCCAGGAACACGTCTCTAAACCTTTATGTTATTTCCACCTCTGGCTGTGAAACTTGACCACATAAACAGAGTCCTTGGCCTACCTATTCTATCGGAAGAGAGGGGCACTGTTTTGTTTTGGGTTTGCCTCTCTAACCTTTCAGAGGGGCTGTACATCCACACAGAACCTGTTCCCACCCAATATCTGCTTACAAGAAAACCACAGCTGGACCAAGAGCTGAACTTTTTCTGGGAGTGGGTGCATCTCAGCAGACTGATACGGTTGGCAGATAAGATACAGGATGCCCAGTCAAATTTGAATTTCAGATAAACAATGAATACTTTTGTAGTATGAGTATACCCCAGGCAATATGGAGGACATATTGTAACATAGAGTATATGTTACTTTAAAGGTATTTGCTGTTTATCTGAAATTCAGATTTAATTGGACATGCTGTATTTTTATTTGCTAAATTTGGCAACACTAAGAATATATCAGATAATCCAGTTAAATAAGAGTTCTATGAAAATGTTAAAATATTACCAATAAGTACAGGCATCCAGCTGGCCTAGCAAAGCTCATGTGCTGCCCCTTAGCTAAGGGAAGGCAGGCATCTGATTAACCATCACAACTGATCCAGTGGAGGAGAGTTAATTCTCCAAAAGGGTGTCGCAATGCTACTCAAAAAAGAAAAGAAAGAGATAGAATAAAAAATACTCCTTGGGGGCTTCCCTGGTGGCGCAGTGGTTGAGAGTCCGCCTGCCGATGCAGGGGACGCGGGTTCGTGCCCCGGTCCCGGAAGAGCCCACATGCCGTGGAGCGGCTGGGCCTGTGAGCCATGGCCGCTGAGCCTGCGCGTCCGGAGCCTGTGCTCCGCAACGGAAGAGGCCACAACAGTGAGAGGCCCGCATACCGCAAAAAATAAATAAATAAATAAATAAATAAAAATAAAAAATACTCCTTGGGCTTCCCTGGTGGCGCAGTGGTTGAGAGTCCGCCTGGCGATGCAGGGGACACGGGTTCGTGCCCCGGTCCAGGAAGATCCCACATACCGCGGAGCGGCTGGGCCTGTGAGCCATGGCCGCTGGGCCTGCGCGTCCGGAGCCTGTGCTCCGCAACGGGAGAGGCCACAACAGTGAGAGGCCAACATACCGCAAAAAAAAACAAAAAAAAACAAAAAAACTCCTAAGTCAAAAATTAACAAGGTCTACCAAGTATCCTTTATAAAGATGATGTGGGATGGGTGAGGAGAAAAAATTTTAGAACAGGGAAGGCGAGATTGATAAAGATAAACCTCTCTTCCATCATAATTTATCCAAAGGAACTTTCCTAAAAAGCCAAAGGAGAGCTTCCCTGGTGGCACAGTGGTTAAGAATCCTCCTGCCAATGCAGGGGACACAAGTTCGAGCCCAGTTCCAGGAAGATCCCACATGCCATGGAGCAACTAAGCCCGTGTGCCACAACTACTGAGCCTGTGTGCCACAACTACTGAGCCTGTGTGCCACAACTACTGAAGCCCACGCACCTAGAGCCTGTGTTTGGCAAGAAGAGAAGCCACTGCAATGAGAAGCCCGCACACTGCAACGAAGAGTAGCCTCCACTCGCTGCAACTAGAGAAAGCCCACACGCAGCAATGTAGATCCAACACATGTATATGTATAGCTGATTCACTTTGTTATACAGCAGAAACTAACACACCATTGTAAAGCAATTATACTCCAAAAAAGATGTTAAAAAAATAAAAAGACCCAACACAGCCATAAATAAATTTATATATTAAAAAAAAAAAGCAAAGGGAGATTAAGGAGATGGATGTCCTTTTTCTGCCCCAGGATTGATCCCTGCATGATTTGGGACCACACACTTTATAGCAACCCCACCCCATCCGCAGTGCCTACATTTCATCCTAGATGCAAAACCAATTTCTCCTGTATCCGGAAATCATCTTAAGGTCCTCAGAAGAAAAAGTGGGAAATAGTCAAGGAAGCCTTCTACCTTCTAAATAACTAGCTACACTGAGGTAGCCCTGCCCCTCAGATGAAAGGGGAGGAAAATAGACTCATTAGAAAACATTTTTTAATAAAAAAATTTTATGAGAAACATTCACAGAAGGATTTTAATCAAATGACGCAATAATTTTACGGCAATAATAACCATACTTTTGAAAGCCAGTGCCGATTACCAGGTGTATTAAAAACGGCCTTGGGGGAAATCTCTGTACAAATATTTCTTTATTAGTTTCAAAGGGAGGATATCTGAAGTAGTAAAGTAGCGATCATTTGCACCTGGACAGCCTATGTTTCATCTTAGAATCTGGAGCATTTTGCGCACAGATGGAAGAGCCCGTGTGTGCCCAGGGAGCCCTGGGGTCGGGGGGAGGGGCATGGCAGAGAGACGAGGTGCCCCTGACAAGGTCAAACGGAAAAACAGGTGGACTTGAGGGCTCCGCTCCCACCTGATTATGATCACGGAGCCTCTCTGCTCTGAAGGGAGCATGGACGTGCTATAGGAGGTCCCTCCCCATAGGGAGCTTCGGGATCGCAGCCTCTGCAGCTAAAGGGAAGCCGATGAGGCTAGGGCCAAGTTCACTGAGCATCTGCTACGTGCACAGCACTGTTAGGCATCCTGGGGGAGGATGAAGGTGGACACGACAGATTCTCCAACAAGTGTGAGACTAGCTCACAAGACTCTTTGGGAAGATATGAGACCTGCCAGTGAGGATGTGGTGGGTATTCAGACCTTTCCCTTGGCCTCCAAGCCTAGGAGGGTGTAGATACAGACGTTCACAAATGTGTCAGGACACCCTATATCCTACCCAACTGAAGAACCCCTGTCTTTTCCCCATGTCATGCCAAGGCAGCTCAATGCTGGCCTCCAAGCTGTTTGCCGAAGATCAGACCCATGTGGTCTCCTCCAAGAAGTTCAGAAGGGATTTTGGATGGTGTGCTCCCATTCTGTTTGTGTTTTGCTTTGCATTTGTGTTTGTTTCGCCCCACCCAGTCCTTTTCTTCTGCTCTCTCTTTTCTTCTTTTCCTTCCCACAGAAGAAAAACACATGCTTAGACCTCAAGACAAGGAGAGAAGAGAAGCTTCTGGATTCTCATCCATTTCCCTGAACTGTTGGGCAACCATGGTTCATGTTAGGGCTGAACCAGAGCCTGTGCCCAGAGGAGGGCCTGACTGACCAGGGTGTGCCCATTTGTCTCCATTCTTTAAACGATCTGGAATAAAGGATGAGATGGAGGTCAGTGGATGGGAGTCACCAGGGGACCCACCATCACTCACTACCGCAATGTGGCCACCAGGCAGCCTGGATTTTCTAGGACAGTTCCAATTTCAGATATCCTGTTGATCCCATAATCCATCCAAATGGCCTGGAAATTATAACATTTCAGTGTCCAAACTACAGTTTCAAAACTGCCCCTCACTTTGGAATTGGTACAAAAATCTCTCATCACCCAAATGTCCCAGCTGGGTTTTAGAAACTGTGATCACTGCAGCTAGAGACTGATTGGAAAGGAGGTATGTTTGGTCCTCACGCTGTCCCCATGTCCGTCCCCTGTCAGCTATGCTCTCCCCTCACACAGTACTTCCTGCTGCCCACCCCAATCCATCCTCCTGCTGGTCTCCCCTTGGTTGAAAACAGCCCCAGGTGGGGGCTGGTAAGAGCACAGGGGAGCTAGGTGTCTGAAGAGGATGTTAGGCTCTGTACATCCTCACAAGAGGTAGGGTCCTGAGACCAAAGGGTGGAATCCTAATAAGGAATTAGGGGGATAAGTAAACTATAAGAGAATCTGGGGGGATGGAGAGAGAGGGGTCTCTGGAGCCCCTTGAGCTAAGTGGCTGCTACCCGCTCTGCCTGTGTGCCAGCTTAAATCTCCTGCCTCTGAATGCGGTGGAGGAAACACAGCTGCCACGGTCGAAGGAGAGAGCAGGTATCAAGCAGGTATCAAGTAGGTCTGAGCATCCCTCAGTGAGTGGTCGCACACGCTTCTGAAGGCAAGGCCACGTGGCAGGAATAGGCACCCTGATGGCCACACCCGAGGACCCCTGGCTGCTGGCTGCAAGCCTGAAGGTGACTCCTGTATATTTTTCTGCACTTCTGCCCCAGGGAAAACATGAACCCTGCCCGCCAGAAAGCTGTACAGTGGCTGATACAACAGTACTCAGACCCCTGGGGCACTGAGCTACCCACCGTGATGGTCTTCTTGTCACAGGGGTCACAGCCGCTGGGGACAAGGGTCACTCTGGCCTGAGACAGGGGAAGCAGAGGTCTGCTATGGCTCACCGCAGGATGTGAGCCCAGACTCCCACCCAGAACATGGTCTCCCTCAGTCGGGGGAGTCTTGCTGGGACCCACCTGAAAGGCGCACCCGCCAGGCTGCCCAGGGCTGGAGGTCTAGGTCCTGAGCAGCTCCCCCTGCTCTGCCCATCCCATGCTCACTCCTCTCCGCTCTGCTCCCTGATACACGACAACTGTCTCGCCTCTGCTCTGCCTCCAGCAACTCAGCTAGGGCCTGCCTAGCGCCTTCTGAGTCTCCTGTTTGCTTTCATTCTCTCCTCTGTTGTTCTCTCCACTGCAGAAGAGTAACCTTCAGCCTTTCCAAATCCTTCCTCTGGTAAAAGAGGATACATGACAGTCTTTGAAGAAAGTGTCCATAGCAGGCTGTCTCACCCTCAACTTTTTTCCTCTGACTCTTCCTCTTATGGCCAGATATTTCCACACTTAGAAATTAATTTCTTTGACTTTGTGAAAATACTAATAAGCTGGGGAAAGGTAACTGCTATTTGTGTTTCAGAGTAAATGTGCTTATTCTGAGGGCATACTTTAACAGAGAGAGAATTTAAGAGAATTTCCTTTGATAGAGAGAGAAAGAATTGGAGAAAACGAATTGGCAAATAAAGGAGTTAGGAACAGTTAAGAGATGCCTCAAACAGGGAGCAACTGCAGAACAGAAAGATGGAAGGGGGCCCAAGGCACACTTTTCCTGTTTCAGAGCTTTGCACTCGCCAAATGAATTTGAGCCAGGTCTCAAATCAACAAGGGGAAAGGGGAGGGATATACTGGCGCCAGTTCAGGCATTAAACACAAAGACCTACTTTAGTCTGGAGACTATGTAGGCACGAGGGATGCAAAGACCCAGCTCCTGCCCTCAAGGAGATCACGGACTCATGGGGAGAAACACATCGTCTGAGTGATGCACACAGGAGAGGGGCACGGTGACCGGGGATGGACACAGCCTGGGGAAGGGGGAGGATCTGACAAGTGGGCTGACTATTAAGATACAAGTAAGAAGGAATCTAGCAGCAGAGGGAAAGGAACACCTGGCAGAGGGAACAGCCTAAGCAAAGTCTCGTGAAAAAGCAAACTTCGATGTGGTTGGAGTATAGGGTCCTTAAGGTGATGTGACGGGAGATGGGGCTGGAAAGGTGCTTGGCCATCCGAGCACTGAAGGTCATGCCCAGAAATGTAAAAGCTTTCTTAGGAAGGCAGCGAGGAGCTCGCCGGTGGGTTTTAAGCAGGGGTCTGCAAGGACAGTTTGCATCTGAATGATCATCTGAAGGTAGGCAGATGATGGAGCGGAAGGGAATGAGGCTAGAGACAGGAGGTGCTGGTAATAGATGCGAGAGGAAGGACTGACCCAAAGCAGGGGCAGAGGGGCTGGAGGAAGCTCGGGAAGTAGCATCTATGAGACCCGGGGACCAATGCAGGCACAGAGGGAATGTAAGAAGGTAAAAACAATGCCTGGATTTCTGGAAGGGCCACTGGTGAATGGTTTACTGTCCACTGAGAAAGGAATGCAGGGGAGTCATCCAGGGATGAGGCTTGGAAGTCTGGATATAAGTATAACCTCATTAGGTCAACATTCTGCTTGAAAATCCCTTCAATTACCCATAAACTCCGGTTGCTTTGAAAGAGTCCCATCCCCCTCTCATCCTCACTCCAGGGCTTTCAGTCATGGGTTGGATGACTGGCAGGTACCCCAAGCGTCGTTTAAGTCAGAGGTTCTCAACGGAGAGGCTGCATGTTAGATCCACCTGGGGTTAAGATGATGGCTGAGTCCCACCCCCAGAGGTTCTGACTTAACCCTCTGAAGCACAGCCTGGGGATCTGGATTAGCAAAAGCTCCTGGGAGATTCTAAAGTGCAGACAAGGTTGAGACTCTCTGAGTTAGATTGTTCGCTCTCCTTCCCAATGCATCTGAATTCCCATGAGTTAAAGGTCAATGCGTGAGTTCAGTGTGTGACTTATGGTGACTGGCAGAGATTCAAACAGAGACATCTTCGGCCCTCCCCTAATGATCCCTCTGGATCTCATAGTAAATGTTTATCCAGGCAGCCCCGGGTCCAGCAGTAGCTCCTGATTGCTGGGTACACTTGCTAGCATGGGGAAGAAGCCCTTCCAGACAGTAGCTCCAGACAGCTTGGCTCAGAAACACAAACAAACAGAAAATAGTCCCTCTGCCTCCCAACCTGTTCATCACTGGGGAGGCAGTGGGATGAGGATCGGGGAAGATTTCAAACAAGGGCAACATTTACTAGGCTTTTCCAACCTGTGCGAGAATAGTTATTACTGCAAAGAGCCATTTGGGCTGCTACGAGTCTATAATTTCCACCTTTGAAGTAACATGTTCTCAGAGCCCCTGGTATCTCATTTTTGGTGACACAATGAGGAAAGTCCAGGGACAAGGTGTAAGGCAAGTCTCACCCCGCGCACCCCCCCCCCCCCCCAGCTGCTGGTGCTGTGACTACCAGGATCTTCAAAATCAGGTTCTGAGATTTTACAAGGAGGATCCTCCAGGTGCAGGTTGGGGCTTAATTCTTCTTTTTCTTGCCATCCTTGTAATCTGCATACCTTCCCCTTAAAATGGTCCTAGTTTCTCTGGGCATCTTCCCTGGAGCATCTTTGAAATGCTAACTTACCTAGTGAACCTTGACCCGTCAGAGACAATGGCTACTGAGTCAATTTATCCACGAGCCCGGAGCATGGCCTTCTAGCTCAGCAATCAGACCAGAAAAGCCACACGCATCCGGAGTGGAGGCCACCAAGCACAGCTACTCCCTCTTCCCTGACCCCTAGGGCAACAGTAGGGCATCCGCATGAGGGCCCTGGGAGAAGAAGAGGTACACAGTCTTAGTCTTTGGGGGGAAGAAAGGTATATACCAGCCCCAGCCTTTGGGGCACTTAAATCCAATCAGTGTTCATCAAGCCCCAGACAGAGAAGGCTCAAGACACCAGATGAAAACCTGAACTCTGGGGAGCCCCAAGGTTGATCCTGATTTCCTAGAGCTGCAGCTTTAACCCATTATGAAGGCAGCTCTGTAGTGGGAGCCCAGACCAGCCAGCCCACCAGTGAGCCAGGGCAAGAGCTTTGGTAGGGCGAGTCAGCCCCTGGCGCCCAGCTGACCGGCTCCTGTGTGCCTCACCGTGTTGTGTGAGTAACCCCAACCCTGCTGACAGCCGGTCACCCTGCGACAAGTGTCTTCTAACTCGAGGATGAGAGACAGGGATGCTCATCTTTCTCTTGGGGAGTCCCCAGATGTGCAGCGACTTCAGCAGGTGGCTGTGAAGTTCTCCAAGCCAAAGTCATTTGAATTCACTGGCATTTTTTTTTAATTAACACCTAATCAGAGAGTACTTAGTGGGAGCCAAGTAGAAGGAAAGATGTCACAAATTTTACAAATTCCTCTTTGTTTTAGTTGTCATATTTGATTGACACATTTACACAATTCATTCATTTCAACAGATACCCACCATGTGCTTAGTTCTGTGTGATGTCCCTGAGCTTCGAACAGGAATCAGGCAGGGCCTTGGCCTGACAAGGTCTCGATTTGGTTTACGAGGCCGGTGATTGTCAGAGTGTGTGAACAATAGTGTGTGTGGGACTAACAGAGGTGCTGTGGCAGCCCATGTGGGGTGCTAACACTGCCCGGGGTGTCAGGAAAACGTGCGGAAAGATTGGGAGGAATTCACCAGGACCTAAAAACAAGAAGTGCGGGGAGGGGTGGTGGGCGCAGAGTTACAGAGGCGTGGGGAAAGGTGATGCCTTCAGGAGTCACCTTCCGCAGACCGGGACCTCACCCCGGGTGTCTGGCTGAGGCAAACCACGGGATGCTGGTGCTCTGCCTGGTCCAGGAAATTTCCCGGCACTTTCTTAGTGAAATTTCTTCTCCACCCACACTGGGTCAATGTGCACATGTCTGATAAGCACCGCAACAGGTATGTGGCCTTCAAAGTCACCTACGTCATCCTATTTGGGATGCTAAAAGTAACTTACCCATCTGCTGCCTGCCCCATCTCACCTGTCCAGACAGAAGGTGGGCAGGTGGGCCGCGTCAGAAGCAGGAGTTGGCAGAAGGGGACTCTGGAAATTTTGCAGCGTTTGAGTAACTATCCACTGGCTTCCAAGCGTATTGGGAGACAAGAGTCTTGCCCCACAAAGACATTGGCCTAGAGGACCCTCCAAAGGAGAAGAGAGGACAGCCAGTGCTTATTGATGGTCCACTCTCTGTCAGCCCAGTGTCAGCTGCTTCTTGTATGTTACCGTCATCTCTGCTTAAAGAGGAACTCCAGGATGCCAGCCCCCCAGCTGGAAGGGCTTAGGTCAACCCCATGCCCACACCCGTCGGCACTCACACCGCCCTCCCTTCACCTTCCTGGCTTCCCCCTCACCCCCTCACCTGCACCACCTTGGCTGCTGGGTTTGGAGGGGCCTCATTCTGGGCTGTGATCCCTCCTTTCCACACAACTGCTCCAGTGGGAGCTGTCAGCACCGGCACACACAGGAGCGGGTGTTCGCGAACATTCGGAACTACCTTCCTTTAACGACGATAACATGCGGATCCTTGAACAGGTAGCACATTTGTGTATTTTTTTCCAAGACAAGCCCTCACTTGCATGCATCAGAGAAAAGGAATATGGGACAAAAGACACAGAAGAAAATCAGGTTTGGAAATTAAATCCTTACACGTTTAAAAAAAAATGAAACTAATAGGGAATTCCCTGGCGGTTCAGTGTTTAGGACTCCGCGCTTTCACTGCTATGGCCGGGGTTCAGTCCCTAGTTGGGGAGTTAAGATCCCGCGAGGCACAGCCAAAAAGTAAAATAAATAAAATAAAGTAAAATGAAATATAACTGGGCATTTGTAGTAAAGAAAAAAAGAAACCAACAAATTCCTAACCCTTTTTTCCACACACAAGTATCCCCGTGGAACCCTAGAGTTTGGGGTCCCCCTGTGATAGGACATGATGTCCACTTACTTCAATGCCTCTGAATGTCCGCCGCTCTGTAACACATGCACCTTCTCAGGGCATGGTTCCCTGGCCCGCCATGTCCTACGAGGCACCCGATCTCTCTTCTCACTTCCTCCCCACCCTTCCCCACACACCACCCCCCAAGCCAAGGCAACAGGAAGTTCTTCTGACTCTTCTGACTTCTGCTCCATTCAGAAAACACTGCCTTTAGCTCATTTCTCCTGAACCTTCAGTCCCAGAGATGCTATTGTTTCTCTGCTTTTTAGAAGTTATCACCCATGAGTCATCTCTTCATTTTCACTCTTCTTCTCTCTCTCTCTAGTCTCCTACTTATGCCCCATTCAAGGATGTGAGAGTTCAACCTTATCTTTGACTCGAGACATGAAAGAAGGGTGAGGGAGACAAGTCCGTGTGTGACCACACAGAGGATGCAGGGCAGAATCAGAGAGGAGGTAGAGGGCTAAGGAGTCGGGGTGGGTGTACGGAGGGAGTTGGGAGGGAAGCTGATGAGAGGAAAGAGCTGAAACTCTGGAGTTAGACTTCACTTTTTCCCCTATGCTTCAGTTTCCTTTTCCATAAAATGGGAAAGATAATACCCAACAGGAAAGGTTATTAAAGGACTAACTGGATGCGTAGTACTTTACCTACTTGACCTCACACTCTGACTCCCTTTTTTTTTCTTAACAAGTGAAGAGATTAGAGCTTCAAGGTGAAGTAACTTGCCCAAAGCCACGCGACTGGTAAACAGCAGAGCGGAGATCCAAACCCAAGCTGGTCTGCTTCCCCCACCCCTGCTTTTAGTCACCACCGATGCTGTGATGCTGCCTCACACTTTACATCCGGCATCGAATTCTCAGGAGCACCATGTCCTCAGCTGACAAATCACAGCTACTGCATCTCAAGGAAGGAGTATGTACCTCCCAATCTTAATCATCTCTAGGAGAGAGATCCTTTCCCCCCTAACCATTCCCCCCTCACCCACTCCTCTTTATCACTTAACATACAGGTTGGTCAACAACCTGCCAGGTTAACTATGACTCTATTATTGCCAGAGCTGCGATGCCCCAGAGGGGAACGGATACAGGCTCCTTGAAAGCAAGGACCATTTATTCCCTTCAGATCTATCTCCTCGGCTAGTGAGGCATTTACTAACTGCCCAATTAAATACAGTCATCCTTGGTCTCTTGGTAGGGGGTAGGGGGATTGGTTCCAGGCCTCCCGAGGATACCAAAATCCGAGGATGCTCAAGACCCTTACATAAAATGGCGTAGTATTTGTGTATAACCTATAACACATCCTCCCTTATACTTTAAATCATCTCTAGATTACTTAGGAGAACTAATACAATGTAAATGCTGTGTAAATCGTTGTAAACACAATGTAAATACTATCGCAAATTCAGCAAAGCAAAAGTTTTGCTTTTTGGAACTTTCTGGATTTTTTTCCTCTTGCATATCTTCAGTCCGCGGTTGGTTGAAACACTGATGCAGAACCCACGGATACGGAAGGCAACTGCAGTTATTTGTTGATATCCAGCCAAGACAAGGACTGGTAAATGATGGGAGTAACCGTATTTCTCATAACGTCTGTGGTTCACTGTGAGATCCTGCCTTCTTAAAATGTGTCACTGGCAGACAGGCCACTGAACAGCCTCTGAGTCCCAGGTGCCATTCAATTCTGAATTCTCAGGGGACCCCAGGAGCCTGGGGCAGATAGAGGAGGGAGAAACATATATCATCTCATAACGTTCGTGTGGATTTTAAGTGTTTAGTTTTTTTTGGTTTTTTTTTTTTTTTTTGCGGTACGCGGGCCTCTCACTGTTGTAGACTCTCCCGTTGCAAAGCACAGGCTCCGGACGCGCAGGCTCAGCGGCCATGGCTCACGGGCCCAGCCGCTCCGCGGCACGTGGGATCTTCCCGGACCGGGGCACGAACCCAGGTCCCCTGCATCGGCAGGCGGACTCTCAACCACTGCGCCACCAGGGAAGCCCTAAGTGTTTAGTTTTAATCACAATTGGTAGGTTTCATTTTTTAAAAAATCCTTAGAAGTAATTTACATGAAAACATGTCCTCACCAAAATTTGCATGCGAATGTTCATAGCAGCATTATTCAGAATAGCCAAAAGTGGGAAATAATCCAAATGTCCATCAACCGATGAATGGATACATGAAATGTGGTTATCTCCATAAAATAGAATATTATTCAGGAAAAAAAAATGAATGAAGCACTGATACATACTACAACATGAAGGAACCTTGAAAATTATGCTAAGTGAAAGAAGCCAGACACAAAAGACCGTACATGGTATGAGTCCATTTATATGAAATATCCAGAGAGAGAAAAAGCAGATTTGTAGTTGCCAGGGGCTAGAAGGAGATGGGGAAAATGGGGAATGACCACTAATGTGTATGGGGTTTATTTGAGGGTGATGAAAATGTTCTAAAATTGAGCATGGTGACGATTGCACAACTCTGAGAATATACTAAAAAATCATTGAATTCTACAGTTCAAATGGGTGACTCATATAGTATATGAATTATACCTCAATAAAGCTGTTACAAATAAAAAATAATTTACAGTGAACACAATTGTTTTCTTACAATTGATACTGACTTCAGTTATGCCAACCATTGAGATGTCTTCTCTTCTAAGGTAGCTCTTTTTCACCTTGTTTACTCTCAAATCAGCTCCTTTTCAAGGACACTTACTGATTTTATTTTCCTTTCAAGCCCACAAAAAAAAGGCACAAGGATTTTTTTTCAAATCTGAGATGTTTTTATGATCAAAGTGATACATTGTTAAAAATTCATACAATACAGAAATAGTATAATAAACATCAAATATCTACTCATAACCCCTTTCCCAAAGATTGACACTCTAATAGTTTGGTTTACAGCCTTCCTGAATTTTAATGCATATATAAATATAGGGGCTTCCCCGGTGGCGCAGTGGTTGAGAGTCCGCCTGCTGATGCAGGGGACGCGGGTTCGTGCCCCGGTCCGGGAAGATCCCACGTGCCGCGGAGCGGCTGGGCCCGTGAGCCATGGCAGCTGAGCCTGCACGTTCGGAGCTTGTGCTCCGCAACGGGAGAGTCCACAACAGTGAGAGGCCCGTGTACCGCAAAAAAAAATAAAAAAAATAAAAAATAAATAAGTATATATATATATAAAAACGCTTGGCCAAAGGAGTTGCATATTTTACATTTGGATGTATATTCCTCCATCACCTTCTAGAAAGGAGGCTAATTGAGAAGATCCTACATAAAGAAGTATATTTCCTACCTGGGCATCAAGAGCCAGGGGACTGGCAAGGGGCTCCATTCAGCTGTCCATCACTCCCCACCTGGAGGCAGAGGTGGGGACATCACATCTCTTCATGATTTCTTGTGTGTTTCCACAGGTGGGAACCAGGCAAATTCTTGAATTATAGCTATGTTTTCAACCCTAAGATTCCAAGGATTTCCCCTCTCAATTTCTAGTTCATGGTGATTTCCCAATTTAGACAAAATTCATTATGTCTGAAAGTAACTAGAAGAAAGTGAACGGTCACAGAGTATACAATATGTTAGTACCGACTGAGGATAAGTTGACAGAACTAGTTAGAGCAAAAGGAATAACTTTCCGAGATTCCAAAGCACCACTTGATTTTTCTGATCTTCTCCAAAACAAGCTCATTTTCGGAACCAGGCTTTCAAGATGGTCTAACTACGTGGCCTTCCTCCATGGTAAACTTTAAAGCCTACATCCCCTAAATAAACCCCACTTTTCTCTAGTGAAACAGAAGTTATTGCCTCTTCCTCAGACATTTGGACTTTCCTGTTTTGTGTCTTTGTAGTTAATAATAAAAAGCTGACACCATTTCCTGAGAATATATTAAATGCCAGGACCCTGCTATGTGCTTTTGGTGGGATATTTAAGGTAATCTTCGAGCAGTTCTATGAGGCAAGTACTACTTCTCCCCATAAACATATAAGGGAAAATGAAGCTCAGAAAGGTTGAGTGACTTACCTAGAGCCACACAGCCATTCAGAGAAACCAGGTCATCCTAATGCCAATGCTTCTGCTCTAAATCTCTCCCCTGCACTGCCTGTCATCCCCCACTCTCTCCAGCTCCCAACAATCTAAATCCCTCAAGATGCAGCTCAGATCCCATCTCTTCTGACAGCTGCCCACCTTCAACCCAATGGAAGTTGTCTTTCATCATTCTGAATTCTTGTTGCCTGAACTCTGAAGGGAGTATTGTCCTCGACACAGTTTGCCACTCCTTTTTTCAGTTTAATTCATTCAGTCGTCCCTTTCTTCATGTCTTTTCCACGAGCCAGGCTCTGCCAGATGCCCAGCCCACAGCCGCAGTTCTCAAGGAGGTGAGACCAGGATTGTATCTGCCCCTAGACTTCGGACTCATCAGAGGCAGGGGTGATGGTTACTCTCTGTATTCCCCGGAGCAGCGGCAGAGCCCATGAGGCACGCAGCAGACATTTCTGGATTCACTGGTGAGTTGGATGGTCAATGGCAGTGCAGGGGGAGGGCTGCTTTTCTCCCCCCAAAGCAGTGCCACTGAGTCTCTCCCTGTACCCCATGACCTGCCTATTCTGTAAATTCACCCCTTCCTGCTCTGAGGCATTTCTCCTCTCACCCGGGAGGCAGCTCTGGCCAGATCATTTATCTGCGTGCCCTGTATTCTGCAGAGAGGGACATGCAGCCCAGCAGGTGCCAGATAACAAGCCCATTAAACCTCCGTCTCTGCTCTCGGCGTGAGCTGCAGGTGCTCCTCGGTGTTTATCTTCCCTACCAAGCAGCTGGGTGGATGACGAGGGTCTCCCTCAACGTGAGAAAAGCAGGAAAGAGACTGTACCTGTAGCCCCAGGTCACGGAACAACAGGCACGGCACCCAGTGTGGTGCCCCCCATCCTGAGTACCAGGGTTGGGCCCAGACTACAAGAAAACCAAACCCTGATGTCTACCCCCATTCATCCTTCTGACGGCTCTTCTGGCCCAAGACACACACACACACGCACACACACATATATATGGACAGCCCCTCCTTCCCTGGCCCCCTGACAGGAAAACTCAAAAGAGAACACATACAGCAACTCTACTCCAAAAAAATTAATTAAAAAAAAAAGAACACAGTTGACGGAAAAGCCAAGGAAACCACCTCGTACGAGGGAACTGGGGTAGGTGGTCCCCGATCCCCGTGTTGCAATTTGAGAGCATCAGGCAGGACTAACTCCTCAGCCACCTGCCACCAGAGCCTGAAAGTTCTCATTTAGGGTTGTTTTCTGAGATGGCCCCAAAGTCTCTCTTTGAGGGCTGGCTTCGTGGCACTCGGAAGGGCCCTACACGTAGTTTTACGCTCTTCTGGGGCCATATTGAGAATCTAACAATTTTTTAATGAGAGTGACCCTGTGTTTTCATTGTGCACTGGGCCCTGCGAATCACAAAGCAAGATTCTTCAGGAAATGGATGCAGGACGGAACAGGCTCTTGATGGGGGGAGAGGGGCTGGTGAGGGCCAAAGGGCTGACCCTGAGAGCTGGGGCAGCTTCACTGGCCCCGCTCAAGCCCCAGCAGCTCAGAGAACCTAACTGAAGCTGGGCCACCCTGTGTCTTCTCCCTCCGCCACCAGCCTTTCCCAAGACACCGAAGCCAGCAGAGCACTGAGAGCTTCTGGGTCTCACTGTGTCCCTGGGAAGACGCCAGAAAGCGTCCCCCGAATGTAAACTGGTGCAGCCACTATGGAGAACAGTATGGAGGTTCCTTAAGAAACTAAAAATAGAACTACCCTGTGATCCAACAGTCCCACTCCTGGGCATATATCTGGAAAAGTTGAAAGCTCTAATTCAAAAAGATACATGCACCCCAGTGTTCATAGCAGCACTATTTACAATAGCCAAGATATGAAGCAACTCAGGTGCCCATCAAGAGATGACTGGATAAGGAAGATGTGGTATATATATATATATATATATATATACACAATGGAATATTACACAGCCATAAAAAGAATGAAATAAGGCCATTTTCAGCAACATGGATGGACCTAGAGATTATCATACTAAGTGAAGTAAGTCAGACAGAGAAAGACAAATATCACGTGATATCACTTCTATATGCAATCTAAAAAAAATACAAATGAATCTATATACAAAACAGAAACAGAATCACAAACATTGAAAACAAACTTATGGTTACCAAAGGGGAAGCGGAGGGAGGGATATATTAGAAGTATGGAATTAACAGATACAAACTACTACACATAAAATAGATAAGCAACAAGGATTTATTGTATAGCACAGGGAACTATGTTCAATATCTTGGAAAATAATCTGAACTATATATATGTATATATAAAAACTGAATCACTGGGCTTCCCTGGTGGCGCAGTGGTTGAGAGCCCGCCTGCCAATGCAGGGGACGTGGGTTCGTGCCCCGGTCCGGGAAGATCCCACATGCCACGGAGTGGCTGGGCCCGTGAGCCATGGCCGCTGAGCCTGCGCGTCTGGAGCCTGTGCTCCACAACGGCAGAGGCCGCACCAGTGAGAGGCCCGTGTACTGAAAAAGAAAAAAAAAAAAAAAAAAACTGAATCACTTTGCTGTACACCTGGAACCAACACAATATTGTAAATCAACTACACTCTAATTAAAAAAAAAAAGCAACCCCCTGCCTCCCAGCCCTGGGTGTGCACACGGAGTGTGATGGTGGCTCATCCCCATGGTTACACGCTTCTGTCCGCCTACGAGGCCCTGGGCTCAGCCTCCAGCTGCAAATCCTCCTACAGCCACCAGGGCCGTAACAAGGTCAACTCTAAGGACCGTGCTGTAGTTCGCCGGGTGCCTTCAGCCACAGCAAAATGGGACTGGAAGCCCCTGGTTCACTAGGGCTGAGCCCACCCCACAGAGAGCCCATTTCAGACTCCTTGTGATCCAGAGCCCAACTAGGGAGCAAAAGTTCACCCCCAACCCCATTCCCATCAGAAGCCCTGCTCCCTCTTCTGGGAAAACCAGCACTTTATTAAGGCGGGGAGTTGGGTGTGTGGAGTGAGAGTGAAAGGAGGGGGCTCCTTTCAGGCAAGAGCCAGTTCTTAGACTCCTTTGCATCCCAGTATCAAGCTCAGAGCCCTGGTAGGGAAGAAGGAAGGAAAGAGGGAGAGAGGGAGGGAAGGATCACCTAGGCAGAACTACTTAGGATAGCGCCTAGGAAACCCTCCTATCTTCCAATCTCCTCCAAAACAGCCTGTCAGGTTCCACCAATATTACTGCATTTCTTAAGGACCTTTTGAAGCCTTCAGAAGCCCCAATAAAATGCAAATATTCCTGGAAATAACTCTGTGAGCTTTCTTCCAGGGAGATAAAGGGTAGTACTTGGAGTCTGGTGAAAGCAGAAGGAAGGCAGGGAGAGGGGGAGAGGCAGCGGTGACAAAGGAAGGAACACACCGGCGGCCACACTGTGGAGGGCCCCTGTGCAGTCACTTGTGGCTACAGAGCAGACAGACGCGGCTCCAAGTGGCTTCTGAGCCGTGGCTTGCTGAGTTTTGCTTGTCCTAAGCTCCTTCCTGTCCCAGCTCCGGATCCTGAATCCCCCTCCCTTCCTGAGCAATAGAAAAGCAGGCCCTGCCTTCATGGAGGGGAAGAACCAAGCTACATAGCGGGTGGGAGCACGGATGGGCGGCTGGCACTCCTGCAAAGTGTCCCCGAGCCCTGCCTTCCAGCCCCTCTTCCCAGCATCCTGCCTGCCTGTGTGGATGTTGGCCCAGCCCAGCCCAGTGAGGCCCCAAGGAGGCTGCGCTGAAACAGGCCTCCCACTTGGTCCTACCTCAGAGGGGCATCGGGAAAGAAGGACCTGGAGGGCCTGCCCCCAGACACTCCCTGGAAACCCGGTCCCACTCAGCAGAATGAGACCTCATTAGGAGGGCCTGCTGCAAAGCGGATTAGGCATCCCAGTGAGTTCCCATCACGCGCTTATTATCAGTAGCTTTCATCATAATTCAGGACTCATGAGTAGTTCGGAACCGGCGCCCCTCTCGCCAGCTGCAGCTGCCCTGGGATCAGCTGATCGGCACAGGCCCCCCCAAACCTACATTCCCACTTCAAATCCACAAGCATGTGGATTCATCAAGGGCTCGGGCCTCTAGACCTGCCTGAAAGTGCAGGGGAGCCTCCCCTCCCCGAGAAGGGAGAATCAGCACTGGCGGTCCTTGGGGAGGCCTCTGGAGGGGGCAGGGCCAGAGCTGGGTCTAGCAGGATGGGGACAGGGGCACCTGAATTGGGGGTGCAGGAAAGGCAGCCAGAGATCTCTTTCTACCTTAAGCACGTCTGCTCCCCTACCTGGTCCCTAATAGCCTGGAAGTTTCCCTGTAACTGCCCCCAAAGCAGCAAAAAGCATTCTCCTGTGAATTCTAGGGATCAAAGTGGTCTTTTCTACCCTCCCCTAAGTTCCCCCATAGACCTGGGGAGTGAGGATAATGTATCTCAGTTCCTCTTCATACCCGCTGCTGCAACCAGTCAGAGGGCAGCCTCGAGGGTCCTCCACCCTCTCCATCCTGCTCCAACCTGGAACTGTCTCCTGGGGTGTCTCTAAGGCTGGAGGACAATTCAGCCCCAGGGAGCCCCTTAGCTAGTTCTCAATGCTCTCCTGACTGGAGAAGCTCATCTCAGGGCTGGACAGGGTTGCTGTTCTCACACACAAGGACGGCCCTGCAGGTAGTGGCCCCCAGGATCCTGTCTCACCCATCCATGTTCACTCATTGGCTCCGCTGGCCATCTGCTGAGGACCTCAAGCCGAGTGCTTGCCAGGACCTCAAGCCGAGTGCTTGCCAGCAAACCCATTCATCCTCACTGAGCTCCGCACCTGGGGAGCAGATAAGGAGCAGGGCTGGGGTGGAGGTCGTCCATTGTGTAGGAGGCACCGCTGGGAGTTCCACGGCCTTTGCCCTCAAGGAGCTTAGAGTCTCCAAGCTGACACAGTGTGATGAGGCTGGGGGCAGGGGGTGCCAGCAGGATGCAGAGTGAGCAGCTGTGGCGGGGGGGCCTAAGCAGTGCTAAAGAAGGGGGGGAGCAAGGGACAGAGGCCTGGCAGGCCTAACAGCCATGGATCTGGGAACTGGAGCTCAGGAAGAAGAGGAGAAGCGCTCTGCTCTAAACAGAGCCAGGCACAGTCAGATTTACATTCTAGAAGGTGACTGGCCAGAGCTGAAGGACGCTGTCCTGGAGGAGCCTGCCTTCTTTGTCTAGTGAGCGATACCTGACAACTGCACTAAAGCAACGGAGGTGAGGCAGCGCAGAGGGACAGAGTGGATGGATTTAAGGAGGGCGCATGGACAGGATGTGGCAACTAATGGAAGCAGGTTGTGCGTGAGAAGGAAGATGACACCCGGCTTCTGGCTTGATCGGCTGGGAGGACAGCTGAGCAATTAACAAAGGCTGGGAATACGGACAAGGGGCAGGATGGTGGGGATGATAAAGGGCTCAGTTTTAAACGCGTTGACTTTGAGGTGTTTGTGGGACGAATAGGAGATGCTGAAAAACTGTTAGACAGTGTTATGGATTTGGAAGATAATGGCAAACTGAAAGCATACAAGTACTTGAGGTCATCCAGTTTGTAAATGACAGCAAGGTTGAACCTCGAGGAAGGGCTTCCCTGGTGGCGCAGTGGTTGAGAGTCCGCCTGCTGATGCAGGGGACACGGGTTCGTGCCCCGGTCCGGGAAGATTCCACATGCCGCAGAGCGGCTGGGCCCGTGAGACATGGCCGCTGAGCCTGCGCGTCTAGAGCCTGTGCTCCGCAACAGGAGAGGCCACAACAGTGAGAGGCCCGCGTACCGCAAAAAAAACCCCCGAGGAACACCATCATATAATCCAAAGGGAAAGGAAGAGGGACCTGGGGAAAGTTGAATGGAATGATCAGAGATAGAAGAAAAATCAGGAGAGAAAGAGAGGACTTTTCTGCATGTAATCAAAGGACTGCATGTAATCAGGACTTTTCTGCATGTAATCAAAGGACTGCATGTAATCAGGACTTTTCTGCATGTAATCAAAGAAGCCAATGCAAACTGGCCTAAATAATAAAAGTGATTTAAAGGTGCGTGTAATTGGAAATCCAGGGCCAACACTGGCTTCAGGTTTAGTTTGATCCAGCTGCTCAACAACGACATCAACGATTCAGTTTCTTTCTGTCTCTTGGCTCTGCCTTATGTGGGATTAGCGTTCTTCTAATGCCAATTGCCAAAACTCCTAGGTTTCATATCGTCCCCTCTGAGTTCAGAGGAAAAAGACCCACACACCCAGATATCTCCCAGAGGAGCAAGAAACGTTCTTGCCTGGAAAGCTATCAAATTTTTCCCCACCCCTGAACCAATGTCTGTGGCTCTAATTAGATATGCAAACCATTTTCCCCAGATTTAGAGCATGAGATGGACTTGATTTTCCACAAAGCGCATACACAGAGGAGTAGAGTCCTTAAATTAAAAAAGAAAAAAAGTATTACCAAAAAAATAGAAAGAATGGATGTTAGAGGAAAGTATTGCAAATGAGATATTTTCAAGGAGGAAGTGGTCAACAGCATCAAAAACAGAGAGATTAAGGGTCACCTTTTTATGAATGAGGTGGGATGGTAATAGCCATCCATCCTACGGTTATTAGGAAGGTGGGTCCATCTAGAAATTCTTCCTGGAAATTGTGGTACCCAAAGGGAGTCAAACCATGCCTAGGCTTTGGACAGTATGTGTGAGCAGAAGTGCATATGTGTGAGTACAGCGGATCACGTGGCCACAGTGAATTTTAGGAAACTCACTCTGGCCTCAGAGTAGGGATGCAGTGAAGGAGCCAGGGGCAGGCAACAAGAGCAGGGGAGGCTCTCACAGGTACTTGGGAGGCCTCATCCAGGTGATGGTGGTGATGGTGGCCAGGGATGGAGAAGAGGATAGAGTGAGCAATATTAAAGAGGAGAAGACAGGGCTTCCCTGATGGCGCAGTGGTTAAGAATCCACCTATCAATGCAGGGGACATGGCTTCGATCCCTGGTCCGGGAAGATCCCACATGCCACGGAGCACCTAAGCCCATGCGCCACAACTACCAAGCCTGCGCTCTAGAGCCCACGAGCCACAACTACTGAGCCCACGTGCCACAACTACTGAAGCCCACATGCCTACAACCCATGCTCTGCAACAAGAGAAGCCACTGCGATGAGAAGCCCACGCACCGCAACGAAGATCCAATGCCGCCAAAAATAAATAAATAAAACAAATAAATTTTTTTTAAAAAAAGAGAGAGGATAGGACAGCAGGACTGGGGGGTGTTTGGAAATGAAGCGTGAGGAGGGGAGGTACCCTGGATGTGAGGGCAGGACTGGACAGCCCCCACCAGCCACCACCAAGGATGAGGGCCCAGCCAGAACTCTCCTTCCCTCCCCAGCCAGTTCATCCACTGAGATGCCAGTGATGTCAGATGTGCTGCCACGGTCAGGATGACTAACTATTCACCATGGAAAGGAAATTGCATATACACGTGTGGGAAATGCTTCAGGCTCCAGCTGGCTCCGCCGGTGGGGGGAGGAGGGTGAGCTCCAAGAGGAAGGAACTAAAGGGGAGAGATGCTCCCCCATTAAATTTTTTATAAAAATGCAAGTAGAAGAGAATTTTGCCCCAAGGAGCAGAAGAACAGGATCCTAAGTCTTCATTTTGGAGGCTGCTCCCTCAGTGGCTGGTGATTTTTCTTCTGGAAGGTAAAGTGTTTGCAGTCCCTGTTCCAAGAACTTGGACCCCAAGTCTTTTTTTTTTTTTTTTTTTTTTGGCTTTGGTAGAATAGGCGATGCTGGAATCCTTTCTGCAGGAGACCGGACCCAGTTGCACTCTTGGCCACGCTTCCTTGGCCCTGACTCCAGTTTGGGGGGAAAGGGAGAGGGCTGGGGGACTGATGGAGTGGAGAACACACAAGGGGATGATGGAGGAGGGATGGACCGCTCTTCCCAACAGGAAGAGAGAGTCCTGGCAAAACAGCTAATCCCCTGCCTCTGCTTTCTCCCTCAGCATCCTCAGGCCTGAACTTCTTGCCCTCGTCTGACTCTAGGGGAGGAAGAGGTGGAAGAGCTGCGGACGAACGTGTTTCCAAGACCCGCTCCACCAAAACACAAGCCACCAATCTGGAAAACACAACCCCTGGCTCACCATGGCCGCACCTGCCTCCACCCACACAAGTGAGGCCACTCCGTTTGTGTCTCCAGGATGTGGTCCACATCCAACCCTGGCGTCCAAGGAAAGAGGCGGGAGCTGCAGTTGGCTGGAGGATGTCTACGCTCAATGCTTTGGCCTTCTCTGCCCCAAAGCAGCAGGAGAATCTGGAAAGAGTCAAACCAGAGGTCCCGGTTACTATTTTCAGAAGATGCTCAAGGAAATCTCTTCTTCAATCTAAAAACCTCTCCACCCAATCACCAGGAAGGCCACAAGGTCAAAAGCGGCCTTTTGCCTCATACTCCGCCCCTTCTTCCCCCTCACTGAGCACCAAGAATAACTTCCTGCTGGGGGTGAGGTGGGTAAAAAAAGATTTAATTACAGTTTCTGTTTCTGACCTCACTCCCCCACCCCAGGGGCCGCCATGCTGCCCTGCCTGGCTGTCGTGTCAATGAAAGGGCACCAGCCTGGCTGACACCACCGCAGGCCAAGACGCCACCCAGAGAGAGCCTGGGAGCTAGCTGGAGGGTCATCTACCTCCAAGGCCAAGCTCACTCGTTCTCACAGCAATCCCTGAGCAATCTCTGGTAATACCAGAACATTTGGTCTTGGGGTATCTCCTTCAGATGCCTAAGGCAGGATGGAAGGGGCTTCTAAGTCTTTGAAAAAGAGGGTAGTTTTCCCCTGGATATCTCTAGGCCAGCATCGCCTTCTCCTCCAGTTTCCAAACCTCGCCCCTTACCCCCCTACCCGCACCCTGACCACATCCTTGCTGCTCTGTGGCTGTCCATCAGGACTGCTTCCTGCTAAGTTTCTTCTCACACGCAGTTCTCAGCAGCATGAAACGGGGCTTCGTATTGTGTGGCCTGCCCTCCATTGTTGACAAGCCCGGGTAACACACCTCTCTGGATCCTCCACCCTCACCTCCGGCTTCCAATGGAAAATTTTTTTAAGTCCAGTATTCACCAAGCAAACATTTTGCAAGTCGTTCTCTGCCCATGGCCAGCCCTTAGTTATCCTCTTAAACTCTGACAAGCAGGTGAAGAGGGTCCTTCTCCCCACAAAGCCCCCTAAACGCCTTACAGTTTGAACCTGGTCATCAGATGTTTCTGAAAAATGAAGGCTGATCCAGGAGGGGCATCTATGGCGCTGTGTGAAAGCTATTTTTCTGATTTGGGACCTCACCCACTGGGATTCCGTTAACAGCCTTTGTTGTCCAAGAATGTGAGTTAGGAATCCCTCCAGGAGGTAAGAGGGGTGATTAAAACGAAGAAGAGAATAAAAGCTTTTAGACATGGTCCCTCCGTGCCAAGAACCGCTCCGGAGGCTTACAAGTGCTCGCAGGCCCATCAAAGGGAAGCCGGGGCCGATAACGCTGTTTGTTGACTCGGTGAAATACTACATCTCAGGGTTATTGCCACTGAAAACATCTCCTCTATCTGGGATCTTTTCTACACCAAGCACACAATTGCTTCATTCATCTCCTCAGAGGAATCTGTCACCAAATCCATAAGCTGCCTCTGCCAGCAGGCGGGTTTGGACACCCACCTGCCCAGCCTCCGCCCACTGGGATGAGACAAGGATGCGGTTAATAAAACCCAGATTCTCTCCCACCCTGCGGGCAGAACACTCCTCCCTCCCCCGACCTAGCCCAGCCCGCCTCACCATCAGAAAAAACCAAAGCAAGGGGAGAGGGATGGGAGCAGGAATTTGGTCTCAGTCAAAGTTCAGGGAGCTTCACATACACATACGATGTAGTCCTCTGCCCAAG
Source organism: Phocoena phocoena (assembly GCF_963924675.1). Classification (NCBI taxonomy): domain Eukaryota; kingdom Metazoa; phylum Chordata; class Mammalia; order Artiodactyla; family Phocoenidae; genus Phocoena; species Phocoena phocoena. The sequence continues at coordinate 6,581,244 of NC_089239.1, forward strand.
AAAGGAAATCTAACCTCGCAGTGTGCCTTCTACGTGCCAGGCATATGCTCTGTCACACGACTGATCTTTACAACGACCCAGTTAGGCTGGTCTTTCGTGGAGGAAAAAGTTGCCCAAGATCACAGCGGCAAGAGTAGGACTCGAAAGCAACTCCCACCCCTGACGGGAAGAATGTGGGCAAACCATTGCGAATCTGAGCTCTGTGTCACCTGCCTCTTTACTGAGGGTAGTAATGGTACCTCCGCGCCCCACCTCCCAGTCCTGTGCAGAGGGGAATCGCGCCTAAGTCTAAGTGCGCTGTAACCTGGAAAGCAGTAGCCAAACGTCAACGGGGCTGTGACTTCCTCGAGGGCGGCAGGGTGTCCTGCTTCATCTCCGTGTCCTGGTACCCAGATCACCCTCTATGGATGTCGGGGTGGGATGAAGCAGTGCCCACAATCACGGGCCATGGGGAGCAGGGAGAGACCTCCCCATGGTGCGGTGGGGTGTAGAGATAGATTGGGGCTGGATAGGTGGCAGGGGAGCCAGGCTTCACGTGGCGGACCACCCCGAGGGAAGATTAAGCACGTGCTCTGTTCTGGGAGTGGGAAGCGGCTCAGGGGACCCTCCGCCCCACAAGGCTAGTCAGTCAGATCAGCAAAATCTGCTGAGGTCTTACAGGAAGAGCCGTGTGACCCTGTCAGAAGAGGTGAGAGCTGAATCGATGCCCAAAGCACTCTCACTCTGATGGAAGAGGGGTGATGCCTGCCTGATGCCACCTTAAAGAAGCCCTGCAGCTCCTAACAGAAAGGCAGCCCCTGCCGCCCGGGTTTGACTCATCTAAGAGCAAAAAGCAGCTGCTCTGGGCAGGTTTTAGCTGGGGGGAGGGGGGTCCCCACAGACCCAGGTCAGCCTTGTAGGGAGGGGGCTCCTGCCAGAGACACCAACATCACCATCACCTCACACCTCTAGGGACGCCCCCTCTGCCCCCTGTGAGAGAGGCTGAATCCCCAGGGCACTTCTCTGTACCTATTAGTGCACTGACTGCTTTCTGAGTTTTCCTGCAGGCCCTGCGGTCCTGTCTCTTCCTTGTGGAACCGAGAGCGGGGCCCTTATGCCTCCTGTGTCCTCTCAGCAGCTCTCCTGGGGCCCCGCCTGGCGAGTGTGCGCCACGGACAGCCGTGAAGATGAAGGTGGGTTCAGGTGAGGAAGGGGATGAACTCAGAGGAACGTCGGAATGGCCCGCTTATCCCATCGCCCCCTGCCCTGCCGGCCCACCGCCCACCCCAGGCCCCCACCCCCGACATGGCCCCCCGGGGTTCCAGGCACATTTCAGGCCTGCCCCCCCCCGCCAGGTCCCCAGATCCCCAGGTCAGCCGGGTGTGAGCCCGAGAGCCGCCTCCCCGCCCCGGCAGGAAGCGCTGCCGCGGCTTCACCGCATCTGCATCACGGCCATAATAGAGCCCCGCTCCCCTGGAGTGATTTGTGTGTCGAAAATACGCCCAGGCTGGGAAGGAAGGCGGTAGGAAGCTCTGTCGCCTGTTTTCCTGCTCAACCAGAGGGAGACGAAATGTACTACCACGGGCTCCCTAGTCTGCAAAACCGCGTCTGATTTCAGAGGAGATTTGTAACAGGCATTAGCGCGGGCCAGTGCTGGGGGGGGCCGGGCACCCGGCGCTCCCTCCCGCCCTCCTCCTCCGCAGCTGGGGCTTAACCGGCGGGGGACCTGAGGACCAGGTGACCGACAAGCCCTGGTGTTCAAGAGTAGCTGCTCCAGCGCTTCCCTGGTGGCGCAGTGGTTGAGAGTCCGCCTGCCGATGCAGGAGACACGGGTTCGTGCCCCGGTCCGGGAAGATCCCACATGCCGCGGAGCGGCTGGGCCCGTGAGCCGTGGCCGCTGAGCCTGCGCGTCCGGAGCCTGTGCTCCGCAACGGGAGAGGCCAAAGCAGTGAGAGGCCCGCGCACCGCAAAAAAAAAAAAGGCGGGGGATTCCTCCCCAGGAGAATCTGTGGGTAATTTTCCACTGCCCAGTTCAATGGAGCTCTCACCTGCCCTGACTGGTCACAGTGAGGAGAGCAGGAAGGTGGGGAGCCCGCACGGAAGCCCCGCCCCCCATCCCTGCAGCATCCGTGCGCGTCCCGAGTAGGTTTTGTTTGTTTCCCCTGGGCCCCAGCTCCCCCTCACTATCCCCTGGTCCTGGAACGCCGGGGTGTGTGAAGGTGCTGTCGGTGGGAACCAGGCACCCTCGGGGTAAGAACGAGAGAATCAAGGCCCGGGTTTCAGCGAGCGGGGACAAAAGCCAGTGAGTCGCCTCCCTCGCTAGGACACCCGGCGCCGGTGGATGCACCCTCCCTCTCTCCCTCCCAGCCCCACTGCCTCCCTGCCTCTGCTCCTCCCCCCTCCCCGGAACCGCTCCCACCCCCAGCCCTGAGCCGCTGATGCCCTCTGGGTCCTGTTTTCATTCCAGGCTGTGGATCCGGTCGTGGGAAGCAGGTAGGAAACCATGATTCTGGAGGTTAAATGAAGAATTATATTTAGTGCTCACAGAAAGCCAAATATTGGGTTAGCAGCCAGAAATGGAGAGGGAAAAAACCCAAAGCAAACAGCAGAGGAAAGAAATTCCTACCAAACAAGGTCCCTATTCATCCTTCCAATCCCAGGTGCAGGGGCCTGCAGGGGTGAGACCCGCTGAATGCGAGCAGCCCATCCTGTGTTTGTGGCTACGGACAAACGCGTGGACCCCAGACTTTGATGAGCCCCCAAACTCTGATCCCTTACTGCCTGTCCCCATGGGACCCAGGGACTCTCAGCCCTGCCCACAAAGGTTGTCCATATCTCCACTGGCAGGGGTACCCCAAGCTCACTGTGTTGGCCCCAAAGCCCTTTGGGAGCCAGGGGTGGGGTAAGGAGGGGCAAAGCAAAGTGAAATGTTCCTGGTTTGACCTCAGATGAGTGATTTAACCTCCCTGAGCCTCACGTATGGAACGCAGGGTTGGATTATGATTTCACAGCTCCTAACATTCTATTATTCTGTTTCTGCCTAAAATAAATAGTAAGAGTAAGAGCGTGAACAAGACCGCGACAGCAGTACCTATCTGCTTCCATCAGAGCTTAGGGTGAGGCCCAGACATAACGTGCTGTGTTTCAGCCTGTATTCCCCACACCCGCCGGGGAACCTACCCTAACCCTAACCCCGGACTTCGACCCTCCGCAGAGTGAACTTCTGGGATCTAAGCTGACTCCGCTGGACTCCAGCGATGTTTCTGGAACCTGCTCTGACTGCTGTGAAGCCAGATAGCAGCCAGGGCTGGGGGAGGACTGCAGGTTCAGGAAGAGGTTGAGAGTGGGTGGGAGAGGGAAGGAGGAACCATCGCAGACCCCGCCCAGTCCCCTCCCCCCAGCCAGCATCTTCTGTGGGATCACGGGAGAAGGCAGTTTATCCTCCTAACTCCAAGGCTCATTTGTATCCAGCCTCTGGATTTTCTAATTATCTTCCCCTCCTATGGATTTCTCCCGCGGGGGAGACCTACGGTAGGAGGCTGGATCCCAGGTAATGAAGGACCTTTAAAAGAAAAGTTGCTAGTCAGGGGGCAAAGGACTGAATTCTGACCAACCAGAGAGGAAAGACTGCTCCTAAGTCTATCTGTTTGTCTCTATGTGTCTCTATTTATTTCTCAAATGTCTCTATTTATTTCTCAAATGCTTGACTCTCTCTGCCTCCCATGCCTTAGTTGCATTTCCTGTACACTGATGAACTGCTCACTCCAAAGAGCTCAGCCTGAGGGCGGACCTGTCTACGAGCTCATCCCCCACCCATCCCTGTCTTCCCAGGTTCCAGCCCTCATCAGCAGGGACTCAGAAACAGGTGTCTGTCTGGTGAGTCAGGACCAGAACCTCGGGAGAGGACACACAGAGCCACCCACTGACAAAATTGTGAAATAAAATGAATTCCCACAAACCTGCCACTTCTTTTGCATGCCTTAAGCTCAGCAAATTACACCACCTTCCACCAGTCTCCCAGAAACTAAAAATCGTCCTTGCCATCCATCCAATCCGCCACCTCCTATTTATCTCCCCAATTTATCTCTGAAATCTCACCAGCCCCACTACAATGGTATTGGGAGGATAAAGGGACCAAAGAGTATCTGCATGTGTTGAGAAGGAAGGGAGAGAGCCCTAAAGCCTTATTGTCTATGGAGGGAAGTCTATCGATAATACCTAGAGCTGAAAAATAAAGAGACAGGAATAGAAGCATATTATTTAGCGATATAGAGGTAAACGCCAAAAAAATCAGAAGAGTTGAAAAACGTTGCCTCTGGAGAAGGGGAAAGGAGAGGCAGGGAGTAGGGGTCCACCGTTTTTCATAACAAGTCTTACAGAGCTACTTAACTTTTTCATTTAAATGTATGTATGATTTCAAGCAAAGATGAAACTAAAAAAAACGATAAGAGCAGAAATTACCAAAACAAAAAAACCAAAGAAACAACAGAAAGGATCAATGTAAAATGCTGGTCCTTGAAAGAAAATTCTAAACCAGACAAATCTCTAGCACACCTTGACCATTAAAAAAGAAAGAAAGATCCACTAACAAACAAAATTAGGAATAAAAAATGTACAGTCTCCACCCACACAGAAGATTTTCAAATACAGTGAATGACTTTGTGTATTTGAAAACTCAGATGAAATGGATAATTTTCTAGAAATAAATAAATTACCAAAGTTGGTGCAAAAATAACTAGAAAGCTATTAAAAATTTTAAATTGATAATCAGAGGTCTCTCACCCTAAAAGATATCTGGTTCAGATGGTTTTAGAAGCTCATTTTCTTAAACTTTAAGGCACAAGTAAATTCTTAAACAAATGTCATCCTCCCAAATCCTTCTGATAAAAGTTTTGCAGGACACAGGATCACCCACCTATAAGCTACGTTTCCCAGCCTCCCTTGCAACTAGGCGTGGCCATATGACTAAATTCCCACCTTTAATTATGAGCAGAAGTGGTTGGCTACTTCTCCACCACTTGCTGTATTAATTCCCTAGGGCTGCTGTGACAAAGTACCACAAACTGCATGACTTAAGCAACAGAAATGTATTCTCTCACAGTAGAAGGAAGCTAGAAGTCCGAGATCAAGGAGTCATTGCAGTTGGTTCCTTCTGAGGGTTATGAGGGAAAATCTGTTCCATCCCTCCTAACTTCTGATAGTTTACGGGAAATCTGTGGTATTCCTTGGCCAATCTCTGTCTTCATGTTCGTGTGGCATTCTCCCTGTATCACTTCATCTCAACTGCAGCCCCTTTATTAGTTTGCTCAATTATATCTACAATGACACTGGTTCCAAATAAGGTCACATTTTGAAGTACTGAGGGTTAGAACATCAACATATGAATTTGAGGAACACAATACTTGCTTAAAAGGAAATCGCTTGTCCTCCACTTTCTTATTTTCCCCTTCCCATCGGCTGGAACACAGACACAGAACTGAACCACCTTTGACCATGTTGATGAAGACAGATACCTTAGGAGATGACAGAAACATAAAATGGAAAACCCCTGGGTCTCTACATGACTACACGGAGGAGATCTGGACCATTCATTTCCAGACTGTGAGTGAGAAAGAGACTTCCATCTTATTTAAGCAACTGTACTTGGGTGGCTTGTCATAGGAGCTTAGCTTTTACCCCAACAAATACAGCTACTCAACTTACTTTATAAGAATCTTAACTTTAATAACAAAACCCAATAAGCACAGAATAAACAGAAAAAATGTAGAAGCATATCAGTTATAATCATAGATGCAGATAAAGAAATGCTAGCAAATTAAATTCTAGGAAATATATATTAAAAATAAAGCATGACGGGCTTCCCTGGTGGCGCAGTGGTTGAGAGTCCGCCTGCCGATGCAGGGGACACGGGTTTGTGCCCGGTCTGGGAAGATCCCACATGCCGCAGAGCGGCTGGGCCCGTGAGCCATGGCCGCTAAGCCTGCGCGTCCGGAGCCTGTGCTCCGCAACGGGAGAGGCCACAGCAGTGAGAGGCCCACGTACCACAAAATAAATAAAGCATGACCTAGTGTGTTTGTCTCAGTAATTCAAAAATGGAATGGTTCAACAGAAAATCTATTAAAGTTTGCTAATTTAACAGATTAAAAGAGAAAAAACCCACTTAATTAGCACAATCGATTCTGAAAAAATATTTACCGAAGTTCAATACTAATACAATTGGGTACACAAACAAAGAGTGCATAGTTAATAATGGGAAGGATTTCTTGTTAAATCTGTTTGGTAATAGCACTACAGTTATTTTTCTTTTCTAAAGAATTCTTATCTTTTAGGGATAGACACTAAAATGTTTACAGGTAACATGGTGTAATATCTGACATTTGTTTCAAATGACACAGAATGGGGAGAAGTTAGCAGAGTATGGATAAAACAAGACTGTCCATGTGCCAACAGTTATTGAGGCTGTGTAATGCATAGACAGAGATTTATTATATTAGTCTGTGTGTTTTTATATGTTTAATTTTCCTATAACGAGGAGTTAAGAACATTCAAACTCATTCATGACTTTAAAAGGAAGTAGGAACAGAAGTCAATGTGCTTAACCTGACAAAAGTCATCTATCAAACTTAGAGGAGAAATCACTTTTGTAGGGAAACTTAAAAGCATTGCCATTAAGTTGAAGAACTAGACAAAGATGCCTGTTGTTGCTGCTTCTACCCAACAACTAGAGGTCCTAGCCTATGCAAGAAAAGAAAGGAGAGAAGATATATAAGTATTGGGGACTGAGGGAAGAGACTAAACTATCCCTATGTACAGATAATATGATAATATATAGAAAATCCAAAAAAACCTGACAAACTATTAAAACTAATAGTAGAGCTCAGCAAGGAAATCTAATTTTTAAAAAATATGATATTCACAGTAATAACAAAAATGATCCAGTACCCAGGAATACTTCTGATAAAAGATTTGTTTTCTGAAGAAAATTATAAAACATTATTAAAAACCTAAGAGGAGACTTGAATAAATGGATAGGTATATCATGTTTATGGAGAGGAGGGCTCACACTTGTAAAGATATCAATTATCCCAAAATTAATATATTAATTCAATGCAATGCCAATCAAAATCCCAACCCGATTTTTCTTGTAACTTGACAATCTTATCCTAAAATTCATGTGAAAGATCAAGTGTCAAGAAAAGCTAAACAATTTTGAAAAGCAAGGTGAGAGAACTTCTTCTAAATCTGTAATAGTAATTTCAGTAAGATAACTGAGTAGGAATAGACAATCAGACCAATGAAATAGAATAAAGAGCCCAGAAACCCACATATCTTTGGAAATTTGATATATGACAGAGGAGATATCTCTAAACATCAGTAGGGAAAGAATGAATTATTTGGTAAATGGTACCAGGGCACTGGTTATTCACCTGGAAAAAAAATTAGATGTCTTCTTCACATCATATAGAACACATAAATTCCAGGTGTTCAAAAGACATAAATATAAAAAAGGAAAAATTTTAATTTTCAGAAGAAAATGTAAGAGGAAACAAGAAAGTACAGTAGGATACCTTTATGACCTCAGTATTGAAAAGGAGTACTTAAATAGAACATAAAATCCTGACCCATAAAGGAAATGATTGATAAATCTGACTATAATAAGATGTAAAGCTTCATTCAAGAAGAGAAAACCTCTAAAAATTTAAAGACCAGGACTAGAAAAAGATATGTGCAGTACATACAATAAGAGTTTAGGGAATTCCCTGGTGGTCCAGTGGTTAGGACTCGCATTTTCACTGCTGAGGGCACGTGTTCAATCCCTGGCAGGGAACTGAGATCCCACAAGCTGCGTGGCGTGGCCAAAAAAAAAAAGAAAGAAAGAAAAAGAAAGAGTTTAATAAACTAACACAACATTGTAAATTAACTATACTTCAATTTTAAAAAGATAGTTTAATATCAGTATTTTATCCATACTTTATAAGGACCTCTTAAAGATCAGTTTAAGAGAGGTTCCATTTCCAGTGGATGGAGTAAGCATGTCCTGCCTGCCTCCGCCATTGAATGCAACTATAAATCCCACACAGATTGTGTGGGGCAGTTAGCTCTCCAAGGACACTGAAAAGTAAGTGGTAATAGGCTGATGGGAGAAGGATGCCAGAATTCAAAGTTCTACCCAGTCAGTGGTGAGCGTACCTATTTTTCCCCTTTGATATCACCTGACCTGAAGGAAACCCGAAACCCAGAAGTACATACTAGATGAGGACAGGAAGAGCTCCCAGGGAAACCTTTTCCTGGCCTGTAGAAGGGGAAAAGGGTCAGAAAGGGTTCAGTACTTTTGTTGTTGCTGTTCTGTTTTTTAGCTCTCTCCCACTCCAATCGCCAGGTATTACCAAAGTGAAGGCATGATATTGGCAAGTGCCAAAGCCCTGAGGGACACAGAGGAGGGGTGGCCTCCAGAGTGGGTGGCAAATTTCCTGTTTGTTACTCTCTGATGTGAATGACTGAAGATTTCTCATCAGATACCATAGAGGCCAGAAGGAGGAGGAACAACATTTTTCAAGGGCTGAAAGGAAAAAAACTGAACCAAGAATTCTATATCCAATTCAACACAATGCTTATCAAAGTTCCAACTGTGTTTTTTGTCAGAAATAGAAAAGCCGACCCTAAAATTCATACAGAATGACAAGGGACCTTTAATAGCCAAATCAATTTTGAAAAAGAGGAATAGGGAGTTTCCTGGTGGTCTAATGGTAAAGAAGCTGCCTTACAATGCAGGGGACGCAGGTTGGATCCCTGGTCAGGGAACTAAGATCCCATGTGCCACGGGGCAACTAAGCCTGCGTGCCACAACTACTGAGCTTGGGCACCTCAACTAGAGCCCACATGCCACAAACAACAGAGCCCACGCACTCTGGAACCCACAGGCTGCAACTACAGAGCCCATGTTCCCTGGAGCCTGTGCACCACAACTAGAGAAGAGAAAACCCACATGCCACAACTAGAGAGAAGCCCACGCACCACAACAAAGAACCCGCCCACTGCAACAAAAGATCCCACGTGCCGCAACTAAGGCCCAACACAGCCAAAACTAAATAAAATAAATAAATAATAAATCTTAAAAAAAAAAAAAGAAAAAGAGGAATGAAGTTGGAGGACTCATACTTCCCACTTTCAAAACTTACTACAAAGCTACAGTAATCAAAAAAGTGTAGTACTCAACAGACGAATGGAAAAAGATGTGATACACACACACACAATAGAATATTACTCAGCCATAAAAAAGAATGAAATAATGCCATTTGAAGCAACATGGATGAACCTAGATATAATCATACTAAGTGAAGTAAGTCAGAAAGAGGAAGACAAATATCATATGATATCACTTATATGTGGAATCTAAAAAAAAATGATACAAATGAACTTATTTACAAAACAGGAATAAACTCACAGACATAGAAAACAAACTTATTGTTACCAGAAGGGAAGGGGGAGTGGTAAGTTAGGAGTTTGGAATTAACAGATACATAGCACTATATATAAAATAGATAAACAACAAGGACCTACTATAGAGCACAGGGAGCTATATTCAGTATCTTGTAAAAACCTATAATGGAAAAGAATCTGAAAAATATATATACTCTTTATTATATATATTCTATATAATATATATTATATATACATATATATAACTGAATCACTTTGCGGTACACCTGAAACATTGTAAATCAACTATATTTCAATAAAAAAAAGAACAGTGTAGTTACTGGCATAAGGATAAACATATAGATCAAGGGAATAGAACTGAGAGTCCAGAAATAAACCCATTTATCTACAGTCAACTGATTGTTGACAAGGGTGTCAAGACTGTTGCATGGAGGAAAGAACAGTCTTCAACAAATAGTACTGGAACAACTAGACAACCAAAAATACAAAAGACTGAAATTGGGCTCTTACCTCACATTATATACAAAAAATAACTCAAACTAGATCAAAGACCCAACTACAAGAGTTAAAACAATAAATCTCTCAGAATAAAACATAGACGTAGCTCTCTGTGATCTTAAATTTGGTAATAAAGTCTTAGATATGACACAAAAGGCATAAGCAACAAAATAAGAAATAGAAAAATTGGACTTTATCAAAATTTTAAACTTCTTTAAATCAAAAGACACTGTCAAGGAAGTGAAAAGACAATCTACAGAATAGGAGAAAATATTTATATATCATATATCTAGTATCTATGATATATAAAGAACTCTTACAACTCAACAACAAAAAGACAAATAAACCAATTCAAAAATGGACAAAAGACTTGGCCAGATATTTATCTAAAGAAGATATACAAATGGCCAATAAGCACATGAAAAGATACTCAACATCATTAGTTATTAGGAAAATACAAATTAAAAAAAAACAGTGAGATACCACTTCACATCCACTAGGTTGGCTATAATAAAATAAAATAAACAGGAAATAACAAGTGTTAGTAAGGCTGTGGAAAAATTGGAACCCTCATAATTTGCTGGTGGGAATATATAATGGTGCAGCCACTGTGGAAAACATTTTGGCAGCTTCTCAAAAAGTTAAACATAGAATTATTACATGACCTAGCAATTCTATTCCTAGATCTATATCCAAGAGAATTGAAAACAGGTGTTCACACAAAAACTTGTACACAGATGTTCATAGCAGCATTATTCATAATAGCTGAGAAGTGAAAACAACCCAAATGTCTGTCGACTGATGAATGGAAAAACAAAATGTGATATATCCATACAATGGAACATTAACTAATCATAGGAAAGAATGAAATATTGATACAAGCTACAACGTGGATAAACCTTGAAAACATTGTGCCAAGTGAAAGAAGCCAAACATAAAAGTCACATATTGCATGACTCCATTTATATGAAATGTCCAGAATAGGTAAATCCATAAAGACAGAAAGTAGATTAGTGGGAACGGGGACAGGGGGAAATAGGGAGAAACTGCTTAATGAGTAGAATTTCTTTTTTGGGGTAATGAAGATGTTTTGGAGGTAGATACTGGTGATGGTTGAGCAACATTATGAATGTACTAAAAGCCACTAAATTGTGTAGTTTAAAATGGTTAAAATGATAGATTATCTATCACATGAATTTTATCTCAGTTTTTAAAAAAGCATTCTAAATCCAGTGAAAATATTCTTCAAGAATGAGAGTGAAATAAAGATATTCTCAGATAAAAGAAAACTAAGATAATTTGTCATCAGCAGACTTGTTCTAAAATAAATGCTAAAGGGATTTCCTTGGCAGTCCAGTGGTTAAAACTCCACACTTCCAGTGCAGGGGGCACAGGTTCAATTCCTGGTCGGGGAACTAAGATCCCAGATGCCACACAGCCCAAAATAAATAAAAATAAAATAAATGCTAAAGAAAATTCTTCAAGCTAGGAGGAAAATGATACCTAAAAGAAACTTAGGGCATCAGGAATGAAGAAAGAGAAAAATGGTAAATAGAATAGAGTATTTGTCTCCTCTTAAGTTCTTTAAAATACGTATGACAATTGAAAGCAAAAATTATAACATGGTTCAGTGAATTTCTGGTGTACATAGATGTGATACACATGACAACTACAAGATGAAGGGAGAGGGTAAAGGAACCTATAGGGTGGTAAACTTTCTACATGTTACATGAAGTGGTAAAATATTAAATATATATTATAATCCCTGGAGAAACCACTGAAAACAATTATTTAAAACTATGCAAAGAGACACAGTTAAAAGCTCAACAGATAAACTGGAATACAAAATACTAAAAATGTTGACCTAGTTTTAAACATATCAATACACATATGAAATAAAAGTTGTCTAAAAAGACAGGGATTGTCAGATTCAATTTAAAATGAAACAAACAACAAGATCCAACTATTTGCTGTCTACAATTTTGTAGTATAGAGGGACGTTAAAAGTATAACAATGGAAAAAGAAATATCGTACAAACACTAATCAAAAGAAAGGTGAAGTGGCTGTATTAATGTTAGACGAAAGAGACTGCATAGCAAGGATAATTTCCAAGAATAAAGAGGAGAAATATACAATAATTAAAGAATCAATTCACCAAGAAGATGTAACAGTTTTAAATGTGTAGGCACTCAGCAAAAGAGCTTCAAAATACACGCAGCAAATGCTGATAGAATTGAGAGAATTAGACAAATCCACAATTATAGTTGGAGACTTCAACACTCCTCTCTCAGTAATTGATAAACAAGCCAACAGAAAATCAGCAAATATATAGAAGAACTGAACTATTCCATCTGGCAACTGATCCAATTGATATTTACAGAACACTCTACCCAACAAGCAGAGAATACATTCTTCTCAAATGATAGATCATATGCAGAGTCATAAAACAATACATATAATAGACTTGAAATCATACAAAGTATGTTCTCTGACCATAATGGAATTAAACTAGTAATCAATAACAGAAAGATAACTGGAAAAACTCCAAACACTTGGAAATTAAACAACATAATAATCCATGGGTCAAAGAGGAAGTCTTGAGGGAAATTAAAAAATACTTTGACCTGAATGAGAACACCACATATCAGAATTTGTGGGATGCAGCTAAAGCCATGCTTAGAGGGAAATGTATACTGTTAAATGCTTCTATTAATAATTGAAATGAAGGAAGATCTCAAGGCAATATTCTAAACTCCCACATTAAGAAAGTAAAAAAGGAAGAGCAAAGTAAACCCAAAACAATTAGAATGAAGGAAAGAAAGACAAAAAAGAAACCAATGAAATTAAAAGCAAAAACAATAGAGAACATCAAGGATAAGCTCAAAGCTGATTCTTTGAAAATTGCAATAAAAGTAGATAAATCTCTAGCTAGAGTAACAAAAAAGGGGGTGGAACAGAAGAGAAGACACAAATTACAGTCCTCCATCGTTATCTGGGAGGGATTCGTTTCAAGACTCACCTCAGATACCAAAGTCTGTGGAGGCTTAAGTCCCTTAAGTCCCTTATATAAAATGGCAAAATACAGTAAGCTCTCTGAATCCACGGGTTCCACATCCACCAATAGGGAGGGCCGACCATACCAACTTCTGGAGTAACAGAGAGGATCCCCCTATAGACCCCACAGACATTGAAAGAATAATAAGAGAATACTAGGAACAATTCTACACGAATAAATTTGACAATTTAGATAGAATGAACCAATTCCTTGAAAGCCACAAATTAACAAAGTTTACCTAAGAAGAGATAGATGACCCAAATAATACTGTATCTATTAAAGACATTGAATTTATAGTTTAAAGTATTCTCATAGTTTCTTTTAATTTCATTGGTTTCTTTCTTTTTTTAACATGTGTTAAAACTTAGAACTGCAAAACCCCCTCCTCTAAAAATTCAATTTTACTCTGATTTTTAAAATCAATTAAGAAAAAAACCAAATGAATAAATATCAAGGCGGACATAAGTAAGTAGAAAATTCACACAAGAAACAAAGAAAAACTATGAAGACGTTCAACTTCCCTAGTAATCAGAGAATGCAATTAAAATGACAGAAGTCATTTGGTACCCAGAGTTTGATCACAGCAAGTACTGGGAAGATGCAGAACCACAGGGCTGTCACTTACTTCTGGTCGGAATACAGTTGGCCAATCCGTTTGGAGAGGAATTTCACAAGATAAAGATAAAAATGGTCCTGCCTTTCCCCGCAGCAATGCCCCTTCTAAAATTATCAAAGGAGTGCAAAAGAGAACATGCCAAGAAAGTTCATTGCAGCATTGTCTGTAAAAATATTTTATGCAAAATATTTTTAAGCCAGAGATTTATACATGGTGAATTATTCATATGATGTAATACTATACGATATTTTAAATGCTATTTGATAATATGCTATTTTAAATAAATGACCTTAGAACTATGGAATCAACATAGATAAAAATCTCAAAGATAGAATGCGGAGCGCAAAAGCAAGCTCTAAAGTGACACTATGTATGTAAAGTTTGAAAACATGCAAAACAATGTTATATATGGGTACATGCAAATGCTTTAATAGTATAAAAATATGCCTTGGATATGTAAACACAAATTCAGGGCAGGCACTACCTCAGGGGATAGAGAGGAATGTGTTCAGTGTAGAATACACAAGGGGACTTCAACTGTACCTATAATTGCTTTTCTTTCTTTTTTTCTTTCTTTCTCCTTTTTTTTTTTTTTTTTTTTTGACCGTGCTGCGTGGCCTGCGAGATCCCAGTTCCCCAACCAGGGATTGAACCCAGGCCCTCGGCAGTGAAGGCATGGAGTCCCAACCACTGGGCCACCAGGGAATTCCCTCTTTTCATTTTTAAGAAATACGATGCAAGCAAGGCAAAATGCTGGAATTCAATGGAGATGGATGATGGGATTCACGGGATTTCATTATGTTATTCTTTGTATTTTTCTAGACATTTGAAGTATTTCATAATGGAAATGATAATCACCATTGCACACGGTAATGCATTCTAGTGGGTTAGAGTCCTTAGCCGTGAGCACTGCGGCTCGGCTGCCCAGGCTCCGATGCCACTTGTACTTCTCCCTGGTTGCGGGACTTAGGAAAATTACTTAACTTCTCTGGGCCTCAGTTTCCTGAACTATAAAATAAGGATAATATCAGGACTTTCCTTACAGTATTTTTGTGAGGGTTACATGAGATAAAATGTAAGATGCTTGGTATAATGCCAGGCACATAGCAAATATAATTTGTGTTAGTTTTTTTAATTATATTTTTTCCTCAACCTTTGAAACTCAACTATCAACTCTGTGCCACCGTCCCCAACACTGCCTTCATGTCAAATCCATCTATCAACCCTGGACTAAGGAGAGCTGGGCACTCCATTCTGACTGTTCACCTTGCTCACCTGTGTAGCTTAGCTATTTGTTTTGCCTGTCTTCCTGACTATACTATTTTCTTATTTACCTTTGCATCCCAAATGTCTGGCAATGGTAGGAATATGAGAATCATTATGGATGCCTAAAAGAACAAAACAAACAAATGAATGTGAATCTCCCCCCTGTCTCCAAATAAACCCACTAGTGTTTTCTCTCCCTACCCCCTCCTCTCCCCAAGGGCCCTGGACCTTTACAGACCAGCTCAAATCCCTCTAATCACAGAAGAAATACTTAAGGGTCAGTACTCCGAACACATGTGTAGAAGACAAGCTTAAAACAGAAGAAGAGTCTCTAATGGTGGAATTTCAGACCCTAAGGGGCACATACCACACACACACACACACACACACACACACACACACACACACACACACACACCATCTATCTCTGCTCAGAGAGGAACTATATCAACCAGTAAGAAATATTGAAAGATAATGTGGGAACAGAGCTCTCAGAAAAAATAAAGTTGTGAATGTTATCTTGAAAAGTTGTGGTGAGTCATACTTAAAAAAAAAACAACACACAAATCATATTCTTTGTGAATAAAAGAATGTTTTTCATTTACTGGAGAAGAGGGCTAGTTAAGTCTTCTTGTGAATTCTTTATTAAAGACTGAAGTAAGGAATTCTTTTGTTAAGTAAATATTCAAGCCCTTCCTTGCCAAAGAGCTTTTGAAATCCTTGCTGTAATTATGCTGATGTTTTCTGTGTTTATATGTTAAATGCCTAGAGCTTAATTGTTAATGGGCAAATAAGAGAAACCGCACAGTCCCTGCCAAAGGAGGCCGGATCGCTGGGGTCGGGAGGACAATGGCTCGGCAGGACTCCCCGGAGGGGCTGGAGGGGCGGTTAGGATGGAGCGGTGGCCCTGGCTCTGCTCTCTGTGGACGCGGCTCACTTGGGCCAGGGAAGACACAGCCCTACAGGGAGAACAAAGGCAATGGTCAGGTCGTGGACCTGGGCCTGAACTCTAGACCGAGTTTCCTTTCTCCTCACCGCCCCCAGGTCAAGAATTCCCGCTGCCCCAAGAAACCAGCCGGAGAATTCTGATGCTGTCCGAATAACCAGAAACCAGGCGGAGAGCTTGGTCACAGGCTCTTATCACAGGGCAGGTGTCCTGGGCTGGAGACCCACATCCTGCACTCACCAGCCACACTCGCTCTTTCATCCCTTTCCGGGGTCCTCATCGGCAAGATGGGGATGAGGGCACCCTTTCATAAGGGTTTTATGAAAATTAAATCAATGAATATTGTAGAAACATGCTTAGAACCATGTCTGGCACAAAGTAAGTGCTATTTAAGTTAAAGATTTAACTGAGAGTTCAAAAAATATTGTGTTAAGTTTCCAGGTATTGAATTCATCTGGAACAGAAGTGCAAGTAACACCCTATGCGTGGATCTTGTGGATCGTTTGCGGCGTTACAGGGAATTGCCGTACATATGTGGTTGGTCCTCCCGCACATCAATGCATGTTTAATTATAGTGTAGTCTTTCTCGTCTCTGCCAACATCCTCTGGAAGATTACACACAGAAGATGGGAACTAGTGAGGAAACTTCCGTGTACCCCTACTGAAAGTCAAACAGGGCCTGTTCTGATCAACCCTGTCTTCTCTTTCTCTTAAACTCCTCCCCTTTAGGGGTTGGGGTCCTGGCAGAAGCGGGCTGGGACCTGCGGAGCCTGCTAGGGTATCTCCAAGGTAATCTGAGCTATTCCATGCAAAATAACCTTAAATCCAAAGTTAGAAGATCCGTTGGAAGGAAGGAGTTAACTGGAAATCTCTCTAAGAATGTTTGCTGAGAAGCCTTCCAGTAGTGTTGGAGTGGGGAGGAGAGCAGAGGAAACTCAGAGGGTGCAGGCTTGGTGCAGAGACTCAGTCGGCCAAGGCAAGGTAGTACCCTCTGAGATCCAGACCTTCAGATGGGTTGAATGTGGTCAGAGATAAGGTTCTCACACAAGTAGCAGGGGTGGGGGGGAAAGCTCTCAAGGCTTATTAGGCTCTTAAAATTTCAGAGTTGAAAAGGGGCATTTCAGCCCTCAGCTATCAGCAGCTAGCCAAGAGCTGAGTTTCCATGTTTCTGGGCATGAAAAGCTCCTTGGTTCTCAGCATCACTGGACCAGCGCCTACTTGGGCGTGAACTCCTTCAAGCACAGCCCCCGCCCGTCTGTCCTCTCTCCTGGAGAGAGGAATTCATCAAAGCACTGTCACATAATCTCCTTGGCTCTGCACAACCACATCTTTGGGATAGACAGAGAGGTGCTATTAAGGCATTTGACAGCCGAGGAAGTAGATGCTCATGGTGGCTAATGACATGCCCAGGACCACGTGGCTGCTTCACCAGACTTAGGTACCCCCTCTCGGTTTCTGAGAGATTCCCAAGGGAAGGAGGAAAAGCCAGGGTTCTACTCCTTGTGCAGGCACCAGGACCTGTTCCCCATCTTCCGATTAGAACCATGGCCAGTGGCCACATCAGGTGAAGGCCAGTCAGCAAGGACCGCACACAGACCTCAGTGCTCACGAGCCCCTCCTTCCTCGGCACCTTCAGAAGCAGCTGGTCCTGATCGATGCCCAGAGGTGGGCTCTCCAGAAGCCCCTCCACTTCCTTCTGCCTGGGATACTGGGAAGAGGGGGGTTTTCAGAGATGCTGGAGACCACACTCCACAGGTGCCCGCACTTCCATCATGTGACAGCTCAATTCCCCTCACTCTGTGAAGGGGGCACAGATACTGGAGAGCCTCCTGCCAAGACCCTGGGAGGAAGCCAGGAAGAGATGCCTGGCCAGGGAAGGGGTGAACCCAATGGGGAAAGGACTGCTCACAGCTGAGGAGGTTATTCAAAGAGACTTGGACTTGGAAAGGGCCCTGGAGATGGTGGGGTCCAGGCCCGGAAACTGGCTGAGGAGCATTGGAGCAAGAGACCGAAACCAGCCAAGTAGAGGAGGACGGGAAGGAGAGGGTTGAACAGTGATCAGAAAGACAAAGAACAGGCGGTTTGGAAGAGCCAAGAGCGTAATCGTAAATCGCTTGCAGACGCCGGTGCACCGAGGCTCCCGCGGGGGTGCCCGTTCGGGGCACGTCTACTCAGCACAGTGGGTGTGAGCCTGTGCGTGTGAGCAAAACCCCCAGTGAGTCATCCAGTGCATGTAATGGTCCTGTCAGTTCGTGAATCATGGAGTGTGTGTCAGAGCTGGGGTGTGTGTGTGTGTTTCAGTGCACAAGGCAGTGATGCCCAGAGTGATGCCGGGAGGAGGATGAAAGCCAGCCCTCCCGGGGTGAACTGTGTTTAAAGGGCACCACGCTTCATTCACACCCTGCATCACGCTCCACATTTCTGAACCTGGTCCAGAGAAAGCCATCTGTCCTCCCTTCCTGATGAAACCCCCCCTATGGAGCAGCAGTGTGAAATTCTTCAGGATTGTGGGGTTGTTTTCAGAGTCAGAGATGGCCAGGATCTTAGAATCCCAAATTTCAACCCCTGCGTTTTAAAGACAGAGGAACGGCGGCAGGGAAAGCCAGCCCCACGGTCCCAGAGTCACAGGGAGAGCTCATAGCAAAGCCAGATGCAGACCCAGGTATCCTGGCCACCCCCATCCTGCTGTCCTTGTTCCACCTGCAGGTCCTTTTCCCTTTTTGCTCAAGGATGTGATGAGATCACTCCTTTTTACTAAAATGCACTGGACCCACCCATGAAGTGAAACACTGTTGTTGCGTCTTAGAGGCTGGAGTCCACGAATAACCTCATAGGCAAAGCTGGGGCGTCTCCGGCCAGGTGGCTTAGACTGAGCGTCATTTCACCTCTTCTCCCAGAGCCTCACTCTCACCCCATCCAGGTCAGGAGGAGCCAGAGGGAGACCGCTCTTCGGTCTGTGTCCATAACTGGCGGGGCCCCTTGGCAGACGATACTGTGATTCAGAAGTTGCTTATGAGCCATCTATGAATGTCTCACTCAGGACGCCTAGCTCTTTCTCCTTTCACCTTCCTAGGGGCTGTTTCACTGCTCAATTGCTCCAGAAAAAATGAAAAAATAAATACAGCAGAGGATTTACTTTAGCAGTTCTGAGGAAGAGTTTACTAGGTAAAGAGCCTGAACCTATTAAGATGGGGTTTAGGATAATCTGTGAGTTTCAATTATCCATTCCATTCATTCTTCTCCGATGGCTTAGAGTTGACCCGAACTTCAAAGGCAGCACTTCAGCCCCGGATTTATTGTTCTTATTTCATATTAATTAAGTACTTACTATACACCCAGCATGGCTGAGACCGTTCAGTGGACACAGACTCTGCCCTGCATCCCTGGAGAGCAGAGACCGATTATCTCATCTATCTGGACTTCAAAGCCCTTTACCTCCAATAGCATCTTGTCACTGAATGTGGAGGTGGCTGGGATGCCGAGGGTGCAACAGGACAGAGTGAATAAAAGGAGCAGAGAAATCACGGCTCCGGGTCAGGTGTGGAGTGATCTTACGTCTGAGCCCAGGTTCTGCAGTCACAGGAAGGTGTGCCCTGCAGTCAACAGGGCTCTGCTAAACGTACACATTGGGGAAGGGAGTTAGGAAGCCTTCTCGTGTGCTGGACCAAGTAAACATTGATATAGTTAAGTGTCCTTCATACACGACACACGGGCCAAAGGAGAATAACCAAATGTTTCCTTGAATATAAATAAGTGTATTTACAAAGGTATTTATTTCAGCAGTGTATGTAATAGCAAAAAGCTGTAAACAACCCCCAAAAATCCATTAATAGGAGATTAGTAAAATAAATGATGGTACATCCATTCAGTGAAAAACAATGCAGCTGTGAAGAAGAATGAGTTATATCTACATACATTAACTTGAAAAGAGATCTATGATTATTAAGTTTTGAGAAAGCAAGTTATAGAAGATGATGTTATCTGTATTAAAAAATTTTAAAGGGTATCCTATAAATAGATACATATGTTTCTATATATCTGTACATGTTTTAAAATGTGGGGGAAATGTGGAACCTAAGTATATGGGAGAATGTGGAAGGATACACATGAATCTGGTTACATTGTTTACTTCAGAGGGCGGAGTTGGAATGGATAAGAAAATCTATTTTTCTATACTCTGTACTGTTTGACTTTAAGTATGAATTATTTTTATAACTTCAATAAAGAGCAAAATGTATTGTGAAAATAAAGAGAATAAAAACAGGTTTGTCGATGCTTCCCAGACACCTTCAACACTGGAGCTTGCCCCCATGTGAAATGCCTCGCCTGTTATGACATTTGGAGAGCTGGCAGCCATCGCTTGAGAAAACATGGCACATTTGGCCTCTGCGGCAGCGTCATGGAACAAACAGAGACTTCGGCTGTCAGCTCCAAAGAAAAATACTGATTTGCGTAAACTTATGTGACCTAAACTTATTCAGTGACTTTGAGATATCTCACTCTAATCAGATAAAGTTAATTAAGAGGAGCACAAGTTTCTGGCAACTGTACTCCACCTCCTCCATTATTGATCCAGGACATTGGAAATCGGAATACATCACAGATTCTTCAATCCCAGCATGAGTCGGGAGGAGGGAAAGGGCAGGGAAGGAGGGGTTGCTGTATGTGCCGGGTCCTGGGATGGGCACCGTGCCTACACCATCCCACTGGATCCTTGTGATGATCCAGCAAGGTAGGAGGAAAGGATGTGAACGTACACACACACACACACACACACACACACACACACACACACACACACACACTGGAGCATGCACTAGAAACTACAGAACAAGACAGAAAGGGAGAGCCCAAGACCCAGGGAAGAAACACACCCATGGCCTGAGGGCGGGCACCAGGCAGGCCACTCATCAGGCCAGGAGAGTAGTGATTCTGGGGTCCCTCGGACACCTTGGCCAGGAGCCTGGCTATTTTGACACCGCCTGGGTCTACTTTATTCCCACTGAGGGTCTGAAGCTCTGGGGACTGGGGCCAAAGCACGAGAGGAAGCTGTTGTAGCCAGGACTGAAATCTAACTCAAACCAGCTTTGGCAAAACATTGTTATTTGGCTCTTGGAACTAAAAATGTCCATGAGTAGATGGCTCACTGGAATTAGGAATCAACTAATGTCAGTCAGGGTTCATCCTGTTTCTGTATTTCTCAGCTCTGGTTTCCTCCGTGCTGTCTTCGTTTTTCAGGCAAGCTCTTCTGATGTGGCAGCAAAGGTGGTCCCAGAAATTCCATGTTACTTGGTTCCTTGCAACCACCCATTCCCACGAAAAGCAAGCATTTTTTCCCCCAATAGTTTCAGCACAAGTGCCAGGGATGGCTCTCAGGGGACCAGCTGGGGTCATGTGCCCATTTCTCAATTAATTACCATGGCGACCTGATTGGTTTTTCCCAGCCTTTCCCAGATCACATGGATTAGGGACGAGGGAGTGGTCTCCCTCTCCAAAATTGGAGGGATAGTACCAAAACAAGAAGGGAAGGATGCTGGGCAAGCTGACCACAGATGTTCATCACAACGTCACAGAGACACCTACAAGGAGATTGTAAACTGAGAAACTGGTAGGTGTTGGTTATTTATACCTGTCACCTCTTGGCAACCATAAGACCCTTGGAAATTGTTCAACACAATGACATAAGCTCTGAAGACACTACCGACCCTGGTCTCCCATTGTTTGCCCTCTACTCTTGGAGACCCAGTCCCTACCCCTCCCTACTTTGAATCTGGGAGGATGAGGGTGGACGCAGAGGCATGGGCTGCACGGGGCACGTGTGTCGTGGCATTGCGGGGGAGGGGCAGGCAGGAAGCGTGAGCAAGTGAGGGGTGTTCTCACTGGGGGCTGCCGCGTGCTGGGGTTCAGGAAAGCTCTCTGCTGGGCTCGGCCAGGGTAGGGCTGCCTTGCACACTTGTTCAACTGTGCCACAAAATACTAAATACAACCAAATTTTACTTGAGGGAGGAGCCTCCTTATCTGCACAGAGATGCCGTAAGGGCAAGAGGAAGCCCTGCTAGTAAGTGACAGAGAGAGAAACCCAGACCCCACTCCATCATCAGCTGTGTGACTTTGAGGATAAAAATATGATCATGGACGTTACGGCGCTTTTTGAAAAGTCATAAACACAAGGTATTCTAAGTCACTCTCCAGTTCTCCAGCCAGCGGAGTGCTAGAGGTTACCTAATTTGTTCCCGGGCTCTCGTCATATGAGAGCACAGACTGTGGGAGAGATTGATGACTGCGGTTCCCTTGAAAACATCACACCCACGGCAATCTCTCGTTTTTCCATTTCTATTACATATAGGACTGTATCAGGTATTTATGCCCACAATTTTTTTCTTTGTTTTTCTTTTTTTTTTTTTTTTTTTGGCCACGCCACTCAGCTTGCAGGATCTTAGTTCCCCAACCAAGGACTGAACCCCAGGCCCTCGGCAGTGAAAGCACAGAGTCCTAACCACTGGACCGCCAGGGAATTCTGTATCAGATAGTTAGAAGTTAGTGTGCTTTACAATGTTAATAACCTTTCTTCGAGTGGATGCAGTCTATGTGTTGTTGGAGGGGGAGGCTGTCTATGTAGGGGCAGGGAATGTATGTGTCCATCCTCAGTCGGATTCTAAACTCCTAGAGAATGACATTGTCCTTCGTTGTATGTCCCACGTCAATCATTTTTTTCCCTTGGTCACTGTGTTGTGTTAAACAAATGAAAACACTTCTGATAGAGATGAAATTAAATAACTTATAAATGATGCCTAGACAGTACTTGGTCTATGAAAGATGCTTTCATATATATATGAAAGATATATATTTCTTTCCCCTCGCTCCTCTTCTGATGCAGAAAGAATAAGAACATTCATTTAACCATATTAATTTGAGGCCACTTGTTAATTGCCAGGCATTGTGCTGGGCACTGGAGACACAATGATACATGAGAAATAATCTCTCAGGTTCTGTGGTCCATCTAGCCAGAAGAAAACCCTTGATTGTAATCTTTCACATGTTATATGGGCTTGTAAACAAGGCGCTCTTGGATGGAGGACAGTGGAAGGATAGTTTGATGGTTTTAATGATTTTCTGGGGTTGGAAGGGCAGTAGGAGATGCCAGCTTGGAAGGTGATGTTTGAATAGGGTCTTGAAGGATGAACAGGAGTTCACGAGGCCAAAAAGCAGCAAGAGTGTTACAAGCAGAGGAAACAGAACAATACTAAAAGTTAGCTTGAAAATAACTTCCTTCTTGAACAGAACTATGATCTGTTGCAACTGCCAGGGAAAGGACCCCAAATCAACAGCTGTTGATTGGAAGAAAGAAAAGGGCTTCAGAGCTGGGCTCCATCAATCATCTCAAACTTAGGGCTCTTCAGGGCCTGGCACCTGCCTTTACATACTTTCAGTTTAAAGATGTTTGGAGCTTTTTAAATTATGCATGTTATTATTTTCCATTATCTAGAAAGGAATTGTTTTTAAAGCTGAAGACCGAAAGTTGAAACCCCCAGGAATTTATTTTAAACTTGGGAATTTCCCAGAGGTCTGGAATTTGGTGTCTGGGTTCCAGATTTGGGCCTAATTGTTGGGTTCCCTTCTCAGACTCTGCCTCTGTGTGTGTCTACTGCCTCCCCCGCCCCCATCTGTACCATCTGTTCAGCAGGGCACAGCTTTCCAAAGCCCTGGGTCAGCCCTCTCCTGGTAACTCTACCTGGGGAGAAAAGCAGCTCTGATGACCCACCAGATCAAAGATAAAGCCCAAAGTGTTTACAGTATCAGCTATCGCTCCCTGGAGAGAAGGACTGTATCTTTCTCTATGGCTGCAGAACCCAACTGTAGCTTTTTTGAATGACTGGCCCTGTTGGCACCTCCAGGCCCAGGATCCCAGCTGCTGCCCTAGCCCAGCCCAGGGAGGGAGGGAGGCAGGCCGCTGACAGGACGCCCCTCATGAGAACAAAGCTATCAGCCCCATCTTTGCAGGGTACCAGCCTCACCCTCACACCTGCCAGGCGGGGCCTCATCTTTCTTGGTAAACTTCTTTGTCCCTTAGTTCAGTGATGGGCACATGGGGGACTCAGTTAGGGCTTGTGGTTTATTAGCAGCTGGTTTTGCGACAAGACCTTAAGATCTAGAATCAGGAGACCTGGGTTGATGCTCTTCTTCCACCTGTGACCAATTGCCTGTCTGAGCCTTGGTTTCCTCATCTTTAAAACAGTGATGATAATTATGCCTCTCGAATCTGTTCACTCATTTACAAGGGCAACATGGAGTAGAAGAAGCAGAGTGGGGTGGAGGCCAGGGCTCAGTTCCTGCATTGGTACAGTGCCGGGTTCACGTACAGTCTGTTATTCCCTAGTTAGGTGACCCTCAGTGTTCCTCATCTGTGAAATGGGATCCTAATCGCTCCTCTTTCACGGGGTCTTTAGGAGGATTAAATGAGATATACTCATGACGAGCTGAGTACAGTGTCTGGCACATAATAAAGTTTATCCAGGATCTACTCTGTTCTCAGTGCTGTGGAAGGTGCTGGGGTTCCAGAGGGCAAAGGCACAGAGCTCACAGTGAGGTAACTGTGAAGAGACTCAAATATCAATAAAATAACTAATGCAAATGTAAATCAGGTCTTAGCCCTCCTCACGCACCTCACTTCAAAAATCTCACCCAGTGTGTGTGTGTGTGTGTGTGTGTGTGTGTGTGTGTGCGCGTCCTCACCGCATGGCATGGCCCGTGCCTGCCTCTCCAGTGTGTGTGTGTGTGTGTGTGTCCTCACCGCATGGCATGGCCCGTGCCTGCCTCTCCAGTGTGTGTGTGTGTGTGTGTGTGTGTGTGTGTGTGTGTGTGTGTCCTCACCGCATGGCATGGCCCGTGCCTACCTCTCCAGTGTGTGTGTATGTGTGTGTGTGTGTGTCCTCACCGCATGGCATGGCTCGTGCCTGCCTCTCCAGTGTGTGTGTGTGTGTGTGTGTGTGTGTGTGTGTGTGTCCTCACCGCATGGCATGGCCCGTGCCTGCCTCTCCAGTGTGTGTGTGTGTGTGTGTGTGTGTGTGTGTGTGTCCTCACCGCATGGCATGGCCCGTGCCTACCTCTCCAGTGTGTGTGTGTGTGTGTGTGTGTGTGTGTGTGTGTGTGCGTCCTCACCGCATGGCATGGCCCGTGCCTACCTCTCCAGTGTGTGTGTGTGTGTGTGTGTGTGTGTGTGTGTGTGTGTGTGCGTCCTCACCGCATGGCATGGCCCGTGCCTACCTCTCCAGTGTGTGTGTATGTGTGTGTGTGTGTGTGTGTGTGTGTGCGCGTGCGTCCTCACCACATGGCATGGCCCGTGCCTACCTCTACAGCACCTTGTTCTTTGTCCCCCAGCCACATTGGACTCATTTCTAGCCCTTGAACCCACCAAGCTCTTTCCTGCCTCAAGGCCTCCGCTGGGGTCCCTTCTGCCTTGAACAGTGGTTCCAGCACTGGAAGGGTCTCAGCATCTTCCACGAACCTGCTGGAAATGAAAATTCCCCAGCCCTGCCCCAGCACTCCTGAAGCAGAAATCCCACCCCCACCCCCACCCCCCACCCCCTGCCGACCCCGGGCAGGCTCAGCGCCCTGTGCATTCCAATGCGCTAACATTTAAGAACATCTGGCCCTTACCCCCTTCCCTCTGCTCTTCATTTGGCCCCTTCCTCAGGGACGGATTCCCCCTTATCCTCTCAGAAGAGCCCCTGCGGCCAGACGACGTCTGTGAGGTGTCCTGTGCTTTCCTTGTTGACCTGTCATTTAGTCTGGAAGAAATGAGGTCTCTTTAAGAAGCCAGTTTGGAGCCCACAGGACCAGCTCTGGATGGATGACGTCAGCGAAGCCGTGGGCAGCACAGGGAAGACACACGCGGACCTCCTGGCCACACGGCCCGGTTCACAGAGAGAAAACGGGAGGCACAGGGGCCCGCAGCAGGTGAACAGGCTTAAGTGGAGAGAAACTAAGTCACTCGGGGATATTTAGCACCTAATGGAAAAGCAGAAATGTTGAGGACGTAATTAACACCTATATTCTAATCTCACCAGTAGCTAAGTAGGACTTAGCCCTAAGCTTGAAAAATAACAAAATAGCCCCAGGAAGACAAAAGCAAATCTAGAAAGATGTCGCTAAAAGTTAAGTTAGTGGTACCTAGGAAGCTGGTTTCCTTGTCCTTTGAACACATCGGCTCACTGTAGTTTAGCAAAAACTCAAAGTTCCCCCAAGTTAGAGTTGTTGCTTAAATATTTGTCACTGCAGGAGTGAGTATACTCCTGCCATCGCTTGGGTCTGCATTACTCAGGCAGTCCTGCTACCCACACACTCACCTGACAAATAGCAGCTTCCTCACAGTCAAAACAGAGACCCTGCGGCTTCCCTGGTGGCGCAGTGGTTGAGGGTCCGCCTGCCGACGCAGGGGACGCGGGTTCGTGCCCCGGTCTGGGAAGATCCCACATGCCGCGGAGCGGCTGGGCCCCTGAGCCATGGCTGCTGAGCCTGCGCGTCCGGAGCCTGTGCTCCGCAACAGGAGAGGCCACAACAGTGGGAGGCCCGCGTACCGCAAAAAACAAACAAACAAACAGAGACCCTGGAAATGACCAAAAGGTGCCATTTTCGCACCGAAAGGCAACAAGGTCCTGGACAGGGAACAGCACGGACCTGCGGGCATGGAGGAGGGCCCGGCGGCTGACGTGCACAGCAGGCCTCCTCATTCCGTGTGCTTCTGCAGAAATAATGCAATTGTGAGGGGCTAGGGAAGCCACAAATAGAATAAAGAAAGGAAGGGAAAAATCGATAGCTGTGGAGAGGAGGAAGGGAGGCGGACGTGCTGCCTGAGCCTTGCTGTCAAGAACAGCAAAGAGGCAGCAGTGCTGGCCGGCATCCCTCACCCACAATTCAGGCCTGGGCATGGACCAGGCTCCCAGGTCACTTCCTCGGCAACCTCCACCCAGCCTCTCCCCGGCAGACACTAGTGTCCATCTCCCGCAGGTGGGAATGGAGAGGCAGAAAGACTACATAAGTTGCTCCAATTCCCAACATAAATAAAAGCACTGAGACTTGCACCCAGGGCCCCCCATCCATCAGCCCGAGCCTTCCTCAGCCACCACCGCTGCATGGTCCATGAGAGCACAGCTGTCTGGTCCAGGAGGGCACTCACGCAATAGGAGCCCAAGCAAGTTTGGCAGGAGAGAGGACCACTTTACCTGTGTGTATGGAGTTGGCTTCCCAAGGCTGATTCACCTGGGAAACAGCCTCTGGGGAAACTTGATCCCTACCCCCCACCCCAGCGCAACACAAACTGATGTGTATCTCTCTGAAAGCAGGCAGAGTGAGACCAGCAAGTGGCCTTCACAGGACCTCAGAAGACGCACACCTTGCTCCTTGGGATTTGCTCATTCTTCCCCCTTCCTGGAGGGCCTGCAAAAAAAAAAAAAAAAAAAGGTCATGAAGAACCTAGGGGTAAGACAGGAATAAAGACGCAGACCTACTAGAGAATGGACTTGAGGCTATGGGGAGGGGGAAGGGTAAGCTGTGACAAAGCGAGAGAGAGGCGTGGACATATATACACTACCAAACGTAAGGTAGATAGCTAGTGGGAGGCAGCTGCATAGCACAGGGAGATCAGCTCGGTGTTTTGTGACCACCTAGAGGGGTGGGATAGGGAGGGTGGGAGGGAGGGAGATGCAAGAGGGAAGAGATATGGGAACATATGTATATGTATAACGGATTCAATTTGTTATAAAGCAGAAACTAACACACCATTGTAAAGCAATTATACTCCAATAAAGATGTAAAAAAAGAGAGAGGAGGACTCAGAGAAGCAGGACACAGCAGGCGTGGGGCTCCCGGGGAGCAGGGGGGAAGCCGGGTCTCCCCTTCGTTGATCCACACCCCGAGCCTCTGGGACCCAGCATCCGCCCTCTCCCTCCTCTCGTTCTGCAGTGTTTTAGTTGGAAAGTAAGACCCAACTCGCTAAATCAAAGTGGTTTCCCCAGCAACACTGGGAGAAGTCGGTTTACTTACAACAGGTAAATAATGCATGAGCTCAGGCTGAGAAATACGGCAACCAAGTTCATGTTACTAACGGGTTCACTGAACCTGGAGGCTCGGCTCCTGAGCCCAAGTCCCAGGGGATAAGGTTGCAATTTCCCGCCTGCCCGTCCTCTCCTAAGGAATCCTTTCTGTATTCAGGGTGTGTGTGTGTGTGTGTGTGTGTGTGTGTGTGTGTGTGTGTGTGTGTGTGTGTGTTTTTCTTTTTTCTCCTGGCTATTTCTTACTCTCTAAATCAAACTGCCTCTGCCTTCAAGAGCAAGGGACTAGGCACCCATCCTCCGTGTGGCTTCTCCCGTCTTTAAAGACAGGGTGCTGAGAAAGGCTCTCTTTTGCAAAGTCGGGTAAAGCAGCACAGGCCAGCACCAGGCTCCCTGGTCTGCCAGGAGACGGGTTCGTTTCCAAATCCAGTCGGTGTACCTGACAGGTCTGTCAGGACCCCGCGCGCCCTGGTACAGATGCACTCTGCCAAAAAGAGATGCAAACCGAACCAAATTGTGAAAGAACATTTTTTTTTTTTTTGCAGTGTGCAGGCCTCTCACTGCTGTGGCCTCTCCTGTTGCAGAGCACAGGTTCTGTGGCCATGGCTCATGGGCCCAGCCGCTCTGCGGCATGTGGGATCTTCCCAGACCAGGGCACAAACCCGTGTCCCCTGCATCGGCAGGCAGACTCTCAACCACTGCGCCACCAGGGAAGCCTAGAACAACTCTTGATAAAGACAGTGTGCTCCTCCCTCCCCCTGAGAATAACTGATACTGAATCTACATCTCTCTACCCTCCAGGAAAGATGCTGGGCTTTCTCTGAGTGGCCCTCTGGAAGTAGTAAGTTCTGTTTTTAATTTTATAAAGATGAAATGATAGTAGACTAGAGAAAACGCTTTTTCAAATTACACAGCGCCCTCCCAGTTTGACATCGCCCTGCACCCCCATGCCAAAAAAAATCACTCATTTAGACGATTGAAAATTCAGTACAAGGAGAAATTTTAAAATGCCAATCATAATAAACTGGCAGGTTTTATGGCAGGAGGAGGTGAAGATTTAGCTCCTGCCCCAAAAGATTGGCAAGCTTTGGGGTTCCCTTCTGAGGATAGTTACCCTCCAAATCCCATAAGGTGAAGCATTTACAGATGTGTATAGCACTGACTTATCTTGTCCACCTGCTGTCCACCTGTGCCAGCAGATGTGGAGAGAGTAGTTGGGTCTCTGTTTACCTTGGTTCACTGTCTTGTACACAGCAGATACCATCTAGGTGAATAAGAGAAGCTGATGAAAGCATCTCTCTATTGAAAATTTAAAAAATTAAGAACTTGCCTCAACACAAGCAATGAGATTTAGGCAACTATGGCCACTTGTTGTGTCTGTTCAAACAGATTTGTGGTATTATAAAGTGGCCTGACTCAGAGATTGTATGGAACGTCAAGGAGTTAATGAATAACTCTGTGGAAATGCTCCTATTGGAAATCCCCCAGCTTCTCAGGTGGAAAGGAAGTAATTCACACTGACAATAGATACTGCTCCGTGACTGCAAAACGAGGCACGTCTTCAGTGAGTATCATAGCAACCTAGTTGGTCTGTGAAAATTATGGCAGTTTTGCATTAAAGGCTGAAAACTGAACAGGCGAATCTGTTAGAAAAACTACTCTTCAAAGAGGAAATTGTGACATGTGCTGCAATATGGATGAAATTTGAAGACATTACACTAAGTGAAATAAGCCAGCTACAAAAAGACAAATACTGTAAGATTCCCCTTAAGGGGGGTGCTTAGCGTAGTCAAGTTCATAGAGACAGAAAGGAGAATGGTGGTTGCCAGAGGCTGGGGGCAGAGAGGAATGGGGAGTTATTGTTTAATGGGTTTAGAGGTTCCGTTTTACAAGATGAAATGGGTTCTGGAGATGGATGGTGGTGACAGTTGTATGACATTACAAATATATTGGATACTACTGAACTGTATGATTAAAAATGGTTCAGGGGCTTCCCTGGTGGCGCAGTGGTTGAGAGTCCGCCTGCCGATGCAGGGGACACGGGTTCGTGTCCCGGTCCGGGAAGATCCCACATGCCGTGGAGCAGCTAGGCCCGTGAGCCATGGCCGCTGAGCCTGCGCATCCGGAGCCTGTGCTCCACAACAGGAGAGGCCACAGCAGTGACAGGCCCGCGTACCGCAAAATTAAAAAAAAAAAAAAGGTTCGGGTGGTAAATTTTACATTATGTGTATCTTACCGCCATAAAAAGATGGGGAAGAAAAAGACCCAGGAACACATGTAAACAGGACGACTGAAAAACCTTCAGGTAGCTACTGAAGCAGTTTAGACAAAACCATCCAGATAAAACAATGTCTGACTTGTGACCAGAATAAAGTGAGGTGTTTGGTCTGGACTGAAAATTTGTTTAGTTGATCCCAGATCATGCATTCACCACTAAACATTATGACAGGCACCTAAGAAATGAAAACGTACTCAGGAACAAACAACCGAGGAAATGATGGAAGGCATCATTGGAGGGCATGCACCCTGTCGGTCGCAGATGACGCAGCAGGTATTTAACGATTACCCAGCAGTAGGCAGCCCGCAAGTGTGGACTGCCCCATGCATGGTGCAACACGATAGCAAATACCGAAGAATGCTTTGGAGAATCACCAAGACAAATGTACTGGGATTGCGCTGTAACAGCACATCAACAAATCTTGTCCCATGGAGCAAACAGTCTGTCTGTTGGAGAAAATGAATAATTACTGTGGAAGTTATTGACAGAAGCACAAAAGTCTTAGGAGAAACATCACAAAACCTACTGAGAATAATAAAACAATGAATGTCCCTGGCAGAAAGGCTCTAGAGGAACAATGCAACCTGAGACACTCGTGGAGTAAAACCTGCTACCCCTTTGGAAACCGGAGAGGTATCTGGACACTCACTGCCCATCTCACAGGCATCAGGATCTCACCCGCTTTGGCATCAGTTCAAAAGGCAGTACATCGAAACAATTACATATCAGTGTGACATTCTTGTCCCAACTACAGATTATGTTCACATTCTTGGCTAACACAGCAGGGACTGTTATAATAAGTTACACAAACCCACTAAGGTTATAACTTAATGCTTTGCAGTATAGGTAGTACTTCCAAAGCATGATTGGACCTCTTATCAAATGTGTACTTTTGTTTCTATTCTCCCATTTTTACTACCCCAAGAAAATCGTGAGACTAGTTGAAGCAGCATTTTACAGAAGAAAAAACTAAATCCAGGCTGGGCCTTCCCAGGCCTGTCTTTGTGGCCTGACCCATCACTGTAGCTACACTTGGACATTCATCCCTCGTGGACACGTCCTTACAGGTCAGGATGCATCATCCAAATGCTACCCTGTAACACTTTACATGCTTTCCCTGGGTTACCCCAATAACTGAGAAGGAAAAATAGAAGTGTTAGGGCCTCAGGCTGATGGACAATTGGCAAACCTTTGCCTCACTTAGTGCCATGTAAGCCAAGAGATCTCTATGGCTGTGAGAGCTGGCAGGCACCCTTCCCGCCCCATAGGCTGCCCTGCCACATCACCAGGACGCACATCCCTCCGGGACGACCTTACCCTGGGCTCTGACTCACCTAATTACAGCCCTGTGCCTCTCCATGAACTACAGGGAGTAATTTAGGAGTTTGGGCCTCTAGAGTGCCAATCAGCCCAGCCAGGGAGGGAAGGCCCCGCAGAATCGCTGAGGCCTCGGGTCAGGGCAGCGGTGGCTGCCGAGCAGAAGAGGAAAGGCCAGTGGCCAGCCGGGCAGAGGGCCAAACAGGAATCGGGCGGTGCTCACAGAGGGCTCTGTCCTATGACACAGTGATTCCCGCCCACAAGCACATCCCTGGCACAGTTAAGAACTCAGAGTGGACCTCTCTGCAGGGCAATGGGTGTGGCCTGCATCCTAAGACTCTGATGGGTTTTGAGGGGCTCTGGGGAGTCTCCAGTTACTGTCGGAAGGAATTATCCACAGCCACAGGGGCTGGGCCTCCCTCTACTGGACCAGACTTCACCCCACACACCTGCAAGCCTGGCTTCCCTCCCCCAGTTTTTCCAGAATTCTTTGCTGCTCTTAAAATACCAAGAGCTCCAGTTTAACTGCCCTGACCACTGCCTCCACCCCCTTGCTCCTCTCCCCGCGCTGCCCCTACAGCCCCCCACCCTTGCAGGAGGAACTCCTCTTCAAGCTTCCTTTACCTCTTTGCAAACTGGGGCACACGTTATTTTCCTCCAAATCCTTGACCTACAGCAGGACAGTGAAGGGAAATTACAGCATCATTGGGAAGCCAGGCTCTCCTTTGAAACTGCTTGTGAAGGGCATGTGGAAGCACAGGACATCAGAAGAGCTGCCCAGAGCCAGGCCCGGGGCCAGCACCAAGGGACAGCCCGCGGGAGAGCACGGGCCCTCCCACGCGGGCAGCTCCCACTGTCGGGCGGTGCACCCGACTCCCAGCCTCTGCTGTGGGACAGGCACCCTCTGTTCTGGGTTCCTTCTGAAGGAAGACTCCGCGGCACTGCTGGGCCTCTGAGACTTCAGCGGCCTAATGGGATGCAAATTGGAATTTGCTCCCTTAAAGATGTATTATGCATGGACTTTCTATTAGATTTCACTTGGAAACTCATCATCCATCACCCCAGCAGGGCCTGCACAAAATCGGGCCTGTGTCAGCAGTTTCTTGTCAGCTGGGATCTGATGCCAAATTCATCTCCCTCACAGGGGGGTCTGGGGGACACCAAAGGTTTGGAACGCGGCCGGGGTGGATCGCGAAACCACTTCCGGGCGTCCTCCGAGGCGGTCTGGTCCTGGCAGGGAGGGGGCGGGGCCAAGATGGGAAGGCGGGGCCTCACCCGCCGCAGCAGGGGCTGGAATGGCTTGACTAAAGATGCCGCAGCGCCCAGTGGACCCCTATGATGAGAGAGAGAGGCCTGGGCTGGGAGGGGAAGAGGGAGTGAAGGCTTTGTCCGAGGGCCCAGACTTCAGTCTTTTACCCAAGGGGTGAAAAAAAATTCCTGAGTCGTCTAACAGGATTAGTCTGGAAGACTTCTCCTCCCTTGGGTCACACACAAGCCATATCCCTGTACCCCTGCACACACCACAGCCGCCACACATGCACACATCCAACCCACCCATACCCTCACGTTCACACATACAACATTCACACACATGCTCACACACGCGCGATATACACACATGCTCACACACACCCGTACCCTCGCACCTACACTCACACACGTGCACATGCTTATACATGCACACTCACATCCATACAACACACATCCTCATATCCCACCCCCAACATGCAACACGCACACCCACACCCTCACACACCCTCATTCACAAGTAGTCACACCCTGGACACACACACACACACACACACACACACAGACTCACATCCAGCATTACCTCTGAGGCCACAGAAGGCAGAGAGAGCTTTTCTTCATTCATAAAAGGCTGTGGAGGCAACCTTCCAGAGTCGCTAGGATACAGACTCTGTGGGTGTTATCCAAGCAATGGTAGCTGAGTTCCAGGCTCTGGGGAGCAGTGACTGGGGAAGTGGGAGCCATGTTACCTTCCACTGCGTCTTCCCACCGACAGAAAGGCAGGTGGGCAATGAGGCACAAGGACCCCAACAGGAAGAATCAACTGGGCGCTGGAGGTATGATAAAGTGCCAGGTGGGAAAGAGAGGTTTCAGCCCTTGAAGACTCTGAAACAATAAATTCATCGGGGACTTCCCTGGTGGCACAGTGGTTAAGAATCCACCTGCCAATGCAGGGGACACGGGTTCGAGCCCTGGTCCCAGAAGATCCCACATGCCGCGGAGCAACTGAGCCGGTGCACCACAGCTACCGAGCCTGTGCTCTAGAGATCTCGAGCCACAACTCCGGACCCCACGTGCCACAACTCCTGAAGCCCACGTACCTAGAGCCCGTGCTACACAACGAGAAGCCACCGTAATGAGAAGCCCACTCACCGCAACAAAGAGTAGCCCCCGCTCGCTGCAACTAGAGAAAACCTGTGCACAGTAACGAAGACCCAATGCAGCTATAAATAAATAAAATTTTAAAGATAAATAAATAAATAAACTCATCAGCCACTGTTGACTGAGCATCTCCTCTGTGCCAGAGTTGAGCTAGGGGCCTTGAGACCCAGAGCCTGCTTGTCAGGAGACATCAAGCCAATTCACAAAAGATAGCCCACAGTCCTGGGCCGTACATGGGTGGTATGTCAAACAAGGGCTTTCAAACCGGAAGTGCTCATCGGGACAGTCAGAGAGGCAAAGTCACCGTGGGCTGGAGCGATCAGGGAAGGAGGAGAGGGGAGAGCGTGGCAGGTGGAGAGACAGGTGTGGGCTAACACTTAAAGGCAGGACTATGGGAGGCATGGGGAGAGAAGCCAGCCCTGAAGAATTGGGTGATAAGGGCCTGGTCCCTAGGTTGCACTGAGGTTAGGAGCCTGGCTTTAAACTCACCTCTGCCTCATCCGAGGAAGGAGAAAGGCCTCCATTTGTCCTTTAGCCATGCTTTTGGGCTCACCTCCTCCAGGAAGCCACCCAAGATCTCTCCCTCCTCAGAACCCAGCATATTTGTTGCTTCTAAGACTTTAATTTCTTGTGGTCCCAGATTTAGACCAATTCAGCACATAGTGAGTTTTCATGATCAGTCCCTGATGTAAAGAGTAGAATTCCTGTCTACCAGAGACAGTCGTATAAACTAAGAGCTACACTAGCAATGCCACACCTTACACAGAGTAGTATAAGGGATCAGAAGAAGAAGAGCAGATACCCAGATAAGACAATTAGAAAAGGCTCCATAGAGGCGATGGTGTTCAAGGACAGGCTGAATGTGCTTTGTCACTGTTCATCATCTTACATCTGGTCCCCACTCTAAATTTTGTTCACTACGTCCTGTACCTCTCCATTCCCTATCATGCCTAGCACAAAACAAGGTATCAGTAAGTTCTTAATAAATTTATTATCTTGTTCATTCATTCAACATCTCCTTGCTTCCTTCCTTGCTCACTGGTGGAACTTCTAGAATGCTTCTTCAGGACTTCCCTGGTGGTCCAGTGGTTAAGACTCCACGCTTCCACTTCAGGGGGCACGGCTTCGATCCCTGGTCGGGGACCTAAGATCCCGCATGCCACACGGCGCAGCCAAATAAATAAATAAGGAACTAAATAAAAACAGAATGCTTCTTCACCCTCCAAAACATGGGAGTCCACATCCAGCCTGCTCCCAGGTATGAGAGGGTGGCACGTCTAGGGAGGATGGAGGGCTCCCTGGGTGGTCTTGTGGCTGCCGCCTTTTCTCTGTAGGTCAGAGTATAGTCAGGGAATACAACTGAGAATCATAGAACCAGGACCTCAGAGATGTTCTGTATCTTCCTTCTACAGCCAGGGACTAGAGATAGTAAGTGGGTGTGCAAAGTCCCAAAGGTGGTTTGATGAGATCAAAGGAAATCATACGTTACCAACTGTGCTTTGATATAACTTGACAGTGGAGAATCCTAACAAATACTACCTCAGACGGGTGGCTTCCTGGAGGAGGTGAGCCTTATCAGCAGTGGTAAGTCATGTTGATAGTATCCACTCTTGATGTGATGGACTGAAAATGGCACTTTACTTCTGTGCTCTTCCTCCCCAGCCTAATCATGAGAAAAACATCAGACAAGTCCCAGTTGAGGAGCCTTCGACACCATACCTGACCAATCTTCCTCCAGCAGCTAAGGTCATCCAAGACAAGGAAAGTCTGAGAAACTGTCACAGCCAAGCACGGGCTATGGAGACATGACAAAGATAATGTGGGATCCTGGATGAGAACAGAAAAAGGACTTTAAGGAAATCCGTATGAAGTTGGGACTTTAGTTAATAATAATAATAACAATGTATCAACATTCGTTCATTATTTTTTTTTTTCTGTGGTACGCGGGCCTCTCACTGTTGTGGCCTCTCCCGTTGCGGAGCACACGCTCCGGACGCAGAGGCTCAGCGGCCATGGCTCATGGGCCCAGCCGCTCTGCGGCACGTGGGATCTTCCCAGACCGGGGCACGAACCCGTGTCCCCTGCATCGGCAGGCGGACTCTCAACCACTGTTTCACCAGGGAAGACCCCGTTCATTACTTTTAACAAATGTACCATACTCATGTGAGATGTTAGTAATAGTGGAAACTAGGTCCTGGTGTATGGGAACCCTCTGTACTATCTTCGCTTTTTTCTGTAAATCTAAAACTGTTCTAGGGAATTCCCTGGCAGTCCAGTGGTTAGGACTCTGCCTTCACTGCTGAGGGCCTAGATTCAATCCCTGGTCAGGGAACTAAGATCACGCAGGCCTCATGGCGTGGCCAAAACAAAAACAAAAACAAAAAACTGTCCTAAAAGAAAATTTTAATTAAAAAAAATGCTGCTTTGCAACAAAAAACTGTCCTAAAAGAAAATTTTTATTAAAAAAAATGCTTTGCAATTGTAAAAGCACGCTGCCCATCCTAGTTCTAACTAG
Source organism: Phocoena phocoena (assembly GCF_963924675.1). NCBI lineage: Eukaryota > Metazoa > Chordata > Mammalia > Artiodactyla > Phocoenidae > Phocoena > Phocoena phocoena. Next base: position 6,617,615 of record NC_089239.1, read on the forward strand.
TGTTAATAACAGACTCTCAGGCTTCCCTGGTGGCACAGTGGTTGAGAGTCCACCTGCCGATGCAGGGGACACAGGTTCATGCCCCGGTCCAGGAAGATCCCACGTGCCGCGGAGCGGCTGGGCCCGTGAGCCATGGCCGCTGAGCCTGCACGTCCGGAGCCTGTGCTCCGCAACGGGAGAGGCCACAACAGTGAGAGGCCCGCGTACTGCAAAAAATAATAATAAATAACAGACTCTCAGTCCAGTGCTTGCCCTGTCCTACCACATGGCTGTTGGAGACGTTAAGGTTCCTTTAAGCTCTTCTTGCTTCTGACGGTTTCTCAGACTTTCCTTGTCTTGGATGACCTCAGTGGTCTTGAGAAGGACTGGTTGGGTATTTTGTAGAATGTCTCACAATCAGGATTTGACTGATTTTTTTTTCTCAACTTGATTGCAAGTTCCTTAGAACCGCAGTGGGGCCACCTCTTTCCCCTGGGCAGGTTAGAGAGAGAGCTACCTGCACTCCCCTCCGTTATGAAGCCTGTATGCAGTGCAGGTGAGAGACCAGCCCTAGCATCCTTGCTCTAGAAGCACTGGGCCTGATGTATCTCTCAGCTTCGCCTCACGTGGGAGGTTCAGCCTCCATCAAGGATAGGTCCAAGAGAGAGTCTTGGCTTGGGACTGGGTATTGCAGAGGACTAGCTCTGCTGGTGTCTTTCTGAGGGACAGGCTTCTTCTCCACAACCAGCTTCAGTGTGTCCACTGGGACGGTGTGACTGAGGATACTGGGGCCTATGAGTGGTTGCCCTGACAACCCAAACTTCCAGGTGTGGGGGAGAGAGGGAGATGCCTGTGTGAGTTCCAAAAGGGACAGGATGCCAGCTGAGCTGCCCCTAAGGGTGTTGTCATCTTTATCTCCCCCGGGTCCCTTCATTATACAGTTTCTTAGCCTCAGTCCTCAGTTCCGGCCACTCCTCCTAGGATGCAGCCCTGATGAGGGGGAGGCAGCCACCGGACACTGAACTGTGTGGGTTTGACCGAGCTGGCAGGCAAACCCAGCGAGCTAAATCCAGTGGACCATTCGAGATGTCTAGACAGGAAGCCAGGCTGGGAGAAAAGCAATTCCACTCCCTCAGGGTAGAGCCCGGAGGCTGCCACTGATTCAGGAGCCCAGAGGATATGTTCTGAGGGGCCTGAGTGCCAGCTCAGGGCACATCCTTATGAAAGTAAAAGGTGTGCCTTGCCCTCGAGCAAGTGCAGCAGGGGGGTACCTGGTGGAGCAGATATCCCTCAGGGGGTGGTGCTCAGGTGACAGTGGCCCACCCTGACCTTGAGGTTAAGGTGGAGTGGGTACACCTGGCATCAGGGTTCCGGGCTATCATCCCAGAGCCAGCACTGGGCATGCTCTGAACATCACTTGACATCCAAGCGGGGGGTGGGGCGGGGACGGGGGGAGTGGAGAGCCAGCCAGGGTCCAGCACTGGGACCTTGAACAAGTTAGCCCATCTCTCAGTTTCCCCGTTTGTAAAATGGGGCTAACCATATACCTGCCGTGCCTGCCTCATGGGCCATTAGGAGGAGCAGATGACATGCTATAAGGAAAAGACTTGTGTCAAGTGCTTGGCAGGCAGGCATGACTATCACAAATGATGTTTATACTGTAAGCTTCAAGGCTGTGGCGATATTCAGTTCCACTGAACTGGTAGACTTGGGTTCTTTGGCTGGCAGTCGCTGACTTGCTTAGATTTTTACAGGTCATTTAGTCCAACACACCCATCTCGTCCTTGACAAAAGCTAGATGTGGTCCTGTGACCTTCCAAGGTCCCAAACAAGTTAGTACCTGAGCCGGGCCTGCAGCCCAGGGCTCCCGATTCCCACTCAGGGCTGGAGCCTTGTGCCACCCTGCCTCTCTGCCAGGGCGAGTCCTCTGGCGCATCCACATCCCAGCTCCACCACCAAGATCTGGTCCCCACCGCCTTCATTTGCATTTTAGCACACACCCACTCTCAACAGCTTATCCTAGAACCGAACACCTCTGCCAGATTCTGGGATCTTTAAGGAAATACAAAAGGGTGAAAGACACAACAGAAAGAAGATAAGCAAGTGTTCCTTTGGAGCTCAGCCAGTGTGGATCGGCAGGTTGCCTGAAACTCCCGCCCTCAATCTGTTCACCAAACTGTTTCTCTCCCCGTTCAAACTGCTCCTGAAAGCCTCTCTGGGAAGGCTTCCCAGATCAGCTAGGCACTGGCAGCGTCCATGGGCTGGCCCTGTCTGAACCTAGCACTTCCCTGGGTGTCGCTCACCACCGTCCACCTCGGCAGGCACTTGGCCTTGCCCTCCGTGCCCAGCTGCTGGGCCAGGCTCTCTCCTCCTCTCTTGGCTTCTGTGCAAGAACGCTTCCCCGGTCTCTGCCTTAATCCCAGCTGTGTGCTTGACATACATTTGATGTCGATACGTTATGGTCTCTTGATGTATTCGCACCCTGCTTTGATTTGGTCAGGAGGCTGCCCTCTCCTTATTTCTTCACACCTGTGCTGTTGGTCTGAGACACTTAGAACTCAGGGGGTCTCATTATCAAGAATGGAGAATTCCTCTCCTCTGCTCTTTGGTTGAGTCAATCAGGAGGTGACAGGACTCCATTCCCCATGCTGTAAGCAGGTCCCAATTCCATGTCTCGTGAGCCTCAGCTACAAAGCTGAATTCCCGCTATGCAGTTTCTTTACTATTGTGTGACGATTCTGTCTTTGATTTAAAATCCAAACTACCCGACAGACAGACAAGCCCATCTTTTTCTTCCCCAGACTTTCTCCTTACTCTGACCTTTTACTGTCGGTTGATAGTGTTGTTTAAAAGGAAACTGCAGGGCTTCCCTGGTGGCACAGTGGTTGAGAGTCTGCCTGCCGGTGCAGGGGACACAGGTTCGTGCCCCGGTCCGGGAAGATCCCACATACCGCGGAGCGGCTGGGCCCGTGAGCCGTGGCCGCTGGGCCTGCGCGTCCGGAGCCTGTGCTCCGCAACGGGAGGGGCCACAGCAGTGAGAAGCCCGCGTACCACAAAAAAATAAATAAATAAAAAATAAAAATAAATAAATAGAAGGAAGCTGCAGATGTGTTACCAGTGTATAAAAAGGAGGGGGAGGGAAGGTATTGTAGAATACAAACATACACGCATGCACACACACAGGTGTGCATGTATGTTTTGCTGCCAAATATAACTTATCTCTGAACGATGTAAGTATCAATTGTCTCTGTGAGTATACATGATTTCTGAACGATGCACAGCCATCTGAAAATATCAGTTGCCATCAAAGAAAGATTCTCATTACATACCTTTCCCTACCTTTCGAACTTGAAAATTTTTAATAATGAATTATTTCATATGTACAAAAACATATGAGATGAATGTATATATTGAGATAGGATAATAAACAATTCTGCCTTGTGGATCCACCACCCATTGTAAGAAATGGAGCGTTACAACAGGGCTGAGACTTCCTGCATCACGTCCCTGGTTCCACAGAGGTCACTGCTATCCTGTTATCCTCAATCTCACCTGCCTTTAGAGTTTTATCATAAACGTATATGTCCCTGACTGATAAAGTCTTCACTTGACTTGTTTGGAACTTTACAAAGATGGTGTCAAACCGTATGTATTTTTCTATGACGAGCTAACTTCTCTCACCATAGTTCTAAGATTCATTCATGTTGATGCTTGATTCATGTGTGTTTATTGTTAATTAATGTTCCATTGAGTGAATATACCCACTTTATTCATCCATTTTCCTAGTGTTAGACATTGGATTATTTCCCATTTTTGCTGCTATGGGCTTTCTATGCCTATCTTTTGGGGCACACATGCAATAGGGATCTAGGGTTTGATCCTGGCAGTGGTGCTGCTGGGCCAGTGGGTAGATATACCTTCAACTCACTGACTATTTGCCAAATGGTTTCCAAGATAGTTGTACCATTCACATTCCCACCCACAGCATGAAGGGTATTTGTTCCTCTGCCTTCTCACCAACACTTGATACTAACAGACTTTACATCTAGTGGGTGTAAAATGGTGTGATATATGAGCTTAATTTACATTTCTCTGGTTACTGGTGACATTGAGAGCATCTTCTTATGTTTATTTCCATTCATGTTTCCTCTTCCATGACTTTCTGAATTTTGAACCATGTGAACATATTACCTATTCAAAAACATACATGTATTAAAATGGGCTTGTAATATCTCATTTCTCATATGCAAAGGGATCCACCACTCTCCCCCCAAAGCACACAAATACTATCTCTGAAAAGTGTCACCATAAATAAAACTGCTAACAATACATTGGTGAGTGTTATGGGCTAAATTGGATGCCCCCCGCCCCCCCTCACCCCCCCGCCGAATTCATATATTGAAGTAAGTGCTAACTCCTAATACCTCAGAATGTAACAGTATTTGGAGATAAGGTCTTTAAAGAGGTAATTAGGTTAAAATGAAGTCTATACGGTAGGCCTTAATCCAATATGACTGATGTCCCTACAAGTAAAGGAAATTAGGACACAAACAACACAGACCAAGGGAGACCACGTGAGGACACAGTTGGAAGACGGCAGTCTGCAAGCCAAGGAGCGAGGCCTCGGGAAAACAAAACCTGCCAGCAGCTTCATCTTGGACTTGCAGCCTCCAGAACTGTGAGAAAATAGTACATTTCTGTTGTTCAATCCAGACGGTCTGTGGTACCTTGTCCCGGCAGCCCAAGCGGACTGGTACAGCGAGCACATTACAGTTTACACAGTGCTTTCACATACTTATTCATCTACTCACTTGTCATCAAATATTAATGGAGCACAGCCTGGGTCGAAGGGTACATTTCATTGTTAAATCCTCCCTGCAGTCATTCAGGTCGGGAATAGCGATCCCTGAATTTAAAATGAGGGAACTGAGGCTCACCGAATTTGGGTGAGTGCAGAGGGGGAAGACCAGGTTGGCCAAGGAATGGAAGGCAGCTTGTCAGGGGCCAGGGAAAACTCAGGCAGATGCGACCGTCACCTTTAAATACAAGATGACTGTCACATGGGAGACGGAGTCTATTTTTCTTTATGGCCCTAAGGGATAGAAGTGTGATGAATAGGAAGAAACATCAGGAAGACAAATTTCACCTAAACAGAAAGAAAAACACTGTCACAGTCAGAATTGTCTAAAGGTTCAGCAAGATGCTTTAAACGTAGTGGGTTGTTCCTATAGAAGCTGGACAACCCGCTTTATGAGGGATGGTGTGTGTGTATGTGTGTGTGTGTGTGTGCGTGTGTGGAGAATCAGGGTCAAGCTTCAGGTATGTGGTTGGAGGACATGACCTTGAAGGTCCCTCTCCATCCAGAGAGTCACTGATGTCTCTGAGACCAGGTGGTGGACCAGGAAGAGAGCCTCTTTTCTGGATTCTGATTCTCTATTCTTCCCACCAAGCCAAGCTGCCTCTAAACAGATTAGTGGCTGGACAAATGCGTTCTAATGATGACAGCATTCACTGAGCAGCCTGGGGACAGGACACAGCAACAGGGAGTACACAGCTTTTGAAATGAGAGAATTATTTACTCGCTTTCCCCTTCTCAGAAGTCTTGATTACAGCCAGGTAGGTAGCAGGAAGAAGGAGGGAACAAGCAATTTTGAGAACGTACTTAAGAGCTAGGGTTTTCATACACCTTGATCATTATTTCACCTTTACATTAGTGCCAGCTGTAATATCATTTTTTATCTCCACTTTACAGATGTGGAAGCTGAGTCTCCAAAGAGGCTAGGCAACTGTCCAAGCGTACAAAACTAAATGTAATGACACAGCAATGACCTTGACCAAATTCCCTACCTCAGTCTTGGAGCCAAAGCCTGCCTGGTTCCAAAATCCGTCACATCTTGTTACCCAATGGATATTGGAATGTAAAAAATGTGGGTTTTCTTTCTCTAAATCCAGACTGGTGTCCTTGAGTACTAAACCCAGGATAAACACGTTGTCTTGAATAGGACCTACACACCAGAAGGAGGGGGTGGGGACTTGGACAATTGACACCTTCTCAGTCTCAGGTAAAGGACCTGCTCCTCCGTAACCAAGTTCTCTCCTAACATATTTAACATTCCCTCTGCAGTGAGAGTTCTCTTCTCCTTCCCTCTCTGAGCGCTTTTATTCCAGGAGGTGGTAAGGCCCACATCTAGCACAGTCTCTCCGCAGAGAAGGGCTGGACCACTGGCCATGGCACAAAGGCCTGAATGGGCCCCATTTCAAGCTGAATGATTTTTACTTTTTTTTTTTTTTAACCCCAAGGCAAAATGCAACTTCTGTTTTCATCTGAGCCCCGCCCTCCTTGGTTAGAACAAATAAACAGAAAGCTGGCCATGGTCCCCGCCGCCGCCGCCCCCCCCCACCCCGCCAGACAGTAACAATGCGAGGGAAAGGAATGGGATCGTTGTTTTTGCCTGGGAGCTGGAGGGCTGGATGAACCCACTCCCCAGTTCAGCCATCTGCCAGGGAGAGGAAGCACGGAAGTTTCCAGAACAGGAAGGAGACTTCCCTGCTCTCTACCAGCGTTTGTCTGATTTCTGGGACTTCACACGCCTTCCTCCATGTCTAGAAGTGTCAGAACCTAGGTCCTTCCCGATGCAGCCTCATTCTGGAACTGAAGGATGGAGCCTCTTTAAGCTCCAGGGTCTGCTAGGATGAGGGTTTCCTCTCTCACCTCCAGCTTTGCTTAAAGAATCCTTCCCTCCACCATCCTCTCCTCTCCTACCCCTCCTCCCAGCTCCAGTCTGCCACATTATTCAATCTATCTGACCTTTCTGGAACTCCGAACAGAGGGCGTTGCATTGTTATAGATAATAGACCCAAAGGGGTGGAGAGTCACAGAACAAAGAGAAGAAACGGTTTTTTCCCTCAGGAAGTTTAACTTAGGTCAGGTGAGCACAAAGGTAAGTCAGGTACATACAGAATTTATGAGCCAGTGAGTGGCACAGCACACCCCTCCTGCAGGTCAGACCTGGGAGTGCTGCGAGGTGGGAGGTTCATTTCTGCCTTTTAGGGGCTCTGTGGAGGAGGCCAGCTGTCAGCTGTCGTGCACGGGAGGGCCGGGCTGCTGTCTGCTTTATAAGGGGAGATGAGGTACTCCACACAACGGAGCAAATGCAGAGTCGGAGGCAGTTGGTGAGAAAAGAGAGAATGACGCTCTAATACTAAAACCAGGGAAACAGGGAGGTCACCACACTTTCAGGGACCACGCACTGTTTGTCACACACTCCAAGGCTCAGTCACACAAAATCCCCAGGATGGGGAAAATGAAGAAAATAGGCATGGCATGGGGACTTCCCTGGTGGTCCAGTGGTTAGGGCTCTCCACTTCCACCACAGGAGGCATGGGTTCAATCCCTGGTGGGGGAACTAAGATCCCACATGCTTTAGGGCCAGAAAAGAAAATAGGCACGTTGTGGCATGGCAGAGGGTGCCTATCTGCCATGTGACCTTGGACAGGTCCCTTGAGTTTGTTGGGCCTCAGTTTCCCCACCTCCACGAGCAATGGGTTGAATTTGATCAATGATTCCCAAATTTTGGTCCAGTCCTATTGACTAAAAGTTTACAAAAACTTTTTACATTGCCAGATAAGGATATTTTTAAAATATCGCCATCTCCTCTCACTATCAGTTAAAAAAGAAAGCGCATTTCAGTACTAAAAAAAGAGAAGAGACACAATCTTAGAATATGGAGAGTCCTGTAAAGAAATATGGAAAAATCCAGTATGTGATCTTACTTTTCTCATTTCAATGCAGACTTTTGAAAGCTTCATCACAGAGGGAAATCAATTCAAGAAATGGGAAACTTCCTAGCATCCTAGCTCCTAAGATTCCATGATTTGAAGCCCAACTGGGCAAGTCACGCAACCTCCCTCTGACCCACGCTTGGCGCTTTCCAAAGCCTGAAGCACAGTGATGGGAGTGTATGGTGACTTAACTCCCTGTGCAGGTGACTCCTGATACCTGGAATGCAAGGATCATTTCCCTTCTTGAGCCATCATTTTCCTCCTGTCTCCTGAGATGCAAAGGAAGCTTCCTCTGGAAGGTTCTGTCATCGGGACAGGGGCTGGTGGGTGCTGCCAGCAGAAAACTGAGATATGCCTCTTTCCTTCATCCACTGGAGGCAATAAGTCACTCGGGGGCAGGGGGGCGGGGCTGCCTCTTGCTCATCTTGGACGCCCTTGAAGCGCTTGTTCGTAGAGTCTTTCCACGAATAGATACCGGAGTTAATGTCCGTATGCTGAGGTCCAGAGATGCTGGAGCCCACACAGGGGAAACTGGTTGTATGTGCACAGTGTGCACAGCTGCAAGGAGGCTACGGGCTCTGGAACTTAGGACCAGATCAGCCGGGGGAAGGGAAGTGCTCTCCCTGGAAGTGGTGTCTTGGTAACAGAAAGAACTTGGGGAGCAGGTCCCCACATGGCCCCAGGAGCCTGGGCCCGGCCGGAGGACAGCCGCCTGGGGCCGCACAAAACGCAGTGGGATTGTCTGCTGGAACTGCTGTCTGGAGACCATGCAGCTCATGTGACAGCCCCTGAGACCCTTCTGGAACCCTCCCACAATAGCCCAGCTCCCTGTCTGCTCCTGGCAGTGACAGTAGCTGTGTGGCATCCCCCTCCTGCGTTTCTCTCCCCTCTTTCCCTTTCTGGTCCTCTTTGTCTTCGAGCTACTTTAACCCTCCTGGTCCTTTTTTTTTTTTTTTTTTTTTTTTTTTTTTTTTTTTTTTTGTCGGTACGTGGGCCTCTCACTGTTGTGGCCTCTCCCGTTGCAGAGCACAGGCTCCGGACGCGCAGGCTCAGTGGCCATGGCTCACGAGCCCAGCTGCTCCGTAGCATGTGGGATCTTCCCAGACCGGGGCACGAACCCACGTCCCCTGCATTGGCAGGCGAACTCTCAACCACTGTGCCACCAGGGAAGCCCCCTGGTCCCTTTTGACCTCTTCCTGCTTCTGTTCTGTCCTCCTCTTAGACACAAAATCACCCCTCCCGTGGCCAAGTGACCCCACCACTCCTGGATCTCACGGCTGGACGGCCGCTCCCACCCCAAGGAGGCTGCTTTTATCTAGCTTTCTCGGCTGCAGGGAGTATGGGGGAGTCGGCAACGTTTAGCGATTGAAAATAAAAAGCACCCATAATGTAAGTTAATTGTAAGCGCTGCCATTCCCTCTCCAAGTTAAAGATCCCCCAGGCACGAGCCAAACAGCTTCTTTTTCTCTGCTGGAAAGGTCTGATCCAGAAGGTGTCTTCCTGCTCTCACGTTCTCCATCTGCAGTGAAAGGGGCCACGTGCAGCCGGGCAACCCAACCCTGGGCACAAGGTCCCATTAGGGCATCTCCTGGGTGCCTTCCCTTCAGCCTGGCTGCGGGGCTTGGGGCTGCCTATGGGTCAGTAAGAAGCTCCACCACTGGGGAGGCTCAGGCTCTGCCACTGCCAGCTTTTCCTGACCATTCACGCCACCCCCTGCACTCCTGTAGGAAACAGAGCTGTGGAAAAAACAGCCTTGATGAATGGGAATTACCAGGCTCTGTGTTTTACAAGAGGCGGGCAGGAAATGCTGAGGGTCCTCCTTAGTTTCCTAGTGGATTGATTCCCTGGAGGAGGATAATGCGGTGGAAGAGGGATTGAAAGCGGCCTTCTGAAATAGAAAGGTCAGCAAGTTCTGTCCAGGAGGAGAGAAGCGAGGCAGAGGGCAGAAGCCAGGGCCAGGAACATCATGGACATTCCATTAAGCTTCAGTCTTACATCATTCATTCGAAACCTGGCTGTGAGGTGCTGAGAGGAAGAGAATCTGAGGCCAGAGAGAGACTGCCAAGGAGGTTATTGAGAAAAAGGAATTTGAGAATCACCAAGCTGTTTCATTCTCCTTGACTGCTCACCTTTTGTTTCTCTTTGCTTCCATCACTTCTTCTTTGATATGCATCTTTATGAGACCTGGGCGCTGTGGGTACATTTCAGGATCAAATGCTGAGTGGCGATGGGGCCAGATGAAGCCCATTGATGGTGGTGAGAAGAAGGAAGGCAAAGGACGCAGGAAGCCCCTGCCTCTGTAGACCGGGATAAACCTGGGTGACAGCTTTAGCATCGCTCAGTGGAGTGGCCAGCCTGATTCCCACGCCCTCACCCCCCCAGCCCCATGAATGGATTTTAAGCTAGAGTCTCGTTCAGGCCTTCTTGCCCTTTGGTGCTCCTGGTACACTGTACAGTAGCTCAGGTAAAGGCAGGCCACATTTAATGAGCACCTACTATATGTCAGGCACTGTGTGGAGGGCTTTAGATGGATTGTTTTGGGGTTTTGTTTGTTTTGTTTTGTTTTTTTACATCCTCACCACCCTATGTATCCATTTTACAATTTAGGAAATTGAGGCCCAGAGAAGCTGCTGAACTTGCCAAGGTGACAAAAGAAAAAAATTCATATGCCGGACCCACCAGTGCTTACCTAGCTCCAGGTGAATATGGGAAAATCACAGAAGTAAAAGGTAGGAGGTCTCTGGTTATCCTGTATTTTTGATTAAGGCTAAAGAAAGTCTCATTTAGATCTTCCAACGGGCTTTAAAGTTTCAATAAAAGGCCACCTGAAGCAGAAACAGGAAATGGAGGGCAGGAACAGGGCCTGACAGCTCACCAGTCCCAGGACAAAGCGCCTTCATCCCGGGCAGGGGCGACACGACCTGCCGTCTGGGTCAATCTGGGTGTGCGTTCCCTGTCCCCATGTGTTCCCAGCAATTCTCTACCTGTCATCAATACTCTATTTTTTTTGCTGCCACCAACACACGATAATCTGATCTGGAAGGGAAAAAAGGGAGTGGAGTATCTGCAGAAACAAACATCATCAAATGTCCTGGCTCCCTTCCCGGCACTTCAATAAAAATGCAGGAAGGAAGAAATCACAGAGCTGAACCCCAGCGGCCAGTCTGCCTGAGTCTCCATTAAGTCATTAAGAGAGGACTTTGCAGCATCAGAACCGATTGCCAGGGTGCTGCCGTGGCCCTCGTGGTGGAGCAACAGGCTTAGTGACAGGGACACACAGTCTGAGTCAGGTGCTAGTCTTTCTTCAAGGAAGGATGGTTCCCCTCCTTCACCCACACATTCAACTTTTTGTCCTAACTTTCTCCCCGATTGTTTCATGATGTTTACTGCATTTAAGACCTGGGTCTGGAATCATACTTTTAAGCACAGCTCTCATTTAGGCAACTAGTGGCCCGAATTATATATAGACCTGCTTCTGGGATCTTTCTTCTTTTCTTTTGGCTGTGCCATGCAGCTTACGGGATCTTAGTTCCCCAACCAGAGATTGAACCCACGCCCTTGGTAGTAAAAGCACCAAGTCCTAACCACTGGACCACCAGGGAACTCCCTGGGACCTTTTATAGAGTCAAGAAAATACCACAGCCAAACAAGAGTTTCTGGTGAGGGTAAGCCGGCAGCCAGCTAAAAGACCAAATCATTTCTCTAATCAGAATGCCACCCCTTGCCCCTCTTCTCCAAATTTTGAAAGACAGAAGGAGATGGAATTATAAGCGGGAGGGGCTGGGGGTATGGAAAAAGATTAAAATGAAAAACTTGAAACATACCTAGCAGAAAGCACATTTGATTTGAAAGATTCTTTCCATCTCAATTCCCTGTGGACCTATTCATAACAGAGATATGGTTACTTAAAATACAGTTTCTGCACTGGCTGGTTGAGTCTCCTTAAAAATGCCTTCCATATTTTCCCAAGCCCCTGCTTCAGCTTTAACGTGTAATTCCTGAACAACAGCTCCTGGGGGACCAGGTGAACTTGAGCAGAGTGATTCTGAAACCTAGTGACACCCCTAAGTGACACTGAGACTTGGGCCCACTGGTGCCAGATTTTAGCTCTTTTTTTCCCCACCACCCCACCTCACTCCCTACCCCCGACACACACACACACACACACACACACACACACACACACACACTCACGAGATCCCACAAGGCAGAACTGTTTCAGAAAAAATGGCACTGGTATTGATTCAAGCAGATTAATAATAAGTTGTCTTTAAAATACACACTCAAACTGTGACAATTCCGTTTGCTGTGGTTTAACCTTTTTAAAATTTTTTAATAATTGAGTTTTCAAAGACAGAGAGATTTTTAAAGTCTCTTCTGCAGACACTCTAAATCAAGAGCATCTTCTTTTCCCGAGGTAAAATGGCTGGCAGTCAAGGCTCTGGAGTCAGACTGTCTGGATTTGTAGCCTGGCTTCCTTATCTCATCACTTGAGGGTCCAGTTAGCCGCCCCCCCAAGCCTCAGTTTTCTCATCTGTGAAATGGGAGTCACACCTCTCTCATTGTTGTGCAGTCTGAATGAGATGACCTCACTTAGCAAATGTAAAAGCACACAGCAAGGTGCCTGCATGGCAAGCGTTCATTAACTATTAGCTATTGGGGATGCCAAACAAAACATTTTTTTTAAAGGCATAAGCAGAGAGATCACACCTAACACTTCTATTTGCATTTTCTATCCACTTCTTAGAAAATAAGCTCACATGCTTGGAAACCTATCAGAGTCAAACAAGCGGCTTAAGGAATACGACAGTGAATTATTAGCCTCTGCCTAGCCTTGGTAAGAAACTTCCTGGAAGATTGAACACCCACCTGGATTGCTTCCTAGTTAGGTCTCAGAAATCCACCCCAGCTCACTCAGCTTACCCCTCCCCTTCGGCTGCTGACCAAAGGTGCAGGGCACTGCGGGAAAGGGCCCAGCTTCTGACTCAGGCAGGTTTCCCGAGGGCCCTGCACTGGCTGGCGTGGAGGAGAGCAGGTTTCAGGAAAGACTCATAATGAGAGGGGTCTGCAGCCCTTCCTGAATCCATTTGCATCGTCCAAACCTCTGCAATTTTGGAAATCAACTTTCACGTTGTCCCTCTCTCTCTTCAGATGAGGGGCCATTTTGCAGGGTGTCTTGGGTTGTGGGTCACTGTGGGTGAGGGATTAGGTGCATCTGTGAAGGCCTGAGCATGGCCACTTAAACGCTGTCCCAGTGGACTTGCCTGGGCAGGACATGTCTTCATGATCACTCTTCTTGCCTAAAGATAAAATCACAGCACTTCGTGCACGTTTGCTTTTTCCCCATATGCTATAATAATTATTATTATTATCATTTTGCTGATCATAAAAGTAGTACCCGGTCAGGGGTGGAAGATGGTGCCATTTCCTCTGGGCAGAGGTAAGGGCAACAGCACACAGAATTTCAGCCCCTGAAACATACACCCAGGATGCAACCTGCTCAACCGTACAGGCCATCCTGTAAACACACTCCTTCCCAAAACCTCAAACGATGCAAATGTGTGTAAAAAAAAGTGTAACTCTCCTATAATCATATCCCAAAAGAAACCACTATTAATGGTTTAGCTAATAAACCTTTGTTTTGTTTTGTTTTGTTTTTAAAAGTCTCACTATCTTTATTTATTTATTTTTTTTTATTTTTAGAGGTTTGGGGTAGGAATTTATTAATTAATTAATTTTTGCTGTGTTGGGTCTTCATTTCTGTGCGAGGGCTTCCTCTAGTTGTGGCAAGTGGGGGCCACTCTTCATCGCGGTGCGCAGGCCTGTCACTATCGCGGCCTCTCTTGTTGCGGAGCACAGGCTCCAGACGCGCAGGCTCAGTAGTTGTGGCTCACAGGCCTAGTTGCTCCGCGGCATGTGGGATCCTCCCAAACCAGGGCTCGAACCCGTGTCCTCTGCATTGGCAGGCAGATTCTCAACCACTGCGCCACCAGGGAAGCCCCTTTGTTTTGTTTTTAACAGAGAATGACATTCAACTAGAGGGACATATATAGGCACACGATGAAATTTTTAAGTAGTACCAAACAAGGTAGTCTGAAAGTCCCCTTCCCACTTCTGCCCCCCTAGACATTCAATTCACCTGTTGTATGTGTGTGTGAGTTTCCTTCCAGGTAATCTACTTATAGATCAATATATACATATGTAGGTATCTGTATGTGTAAGGGTGTGTGTGCCCCTGGTTTCTTTTCTTTAACACAAGTGATGTTATACATACAGTACAAAGCTTCTTGCTCTTTCCCTTCCATACAGATACATCTTATTCCTTATAGATCAATATATACATATGTAGGTATCTGTATGTGTAAGGGTGTGTGTGCCCCTGGTTTCTTTTCTTTAACACAAGTGATGTTATACATACAGTACAAAGCTTCTTGCTCTTTCCCTTCCATACAGATACATCTTATTCCTTTTACCAGATGCACGATTTTGCATTTACAGACTTACCATGATTTATTTCACCAAGTCCCCTGTGAACCAGTCAGTACATTGTTTTCAGTGTTTTGCAACCACAACGCTGCAATGATTATCATGTATATCATATACACATATCTATATATACATTATACGCACGGTCTTTCTACACATATGCAAGGACATCTGTATATTAAATTCCTAGAAGAATTGTTGGGTCAAAGAGTATGTGAAGTATGTACCTTTTAAATGTTGATAAATATTATGACATGGTCCGCAAGAAGTCTATCCAATCAGCACTCCCCCCAACAAGGGTTTTTGTTTTCCCACACCCTCACTGACACCTTTATCTTCCCACCTTTTTTTTTTTTTTTTTTTTTTGTGGTACGCGGGCCTCTCACCATTGTGGACCGGGGCACGAACCCGTGTCCCCTGCATCGACAGGCGGACTCTCAACCACTGCGCCACCAGGGAAGCCCTATATTCCCATCTTTTAAAATGCATGTCTATCTTCCCTAACCTAACACTGTCTATTTTTAAATTCTCTTCCTCTCTGACCCCACCCATCCCGATATCACCAAAAGTTCTTAACGACCCAGGAGAGGTCATCTGCAGCTTGGTTAGCATATCCTTGGATGGAATCCACTTCAAAGTTGAATCCTCAAGTATCCCAGTCTAACCCTGCAACTTTGATCTTTGTCCCTGGGCAGGGCAGAAGCCTCAGGAACCGGGTTCTCTACTCCTGGGGAGTCCTCAGAAATGCAAATGCCCACTGTTCGGCCGCTGCCTCTCTGTCACCTCTCCAGTCCCCAGCACGGTGGTTTGGATGGGCAACTTTGACTGGGAGAGGGTTTGGAGGTTGGGGTCAGAAAGAGGGGAGAGTTTAGGGAGCTCTGAAGAAAACCAGAGGACAAAAGGCCAGCTGGTTTGCCATGAGCATCCCAAAGGGGGTCTGAAACCTAGACCAGTGACCACAGCTGTTAGGATCATGGAGGTTTTATAAGACTTGTTAGCTTCTCCATATGTGTTCTTGTGATTTTCTTCTTGTTTCACAGTTAAATCTGTGACAAAAGGGGCTGCTTATCTTGATGGGGTCAACAAGGAAGGGGGACATAAGTGGGGAAAATATATCCTCTACTGCAGATCTTGGGAGACAGAGAATCTGAGGGTGGTGGTGATTGGATGGTAACACCACAAGGATACCTGGAGAAAAAAGGCTCCGAAAGAGGTGTTCCTGGGCTAAAATATAACAAGGTTACCATATATTGAGCACTTGCTCTGCGCCAGGCATGGAGTTCTTCTCTCCAGAGCAAGATAATACAGAATAATCAACACCCCTGCACAAACTCTCCAGTCTGGCCTTCCTCAATCATCCCGCCTGAGCTTGTGGGTTTCACATGCTGTCAGCCTTCAAGGTTCAGGCATCACTTCCCCTGAGCATCTCTTTTCCTGATGTCTCCTCCCCAAATACCCTGCAGGTGCTCCTGGTCTCCCCGACCAGACTGTCAGCTCCCAGAGGCTGCACCTTCATCTTGTTCATCTTTGGATCCACTGTGCCCGGCACAGTACCTGGCACATGAGACGTGTCCCACACACCGCCAACCCCTGCCCCAGGGGTTCGGTGAATGAATGTGGCACTAGGGCCAGAGAAGCTGAGCTGCCACGGCTGAGAGCTCCCTTTCCCACTCCCAGTTGGTCGGAGAGAGTGAAATGTTATTTACAGAAACACCAAGCCAAACAAGACCCTCCCTTCCCTGATATGCCGAAGCTGTGCTGAGAACAGCCGGGGGTCACCAAATGGCAGCCAGATGGTAACTGGCTGCCGCAGGGGCCTGGGGCAAAAGGCTAGGCTGCCCACCTGCTCCCAGGGACCTGGGAACCTCCACTGTGGAGGGAGAAACCCAGACAGTTCCCTCCTCCCGAGTGTGCCCCCCTGCAGCCAGCCCTCAGAGCTGAGCCTCTGCCGGTCCCCCACCAGTCTGCGGGACTCCCAAGGCCAGCTGGAGTTGCTCTCCGGCCCACCCTGCCCCAGTGGGTGTAGAGGTTGCTAGCCTCCCCCAACTTCTTCCATAACAGAGAGGTGTTAACTCCGCAGGACTAAGCCAGGGTAGTAGGGGGTGCTCATCCCTGGTGGGAAGAGCTGAGCCCTAAAATAACTAAACTCTGATGGAGCAGGGGAGCCCTGGGGAGGGGAAGGGCTGCCTCCTCCGTGGAAGACGTCTGAGGACACTGGAGGAAAAGGGAAGGGATCTTCTGCAGTGTTTCCAAACAAAGACACCCGATCGGGCTTTGGGGAGAGCTCTTTTCCCCTCGGTTTCATTCAGCACCGCTCTCCCTCTTCCCACAGATGCAAGAGGCAACAGGCCCCCAGCTGGTTATCAGGTCCTCGAGCCGTGAGGGCCTCTGTACCCCCCTCAGACATCTCACTAGCAGGGCAAGGGGCCTACAAATCCTCCCTGACCCTCCCAGCTCTTTGTTATCTCGGAGGGAAGATTACATTTCTGTGTGGGGAGGCAAGGTGCCAGGCGTCCTCAGAGCAGGACAGAGGCAGCAGGGCGACTGCCTGACCCCCTCTGCCTGGAGCGGCTCGGGGCTACCCTGGGGAGGCTCTCCCTCCAACGGCCTGGGGCCCATCCTGAAGTGGAGGGTCTGCATTTCAGGAAGAGGAGGGGAAGCAGCAGTTCCGAAGGGGAGCTGGGCTGGGAGGAGAGAAGACTCGTGCTCTCAGTTATTCAGGATCCCCGTCTGTGGTCTGTGGACAGGCCCTTCGTTCGTTCCCTGGGTTTCTCACCTTCCCCACTGTGTTGTCTTTGGTGGTTTCCCTGAGAACTGGGGGTGGGAGAGCTATCAAGTTGACCACTTGCTTTCATTTTGGTTTCTTGCTACATACAGAGAAATTTGTTCAGCACCAGGTCGATGCCGTTCAACACCAAACAGGCAGGCATCAAAACCATTTTCTTTCTGTTCAAACCAAGGGCACGTTCTTCAGCCTCGTCTTTGGGGTTCAAGATACTCCTAAAGTGCTTCTAAATCAGAAGGCAAAGGGGCTGGATTTAAAAAACCCTGTTTCAGAAGAATCAGAGAGAGGAAGTGTGAACTATTCTCTTCCAGTAACAAAGTGGGAAAGCAGTAGCTGGATGTTAAATGCTGGATCGTCCTTCGCTTGTCTCCCCAATCATATTCCCTCAAACTGTATTTCCTCATCTAGTCACCCAGGTTTATAATCAAGTCCATCAACAATATAACGAAACACCTCCGGAGGGGAGTCCTGAGCTAGGTCAAATACATAGATGGGATCCGGGCTCTGGAACAGTTTAGCAGCTGGTTAGAGAGAAAGAGTAAAAAAGACAACTAACAAAGTAATGTTAAATATCAAATCAATGGGATATACCAGAAGGTCAGTAGAGGTTCCAGGGACTGACAGAGCTGGGATTGGCTGGGAAGGCCCCTCCAAGGGGGAGGGGTGTAAGTTTGGCCTTCTAACAGGCCTGGAATGAGCATGATTTAAAATGAAGGAGGGGGGCTTCCCTGGTGGCGCAGTAGTTAAGAATCCGACTGCTAGTGCAGGGGACACGGGTTCGAGCCCTGGTCCGGGAAGATCCCACATGCTGCGGAGCAACTAAGCCCGTGCACCACAACTACTGAGCCTGTGCTCTAGAGCCTGAGAGCCACAACTACTGAAGCCCACGTGCCTAGAGCCCATGCTCCACAAGAAGAGAAGCCACTGCAATGAGAAGCCCGTGCACTGCAACGAAGAGTAGCCCCTGCTTGCCGCAACTAGAGAAAGCCTGTGTCCAGCAATGAAGACCCAACGCAGCCAAAAATAAATAATAAATAAATAATTTTTTTAAAAAAATAAAAATAAAATAAAATGAAGGAGGGGGACTTCCCTCGTGGCGCAGTGGCTAAGAATCCACCTGCCAAAGCAGGGTACACAGGTTCAAGCCCTGGTCTGGGGAGATCCCACATGCCACAGAGCAACTAAGCCCATGTGCCACAACTACTGAGCCTGCGCTCTAGAGCCCGCGAGCCACAACTACTGAAGCCTGTGCACCTAGAGCCCGTGCTCCGCAACAAGAGAAGCCACCGCAATGAGAAGCCCGCGCACCGCAACGAAGAGTAGCCCCCACTCGCCACAACTAGAGAAAGCCCGCGTGCAGCAATGAAGACCGAACACAGGCATAAATAAATAAATTTATAAAAAATCATAAAATGGGGCTTCCCTGGTGGCGCAGTGGTTGGGAGTCTGCCTGCCGATGCAGGGGACGCGGGTTCGTGCCCCGGTCTGGGAAGATCCCACGTGCCGCGGAGCGGCTGGGCCCGTGAGCCATGGCCGCTGAGCCTGCGCCTCCGGAGCCTGTGCTCCGCAGTGAGAGAGGCCACAGCAGTGAGAGGCCCGCGTACCGCAAAAAAAAAAAAAAAAAAATCATAAAATGAAGGAGGCCTAATGGATGGGCAGCTTATATGGGAGGATAAATAGAGTCTGATCAGAGCAGAAGGGTTGAAGGGCAGAGAGATAGGCTTATAACCCTATAAACAATGACTGAAGTCCATTTACTCCACAAATATGTGAGTTCCTGCTTTTTATTTAGTTTAATTTTCCTTCACTTGCATAAATATTTATTTATTTACTCTTCAGTCAGTTCACAAACATTTATTGAGCTCCTACTATGTGAATGACACTACAGCGATCACTATTCTTTCTCCTGCTAGTCCAATAAAAAAAAATAACTTGGAGGGAATTCCCTGGCGGTCCAGTGGTTAGGACTTTCACTGCTAGGGCCAGGTTCGATCCCTGGTTGGGGAACTAAGATCCCACAAGCCGTGCTGCATGGCAAAAAAAAAAAAAAAAAAAGAAGAAGAAGAAAAAGAAAGAAGAAAAAAAAGAAATAACTTGGAGACCCTTCCTTAAATGGTAGGGGCGGGGGTGGAGGGGGCTTATCTTATTCAGTTTTTGAGCTTCCAGAATCTTGTGGGTTAGGTGAGAATGAGGGAACAGACCCTACCATTAACTTCCATAGTAACTTTATTTATATCAAAACTAGCACTTTGAATGCACTGACATCCATTATTTCATTTGATTCTGGTGACAACTTTGTGAGGCAGTCCCAACCAATTGGGGGAAAATATATAAACAGGCCTTGATTTCTTTCAGATGCATGACCTGTCCAAAATCAAACAGTTCCTAAGTAGTGGGCCATAATGGAGGTGCCTTTCATACCTAGGATGACATACTTCTCACCCTTCCGGTGGTCCCCTACTGACACAGTGTGAGCGGTAGAAAAAAAAACCTCTTTGCTCCTTCTTGGGACAGCCTGATTCCTCGAGTCTGAGCAGGTCTAAGAGTTTGTATTTTTTAGAAGTTCCTCAGAGGACAGATGCCCATCTGGATTAGGGAACCTACTAGATTATACCACTCTGAGGAAGGACCCAGGGGAAAGGGCATTTTAGCCACTTTTCCTCGGGTTCCATAGAGTACTGGAGTGTGCACTGGGTGGGCTCTGATTAATTTCCAAACCAACAACACCCCCCACAGCTCCTCTCACTTACTCTTTGCTTCCGAAACGTTCTCCGCAGGCTGAAGACTTCTGGAGGCCAAGAACGGTGCCGTAGAATTGACAAAACCCAGCTCCCTGGACCACAAAACCTAGGCTATGTGGCTGGGGAAAGTGAAGGGTCTGAGGAGGGAGCAGACCTTCTCATGAATAAAAGCAGCTTGGATTTACTGAGTAACTATGTGCCAGGCTATCATTTAATCCTCAACTCTATGCGGAAAGTACTCTTATCCCCCTTTTACAGATGAGAAAACTGAGATGTAGAGCGAGAACATAGTTCCCCCAAGGCACACAGTCCGACTCCAAAGCCCATGCTACCATGTGTGCAACCTCAGGGCTACAGCGTCTCCCCACCTCATCCTCACAACTGCTCATTCGGCCACCGCCCGAAATTTGGGCGCGCTCCTGGCGGTACTCAGACGGAGGGGCACGCGCGCCAAAGGAGGCCAGACCGCAGGAAAGGAGCAGCGGAGCGCGGGGCGGCTCAGCCCGCTCCCCCTTCTCGGGGGCCGCGGCTCGGAAACTACAAGGCCCAGCAGGCAGCTGCAGGGGGAGGAGGAGGAGGTGGGACCAGCGCCGGGTGGGAGTGAGAGAGCGAGTCCTCGCGCCCCGCCGGCGCACAGCGCTCGGAGCGCTCCTGCGGGCACTGGTGCGGCGGCTTCCGCGGCGGCGGCGGCGGCGAGCGGGAGCCCGAACTCTGGTCCAGCCGCAGCGCGCGGAGGAGCCCGGGCTGTGCCCGGAGCTGGGCGGCGACGTCCAGACAGGACCGAGACTCTGCTTAGCGCATTGCGGCGACCTCGCCTTCCCCGGCCGCCAGTGCGCGCCGCAGCTGGAAGAGCGGCGGAGCCCGAGGACTTTTCTCCGGTCCGAGGGGCGCCCCGCGGGGCGCAGAGGACCAGTGCGGCAGTCGGGCAAGCCGCGGCGCCGGGGCCCCGGCAGGGCTATGGAGCCCGGGCTGCCAGAAGCGTGAGGGCCGCCGCCCGGTGCTGGAGAGGGGGGCTACGGGGTCTGGAGATCCCGGGCGGCGGACCGGAGCCCTCCCCCCGCCCCGCCTCCGGGGCACCAGCTTCGGCTCCATTGTTCCCGCCCGGGCCGGAGGCGCCGAGCTCCGAGCGCCACTGGGAGTCGAGCACCGGCAGTGGGGCTCTCGCGGCCCCGCCAGGACCCGAGCGGAGCCCGGGGGCGGCGGGCCGGAGCCGGGGACGCGGGCGCCCGCCCGCCCGCACAAGCCACGGCGGACCCTCCAGAGGCGGAACCGCAGCGCCGAGTGAGGTAAGAGCCGCGGCGCCCCCGGATCCGGGGCGGGCTCCGCGTCCCGAGCGGCCCCCGGCGCTGGAGCCTCCCGGCTGCGCGCTCTCCCCGGCCGCAACCCAGTCGGGTCCGGCGCCTCCCTCCACTCGTTACCCGCCCCCCTCCACCCCCGGCTCCCTCCCCAGCGCTCGGCGCCCCCCTTTTGTCTCCCCTCCCTTCCCTCCACTCGCGTCGCCTCCTGCGCCCCCTCCCCGAGCCGGTCCCACCGATCCGCCCGCCGCTCAACTTTTCCGCCAACTCGCGCTGGGGAGGTGGCGAGGCGGCGGCGGCTCGGCGGTGAGTCCGGGCAGGGACAGGGCCGGGGCCGAGGCGGCGGCGGCCCTCGGTTTCCTGGGACTGGGGAGGCGGGCGGGAGTGGGCAGCGAGGTGGGGTGTGTGTGTGTGTGTGTGTGTGTGTGCGCGCGCGCGCGCCGCATTCCACTCCATCTCCTTTTAGTCCACCCGTGGGGACTCACCCCAATCCAGCAGGTAGCTTTGGGTGGCACGCTAAAAATCCGGGGTCTTTCTAAGTCCTTTTCCACCTCCGGGAAGGTTTGGGGTCGCAGTTGCGGGTGGGTGGGCGGCTGGGGGCCTGAAGGGGGAAGGAAGTGGAGGGGTAGGTTAGCTTCTCTTCGAATAGGTTTTAAGGGGGTGTCGTCACCAAATGGCTGAATCTGCCTTAGCGGAGAGCGAGAAAAGAATTCCCTTTTCCAGAGGCGCTTATCTTCGACTTAGTCCATCTCTGAAAGGATCGGAAGTTTGGGGAAGGGGAGGGCGCCCAGCGGGTGATGTTAAGCCCCATTATGGGGTCGGGGGGGAGGGGAATGTTCAGTTCCAATCTGGTTCGAGGAGGTGGGGGAAGGGATGAGGGTTTTGTCCCGTGCGGTTCACTCGGCTGCGTTGCAGGTTGCTCCTCGGGCCCAGAACCCTCTGCCCCCGCTCCGCGTTCCCGTTATGTTTGGGGTTAGTAGAAGAGGGGCTAGAACGCTCATTTGCAGAGGAATTTGTTGACTGTGTAGTCGGAGTTCATTTAACTCATAGCCTGTGAAGGCAGCCAGACGCCTTTGGGCGAGGGGGTGGGGGGCGAGGGGGAGCGGTGAAGCCTGCTTCTCCTTTCTGGGCCCAGAAGCTTTAGCCCTTTTCAAAGTTTCTGCGGTGTCTTTCTCCCCCACCACTGCCCCCCCCGCCCCCATTTTCCAGATGTAGCCGCCGCATCTGGTTCCGTTTCACCCCACACGGGTACACCGCAGTCACAAGAACATCCCTCTTCCTCCTCCCCCCTCCCCCAGATTAAAACTGGGATTCTTCAACTTGGCCTTACCACCTCGCTCTTTAAGATTTCTTAAGACTTGGGGATGAGGCGCTGGGATTTGAGGAGAAGAGAAGTTGCCCTGGATGCCAAGTTATTTAGGATCTGATATGGAGGTGGTGCTTTCTGGCTCGTGTGAAAAAGAGGCATCGTAGGAGAGGGGGCCAAGTTTTTCGGGGGTGGCCCGTCTCATCTGCTAGAGGTGGTCAGACCCAGAACTGGCCCCGACGGAAGTTTCTGGAACCAAAGCATTGCATTCTCCTCCCTTCAGTTACAGCTGGAGCAGCGGGAACGTCTGACCCTGTCCGGAGCCCGCCGCCGGGTCTCGGGCCGCCCGGCGGTGGCGTCACGCGTCCCTTTTCCACCCTCCCTGGAGCGAGCCCGGGGCGCAGCGGCCCGGGCGTGGGAGGGAGGCCCCGGGCTGTCGCTCCCTGGGTGTTTTTAAGGAGTTCTTTGGACGGCAGCTCCCGGACACTGAAGTGGGGCGTTTTACCAAGTCAGTACCGTCTGCAGGTTTGAAAGGGATTGGACTGTGGAGGGTTTTTCTGGTTCTAACCTCTGAGGCAGGAAAGCACTTTCTGGCTCCAAAGTTGCAGGAGGGTGGGGAGAGTTGTTCTCTCACCCTCTCCTTTCCAGCCTCTTTCAAATTGAAAACACTTCTCTGGTTTCCTCCTTTGGGCAGTAGTTTGGAGGCTGTAATGAAATCGCACTTTCTCTAGACATGGTAATTAAGGTGACTGTTTCCTCTGCAGATGTGCCCTGCCCTTTGCACCTCCGGCCCAGAGCTTTTTTTGGAATACCTTCTAAATTGTAGAACCTTAGCCTTGAGACTGGTGAGCAGAAAGTGGCCATTTTCCCCTGTTGGCCCAGGCTCCTGGTTTCCTCTCTGAGGCTTGTTTAAGAGCTGAGTAGCAGGGCCCCGTGGGACATGCCTCTGTCTGGCTGATTACCCCCAAGCCTGGGTCATAGCCCTTCCTTCGAGTGAGTGACGGAGCGAGAGCCCTTGCAGAGGACCCAGCTACCTTACGGGACTACCTCCCTAATGACTTGTTTACATATTTCCCCCCAGTTGGTTGGGAGAAGCTCCAGGGCTGCTGCAGACCCCCGGAGGAGCGCAGGGTGTCTGGGGACAGGGAGGCTGCTGGAGGCTTGGCTCCAGCTGGGATGGTTGTGTACTGCATCGGTGACGAGCTCCTTGAACCGTCTGTTGCACTTACTCTTAGTCATAGCTGAGTGTCAGCTTTTTAATGAGGGCCATCCGGGTGGAGAGTCACTTGGATAGCGTGCTCTCACTGTCTGCTTTGACCAAGCCCGTAGAAATGTGCATTTTGGAGGCATTTCACAAATGGGATTCGGGCCAGAGTGGGCACCTCTTCCTTTGGCTCCAGAGTAGGCGGTCTTGGGTCCTTCTTCTCCCTGGCTCCTGGCCATGGAGGATGTGAGAAAGTTCCGTTAGGCACCCTTAGAAGAGCAAGTGAAGCAGAAGCACGGGAAGACATTGAGAGGAGCATGGTGGTTGCTATGACCCCACCCTGCCTTGAGGAAGAGGATCAGAGCATCTCCGGGCATCCCTAAGCCTGGCCCAGCTTTGTTCCCGGCGCACTCCGGAGGCTTGGAGAGCTGAGTTGAGCATCCAGTAGGTAGACTCCAGCCATGGAGACCGAGAAAAGTCCATGAGATTTTGCTTGGTTTGCTTTTGGGTGTCGACCTGGAGCGAGACCCCTAAAACAGGAGATTTGCTCCTGTGAGCTTGGGCTTTCAGCAGCCTCTGAATGCTTCCTTGGGCCTCCACTGTTCAATCTGTCTCATCAAAATGGCTGTTAGTTAAGAGCTTCCTAGGAAAGCTTGAGCCTGTTGCTGCTGAAGGAAAAGAAGGTAGGGAGAAGGGGTCCAAACATCTTGCTCTGAAAGGGCCTCACATCACTTAAGAGGAGCTTAATTTCCTCTTGGGAAATACATCTTGCATATTGCATCCCGAGAGCTTTGGGAAAGGTCTGAGTGAACCCGGGACTGGTGGGAGTCCAGATGCAGAACTTCAGAGAAGGTTCTGGGGTTTCCGGAGAGGATTAAAAACCAGACGTGGGCTGGGAGAGTTGCTTTTCTCCCTAAGCTTGCATTTCCCTTAGAAATTCTCTCCTCATCACCATTCCACTTGCAATTAAAAAAGCCATGTTTGGGCTCCGAGTAAATAGCCCTCACCTGGGTGAACACCTCCAAGCATGTGATGGTCCACGAGCCCATCCTGTCTTCGGTAGCAAGGCTGCCTAGATTACCGTGGAGCAGTTAGGGTTTCTCTTATTACTACTTGCTTTTTACATACCTCACTCCCAAGGACATTTGGGCACTCTTTTTGACAGAGACTAAAAACTTTTAAATTAGCATTTCTCTTGGAGCTGGTACAATTTCTCAAGCTGAGCTGCATGTGTTTTTTCAGATGTTTATTAAGAACTTGTCCTGCCACTCTCACCAATGAGTAGGGATGCTCATTGTTGGTCACTTTTGGGGAAAGCCACCATTTGTTAAGAAGTCTTACTCCCGTCTAAAGGGATTAAAGTTTGGGCGTCACTTCCTCAAGTCTGAGGAATCGAGATGTTTAGAAAATGTCCGGGTTGGTATGCTCTGAGATCGAGTTTGGCTGGCTAACAAGGAGTGCTGGACGATTTCCTCTGGCATTGTCAACCTCTTCTCTGCAAGCGTGGCTCTGTCAGTTTCATTTCCATGGGACTCTCTTTGTTTCATTCATTTAGGCCTCCAGTTCCCAAATGTACCAGCACCTGCCCTGTAGGTGCTAGGTGCTAAGGTCATTGACAAAGGTTAATTGGGTATAGACCCTGCTCTTAAGGAGCTTGAGACCCTATGGTGTTTTCAGAAATTCAGAGGATCCTCCCAAGGCCCAAGAAAGACTTGTAGAAGAGGACGTGGCCTGTTTGAGGTGGGGCTTGGCGAATGAGAGAGCCCGCTGAAGACAGAGGAAGGGCAAAGGAAGAACGCTTGGCAGGGCACGGAGGTTGCCCAGAGCTGTCCTGTCCCCTACAATGTAACACAGGCCACATGGAATCTCAGATTTTTCCAGTAGCCACGCTTTTTGTTTTTTTTGCGGTACGCGGGCCTCTCACTGTTGTGGCCTCTCCCGTTGCGGAGCACAGGCTCCGGACGTGCAGGCTCAGCGGCCGTGGCTCACGGGCCCAGCCGCTCCGCGGCAAGTGGGATCTTCCCGGACTAGGGCACGAACCCGTGTCCCCTGCATCAGCAGGCGGACTCCCAACCACTGCGCCACCAGGGAAGCCCAGTAGCCACGTTTGAAATTAAGAAAAAGGTGAAATTCATTTTCCTTAATTTGTTTGTTTCAGTTTTTATAATGTATTTGCTTTAGCCCAATATATGTGGAATATCATCTTTTGAACATGTAATCAGTTTAAGAAAATCAATGAAAGGCTCCACATTCTTGTATGTATTTTTCATTTCTAGCACATCCTGCCTCGCACCGGCCACATTTCAAGTGCTCTGTAGCCACGAGGGGCCACCTAATGGGACAGCTAGGTCTAGAGTGTGGGGTTTGTAAAGATGGATGGTGAGAAATGCCTTTGTAAAGGCAGGAAGTTCATGTCCTCTGCTTGCCAATTACCAGGGTCTCCTGAGATTGCTATCAAGAGGTGACTCAAAGCACAATGTTTATATATAATTCCTTACCTTTGATTAGGGCTTGAGAGAGGAGAGAGCAGATACTTTCACCCATGCCCCCCATTTGAAGCTCGTAACCTCCTGTGGTGTAGGCAAGGCAACTGTTTTAGCTCCCTCTGATGACAAGTGGGATAAGTGAGATGGCGTGTGTCCCCCAACTCTCCTCGTTCCCCAGTGAGGACCTCTGCACCCAGAGCAGGAGCTGGGCTGCCAGTCCCAGGAGACGTGACTGATGGGGAGAGGCTGAGGGGCCGGCTGCTGTGCGCCTGCAGGGCTACAGGTCACATCTGTCAGGCAGTGGAGGAAGACTGTCCCTAAGAGACTTAAACAATTCATTAATTAGTAGAACGGGAAGAAGGTGAGGTGAAGGGGGCGGTGGCAGTCCCTAGGGTCCCAGATAGTCTGGGGACTAGTTCGCGTCCCTGTGTTTTCCACAATAGATTGTGAACCCGCTTACCCCTTCTCATTCCAGGAGTGGGTGCCTGGGGGCTGGGTTTTCTGAACATCCTTTGTTTTACAGATGTGGGACTCAAGGCCCAGGGGGGGAGGAGAGGAAGAGACTTTTGCAGGGAAGCTGCCAGATTATTTTGAAGTGCATTGATCACAGAGCTGAAAGAGGGCAGTCAGCAGGCAGACCACACCTGCGAGGAGGTAGACAGGCTTTTCGGGGACAGAGCGGCTGAGTGGTGGTGGGAGCTGCCTGCACCTTTGCAAACAAGCTTCATCATCTCTAGATGATACCACCCTTTCCTGTTGGATACTAAAAGTTCATTCATGACTCTGGCCATTACTATGGGATTTACTTAGGTCCTTAGTCAGGTGTACCTTTCTCAGTGACTGGCCTGCATCCATTTGCTGTATCTTTGGGATGTAATGAGATGTGGAATGTGGTTTTGGGATGTCCTCTAGCAAGCATCACTTCTATCCCCGGCCAGGAATCATGCCCCATCCTGTGTCCCAGATGGCATATCCATGAGCTGCTTCCAAGGGTCTTTCTCTAGAGCAAAGGAAAGGAGAATCAAAGGCTCTCCCATTGCCAGAGTCACCTCGGATCTGTCCTTATTTACATGGCTTTTGTGTGACACAGGGATGTCCTCTGGAGAAAATGAGCTTGCGTCTGGTAGAGCCAGGTTTGATCACCCCCTTATTGCTTCCTCCCACCCTGGTCTCTGGCATCCGAAAACCCAGGTGATGTAGACCCGGTGCCCTTGCCCATCTCACTGCACATCTTTGGGCAAAGCACTTAACCTCTTTGCGTCTCAGTTTCCCCGTTGCTTAAAGGGCAGTAATAATTCCCACCCCTCCCCTTAAGCTCACAGTGGGGAAGAAATGAAGTTTTATAGTTTAAAGTCTTACCTAGTCCATGCTTGGCACGTAGTGAGTATTCAGTAAATACTTGTTCGATTCTGCCTTGTCTAGTCCCTTTCCTAAATTTAGAAAAATAGAAGTGTTTACTTCTCCTTTGGTTTGAAATCATTAAAAAATTTCAGGAAAGCCTTGGGAGGGAGCTAGCAGCGGCAGTGCATGCGTCTTCCCGCTGGCAGGCGCTTGTGAACGAGGCCAAGAATCTGGGGGGTTTTCTGCCAGCCGCGCCTGACTCACTCACAAGGGGCCCTGTCTGGCTCAGGGGGAGGCCCGGCTGAAGCACCACATTAGGGCATGTTCCGGAGAAGTGGATTCTCTGAATAACTTGGATGGTTCCCTGGAGTATTTAGGGCAAAAGCCACCTGGAAGACAGAGAGGGTCACCCCCTCGTAGCCCAAACGGTGCCCAGAAAGTCTTATCACTTGGTAAATGTTTAGCCGAAAAGACCATTATCCTGAAGACGTTGGAGGGTTGTTTTAAATTTTACCCATTCGGACCTGAGAAGGATAAAGGACCGCAGTCTGTGCCTTTCACCGGGGCTGGCACGAGCCATCTTTGAGTCAGGCCTTGCAAGAACCCTTATTCTTCAGCACGACCTTTCCCCACTTCTGGATCCATTTCTGTTGGACATCTGCCGTCACCTCTCAGCCTCGGGGAGAACTGGATCCAGCTCATGGCTCCCTACTCTGAGGCCCTTTTTATGTAGCTGGTGAGAGTTGTGTTCTCTCTGTGAGGGAAGCTGGTAGAACCAGAGGTCCCTGTGATGCATCCAGTTTTAGAGACGAAAAGAAAGAACCTTGGAGATGGTGTATTTCAGCTTCCTCACCACGTAGGTGCAGAGAGGGTCAGCATCTCACCTGGCTCCCATTTCCCAGTTCTGGGCTTCTTCCATAATTCCTCATCTCTCTTTATCCCTCACCGAAGGGTTGGTGTGCCCTAGAGGGAGTGAAGTCTTAAACTGGGAGAGGTCACATCTGCACACCCAGGTCACCTATGGGAGACGTTCCTGAGGCCGTTCGCTTTCCCGGCACAAATGATCTTGGGGCTCATGCCTCGGGGAACTTTCTGATGATTTTCCCAACATGGGAAACAGTCCACACTCAATAAATAGTTGTAGGACTGAATTGAACCACTCTTTGGTCTAATTAAGACGCATAACCTTGAATTCACCATTGGGACAGGACCACAGTTCCTTTCTTGTGTCTGAAGGAGTAAGTTATTGCTTCAGGCACCCTTGTGGGCAGGGTGGCCATGTAACATGCCTTCCCTCTTTTTCTCCTTGCCCCTCGTCCCCCGTGCAGACCCTCCTAACTTTCGGGGTTTTTTTCTCTCCCCAGAGTCAGCTTGCACAGGAGGATAAAGCCCACGGCAGAGTCTCCATGGAGGTGTGGAGCCTTGTCACCAACCTCTAACGGCAGAACTGGGATGTGGAGCTGGAAGTGTCTCCTGTTCTGGGCTGTGCTGGTCACAGCCACGCTCTGCACTGCCAGGCCAGCGCCAACCTTGCCGGAACAAGGTAAGGCGCAGGCTGAGGGGCAGCCTGGGCTCCCGGCCCTCAGCAACAAGGTGGGCTGGGACAGACGTGATGTGGTCAACTGCGAAGGCTCCATCCCAGGTGGAGCAGAGGGCTCCTGGACTGTAGGAGAGGCTCCCAAGGTACCTGGGCTGGTGGGGGCCTGGCTGCAGACACAGCCAGCTTCATCAGAGGTTGGGTCGTGAAGGCTGGTGACATCCATCTGCCAGAGGTGACGTGCTCAGGGGGGAGGTATATGCTTTTCTCCTTCTGAAAAAGGAACTTCTTATTGGGACCCAAGAGCTAGCTCCCTAACCTAGATGAGGTATATAAAATGGGGTTGGGCGGTGCAGTGGGTGCGAGTGACCTGTGAATTTGGGTTTAGAACTTGGATTGGGGTCCAGGGGATGTGCAGGGTTGTGGGAGCTTCATAAAGACCTCCGGCTTCTGGAAAATTGTTCCAAAGACATCTTCTATGAGGGTCGGCCATCATGGCCACGTGCCTGCCATTTTGTCTTTCTTGACCATCTCTCACAGGCCCTGTTTGGAGGCCTGGTAAGAGGTTTGCTTTGGATATACTGCTGGAGGGATTTCAAAGAGATTGAGAACCAGGGAGCATTATGGGGCATAGGCGCTGGTAGACACCTGTAGTTTATTGGGAATTCGGAGGGATTATTAGTAACGGAAAAGACTTGCACCCACTGCTGATGGGATTTTTCCGGACTTGTGAAAATACTTCATGGAAATTACAGGTACAGCACACCTGGCAGCTTTCAAAGGTCTCTGAGAACTAATATTTGGGCATTTCTGCTGCCAAAGGGTAGTGTGGCTTGTGACCCAGTGGCTGATGACAGAAGCAGAGGAGGTTGGCAGGTGGTGGGTAAAGGGCTCAGGTGTGCACACAACATGGTGGCTGCGTTTAAAGGGCCACCAGTCTCGCTGCCAGGACCTGTGTGAGTGACGAATGGGGAGTGAGGATATTTGCCCTCTTGTAGGGTGATGGAGAAGGAGGGGGGACGGGTGGGGGGGGCTTTCTAGAAGATACACTGGCTGGGGCAGGCAGATTCGTGTTGTATTCAGTGACAGAATTGAAGGCAAGGCCTGACCTGGAACACGCTGGAGACCCCGAGTGGGAGGGACCATCTCTGCCCACAGGGAATTCACCATCGGGTAGAGGATGACAAGCACAGAGGCAGCTAAACTCAAGGTGGACCGTGTTTAAACCACGCAGTGGAGTTATAACATAATGCAGTGGGAATGCTGGGGGAGAGGGACAGCCACTGTCATTGAGATGGTCCAGAGAGCTGGGCATGGGGCCTGGGAGGGAGATGAAGGGTGTTCCAGGTGGAGCAGCATGAGTGAGGGTGCTGGGGCAGGACGTATAAGGTGTACAGAGAACAACTTACCTGGTGTGTAGGTAGTCGGGGGACGGAATGCCTGGACAAATTGGACTGAGTTAGCATATGGAAAGCCGTAATGCCCTGCTGAGGAAACTGTACCTAAATGGGTAGATACTGGGAGTCTTGAAAAGTTTCGAGCAGGAAAGTGACACAATCCAGCTTTCAGATTTTCAGGCAGCTGAGTTTGGATGGATGGGAGGAAGAAGTCAGGCGGACCTAGGTTTAAATTGTGCTCCGCAGGGCTTCCCTGGTGGCGCAGGTGTTAAGAATCCGCCTGCCAATGCAGGGGACACGGGTTCGAGCCCTGGTCTGGGAAGATCCCACATGCCGTGGAGCAACTAAGCCCGTGTGCCACAACTACTGAGCCTGTGCTCTAGAGCCCGTGCACCACAGCTACTGAGCTTGTGCTCCAGAGCCCGTGAGCCACAACTACTGAGCCCCCATGCCACAACTACTGAAGCCCGCGCACCTAGAGCCTGTGCTCCGAAACACGAGAAGCCACCGCAATGAGAAGCCCACGCACTGCAACGAAGAGTAGCCCCCGCTCACTGCAACTAGAGAAAGCCCGCGCGCAGCAGTGAAGACCCAATGCAGCCGTAAATGAATGAATGAATGAAAGAATGAATGAATTAATTAAATTTATTTTTTAAAAATTCTAAAAAAAACAGTCGTGCTCCACCACTTAATATCTGCATTACTTGGTTTGACCAATTACTCAAACACAGGAAGTCTTAGTTTGCTTATCTTTAAAATGGAGCAGTAATACAGGATTAAGTGAGATAACCCAGGTAAAGCACTGACAGGCAAAGCGTTAGGAGTTATTACTGCTGCTACCACTGTTGCCAGAAAGACGAGTTGCTTAAACGGTTGTTCTGAATGTCTAGCTAGAGAAAGGCAGTGAACTAGAGTGGAGGATTGTAAAGGAAGGAAAAATAACAGAGACACTATAGAAATAGAATCTACAGGTTTAAGATTTCCCTGGTGGCGCAGTGGTTAAGAATCTGCCTGCCAATGCAGGGGACACGGGTTCGAGCCCTGGTGGAGAGCAGCTAAGCCTGTGCGCCAACTAAGCAACTGAAGCAACTAAGCCCGTGTGCCACAACTACTGAGCCCACACACCACAACTACTGAGCCTGCACCCTAGAGCCCAAGAGCCACAGCTACTGAGCCCGTGTGCCGTGACTACTGAAGCCCGTGTGCCTAGAGCCCGCGCACCACAACGAAGAAGAGTAGTCCCTGCTCACCACAACTAGAGAAAACCCATGTGCAGCAACGAAGACCCACTGCAGCCAAAAAAATAAATTTAATTAAAAAAAAAAAAATCTACGGGTTTAAGTAGGTTGGATGTCAACTCCGGGTGACTAAAGACACAGACAAGATGCGAGTAAAGGGAGTGAGTCAGAGTGGGAGGTTTCTGAGGAGTAGATAGAGATTTGGGTCAGCCACAGCATAGGTGGCAATGAGGAGGGGTGGATAAGGTTTGGGAATATGAATTTATGGTGGACCCTAAAGTATTTTTTTTAACCTTCTCTAACAAACCGTTTTGCAGCCCAGGGATGGAGGGTGGAGAAAGTGAATAGTACGCATCTCGGAGCTGGGTACTTGTAGGCAGGAAGGGAGTATCGTATCCAAGGGTCGAAACATAAGGAATAGGGGTTGAGGGGGTGATGGTGGTCCTGAAGCTTCTGGTTGTGCATCCAGACTGGGAAAGGAAGCCGGGGCAGTGATGGAGGGTGGAGTCAAGGGGCTGAAAGTCTTGAAAATGACAAAGTCCTGCTCTGCAAACAGGAGGGAGGGGGTAGGAGAGGTGAGGAGGGCTCTGAGGAGGCGATGTGGCAGTGAAGAGTGAAGTTACACTGCCATTTTAAAAAAAATCAACTTAATTGAGGTATCATTTGCATTCTATAAAATGCACCAATTTTAAGCGTTCAGTTTGAAGTGTTTTGATAAATGTAGCATTGTCCCACGTAACTGTCAATCAAGATACGAAACATTTTCATCACCCCCCAAACTTGCCTCCTGCCCCTCTGCAGTCAGCCCCCTTTGCAGCGCCGGACCCAGGCAACCACGGATCTACTTTCTGTCACTGTAGGTTAGGGTTGCCTGTTCT
Organism: Phocoena phocoena; assembly: GCF_963924675.1. Classification (NCBI taxonomy): domain Eukaryota; kingdom Metazoa; phylum Chordata; class Mammalia; order Artiodactyla; family Phocoenidae; genus Phocoena; species Phocoena phocoena. The sequence goes on from NC_089239.1 coordinate 6,650,070, forward strand.
AGAATTTCACATAATGGAATTATATGGGGAATGTGTATCCAGTCACTTGATGGTGGCCATTTGGGTTGCTAACACTTTGGGCTATTATTACTAAAACTCTTGTGAGCGCTCGTTTACAAGTCTGTGGGCGTGCGTTTTCCCTGGACTGCCTTGGTTTTGATTTGGGCTCCATTGCTTACCGACTGTTGGCTGTTGGGAAAGCTCCTCTCTGACACTCTATAATCTATATTGGTAATGAGCATCTGCTTCTAAGGTCGTTGTGAATATCATGCAAATGCCTGCAGAGCTCTAAGAACCATGCCTGGACGTAGTCAATGAGCCATAAATAGTAGATGTGGGTACCTTTTCCTGGGACCCCACAGGAGACACCGCGTGGTAAAGGGCTTGTTTCATGGATGGACTTGGAGTGCCTTAGGACGCAGAAGCGGAAACCCACGAGACTTGGATGGACATCAGGTCCCAGGTCCCCATTGGGTTGAGTCAGTCCCTCTCGTGGTTCAGCCCCTTCTCCTAGATCATCCCTTCTGAGCTTTGTGATAGCGGAACATGGGCCCCACCGTCTTCAGAGACCGGAAGTCCTAAGGGAAGAATCTATCTCCACGCTTTGTAAACTATAAGGTATCTCACAAATGTAAAGTATTGCCGTAGTCTCGGCCCTGCTGATTATTCAATAACAATGCTGCTGTTGTCCTCAGAAAAGACTGGACTCTGAATGTAAAAGGTTTGCCCAAAAGTTTAAAGCAAATTACCCCAAACCCTGCTCCCACTGACTGAGAGCTTTTGCCCTTTAGAAAGCCTTTGCTGTGTGTGTGTGTGTGTGTGTGTGTGTGTGTGTGTGTGTGTGTGTGTCGGGAGCCCCTCCCCCAGTCTGCAAATGCTCCTCAGGGAGTGGGGAGGGCCTGAAGTTTCTGGCTGTCCTTGGAAAGTTGATTTAATAAGGGTTCCAGGAAAACCAGCCTCCCTCCTTCCTCCCTCTCCTTTCCCTTCTCTAGTTTGGGATCTTAAAGAGGCTGAGCTTGTTTCAGACCAGGCTTTGCGGGGAGGGGGGCGGGGGAGACTGAAGCGGGGTCGTGGGCCGGGGAGTAGAATGCCCCTTTAAAAAGATAAGCACTAGCTTGAAAGACACTTTGAGCTCGAAGAGGCTTGTTTTTGTGTATTTTTCTCTCGTTTAGAATAAGACTTGCAGAAAAGCAAGTGGGTGAATCCAAAACTGTTTACAAGGCCGCTTCTCGTAATTGGGAATGGGGATCCTAACCCCCTTTTCAGCAGTAACCTGGGCTAAAGCCCCCAGACCCCACATGGTGGAGGGCAGGGTATGAGCCTTGCCGTCTCAAAATACTTGCCTACATGCTCAGAAACCTGCAACTAATAAACGATTTAATGGCCGGGGTTTTACAGCTCCTCCCACCTACCCAGATTTGAAGGAGTCTGGTGGCCGCTTGAAGAGGGAGAGGTTACACTTAATGGAAAAGCCGCACGATTCCCTTTCTGGCTGCAAGCCCCCTGGATGCCAGGCACCACAAAGCAAGGCTTTGTCTTTGTGTTCTGCAGAAACCTGGGCCCGTGGCGGGGAGCTGCAAATGGTGCCAGAGACATCACCCCAGCTTGAAGTCCGGCCCTGGGCCCTGGCCGCCACTGGCAACCCCCCAGGGGCTCCCGCAGCTGTCTTTGGCCCGAAGGGGTATGCATTTCAGCCTGGCTGCAGGGGGAGCCCCGAACAAGTACCGGAGGGTATCCCACTACCAGCCTCGCACAGGCCGAGGTCCTACTGGCTGCGGCCAGTGGGCGTGGCCGGAGGACCTGCGGCCTGGGGGCCAGTGTCCTGTGGACCAGTATTGGGTGGCTGCCGGGGGTGGGAGGGGAACATTCAGGAGCACTGCTGCACCCCACCCCGTCCGCAACATAATTTTTTCTTGTGAAAAGAACCTGTTTACTTCTAATTCACACTGGACATTGAAGAGGAGTTTCTCCCCCTTGGGCCGGAAGGCGGGTGGAATTCCACAGGGCAGAGAGCGATGTGGGGAGACCCACTGGAGTGCAAGGCCGGAGGGTTTCGGGCTGTGGGAATCTGCGCGGCACGGAGCCACCAGGTTTCCCCGGGGCACTCCACTCAGTCCCTCACCCCCTCTCCAGAGAGAGGTAGCTCGGTGCCTTCGGAAGGGTGTGTTTGCAAGCGTTCCTGGAGCTGAGCTTTGCAGAGGGTGGGTGCAGGGAGAGAATGTGAGGCAGGAGCCGGAGGGCTCACGTGTCCACTTGACCACGCCGGGCAGAGCCACCCCAGGGCCGTGTTCTTGGCCCTGCCTGCTGCATTGCTGCACCATTAGCTTCACTGATTTTCCACTCCGGCTTTGCCGGCCAGCTCCCCGAAGTCAGGGAGGAGGAATTTCTCAGGGAAGAACAAATGTCTGTCCAGAGCCCTGGCCAGGGAGGGGGAAGGGAGGGAGCCCAAACAGAGAAGAGGCCGCGCTGCTGCCCCCGGGTTTCTGTGACGACCTGGGTGGGCAGGAACTGAAGAGAGAGGGTCAGGGATGCCTCTGGGGCCTGTGGCCCCTGCCCGGAGGTGGGTCAGCAGGGCCCGGCCAGGATGCTTGCTCCCGGTCAGGCCGAAATAGTGAGTGATGGCTCGTGTCTGGGGCCGTGAGGGATGGCCTTGGGAGAAGTGAGTTCTGGGGAGTCATTATCCGGGAGGGAGCGGTCCGGGGTCAGAGATCCTGACCGGCAGCTGTGCCCTGTTTTTACAGGGCCTCGATCCTCGGGGGCCATTGGGGGCTCCAGCTCCCCCTGTAGACGCCACCTTTGCCTCTTCCCTCCCCAAAGCCTGGCAACGAGACAACTGTTTCCCTGCTGACCGGGAAAGTCCAGCTGCTCTGGCACTGCTGGTCTCCCAAATTCAGCTGCCCAGGCCGCCCTGTTCATTCTGGAGAGGAGGCTCATCCACAGACTTACGCCCAGCATTCCCTTCTCTCGGCCCACCCTGTCCCCGACCTCCGCCCCCCAAGTGATTCAGCAGCAAGTTAACTGCTCTACCTAGGCTTTTGAGGCCTGGAATAATTCCCAAACTGCTTCCTCTTAGGAGAAGCCTTCTAGGCCAGGGGGTCCCCAACCCCCGGGCCACGGACTGGTACCGGTCTGTGGCCTGTTAGGAATGGGGCCGCACAGCAGGAGGTGAGGGGGGGGGTGAGTGAGCAAAGCTGCATCTGTATTTACAGCTGCTCCCCATCGCTTCCATTACTGCCTGAGCCCCGCCTCCTGTCAGCATTATGGTGAGCTATATAATTACTTCATTATATATTACAATGTAATGATAATAGAAATCAAGTGCGCGATGAATGTAATGCGCCTGAATCACCCCGAAACCCTGCCCTCCCCCACCCCGGTCCGTGGAAGAAGTGCCTTCCACGAAGCCGGTCCCTGGTGCCGAAAAGGTCGGGGACCGCTGTTCTAGACTGTGGGCTGCTTCTGAACTTGGGGGGCTTGCTCTGACTTACAGCCGCTGACGGCCAAGTCGGGGGGACATTTGCCTGATGGGCTGCTTGTGGCTTGTACCCTGAGTCCCCCCTCTCCTGTTCTTGGTTCGCACCGACCCTCCCCTGCCCCCTTGCCAAACGAGGTGCCCACTGCCTTCATTTAAAGGCTGTCTCCTTGCAAACCGGAAACCTCGGGAGAGGGGTTTGTCCAGTCAGTTCCAAGCACGAGAACCGTTGGCTCGGATGGAGCTCGAAACTCAGTGCTCCTTCCTGAGCCCACGTGTTGTATCGTGGCCAAGGCTCCTGGGATGGGTGGTGTAAAAGAAGGTGAATGTTGGTGTGAATGTGGCTGTGTTTCCCAGGCCCTGGACGTGTAGGTGCGTCAAGCCTCAAGTGGGTGAGAGGGTCAAGGAGTTCGGGGAAGAGTGAACATTAGTGGTCATGAGCTTGGGCAGGGAAAGAGGTTAAAAACCATGAATGCTGGAGAGTCATATATTTGATCAACAAAGAAAGTCGAACTTAGAGCTTAGCCCCTCCTCTGTTTTCTCTACAGACGAAAACTAGCCCCTGGCTAATGGTCCCTTCACCATTTGTTTACTGATTGAGTTTTCCTCCTTCCTTCCTTCCTTCCTCTCGCCCTCCCTCCCTCCCTTCCTTCCTTTCCTCCCTGTCTCCCATTCATCCATCCATCCATCTGGCCAAATAAGACTTCCTTTTCCCTTGTTTAATACAATATACACATTCATACATAACAACTGTTTATCCTGGTCCCTTAGCTGGAAATGTCCATCCCTATCCTTTCCTGCTTTCACTGTTTGTAATTTCTACTCTTAGCTTAAGGAGTAGCTTAAGGGCCACCTCCCTCCTGAAGCCCTCCTCTGTCTCCAAATTAATCACTCCTTTCCCCCCCCCCCACCCCACCCCACCCCCTTTCTGTGTAACTTTCAATCTGGCACTTACTTTCCTCTGCCTTACATTATGGAGTTTTTTGTTTGTTTGTTTGTTTTGCGGTACGCGGGCCTCTCACTGTTGTGGCCTCTGCCGTTGCGGAGCACGGGCTCCGGACGCGCAGGCTCAGCGGCCATGGCTCACGGGCCCAGCTGCTCCACGGGATGTGGGATCTTCCCGGACCAGGTCATGAACCTGTGTCCCCTGCATCGCCAGGCGGACTCTCAACCACTGCGCCACCAGGGAAGCCCACATTATGGAGTTTTTAACATATGGCTGTTTCCTCCACTAGAGCAAAGTTGTATGCAGTCAGAAAGAATGTTTTTATTGCTCTTTTAAAACATGGATATTTTGATATGTAATCTGGGTTCATTGTGGAAAATTTAGAAATTATAGACTTGTAAAGAGAAAAAGAAAGTCTCTGATATGCCCATCATCCAAAAATAATCACTGTTATTGGTGAATCTATTTATATAGATCTTTTTCCCTGCATTTATACAAGCATAACTTTTCAAAAATGGAATTTATATGTTATATACTGGTTTGTAACGTAAGCAGGTACTTCCTGCCATGCAGAGATGTTTCCATCATGCTTAAGTAACTATGTAGTAGTATGGGTGTGCAAAATTTATTTACCCAGTCCTTTACTGTTGGGCACTTAAGTTATTTTCAATAGTTTGCATTTAAGTGAACATACTTTTACAAATAAAATTTGCCCATGTATCCAGGGATACTTATATTCTAAAAGTTGTGATTACCTAGTACCAAATAGCCCCAGAAAGGTAATACCAGTAAAGGTCTTTAAAAATAATAATTAATAAACACTATTTATTACATTTTCACATTCCACATCCTTTACATATTTTTACCTCTACATTGATCCCATGGCCGTAGGTTTTTTTTTTTTTTTTTTAAATAAATTTATTTATTTTATTTATTTATTTTTGGCTGTGTTGGTTCTTCGTTGCTGCATGCGGGCTTCTCATTGCGGTGGCTTCTCTTGCTGCGGTGCACGGCCTCTAGGTGCGCGGGCTCAGTAGTTGTGGCGCATGGGCTTAGTGGCTCCGTGGCATGTGGGATCTTCCCGGACCAGGGACCGAACCCGTGTCCCCTGCATTGGCAGGTGGATTCTCAACCACTGCACCACCAGGGAAGCCCTGTGGCCGTAGGTTTTAATTTCAAAATCAGATGAGGAAACTGAGGTTCAGGGAGTTAAGTAATTTGTCTAAGGTAGTCTAGTTGGTAGGCAGTGAAAGTGGGATTCAGGTTCAGGTAGGTCTGACTCCCATTTTTTTTTTCCAGTGTATTGTACTATGTCCCTCTATCAAACTGGGTTTCTTCCCAAAATACAGGCAGACCAACATGTGAATTTAAACATTGCTGGGTCAGTCCCTTTTATCTCACAGGAATTAGGCTTCACCTCCCTTTCGGGGGTGGTATGTACATGTGTGTGATTGGGGTAAGGGCAGCTGGAGACGCTTGTGCATTTCTTGTGTGACATTCTTCTGCTCTTGGCTGCGAGGTTATGCATCGGTCATAGGTCTGTGAGCTGCCCTAATGAAAGTGATTCCCTAGCTTAGAATAATCAATGGAACGAAAACCCCATTGAGGCTGCCTTTTGCACGGTAGCTGAGACCTCCTACTTGGAGAAGGTCTGGGATCAGAGGTCTCTAAAGCATCAGAGGCCACACCTGAGTTTTCCTTGTAGGTCACACTTATTCTAGAATACAGTGGTATTGCCCGGACACAATAAACCACCTGGAATGTTTCTAAAGTAGTCCAACAATGTCTCATGGATGGAAATAAACATGCTAGAAGGTTCAGCAAGCCTGAAGCATTAGCATTGTTTTGAGGCTACCAGTAAATATTTATTTAAAGCGTGAAGAAAAGCAAAAAAAAACCCCACAAGCGTCCTGAAATTTTGTTTTTCTTAGTGTTTACATCTAACAAATTAATGTTTTAAACAAAAATATATATAATACCATGTGGTTGGGCTAGTCACAAAATAATTACAGGATTTTCAAAATTAATTAATTTGTGGTGTACTGTCTGAGGTGTGCCCCAGGAATAGAACACAGATTTATTGCAAGTTTTTTGGTAAATATTTTCTTCCAGTTCTGTCAGTAACTATCCGTGTGCCCTTTTGGGGAAAGCACAAAAATTCTTGGAGGCCCCTCTTGACTGGGAGGCCCAGGACAAATGGCAACCCTACCCCAGCCTCACCATGGGTCAGGCCCAGCCCTGGCCAGTGTCGCTCTTACTACGCATAGGCAAATACAATAAGTGACTCATTGAAAAAACGTCATCCGGGGCTTTCCTGGTGGCGCAGTGGTTGAGAGTCCGCCTGCCGATGCAGGGGACGCGGGTTCGTGCCCCGGTCCGGGAAGATCCCACATGCCGCAGAGTGGCTAGGCCCGTGAGCCATGGCAGCTGAACCTGCGCGTCCGGAGCCTGTGCTCCGTAACGGGAGAGGCCACAACAGTGAGAGGCCTGCGTACCGCAAAAAATAAAAAATAAAATAAAAAACATCATCCAGTGACAACCTCAAATAAGGACATAGAACTCAGGTCATGAGGACATCTGAAACCACAGGTGAGGGCCTCTTCCCTAAAGTGAAGGGGCAGATGGACTGTCTTTTGTGGGCTGTGATGTGTTTGCACACATATATCATGAAGGCAGAGGTGTCGTTCGTTCCTTTGTTTACCCCAGCACCTTAGAATAGTGTCTGATACCTGTGAGGCACTCCATGAATACTTTTTGAAGAAATGAATGCACACATGAACGCACAGCGAGGTAACCATCCATTTTCTTTTTTGAAAAAGATACCTACACCTAGTAAGGACCTACTGTATAGCACAGGGAACTCTACTCAGTACTCTGTAACGGCCTATCTGGGAAAAGAATCTTAAAAAGAGTGGCTGTATGTATATGTTTAACAGATTCACATTGCTGTACAGCAGAAACTAACACAGCATTGTCAAGCAACTATACTACCCCCCAAAATTTTGTAAATAATAAAGGAACTAGGGGAAAAAAGATACCTACAATTTCTAGCTTTAAAAAAGGGGAAGATAGGAATGAAATCCTTTTCAATAGGAAGGTAAGGAAAGTAGGTGAGAAATAATTATTGCTACCCCACAGTGCGTCCTTTATATCACTTAATGCGGTGGTTCTCAGGTTTTCCCGGCAGGCACATCGCCCAGTGGGCTTGTTAAAACCCCTTGCCGGAACTTCCCTGGTGGCGCAGTGGTTAAGAATCCGCCTGCCAGTGCAGGGGACACAGGTTCAAGCCCCGGTCTGGGAAGATCCCACATGCCACAGAGCAGCTAAGCCTGTGCACTACATAGAGCCCGCGAGCCACAACTACTGAGCCCACACACCACAACTGTTGAGCCTGCATGCCTAGAGCATAGTGCCCAGCAACAAGAAAAGCCACAGCAGTGAGAAGTCCGCACACCCCAATGAAGAATAGGCCCTGCTCGCTGCAACTAAAGAAATCCCACACGCAGCAAGACCCAACACAGCCAAAAATAAATAAATTAATTAATTTTTTTAAAAACAAAAAAACACAAAAAACCTTTGCCACAGTCCACCCCCAGGGCTCTGGATTCTGCAGCGGGGCCGGAGCTGGGTGGTTCTAACAAGTTCCCAGAGGATGCTGATACTGCCATCCAGGGACCACACTTTGAGAATCTGATATCAATTAATTGTCTATAAGGTAGGTGCTGTGTGTCCATTTCACGGTTTAGGAAACTGACACAGAGAGGTCAAAATGAACACTTGCCAGGTTAAACAGCTAAAATAAATGGTGTAGCTAGAGTTCGATTCAGGTCTATTTAATATCAGTGCCTACGGCTCTAACCCCTGTACTGGGAGGTGGGGGAAACGAGGAAGTAGAAGAGGGCTGAGTCCGATTGCCGGGGTTTATTGGAGGAAGGAAGGACCAGGAGTAGAAAGTTGTCTAAAAGCTTGTCTGGAAGGAAGGAGACCCTTTTCCTGGAACGCCCTTCTTCTGTGTTGTTCGGGGCTTTAAGTCAGTTATCACCACCTTTGGAATGTGGATCAGCTCTCCCATCGTTGGAAGGGTCCTTTTGCATTCGGAAATCTCTGCCCCTTTATTATCCAACTTCAGGGTTGACTTTGGGAATTAAGGTTTATTTTCCTTCGGTTTTAGGAATTAGTTTTTAAATCTTAGAAGAGTCAGGTTCTTTGACTGACGTACTGAATGAAGGTCTCGCTTCGGCATCTAAAGCTTTCGTCCATGTTATTTGCACTCTCAAGGCTGTATTAATGCCTGAAGGGTATGCTTGGAAGATGCATTTATTTCAGAACATGTGTCCTTTCCCCACCACCCTCAGACTCCCAGTCCAGTTTTTAAATTTATTTGCCTAATGAGTTCTCATGGAGTCTCTCATGAGCATCAAAAAAGGACAGTGAAATAAATCCTTCTAGAATACCTGGGCTCCCAGCTTTCTGCCAGTCACAGCCTCTGAGCTACTCCATACCCTCGGCCCTGAGGCTTCTTCTGGAACATCTCGGGCCAGAGGGAAAAGATGAAGGGAGACATGTGTTGAAGGTGCTGGTGGCCGCAGCTCTGTGGCCAAATCAGAATCCCCTCTTCTTTTTTTTTTTTAAATATTGACTGTATTCTCCGTGCTGTGCATTACATCCTTGTGTCTTATTTATTTGTTTGTTTATTTATTTATATATATATATATATTTATTTAATTTATTTATTTTTGGCTGTGTTGGGTCTTCGTTGCTGCACGTGGGCTTTTCTCCAGTTGCAGCGAGCGGGGCCCACTCTTCGTTGCGGTGCACGGGCCTCTCATTGTGGTGGCCTCTCTCTGTTGGGGAGCACGGGCTGTAGGCGCGCGGGCTTCCGTAGTTGTGGCACACGGGCCCAGCAGCTGTGGCTCACGGGCTCTAGAGCGCAGGCTCAGTAGTTGTGGTGCACGGGCTTAGTTGCTCCGCGGCATGTGGCATCCTCCTGGACCAGGGCCCGAACCTGTGTCCCCTGCACTGGCAGGCAGACTCCCAACCACTGCGCCACCAGGGAAGTCCCATGTGTCTTCTTTTTTTTTTTTTCGGCCTTACCACACGGCATGGGGGATCTTAGTTCCCTGACCAGGGGTCGATCCCACACCCCCTGCAGTGGACCGCCAGGGGAGTCCCCTCCCCTCTTCTTAAGGAAAATTAACTTGCAGTCTCCTGCCCTCCCTCATGGCGGAGGGCCACCTGTGCTGGTGGAGGCTGGAGGGGATGTAGTGAATGGTACTCAACTCCCAAGGCCCAGCTGAAACTTGGAATGTTGGTTAGAGCTGTTGGAGTTGCCCAGAGCTTGTCCAGTCAGCCTTCCCATCTCACAGTTGAGCACACGGAGGCCGAGAGGGGAGATGATGTGGCCCGGGTCACACAGGAGCGGCAGGGCCAGTCATCCCAGTGACTTCCAGTCAGATACTCCTTCTGCTGCTCCCAGCCAGTTACAACCACCTGGGGCTCAAGCAGAGTTTGGTATTGTGTGGTTTTCACAAGGATTTCAAATGAGGCTCTCATCCCTTAGGACACCCGGAATGTGGACATTGCCCAGAGTAGGGAATCTCCCACAGGAGGCTCATTGTTTAAGATCAACCAATTGTCCGATCACAGGACTCCCCAGTGTAGACATTGGCCTTCCAAGCAGCCTTTGGTCCTGGTTCTCCTACCTGCTCTCTGTCTGAGTGCCATTCCATCTCAGGGAGAAATATCCCCAAACCACGCTCTTTTAGTTTCTGAAAACAGTACTAAATGCTCTACTTTCACAGTGTGTGTGAAGGAGGAGAAAGAGAAGAATGAATACGTGGTATGTCAGTGGGTCCTCTGGGCCATCACTTTCCTGCCAGTCTGTGGAACAGACCATTGGCCCCAGATTTTTAGGTTCCATGGGCCAGTCAAATTTCCCCCCCCACCCCCGCCGCCCCGATATTTTGGGTTGACAATTTATTTTGCCACGTAAGAACATCTTTAAAAAACCAACACTGTCCACTACCGGTACTTCTTTTAATTGTGGTAAAATATACGTACTATACAACTCAACCATTTTTAAGTTTACAGGTCCTTGGCATTAAGTACATTCGTGTTGTGTAACCATCACCACTGTCCATCTCCAGAACTTGTCACCTTCCTGACTGAAACTCTACCTGTTAAACATGTAACTCCCCAGTCTTCTCTCCTCCAGCCCCTGGCAACCACCTTTTACACCATTTCCTTTTAAAAGGATGTCTATTGGGACTTCCCTGGCGGTCCAGTGGTTAGGACTCTGCACTTTCACTGCCGAGAGCCCGGGTTCGATCCCTGGTCGGGGAACTGAGATCCCACCAGCTGCATGGCGTGGCCAAAAAAATAAAAGGGTGTCTATCACCTTTATTCTCGTAATGTAAAAATAAGGGATGTTTCTTTAACATTGAAAAAAATAGGTCACTTTATGAAGAGTCCCTTCCTTTCTCCACTGCAGTGGGTGGTGAGCGTCCTTGCACTGGGCATGGTGACCCAGACCCACCACTGCAGCCACGGGACCAGCCAGGGAGGGAAGGTGGCACAGAGCCGGAGGGGAGCTGATAGCCCTGGTGCGTGTGCTCTCAAGCATCCACTGAGGTTTGGGGAGGGGGCAAAAGGCAAATTCTGAAACAGCTGTGGCCTCGACTAATTCATCAGCAAGTTTAGGGAGCGGCAGCGTTTTCCTACGCAGCTACTGGTGCTTCCTTCCCCAAACCAGCTCCGAGGAGCTTGGGGGAGGGGAGGCCATCCCGAGGCCCTGGGAGGGGGCGTGGTGGGGGGAGAGCCATACATTCTTTTCTTCAAGGAACCTGACCGGACTCTAAGGTCAGCGCCGGGCGGATTGGGAGCTGCAGGGCTACCTCTTGGCTGTCCTCCTTCCCCCACTCTTAATGATCTTTCCATTACAGAACCCAGACCAGGAAGTGCCTGACAGGTCACAGCTGCAGACACATGGCTGGGAGGCCTGGGCTCTGGGCCAGTGGTGGGAGGGTCTGAGTTCCCCTTCGAGCAGCAGGACCCCTACACACACACACACACGCACACGCACACGCACGCACACCCCACTTCAGCTAGTTGTCCAGCTTTTCCCTGACAGCTCAGGGGAAGGTGTTCTTACTTCTGTGTTGTCACAGTTGGTGGCTGGTGGTACTTTTGCTTTGAGCTTCGGATGGGATTGTAATAAAGGCAGGAGAAGTCCCCCAGCTGAGGGTCCAGATCCCCTGCGCTTACCTCCCACACAAGTGTCCTTACTGGGCTTGCGGTTCTTTGGGGGAAGTTTTCCATCAATGAACAAGGCTCTCCAGCTTCTTTTCCCAAAATAGGAACCCCCCGAACATGGCTCTAGAAGCTTCCTGGGCGCCCAGGGCAGTTGTAAGGCACAGCCTTAATGCTGCCCAAACAACCACTGTGATTCTATCAAGATACCCAGTTCAAAACATTTTGCGGGGAAGGTCTAGAGGCAGGAGCATGGGCTTTGCAAACACAGACCTGGGTGGGTAGAGCCCCCTTCATTTTATCCTCTTCACCGAGGCCAGCTCCTTCCACATACAAGTTTGCTCAGGAAATGTTAATTTACCCTAAACTGTGTCCGAGGGGGGCAGTTGTCACACAGGAATTTCTGTCTCCACCGCCAGCTGTGTTGTTGGCTTTCTTCCCTGAATCTGCCAAAGCTGATTCCTCTGGTGCCAAATGTGAGCCGGTGACACAAACTTCTAGGAACCGGGAGCTGAGGCCCTCCCTTCCTGGTGGCTGCAAGGCACCTACCTTTGCTCTTTACGCTTCTTCCTGCACGTCTTAGGTGAACTTGCCCCTTCCCAGAGCAGCTCTCTCTTCCAGGTAAGGTAGAGCAGCCAAGGGTACCGGGAATCCTTTTGGGAAATGGGTGGAGGACGCATTTTTCTTTTCAGCTCTGCCCAGAGTGCGTCTGTAAACATTGGGGAGAGAGGAAGAGGGGAGATTTCTTTTAAAAACAACTCCTGGGCGCATTCCTTTGTTAATCACGTAATTACAGCCCTCTCCCCGGCCTGAAAGTGTTCTCCTCCTCGTGGTGGGAGGTATTGGGGAGGGGTGGGTGTTACCCAATCCCTAGGAGGGAAGAAAGTACAGGTACCAAGGAGGCATCAGCTGGAACCCAGCACTGGGGCTTGAACCCCAGACTCCACTTTGATGCTGGGTTACCCGTCGCCACATCTTTGGGAAGGTTTGCACAGAATGCTGGGCCTCCCCTGCCCAACCACTTCCTGCGGAGCTGGTTTTGGGGGGTCTTGGGGTGGGTGCAGGGCCCTGGCCGTGGCTTTGGCCAGCACAGGCGGCTCTGTGCTAAATTACAGTGACGAGATGGGACAACACAAAAGCCCCAAAATCTTTTTTTAATAAAAACAAAACACACCTCCCAGCCCCAAGCCCCTGGGCTGCTGAATGGCGATGGCTTCCTGTCAGGATTAGCTGGGCTGCCTGGGCATGTGTGCACTGCCTTTCTCCTCAGGAAATACCTTTAGTAAGCCCTGGTGGGGTCCCCATGGCAACGCGAGAGGGGACCTGCTGACTGAGGCCATTCAGCTCCCATTGTTGCCGGGCCCCTTTGTGGGGAGCTGTATTGCAGCCTCTCTGGCAAACACAGCAGTTTGCACCGTTTTGTCAGGCTGAACGTGGAGTCTTTACATTTTAATGGGCTGGCTCTTCTGGCAGTGGCCCATTTGCATGCAAAATGCTCCTTCTTACTTCTGTCCCTTTTTCTATTAAAAAAAAAAACAAACCCTACACTCCAAATCTCCCTGGGTCAGGGGCCCGGTGAACACGGCTGGATCTGGGTGTCAGGCCCCGCTAATTGATTTGGTGTCCCCGGCTCCCCTCCCACCCATGGCCGTGCGCCCCATTTCTGCAGCTCTCCCTGCATGTCGGGGATGCCTCGCATCCAGGGAATCTCACATCTGGAGGGCTTCCTCCATGGACCCTCCCACCGTTGCAGGATGACCGTTGTTCCCTGGGATTTCGGTGAGAACCCCCTCTGACCTGGCCTTGCCAGACTAAAGTAAGTTTTCAGTTCCATTTCAAAGCCAAAGTAACGTAATAAAAACCTCGGCCGAGGGCTCCCGGAGCCCCACTGGGCTGTTCTGTGTTTCTTTTAAGTTGCTTTCAAAGCCACCCCGAGTTCCTCCCCCACCCACAATTGCCCCCTCATTTATCTCTGGGGAGTTTGTGCCGAGACTGTAAACATTCCTGGACCACCAGTTCCCCATGTTACCGAAGAGGATGGCCCTTCTCTCCTAACTTTCTCAACCCAGAGACGCAAAACCAAAAGGATTTCATAGGGATGACAGCAACGGAGAACCCCTGCCCGAGACAACACGCATGGATTTGTGGAGGGCTGGTTATTCAAGCCCTACACCCTTCCCCTTCGGAGTGCGGCATAGACCTGACACCACACCTGACCTCGGAGGGTAGATGAGACATATACTTACGGACCAGCCTCAGCCGAGCAGCTTGAATGAGTGCGTGATAAAGCCATGAATTTAAAAAAAAATTTTTATTGGAGTATAGTTGATTTACAATGTTGTGTTAGTTTCAGGTATACAGCAAAGTGAATCCCTTACACATATATCCATTCTTCTTCAGATTCTTTTCCCCATATAGGCCATTACAGAGTATTCTGTAGAGTTCCCTGTGCTATAACGTAGGTCCTTATTAGTTAGCTGTTTTATATATAGAAATGTGTATATGTCAATCCCAATCTCCCAACTTATCCCTCCCCCTTCCCCTCACCCCGTGGTAACCACAAGCTTATTTCTTATGTCACATCACAAATGAGAGGAGGAACAGAGCCGCGGAAGTCTCCGGAGAATGAGTTTTCACGTCTGGGGAAGTGGTGGAGAGATAGGAAAACAAGGTGTTTTAGGAGAAAGCAAAATAAAAGGCAGTGAGGGTATTGGCTGCAGAGGTGGAACCAGGAGAGCTGGGTGGGAGGAGGTAGCTGAGAGACCCCCAGGTCCTGGAGGAGGGGGACACAAACTGTGCTCTCGGGGGGGCCTGAGGGGATGGGATGCAGAGGACCAGGAGTGCGACACTCAGGATGTGTAATCAGGAGAGCTGGCCCAAGGGAAGGGATGGCCAGCCTCTTTGCCTAACGTTCTGGATCATGTCAGTGGATCAGGCAGGGGTCATCGGAGGGCATCAGTTCAGCTGTAAGCTGCGCTCGAGAGGGAGGGGTTGGGACCAGAGAAGGTGTCAGAGATTGAGCCAGGGACCCAGGCAGGAGGGAGGGGTCGTGCCACGTACCTGTGGCCAAGGCAGAGCTGTAGGTACCTCCCGATGCCACGTGTGCTGGGTGAAGGGCCCAGGACCCAGCAGACCCAGCACCTAGAGCCAGCGCTGAGCCCTGTTTTGTGACTTTGGGAGAAGTCTCTGCCTCCACTGTCTTGTGTCTAAATGGAATAAATGCAAATGAACATGAACGTGGATGAATGCGCCTTGTAAAGTATCAGGTGCCATACCGAAATAGGGCATGACTGTTGGTCCTGGTCTGCCACTGTCCCAGTGCCACCGCACACACTCCACAATTTCCTCCTCCGCCACGTGTGCACGGTCACACCTCCTCAACTTTGAGTAGCTCAGCATGGCTGGGAAAGTACATTTGTAAGTAAGGAAACAGAGTTATAAAGCAGTAATTTGGGGGCAGATGAAAAGGGAAGGATGAGGCCAAAGTAACCAACTGCAGAATCCCCTGTGAGAAGGTAGGAGACATGGGCGCCATCAGACAGGACCCTGGGGCCGACCAGAAAGCGTTTCCGTTGTCTTCTGGAAGTCAAGGATTGCAAAGACGGTGAAAACAAGGGCTGCCTTTCAAAGCGGTAGACCTGGGCCCCGGATGTGTGGGGATTGCGGAGAGCCAGGCCACCTGGGTGCGAATCCCTGCTCAGCCACTTAACTGACTAGGTGGGCCGCCTTGGACACATCCTGAACCTCCAGGTGCTTCAGGGTCCCCTCTGTAAAATGAGGATGATAGTACCCACTCCACAGGGTTGCGGAGCAGCTGTCAGTTTCTATACCCACAGGGTAGAGATAAGAGTCGTTATCGGGCTTCCCTGGTGGCGCAGTGGTTGAGAGTCCGCCTGCTGATGCAGGGGACACGGGTTCGTGCCCCGGTCCAGGAAGATCCCACATGCCGCAGAGCGGCTGGGCCCGTGAGCCATGGCCGCTGAGCCTGCGCGTCCGGAGCCTGTGCTCCGCAACGGGAGAGGCCACAACAGTGAGAGGCCCGCGTGCCACCAAAAAAAAAAAAAAAAAAAAAGTGGTTATCAACCTCATAGGGTTGCTGTGAGGGTTCAGTGATAGTGTGTGTTAAAAGTGTTCACAGGATGTGGGATGTATATAGTAAGCATACTGCCCATATTGGTGTTACTGTTTTCAGAGTTGTTTAAGGATCCCAAGATAATATACGGGGAGGCGTGTGGTCAGTTGCAAAGCGCTATGCAAGTATGTTGTTATTCCTTCCTGGGTTCGTGCAAAGTTGTGAGGCTCGGGGATGGATGACTTCCAGACCGAACTGGTTCTTATGGGACCAGGGCTGGTGAAATGGTATTTCAGTAATACGTTTTCAGGTATATTCGTCCTTGTGACATGAAAGGCCTGCATTCACAGTCTCTGCAGAGAAATGTGTTCCCTGGGACTTCTTGAGTGGTTCTGTTCTATCCCCCACCTTATAAGTTGAAATCACCTTGGGGGCTGTTTTCTACGATGTTTTCTTTTGTTCCAAGCAGGCCATGCATCTGCCCTCATCTCCCATCCCCTTCATCCCGAGGCACAGCACCGCTCATAAGCACCTCATCCTTTTCTGCTCCCCCCAAAGTTTCGCTCCCTTTCCCTACCGTCATGTTCCCCTGTGCTGTGAACATCGCCGTCTGCCCTGACCACCAGTACTTGAGTTCTGAAACCTCAGAGCCTGTGCTGGGTCACCTGTCCTGGGCTCTCTCACCTGTCCCGTTGCCTCGTGTTGTATGATCAAGTATCGCATGAATCTTATCACCCTGGTTAGCACAAGGTTAACCAGCCCTTCTGCTGCTTAGTTTAATCCTTTACATCTCTTTGCCCAGTAACAGGGGCCTTACAGAGACACCTAGTGATAGCCATCCTGGAGAAAGCCTCTGTCTTCTTGGAAACTGGGGTTTCATCTTCTAATGACAACGTTTGGATGGATTGGAGCCTCCTCAAGGCCATTCCCTACCCTACACGGTACCCATGGCTGGCAGAAGACTCAGAGTTTAGAATCAAGAACTTGGATCTGATCTGATGAACCCAGGGCAGAACTGCCTGCTAGATGACAGTGGCAGATTTCTGCCAGTCCTGCCATAAGCCAAATGCTACATCCTGTTGGCTTGTTGGGAATTACAAAGCCCTGGTATTTTGGAGGAAAGTAGGAAGGGAGAGGGACACAGTAGGGCCCCGTTAACGTTAATCATGTTCCTAGACTTGAGAGCACTGCCCCTCACCTCTAGCTGCTTCCTTGAGGATTACTAAAAAGTCTGGGTCCCGTATCTGCTCCTAATTCCCCCTGGGGGATGGAGGGGCTCCATCAGAGAAGCAGGACGGGGTTGAATCCCTTTCCCTCCCACTAAAGGGGGTACCAGGTCCAGCCTGCACAGCCTTCCACAGTCCACCTGCCAGCTGCACCATCCCAGGAGCACTACAGTGCTCCTGAACCCCAGATTCAGGCAGCTATGCAGGAGGCTTTGTCCTCTCCTTGTCTTCTGGAGAGATGGCCAAGTTGTTGACGGCCTTAATCCTCTAAGGGTGGGTGTGCAAGTTCAGCCCTAACCCTAAGCCTAACCACCTAGCTCCCGGTGGTGATGGTAGTGACTGACGTGGGCGTGGAAGCATGATCCACCGTTTTCCCACAGTGCACTCCAAGCGCATTGCACCCAGAGCCTGGTCACCACGGAATCCAGATACCAGATGTCCTCCAGCCTCTGTTCCCCATCCCTCAGGAAGCGCGGGACACATAAAGCACGTGTGTGGGTTTGCCGTCTCCCTCAGCATCCCCATTCCAATTCATCACGTGCTCCAAGAGTTGGAACGTCTTTTCAAGTTGCTGAGCGGTAAACTGCTTTCTCCTCTTCATCGTTCACGGCCAGCCCAGTAAAGCCGTCAGTTGGCTCCTTTCTTGACTGCTAACAACACATAGAGCCCTGGTCCATGGGTCTCGGCCAGAGAAAGGCCAGCTCAGTAGAGATGGAGCCACAGATACAAGGGCCTTTCCAATGAGGGCATAAATGGGGGACCCTGGAAAGACCAAAAGAGTATGGAGAGTAGTGACGTGATTGTCGCAGGCGGCCGGTGAACAGTGATGTCCTTCATCAGCCGCCTTACAGAGGACTCTCCAAGGTCGGGGCTGCTACTCCAGGGGGTGACGTAGAGGGGCAGGGCCCGGTAAACCAGCAAGCAGTCCATTACCGTTCCATCACCTGCTAAAAGAAAGCGGCGTTTACCTGCTTTGTAAGTGGAGACTTTGACACACACCCGAGAGCACTATTAGCCATGAAGAAAATCACCCAAGAGCCGTCAGCTGGTTTTTGGTTCTTCCAAAAATTAGTCTGTGCCAGACGCGAGCTTCAGTTCAAGGCCTACTGAGTATTTTCTGAGTTTCTGACGTGGTAAGGCACTGTGGGGAAACTATGATAGGCAATTCTGCCCTGAGTTGCTGGCTGTTTCTTAGGCGAGACATGGACCCTTTTGACAGTTAGGAAACAGTGCGCCCAAATTTCCATCAACGGATGAATGGATTAATAAAATGTGGTACATCCACTGAACGGAATATTATTTGGCCGTTAAAAGGAATGAAGTACTGAGACATGATACAACATGGAAGAACCATGAAAACATG
The DNA here is from genome assembly GCF_963924675.1 of Phocoena phocoena. Lineage (NCBI taxonomy): Eukaryota > Metazoa > Chordata > Mammalia > Artiodactyla > Phocoenidae > Phocoena > Phocoena phocoena. The sequence goes on from NC_089239.1 coordinate 6,668,397, forward strand.
CTCAAAGAAAGAAGGAGGACACAAAAGACTGTATATTGTACAGATCCATTGATATGAACTATCGAGTGTAGGCACATCTATACAGACAAAGCAGATCAGTGGTTGCCTAGACTGGGGGAGGGGGAGAGGACAGGGAGTGACTCCTGACGGGTACAGGGTTTCTCTTGGGGGTGATGCAAATGTTCTAAAGTCAGATGGTGGTCATTGCTGCATAATTCAGTGAATATGCTGAAAAGCATTGAATGATACACTCTAAATGGGTGAATTTACGTGAATAAGTAATAATTTATGGTATGTGAATTGTCATCTCAATAAAGTTGTTCGAAAAAGCACCAGTGCAACACGGTACGGAACTGAGTGTGCATCTTTGTGGTTCAGACGGTTACTGTTGTACAGAAAATGAGGGTAGAGACACTCGTGCCAGCAGAAGGCTTCCTGGGTGTCTCGGATGGTACACTTTGAGTAGGTGGGTAGGAGGGCTCCAGAGAGATGCCCGACAGTCTTGAGCAGAAGTAAGTTTCATCGTGGGGCAGAAGTAAGGCAGTTCGTGCAGGAAACATTCAGACTTGGAGCAAAAAGTGGGGACGAGGTCGCATGTGGAGGTGGGAACAGACTGTGACGAGTGTTGAATGCCAAGCACGGGGTTAGAATACATCCTCTACACGGCACAAGATATTGATCGGGAGAATGAACGGGACTAGCTCACCAGGGCTTGGAACATCAGGGGGAACTTTATCTCCAGCAGCAGGGACAAGAAAGCCGGCTCTTGAGGCTTTAATGGACCACGTACAAGAGTTTTGTTCGCACGTCCTGGCTGGAATGAGCGGGAAGTTTAGGATCCAAGCTGGAATCAGCCAGAGCTTGGTCTCAGCAGGACCAGTCTCCATTTGCTGCTTTCTCCTGGGGAAACGCCCGTGTGCTCCTTGCTACCTTTTTGTTTCTGGGACCTGTCAAAATAGGCTGTGATGCCAGAGGCTAAGAATTTGAGTTTACCGGAGTTTACTGTTTGACCAACGGCTGGTACAGATCACGAGCTGCAAAATATTTAATCAGTGAGGTCATTGCAGGGAAATAAGATTTGACCCACAGGAGCGTCTTCTGTTCTCCTTAAGGGTCGAGTCTGAACGGCTTTTCTTCTGCCTTCTTTTGGCAAAACCACAAACCATTAAAAATGGAAAGAATAACTTTTTTTTCAAGACCCACAAAAGCTTATATTTAATGAGCTGTGTGGTCTGCTCACCTTTGGTGACGTGACTCACAGAAATAAATGAGTGCGGGCCTAGTGGTTTTCAAAGCCTTTAAAAGCAGCACGTCCTTTCTGATGACTCCATGTTTGCCCAATATTTAAGACAGAGCCCTTGGGTCGAAGGGTGCCGGGGCCTGCAGCCTTGGCCTCTGAGCCTTATCCGAGGCCCCTCTGAGCAAAACTACTGTTAGTCCTTGGCTCCCAGGACACTCATTTCTTCATTGGTGAGGTTTCTAGAAGGAACCTGTTTGGGACTTTAGAAAGAGTTTTCTAAAATGAGGTGGTGAAGGAGAAGAGGGAGTTTGGAAGGGGAGATGATGAAGAGACAGTGCATCGTTGTTACGTCATTCCGCGTGCATTTATTGCCAGCTGTCATGTGCCAGGGCCCTACCGGGTGCTGGGATTTGAAGGTAAATGTGACACGTCCCCACACTCACAACCCAGTCGAGAAAGGGGACTTTCCTTCAGTGTGACAAGTGAGAAGGGAGAGTACCTGACCCAGAGTGGAGTCAGAAAGGGCTTTGAGGGACTTCATTGGTGGTCCAGTGGTTAAGACTCTGAGCTTCCAATGCAGGGGGTGCGGGTTCAGTCCCTGGAGAGCACCTGACCCAGAGTGGAGTCAGAAAGGGCTTTGAGGGACTTCATTGGTGGTCCAGTGGTTAAGACTCTGAGCTTCCAATGCAGGGGGTGCGGGTTCAGTCCCTGGTCGGGGAACTAAGATCCCACGTGGCAGCGTGGCCAAAACAACAAACAAAAAAGAGAGGAAGGGTTTGAGGCAGTTTCCAGCCAGGCTGAGAACCGGAGGGTGTGTGGACAGAGCCAGGCAGAGATGCAAGGCCCGGCAGGGCAGTAGGGCCAGGTGCGTTTCAGAGCCTCGCGCATCAGGGGCCTGCAGGGCAGGGGGCCCCCTGGCGAGCCTCTGGTGATGAACCCATGGTGAGAAAGAAAGAAGGTTCCAAAAGGCAGCAGAAACTAGTCAGGTGGTAGACGGGAACTGCAGCAGGTGTGTTCTTCTGGTGGGCGATGGACAGTGGACAGAAGATGCCGAGAGCAGGCTTGCACGTCCCAAGAGGAACTAGGAGCTGCGCTTCCCCCTTGTTAGTGCAGAGGGGTCCGCCTGGGATGGTGGCCTCTTTCTGTGTCCGGCCTTAGGCCTTCTTGTTAGCGTGAGTGCAGTGTTGCTGGTGGAGAGGGATGGGTGTGCGGATCCCCAGACTCTGGGGAAGGAGAGGTGAGGGGAAGTAGATGTGTGTGCCCGTGTGTCGGGGGTGGGCAGGGGAGAGGAAGGTGGGGGGCTGGAGAGGGGGAGCCCTGCAGTGGGACGAGGAGAAAGGAGCTCTGTGTGCAATGGCTTTTGCTGCCAGAGCAAGTGTGGGTTTTGTGGCAGCTGCCGGCCTCCGTTCCTAATATAGTCAAAAGGTCCGAATCCTCTGGCCCAACACCTGTTAGCTAGAGGCTCCCCTGAGCTGACCTTCCCTTGAGCTGTCTCTCCCACATATGCACCCTGTGTATCAGACCCATTGCGGGGCTCAGACCCCCCAGTGCTGAGTGACTTGAACCCAGACACCCCCCATGACAAACTGCCCCCCACGTGGATCGGGGCTGCTGGGTTTGTGGCAGGGGGGCTTGTTCAACGGTTCCGAGGGAAAGGGGTAAGGCTGCCCCAGCCAGAAGCAAACGGGGTGTTCCTCCGGGAAGCGGCCACTCTTGGCAAAGAGCTGAGTGTGTGGGGAGGGGACACTCTGGACGCACAGGGGTCCTGGGAAGGGCCGGCTGCCCCCCGAGGATGGAGAGAAATGAACCCTGAACCGCTTAATGCTGCTGCAGCTGCTTCCTAACTTTGCCTCTTTCTTCCTTTGCCCTCTGGAGGAGTGGGGTGGAGAAGAAGCGATGGGGGTGCCCAGGTAGCCAGCCGTCTCCCGACTGACCCGTCTTCCCATTCCCCCCTCCCCAGCTCCGTAGCCCCTGGGATGCTGCAACTCAGTGCGGCTGGCATAATGCCCTTTGTCTTTCCCCCCCTCCCCCCCACCCTGCTTCCTCTTCCCGGCCCCTGTGGCGGCAGCAGCCCAGCCCTGGGGAGCCCCCGTGGAAGTGGAGTCCCTCCTGGTCCACCCCGGTGACCTGCTGCAGCTCCGCTGTCGGCTGCGGGACGATGTTCAGAGCATCAACTGGCTGCGGGACGGGGTGCAGCTGGTGGAAAGCAACCGCACCCGCATCACGGGGGAGGAGGTGGAGGTGCGGGATTCCGTGCCCGCCGACTCCGGCCTCTACGCCTGCGTGACCAGCAGCCCCTCGGGCAGCGATACCACCTACTTCTCCGTCAACGTCTCAGGTTGGTAGCAAAGCCCGCTCTCCCCCTCCCTCAGACCCCCTGCCCTCCAACCCTGTCTGCTGGGTTCGGGGGGAGGCAGGCCCTCTGCCCAGCTGTGATCTGCCCCTACTCTGCTGCAGAAGCTGCTGCCCACTAACATCGCTCCCTGCCCGCCGCGTGGCTTAGCTCTCAGGGGTGACCCGTGGTGCCGGCCTCAGGCCAGAGAGCAGGGGCTTCCGGGACCTACCTCGGAGGTGATTGCTGACACATCGGGGGCAGTGAGACACTGTGATTTCTCCACCACAGCTTGCCCAGTCCTCCGGGTGCTACGAGGGCCGAGGCAACTTCCACCCTCTCGCTCCCTGGCCATTTGGACTTGGTACTTGGCTTAGTAATTAGCACCCCCGCATACGTGGTGAGGTCCCCGGGTGATGGGGGATGATCCAGGTGCGCCGCCGTATCCACGGCTTGACGGAAAACATCTGTCCTCCGGCTTCCAGAGCTGTTAGGGCAGCCAGGGAACCCTAGGGCTCTGTGACTTTGGGGATCTGCCACTTGTAGGATGCGACTTGTACAAAACCTTAGGATTAAATAAGGTAGAGCTGAAATTGTCTTTATGCCGTTTGTGCGTCCCCGGGTGCGGGCCTGGCATCTCCTCCCCCGGGCATCATCTAGAACCTGCCCCTAACTGAGGGACTTGCCTCCTTTTTTTCCCTCCAGACCCCCAAAAGCACTAGAAAGGACTGGAAAAAGATCTGGCATGAACCCTGATTGGTGACCACATGCTAAAAGGGGTGGATACTTGTTGGGGACAGGTGTTGGCAGCTGCGGACTGTGTTGTGGGCTCCCTGTCTGCTCTGGTTAAGAAGGGCAGCTCCCAGACCTCAGCAGATGCGTGCTAGGAAAAATCCAACTCCACGTCGTTCAGCCCATGGCTTCGGAAATGGCTTCTGGCCGCAGTGCCTAGATCTGGGTTTCCAAAGGAGGACACAGGTTCCCTGGCTGCTAGTTCTGAGACCCTGCGCATCCAGGCGATGCTGAGTTGAGTGAGCCTCTGAATGCAGGGTGGAGTTAAATTGAAGAGAGCCCACCTGCCCGCCATGGAGCTGCCCAGTGTAAAGGCTTCTTCTGGGCAGAGGAGGGCAGGGCGTTGGGGTCGGTGGAGGAGGGCGACACGCATAGAGCATGCAGTTCTTAAATAAACCGTGTCTCTCCCTCCGAGGGACAGGCACTAAGGGAGGAGTGGGACCGGGGGACAGTATGGGGAGGGGTAGCTGCGGTCATCTATAACTGGACTGGCCTTTGTGTTCCTTGGGTGGCTGTTGATTGGATGGGAATCTCGCCAGCCCCTGTTCCCTTGGAGGGACGTCAGTACCCCCTTCTCCTTCCCATAGATGCTCTCCCCTCCTCGGAGGACGATGATGACGATGATGACTCCTCTTCAGAGGAGAAAGAGACCGATAACACCAAACCAAACCGTATGCGTGAGACACTGTTTCCTACCTTACTGCCCTTTGGGCCTGGGTGTTGGGTTTGAACGGGAAGAGGGGCGCTTGGGTGATTGTCTGGAGAAGGGGAGGAGGGGGCATGTGGGGTCACAGTGCTTGGCCCTGGGATCCCTCGGGGGTCCGGATCAGTGCAGGCGTCATCCACAGGTGGTGGGCGGGTGGGCGGGAGGGCGGAGGCCCTCGCTCCTGAGCCTGACCAGGCCCTGCCCGTGTCTCTCTCTCTCTCTCTCTCTCTCTCTCTCTCTCTCTCTCTCTCTCTCTCTCTCTCTCTCTCTCTCTCTCTCTCTCGGCTTTCCCCGGGCAGCCGTGGCTCCCTACTGGACGTCGCCAGAAAAGATGGAAAAGAAACTGCACGCAGTGCCAGCTGCCAAGACAGTGAAGTTCAAATGCCCTTCCAGTGGGACCCCTAACCCCACGCTCCGCTGGCTGAAAAATGGCAAAGAATTCAAGCCTGACCACAGGATCGGAGGCTACAAGGTACCTGTGTTTATATGAAAGTTAGAAGCAGGGGAACAGGAGCCGCTGCTTAGAAAATCCCTCTTTATATGCTTTAATTGTGTTAAATAACGCTTTCTATCTATAAAATTAAAAATTTTTCAAATACAAAAAAGTGTATATAAAGTTAAAACTTTTCAGTCTTCTTTTCTGTGTATACATACGGTTTTTACTTGGATGATCACGTCTGTATAATTTCTTGTCAGTTGTTAACATTATGAGTCTTTTGTCATGTGTTTGAAAGATAATTTTTCATGGCTTTATAATATCCCGGTTTTAAAATGTTCCATAATTTAATGAACTATTTTGCAATGCTAGTTATTTTCCAGTTTTTCACTGCTGTAAATAATGTTGCGGTGAATATCTTTGTGCTTAAGTCTATGTCAGCATTTTAAAATATCCTTTAGGACAGATTGAGGGAAGTTACTAGATCAAAGTGTAAGCATTTTTTAAGCCCTTGATGCATGCTACCCAATTACTTGTTTTTCCTGATAATTAGGTAATTTTATCCATTCATTCATCTATTCATTTATTACATGAACATTTCTTGAACACGTCTTTCCAGAAAATGTACTAGGCAACAGAGTTCAAAGTACAATGGGAAGACGTAAAATTTTACTGTGATATTTGCTCTAATGGAGGATGATGTAATCAGTTGGGGTGCGATTTTATTTTTTATTTTATTGTGGTAACAGTTACTTTCTTAAAGAGAAAATGAATTTTCCCTCCCATAGCAGAGTATGAGAATGACAGGTTCACTCTGCCTTTGCCAACAAATTTGATAGATGAGGGTATCGCATTGTTCTCTGTGGGCTCTTTTGCTTAGTAATGAACGTAGGATTTTCATGTGTTCATAAGCGATTTCCATTTCCTGTTGTGGGAATTGTTTATTCGTGTCCTTTGCCCATTTACAATTCCAGGAAGAACATCTTCATCTAATCCCTCCTTTAAAGTCTCTGATCATCCTTATTGTTCCTGTTTCTCTTCCATTTCACTTCGCTGCTCTTTTCTCATTATTCTTGTATAAGAAAAGCAAAGGAGATCAGAAAAAATATGGAAACTGTTTAAATTAATTCACCCAACACTTGCTGTATGCAAGGCTCTGTGTCTCATGAGGCAGTATCCTGCCCATACAGAACTCTGTCTAATAAGATGGCAGATATCCGTGGGCACTGCACCTGCAAGGTACAGAGGGGCGGAGAGAACAGGTTTGGCCGGAGATGGGGCTGGAGGAGATGGACTTTGAAATGAGATGTCAAGGGCAGGCAGGGCTGGACTCGTAGCGGGGAGCTGTTCTGGCACAAGAACAGGGTGGACAGGGGTGCAGGGTTGGGGAAGTTCCCAGTATATTTGGGAGAGTGCAAAAGGCACATTTGTACAGATCACGATGGCCTTGGCCTTTGTGGGGAGACTTTCTGGGTCCTCACACCCATCTGCCTGATGCCTTCTTGCAGAGTATAAATAGGCTGGGGTCACTGTGCAGCCGGGCTGCGTCCTCCGTGCTCTGATTGGAGGGTAAGCGCCTCGGGGCACCAGCACCGCCTCTTCCTCCAGACCCGCAGTAGAACCCTTTGGCATGTTTCCGCTCAGGTCCGTTATGCCACCTGGAGCATCATAATGGACTCCGTGGTGCCTTCTGATAAGGGCAACTACACCTGTGTCGTGGAGAACGAGTATGGCAGCATCAACCACACCTACCAGCTTGATGTCGTGGGTAAGAAGGGACAGGAGTAGGAGCTTAGAGGAAAGAGCAGGGACGCTGAGAAAACAGCCTGGAGCCAGGTTTACTTAGGATTGGAGTCCGGATAGTGTGGCATTTATTAGCTCTGTCACCTGCCTCTTTCCTTACCTGTAAATAGAGGTGGGAGGATGAGCCATACCACAGACTCATTGTAAAGTGACAGGTGCTGTTGGTAGTCCCTCCTGCAGCAGGTGACTGGAGTAGTGGTGGTAAATTTAGCTTAATAGTACCTATCACTCCCTGGATGCCAGCGGTCTGCTGGGTGCAGTAACTACACCACGGGCAATTCTCCTGGCACCCCTGCAAGAGAGGCACTGTTGGGCTTCCCTGGTGGCGCAGCAGTTGAGAGTCCGCCTGCCGATGCAGGGGACACGGGTTTGTGCCCCGGTCCGGGAAGATCCCACATGCTGCGGAGCGGCTGGGCCCGTGAGCCATGGCCACTGAGCCTGTGCGTCCGGAGCCTGTGCTTCGCAACGGGAGAGGCCACAACAGTGAGAGGCCCGCATACCGAAAAAAAAAAAAAGAGGCGCTGTTGTTCCCACTGTACGGAAGAGCAGACTGAGAGGCTCAGAGAGGACAGTCCCCAGGTGAATGCAGACTCCAGGCATTGCATGAGACAGTAGGAAGAATGTCACGCCTCTGGGTGCTGTGACTGCAGCCTCTTCCTTCTAGAGGTTCTGAGTCTCATTCTCTAGCAACCTTAAGGCAAAGAGTTTCCCAGCCAGCATTCTGCTTCGGCTTTGAGGCTATGGTCTTGTAAAAAGAAGCTTCCGGTCCAGGAGGTCTGGGGTTGGGTCTGAGGTTCGATGTTTCTCACAAGCCGGTGATGCTGCCGCTGCTGCCCTTGGACCACACTTTGAACAGCAAGCGTCTAAGTGACTGTGATTTTAGCTAAGGACGGATAGGCTGGGCTGAGGTCCCGGAGTGCTTCTCTTTGGTGGCCTTTGGGGTGCCCTCTGTCAGCATCTCAGCCAGGAGCAGCCGTGGCAGAGCCTGACGAGCCTCTCCCCTCCCTCCCTCCACAGAGCGGTCCCCTCACCGGCCCATCCTGCAGGCAGGGTTGCCAGCCAACAAGACAGTGGCCCTGGGCAGCAATGTGGAGTTCATGTGTAAGGTGTACAGCGACCCGCAGCCCCATATCCAGTGGCTAAAGCACATCGAGGTGAATGGGAGTAAGATTGGTCCGGACAACCTGCCTTATGTCCAGATCTTGAAGGTAATCCCTGGCCCCAGTCTCCGTGGGCTGGGCTCTGAGAAAGAGGCCTGTATCTCCCGGGGCCCAGGTTGCTGTGGTCAGGCTCAGTGCCCACGATGGGGCCCCATCCCTTCTCTTTGGATACAGGCTCCATCTTCAATGGGGACCCAGCCACATTCCGCAGGACCAGTGGCAGGTCACGGGTGGAGGCGTGAGGGGCACAGAGGGCTGGGGGTGGGCATTGCTGGTTTCTAAAGAGCATCAACAGTGACTGTGCCCAAGCTTTCGGGTCAGCTACTCCAGGAAGGCGTTGGCATTCCTGCTTTTCCATTGCCCATGACCACAGCCTTTCTAGGCAGCATCACCCAGTCTCTGCCCTGGTTCCCAAGTCACGTTCTTTCTGGCACGTGGGCTGAATGACAGGCACGGCTTAGGTAGGGTTGGAAGAGCAAAGGCCACAGGTCAGTCCTCAGCGGTTTCAGGAGTAATTGGCATTTTCTTCCTTCTTCCTCCCACCCCCAGACTTTGATTGTCCCTGAATGCTCCATTAATCCAGGGAAGCTAATTGCCTAATTCTCCAGTGGATCTTGCAACAGGAAGTCACCAGAAGCTGGGAAAGTGGTTTCCCTCCTGGTCCCAGCATTAGACCTCATCCTCCCGGGCTTGGCCATCCCAGAGATTTACCGGCCACCCCGCTCTTCACCTCGGGTGCTGAAACTGCCATGTAGGAAGCGGGGCCGTGGCCTTGGCCTTGGCCTTGGCCGCCCTCTCCATTCACAGTGCCTGCCCTCGTCCTGGAGGAGGGGGTTTAACACAAACGGAACGTTTGCTTGGGGGCAGTGATTTTTTTCTTTAGTTTATTTTTTGGTCAACTGCTCTGGACTTTCAAAGTCCACTTGTGTTGTCCTAACAAGGGGAAGATGGCGAGTCTCACTTCAGCCTCCCTTTGCCTTAGCTCCTGGGCCTGCATGGGAGCAAAATACAGCCACATCTCAGTGTTGGCCCAACTGATGGCGTGTCGTTCGTCTGTTCCAGCATTCGGGGATAAATAGCTCGGATGCGGAGGTGCTGACCCTGTTCAATGTGACAGAGGCCCAGAGCGGGGAGTATGTGTGTAAGGTTTCCAATTATATTGGTGAAGCTAACCAGTCTGCGTGGCTCACAGTCACCAGACCTGTGGCAAAAGGTAACGGGGAGCTGGAGGGACCCCTGTGCTGGGAGTTCGATTGAGGCCCCGAGCTGCTGGGGCAGGTGGGGAGGCCAGCGCCCCACTCCCCCTGTTACCCTGCTGTGTTTCTAGTGCCCGGAGCCATGGAAAAATACCCGGCCTTGGGAGGCTGGTTTGGTTTGGTTCTGTGTTGGTGTCGCCCCCTCTGTGCCTTGTGTGTGTTCCTTGGCTGTGTGTGGGGTGCGTCCCGGCTGGTCATGCAGACGGAGGGTCTGAGTGATGGAGAGAAGAGTGGACCAGCGTCCGCGGGCGTGTGTGCGTGTGTGGCTGCCGCCCTCTCCATCCCTCCTGTGTGTGCCCTCTGGAAACCAAACAGCCCCCCACGCTCCGGGCCCCATTTCTCCATGCGCTCGCCTCCGCATGCCGGGCCGGGCCGGGGCTGCCAGCGTCTGGTGACGGGTGTAACCAGCCATTCGTGTCGTCTCAGGTCTGCCGAGTTCCTCCTCAGGGTCCCACTCTCTTCTTCTAACAGGTCTCGCGCTGCCTGGTGGTTTTTGTTTGTTCCTTGTTGCAAAGGAGACGCTGGGGAGCATTTCTTCCTCTGGTTTTGTTTTTGTTTTTGTTTTTGTTGTTTTTGTTTTTTCCTTTTCCTCTTCCTCCCTCCCTCCCTCCCTCTGCACCTCTGAGAGGTCTCAGGTCCCGGGCTTGTCCATGTTGCTTCCGTTGTCTCTTCTAGACGGCCGGAGTTAATACCACCGACAAAGAGATGGAGGTGCTGCACTTAAGGAATGTCTCCTTTGAGGACGCGGGGGAGTATACATGCTTGGCGGGTAACTCTATCGGACTCTCCCATCACTCTGCATGGTTGACCGTTCTGGAAGGTATACACTGTACTTCTCCTCTCGATGTCCTGCCCTCGCCATGGGCACGGGGGGAGCATGCATCGCGGGGCTGGGGGAGACACAGAGCCGGGCTCCGAGGGCCAGCAGGTGGCTCCAGCAATTTGTCCGGCTCTGCAGGTCGAATCCTCTCGGTCCACACAGGTGCTTTCCTCGGGATGCAGGAACGCGGAGGTGTCCCACCTGTGTGCCTGCCTCTGGCTCTCCCCTGGGCCAGCGTGATGCATGCGTGGGATCTGGATTTAACCTGCAGCTGGGCTCTCCTCCAGGGCAGGCTCCTTCCCTCCTTGGGTCCGGCGGCCTTCCTTAGCTTGTCTGATCCTTTATCGCCAGCACCCCCCGAAAGTCTCAGAAAGGCCCGCTCCCCCTGTAACCGAACGTAGGCACCCTGGAACGAGGGGCTTGCTCTTGGCAAGGATCATGCTCTCCTAACTCCCATGCTGCCACCTCACGGTGAGCGAGGTTCCACCCAGACCCAGACAGTGGACTGGAGCTGCATCGAGCGAGTCCTTTCCCAGGCTCACAGGGGGCCTGATGGTGCCCATTTATCCTCCTTGGCTCCGACGTCTCCTCTCTCCAGAGGGGAGGTGTGTGCGCTGGTCCGGGAAGGCAGGAGCCTGCAGCCTGCTTGGGGTGGTGGGCTGGTGCCTCTGCAGGGCCTGCACGTGGGCTGTGCGCTGTGCTGCTCTGGTTCCTGCAGACTCTGTCCTCTTGTCTCCTCTCTCCCTCTCTCCTCCTCTGATAACACCCCCGCTGGAGGGAGAGAAGCGTTCTGTTTTTCTCCTCGTCGCTGTCTTTGTCCTGTGTGTGCTCCCAGTTGGTTGTCTGTGTTTCTCGACGCTGGGGAAAGAGAAAAACAGAACCGCTTCTCCTTGTTATCAGCACTGCTGTCCCCTTGTCAGGCCTCGGGAGGTTCCCTTTGGGCTCCTTTGGGGTCATGCCTGGGGCCTCCCGGGGGAGGTCCTCGGGGTGCTGGCCCCTGTGGCTGGCGGGGGTCTTTAAAAGGGGAGGAGTGGGTGGAGAGCTGTGGGGGGAGAGGGACCCTCCCCTCGTGGGGAATGTGTGTTCTGTGAAGTGGTGCTGGTTGGAACCCTCCCAGCCTCCGCGTGGGAGGGAAAGGGGGCTTAAACTGCATGGGCTTCTGTGGGGATGGGAAGGGCGAGATTCTAAACGGAGAAGAGAATAAAACAACCCCCCTCCATGTCCTGCTTCAGCTTTAGGAGTTAGACCTGTGAGTAGAAGTCTTAAGAGAAGTTTACATTTTCCATCTTTAGCACTCCAGACGTATTTGGAAATTAAGTTAGTTTTACCTGTGGTTTGGCGGGGTGTGGATATTTACACGTCTGACCTGACACAGGTGACGTTAGGTGAAGCTGAGAGACGAAGTCAGGATACACACTGGTTTTCTTCTTTCCTTCCCTCCCCTTCATTGTCCCCATGCTGTGAGTGCCACCAGATGCCAGGCGCTGTGGCCTACACACATGGATAAGGTGCCATCTGAGCCTTCAAGGTACTTGTGGGCTGTCAGTGATGAAAGATCGATGGACAGTTCAGCTGTCCCCTGTGATAGGGGGACACAGTGCTCAGGCGCTGCAGAGAAGGGCCGAGTTTTCATGGGGACACTCTGGAAGGCATCTAGCACAAGTGAGTTCTCAGCCATCTCTTGCAGGGCACCAGGTACCCTTCCAGCCCAGCCGTCCCGCTGAGCAAGGAGGGCTCCTGAGTTCATGAGGATGGGCTTCGGGTAGCAAGATACAGTCCATCCCTCTTGGGATACGAGTCAGGATCAGGAAGCCTCAGCGATCACAGAACGTCTGATGTGTGCTCAGTGGCAGAACCCCAATCCTAGCTGGGACCTGGCTTGGTTCTTCTCTGCCCTGAAGATTCCCAGAGGAAAGGAGATGGGTGTTGAGTTTCTCATGGAGCTGGGACCCTAGTGGACGGGCCCCGCCCCGAGCCCACTAACACCCTGTTCGCACTGACCCAGCCCTGGAAGAGAGACCGGCGGTGATGACCTCGCCCCTGTACCTGGAGATCATCATCTATTGCACGGGGGCCTTCCTCATCTCCTGCATGGTGGGGTCTGTCATCATCTATAAGATGAAGAGTGGCACCAAGAAGAGTGACTTCCACAGCCAGATGGCCGTGCACAAGCTGGCCAAGAGCATCCCTCTGCGCAGACAGGTAACAGAATGTAGATGGGGGGTTTGCACACTCTGTCTCATGCTGTGCGCCATCCCCGTGCCTTGGGGCCTTCCCCGGGACCCTCTAATGCCCTGTCCTCACCACGGTGCCCAGCCAACTGCTTCGGGCTTTGGCTTCTGGGCCAGGGCAGGGGAATGTCCTGTCCCAAGTGCTCCAAGTCAGGCTCCAAGCTGTTCTGGTCCGTGAGCCCATCTTACCCCAGCCACGGTGACCTGCTCACCCGGCATGTGGATTGGAAGACAGTTCTAGCTGGGCTGAGTGCACAGCTGGTACTGCGAGTTTGAACTGCCCCCCAGGGCCCATTAGAGGTGCAAAGGTGGGGAGTCCCCTGGCGGTCCAGTGGTTAGGACTCCATGCTTTCACTGCCAAGGGCTCGGGTTCGATCCCGGGTCGAGCAACTAAGATCCCACAAGCCACAAGGCGTGGCCAAAAAAATTGAAAAGTGAGGAGAATAGAGGTGCAAAGGTACAGAGTGGGGGAGAGGACCTGAGTTGGGTCCCAAGATGCCCTCCCTCTCCTGTGCACCCCTCATCCCAGAAATGGAACGGAGGGTGAAGGTGTGTGAAAGGAGGCCACCTTCGCTAAGAGCTGGGTTAATTCTGGAAGGAGCTTTGGGAGTCAGGAATCCGTAATCCGGGGCAGGGTTTTCACAAAGAATGGGGACAAGAATAGAGTTGCTACTGCAATGGTAAGATACACAATGTCACTCTGGAACGCTCATGTGAAAGGTGAGTAAATCAAAGCCCAGAAAGGCTAGTGGGGAAAATAAGTCAGTTTTAGAACCTAGGTCTTCCGACCCCCGGTGGCCTTTCTGCCACTCTGTGCTGGGGAAGGAGCATCAGATGACAGGTACATACCTCTGCCTTTGGCGAAAAGCCCTAACTGGGGATGAGAGGAATCCCCGTCCCCGCTGGAAGGGTGACCCCACGCTTCCCCGTAGGTGTCGGCCGACTCCAGCGCATCCATGAACTCTGGGGTCCTGCTGGTCCGGCCCTCGCGTCTCTCCTCCAGCGGGACCCCCATGCTGGCTGGGGTCTCTGAATACGAGCTTCCCGAAGACCCTCGCTGGGAGCTGCCTCGGGACAGGTAACCCTCTCCACTTTCTGGGGAACCCCCGCTTGTTATTCTAACGCTGGCAGTGGTGTGTGCTCCGACCTTCGAGGGAGCGACGGTCGTCGCATCAGACCTGACCTGACACAGGTGACGTTAGGTGAAGCTGAGAGACGAAGTCGGGATACACACTGGTTTTCTTCTTTCCTTCCCTCCCCTTCATTGTCCCCATGCTGTGAGTGCCACCAGATGCCAGGCGCTGTGGCCTACACACATGGATAAGGTGCCATCTGAGCCCTCAGGGTACTTGTGGGCTGTCAGTGATGAAAGATCGATGGACAGTTCAGCTGTCCCCTGTGATAGGGGGAGGTGCATCAGAAACGGTGATTTCTACCTTCTGCTCTCCGCTGGGGGAGCTACGTGGAGGCGGGGAGGAATGGGGTGTCCTGTCAGGTTTGAACTTTACCGCCCCCGGCTTATACCACCACCCTTTGTTTCCCCGAAAGACTGGTTTTAGGCAAACCCCTGGGAGAGGGCTGCTTTGGGCAGGTGGTGTTGGCGGAGGCCATTGGGCTGGACAAGGACAAACCCAACCGGGTGACCAAAGTGGCTGTGAAGATGCTGAAGTGTAAGTGATGCTTGTGTCCCTGCAAAAACAATCCCTTTCCTTTCCAAGCAAACTGTGGGCCTCGGGCCATTGCCCACACCCGCTATGTGGCCTGCTTAGGGATGTCCGGGAGTGGGAGGCATTCTGCACCCCAAGATCACTACGATCTCACTTTGTTCCTTGGCACCCACCTGGGTTGTCATCAGGTGTTGCCAACCGTTGCCAACTGATTTTCCTGACGTAGCCTCTGCCCTACTCATTATCACTTATGGCAACACCGGCTCTCGTAAGAGGGATGGGAGGATAAATTTGGATGTGAAAAAGGGAGGAGAGAAGCAAGTCCCAGAGAAAAGGGACCCCTGGGTGCTCACTTCATCCCCCTCCCTTAGTTTTTCTCCTGTCGGCCTCCCTTCCAAAGCAAACGAGTCTCAATTCCCTTCTCTGGCTTGTCCATAAAGCGGATGCAACCGAGAAAGACCTGTCGGACCTGATCTCCGAAATGGAGATGATGAAGATGATTGGGAAACACAAGAACATCATCAACCTGCTGGGGGCCTGCACGCAGGACGGTAGGCGCTGAGCCCGCAGGCTTCCCACCCGTGTCGGGAGGGGCTCAGGAGGGAACCCCGCTGCCTGTCTGTCAGGGAGCAGATAACTAGCTGGGGTGTCAGCGACCCGGCATCTCTCAGCCACGCTTCGGGAAGTGGGTTGGGAGGAGAGTTTGGTTTAGCAGTAGTTGGAATGTGTTTCTCAGGGTCTGGGCTGGTGCCCATTGGGGTTCATACAGGTACCAGGATTCACACACACTGTGTGGACAGGAACAGCTGAGTTACTGTGGTCTAGGTTAGGGCTCTTGCCCCCCAGCTTTGCTTGGGAACTTCCTGGACTGTGCAGGGAAGAATGATTTTGCTGGGTTTCTTTGGGGAGTTGGAATGAATTTGCGGGGTTCCCTAAAAGGGGAGGTTAGGCTTGGGGAACAGGCTCACAGTTCCCCCAGAGCCGTTGGGGGCGGAGTTCCTGGGGTGAAACTAGGCCCGTGTGCCTGTGTGGCGGCCCTGACGGCCTCTCGGTCCTCGTGTCCCCAAGGCCCCCTGTATGTCATCGTGGAGTACGCCTCCAAGGGCAACCTCCGAGAGTACCTGCAGGCCCGGAGGCCGCCGGGGCTGGAATACTGCTACAATCCCAGCCGTCATCCCGAGGAACAGCTGTCCTCCAAGGACCTGGTATCCTGTGCCTATCAGGTGGCCCGAGGCATGGAGTATCTCGCCTCCAAGAAGGTGTGGTTCCTGAAGGCTCCCCTGGCTGGGGTGGGGGGTGTGCGGGCCGCTCTTAGGGGACGTCAGAGTCAGGAGAGCCAGTGCGGCCTTGTGGCCTTGGGGTCAGGGTGGATTAGGTTCCAGTCCCTGCACTGGCACTCTGAGTGCAGCCTCAGGCAGCCGCCTCCTTACTTTTCCTCAAACGTGAAGTCAGAATAATACCGCCTGCACTGTAGAACGGCTACGGGGGGAAATGAGGTCCTGTGCGAGACTTAAGTACAGCTTTTGGTGCTCGGTAGATGCTGCTTTGTTTGAACCCAGCCTGGTGTGGATGTGCTTCGCCCAGGGAGATGGGGCGTGAGAGCTCGTACACACTGGACAGAAGCGAAAGGTTCCGCTTGCTGGGTGTAAATCCAAAGCTAAGAGCTGGGAGAGGCAGGAAAAGGGGTCGATACGGAGGGTTTGCTGGCGTGATCGAGGGGCCCAGAGCTGGGGGTGTTTGGACGGCTGGCTCTGATGTGCGGGCGAGGGCCATCGTAGCGGGCAGCTGGACTGTTCGGGGAGGTCGAGTGGTGAGGTGGGCGAAGGCCTGCGAGGGGAGCGGGCCCACAGCCGGCTGCAGACCCTCCCCTGCGCCCCGCCCTCCTCACTCCCATCCGTCTTCCCTTCCTGGCTCCGCAGTGCATACACCGAGACCTGGCCGCCAGGAACGTGCTGGTGACGGAGGACAACGTGATGAAGATCGCAGACTTTGGCCTAGCTCGTGACATCCACCACATCGACTACTATAAAAAGACGACCAACGTAAGTGCTGGCGCCGCCCTCGGTGCCCGTCCTCTGCCCGGGGCTTCGCTCCACTGTGGTGGGGTGAGCCAAGTCCAGCCGTGCATGTGCCCCAGCCTGCCCCGGGCCACCGCCAGTGTCCCCGTGCTGCTTGCAGGGCCGACTGCCTGTCAAGTGGATGGCACCCGAGGCCTTGTTTGACCGGATCTACACCCACCAGAGCGACGTGTGAGTCTGAGATAAGCGGTTGCCAGGGATGCTGGGAGAGAGTTTCCTGGGTGGTAGAGTCTGGCATTCCATCTCTGAGAGAAAAAAACATTGTATGTGCCCCTTCACTCTGTTCCCGGAGGTCACGGTCCCCTGGAGTCCCCTGGGGTTAGGGACTTGTGTTGGGGGCCGGGGCCGGGTTCAGGGTGCGTGCCTGCCGTGCTGGGGAGGGAGAGCGGCAAGGACTGCAGGGTGGCCTAGCTCTGTGCCCGGAACGCTCCTCCACAGGTGGTCTTTTGGGGTGCTTCTGTGGGAAATCTTCACTCTGGGCGGCTCCCCGTACCCTGGCGTCCCTGTGGAGGAGCTTTTCAAGCTGCTGAAGGAGGGTCATCGTATGGACAAGCCCAGTAACTGCACCAATGAGCTGTAAGCCGGAGAAGATGCCTGGGGTCCAGGCCTGGACCCTGGGGGAGAGATGGGCTGGGCAGGCAGAGGGAAGAAGGGGTGCTTAGTCAGACAGACACCGCAGCCCTCCCCGGTCACTCCTCCCGTGGTCCCTCCGCCCTGAGCCTTGTTTTCAGCTCTGGTCCTCCCTCCCCCGCCCTCACCGGCCTGCCTCAGGTACATGATGATGCGAGACTGCTGGCATGCGGTACCCTCTCAAAGACCTACCTTCAAGCAGCTGGTGGAAGACCTGGACCGCATAGTGGCCTTGACCTCCAACCAGGTGAGGCTGCCCTACCCAGACCTTCAGGCCCCGCCGGCCGGGTTCTCTCTGAGTTCCTCCTGCCGCTGCCGGGGGGAGAGTGCGGGTCCAGCGTCCTTCTGTCCCCTCCCACAGGAGTACCTGGACCTATCAATGCCCCTGGACCAGTACTCCCCCAGCTTCCCCGACACCCGCAGCTCTACCTGCTCCTCTGGGGAGGATTCCGTCTTCTCTCACGAGCCCTTGCCCGAGGAGCCCTGTCTGCCCCGACACCCGGCCCAGCTGGCCAATGGCGGACTCAAACGGCGCTGACTAGCACCCCGCACCCCTCCCCGGACTCCATCCTCAGCTACGGCCCCAGCCCCGCTCCCGCTGGACTCACCGCCTCCTTTCTGCCCTTCCTGCTGGCAGGAGCCAGCTGTTGCCCCAGAGCTCCCCTCCCCTCTTCCTCTCAGCCTGCCGCTGACACAGACGAGCAGGGAGGCGGGGACTTGTTGATGGCCACTTGGTTCCGTCCCAAGTGTTGGACCGGGACCCCTCCCAGCCGCCTGGCACTGCCTGGAGGGTCAGGCAGTGGGGGCACGGGCAGCACACGAGGGAGAGCCGACCGAGCTTTTCTGTGTTGGTTTTGTCTGCTCCGTGCAGCCTGTGTTCCCGTGGCAGGTGCCCGGTCCTCGGGCTACAGCAGGAGTGAGGGGGGGTGGTCAGCACTCGGGCCTCCGTGGAAGGCGACCTCTGCTCCAGATGGATGGTGCCAGTGGCTTATTAATTCCGATACTAATTTGCTTTGCTGACCAAATACCTGGTACCGGAGGATGGGGACGCAAAGGCTGGGAGCAGTGTCGTGGCCCTGGGGCCCAGCCCCAAAGCAGGGGCTTTGTACATAGCTATGAAGAAAACACAAAGTGTATAAATCTGAGTATATATTTACATGTCTTTTTAAAAGGGTCGTTACCAGAGATTTACCCATTGGGTAAGATGCTCCTGGTGGCTGGGAGGCATCAGTTGCTATATGTTAAAAACAAAGAAAAAAGAAAAAAAAAAAGGAAAGTGTTTTTAAAAAGGTCATATATTTTTTGCTACTTTTGCTGTTTTATTTTTTTAAATTATGTTCTAAACCTATTTTCAGTTTAGGTCCCTCAATAAAAATTGCTGCTGCTTCATTTTTATACGGGCTGTGTGACACGGGAGAGAATGTCAGCTGCGGAGGAGCAAGGTTGACGGGCTCTGGGGCTGTCTGTCCAGAGGGCACTGCGTGCTCTCTGTGGTCCCCACTCCCAACCGGCTCTTGCCCTCAGGTCCTGCACTGAGGCCTCTGGACAAGGCTCCTAGCTCTGCGATGCTTTGGGAAAGACAGGGAAAGAAGACGGCCGCGTGATGGGCAGGGAGCAGAGAAGCTGGGCCTGGGGCCAGGCCCTGCGGCCCTCTCCACCACGGACCATTGCCTCGGGGGAGAGGGTGAGGCCAGGTGGGGTCTGAGGGTCAGACAGGGAGCTGGGGGCCGACCTCAGAAGAGCCAGCGAGTAGGCTAAGCGTGATTCGACGAGGGCCTGCAGGCACTCAGGCCCAGATGCGGGGCTGCCCCTCTCTGTGTGGGTGTGGCTTTGCCCGTGCTTCTGTGTGAAGGAGGACTTGTCCCCTAAGACGAGCTTTACCTTCAGGCCCCCTTGCTTCATGTTTCTTGCCTCCCAGGCTGTTCTGTGTCCGTGATTCCCCCTCCCCCCTACCCATCCACGCTTCCTGAATTCGTGTGATCAGGCTGCGTGTGTTGGGACTGTCACACATCTTGGCTTCCTATGGTTCTTCCTATACAAACTCCACCCCAGCCCTCAGGAAAGGGAGAACATTGTCTGAATGTTTGTGCTTTGGCTGCTTGGAAATTTTCTTCCTCCACCACCTGCTGGTTAGTACTGCCCTCACCAAGTAGGTGCTGGCTCCTTGGAACCTCAGTGCTCAGCTTACTGGTACTCGGCTTCTGCCCCCAAATCTTGCCCTTTGCTGGATTCCTTCTGAGTGCAAAAGGAAGTCCAGTACGCTTTCATTCCTGTCGGGAGAATGGGCTTGCTCCTGAATTTTCCTTTCTGAGCTATTTCTCGGCAGCTGCGGGGCTCGCCACTGTCGTAAAGTTCTCTCTTCTCCTGGGTCTCCTCTGTGAATGAATATGCAACTGTCAACATATCGTGATTTGTGTTTATGTTTAAAGAAGGCATACGTTGGCAGAGCCAGGAAATGAATTTTAGCACTTAAAACCATTTGCCTGACACCTTCTAGTGGGGCCTTTCCTTGTAAACCCGTGATGATTTCTGCCCACGGCTGTGTGGACGGATGGTCGATCTTTTACAAAGGGCTTTCTGTACCTTCGGGAGAGGTGCTGGGAGATAGAAGGCACTGTTATTGTAACAGCGATGTCCTCGCTGTTACTACTGAAATCCCCCGTGAATTTCCCGAGAGACTGAGCTGACTGGCAAATAAAAGATAGTGAAATTGACCTGAGAGAAAATGAAATGGCCATTTTACTTAGTTGACCAGATTGGGTCTCCCGAGGAAAGGAATCCAGCTTATCTAATGAAGATGTCGTGCTGTCAAGGCACTGAGTGTCTGGTTTCCTGAGGGTTAAAAGATTAGGGCCTGGGGTCACCACAGCATCGATCGATGCTGCCTTCCCGCCCTTTCTAATTGCTACAGGCTGGGGAGCATCCTTCCCCGGGCACCGCTAATGTACCCGTATTGATCTCAGGTAAGTAAGATCAAACCTCAGCTGGAAAGAATCTGTCTCAATGACAACAGAGTCGCTGTGTTGATCAGCCGCCAGTAGGGGGAGCCAGCAAGCCAGAATCAAAGATTAAGTAACGTGCCAGTCGGCTTTCACGTTCCGTTAGTCTGACCTTACCTACAGCTGTGCGCTGGTGGTGACCGGGAAATCTTTAGTCTAGGTCTTAACGTTATGGAGCATTTATTCGATATCACCAGTGTGACCTGTAATGATGGAAATACAGGATTAGACATGGCACAGTGCAGGTCCACACATGTCAGATGCCACCAACACCTTTCTTTTGGAGCAGAATTCTCAGTGTGTGAGACAAGGGCCAAGCCTGACATCACCACTGGGGTTGGGCTTTAGAAAATGCCTAAAGTTATACTCAGATTATTAGCAGCCGGTACAGCCACAGTATCTGCATGTGTGGGGAAGAGTAGAGAGCGGGGGAAGGAGACAGGCTTCCATTCCATCAGCTGCTGAGAGCCAGATGGGCAGGAACCCTGGTGTTCAGAAACACTGTTGGGGCAAGTTCTCTCTAGGTTGGCACTTAACAGTATTTATGGCCATTTACACGGTACTGCCTCCCAGATGCCTGTGTCGGTACATGGAACTGATACAGTTGCTGCATGCACCAATTAGAGGTTTAAGTGTCTCTCGTTCCTCCAGGAGGCCTAGGGTCTGTTAAGTATGGTGTCTTGAGCTGATCGTGTACATCTCTTCCCAACTCTGCATTGTTCGGTGACCTCCTGTTGGTAGCTTGAAAATCAACCTTGTGGGGAGTCTTTACATCACCGTAATCTGCGAAGGCTACAAATCAGGGCTCCCCCTGCAACCACAGCCCCTGCCAGAGTTGGGTGTTAATCATTTACCAGAACACCGCTAGCTCGGTTTCAGCGGGGGGCTGCATCTAACGATCATGGGACCCACCAGCCAGGTGCTCTCGATGATGAAACAAAGCAACAGCCTGGACCTCTCTGAGGACTCTCAGAAGAAGGGGAGGAGAGGTGTGTCAAGTGTCTTAGATGCCTATTTATGAAGCAAAAATGGGTGAAGTCCAACTGAGGTCCAAACCGCTTGAGCTAACCAGTCCCACTCTGCTCATGGGGAAAGCCAGGAAGAGTTGTAGAGCAGCCCAGCAGCACCCGTGAGGCATCCAGCTGAAACAGGGTGGAGCAAGTGCACTAGCTCATCCCTTTCTCACGTGTAACACCTGAAATGTGAACTAATTAAACAACCATCACTTGAAAAATGGGAAAATTTATTGTGAATCGCCTTGCGAAGCCAATGCTGAGATGCCCGGAAGGCCGCACGGTCGGGATTCGTCATAGTCGAGGCACTGGCGTTCCTCGGCAGGACGTGGTGAGGCAGAGAGGAGGTTTAGGAAGCGTTTTAAAGTGCATTTCCTTGCTGCGAAATGCTGATGACATTCCTCATTTAGATGATCCCAGGTGGGGAGATTTGAGTTTTCCTTGGTTCCATTGACTCCCATCTAACTGCTTTCAATTTCACAGCAAGTAAAGGAATCCAATTTCATCACCCACAGCTGAAATGCCTCTCCCCGTCTAAGCACTCCCCAAGGGAAGAAGGCTGGTGGTCAGCTGCAGGGCAACCTATTTATTATGTTAAGTTTTTTCAGTGTGGACAACACTGAAGACACCCAACGTAAATATCTGGACACGATACTTGTTACTGGGTAGCGCAGGGATGATATCAGGCTCTAACAACCCCTGTGACTAACAGATAGTCTTGTCTGTGAAAGACAAACAGACCAGAAAGACACACACCCAGCACAAACAAATGGGTAAGTCTTAAACCCTTAATTATGTTTCCTAGCAAATGGAGGCTAATGGAAGCCATATGTGCTGGAAGAGTGGCAGCCTCCCAGATCCCTGCAGCCTCTGCAGGCCCGAGAGGGGCTGTCTCAGAACAGCCAAGCCGCGGCCAAGTCTTTCTGATTGCCAGTCTGTTGAACTCCCCGTTTGCTTCTCCAAGAAGCTTTTTCTTCTTTATATACAGGAAGACTTAACTGGGGAGTTATATCCATCCTGTCTCGGAAGGTACTTTGTTTCCAGGGCACTGTGCCTACTGATGGGTCAGTCTGAAAGGGTTGGTCAGGCACTCTCACCATCACTGGCTTCGGAGGTACCCAAGTTCTTACCCGGGTTACCAAGCCAGAGGAGACAAGAGGTATCTAAGGCACCAAGCTGATTCCATTATGCAAAAAATGTCCTCCCTTAAAGGACACGAAGCTGTTGGAAAACAACATGGCGGGTGGGCCTTACACAAGGTCCAGTGGAATGACCTAATGCTACAGGGGAAATGGACTTTGCAATTATAGTTTTCCAAATGGTCTGAACTTGGTCTTGGTGCTGACATCATCTGAATGGTTACAAGCCCTCAAAAGACTGCCCCAAGGACTAAATGTCTGATCTTATATCTGAAACCAGACATAGGTAGTCTTGGCTGGGATGTCCTTTATGGATGCCATTGCTGAGGGCAGGAAGCCAGAGAGAGGGCGCTCCATCCTCCATGAGTCCTTGTGCTCCATTCGAATTAGCCTTGCTGTTCTGGGTTATCTTGTGATTCTGACTGGAGTGTCGGGGTACAAAACATAAGGATTTTAGGGACTGGTCACAGTGAGAAAGAAGACATGCAAACAAGGCCTAAACATCTGGGAGTTCATTGGTTCTCTCCTTGGTTCTCAGGAGTCAGCAAAGCCACTCCACAACTCAACTCTCCCGTGACCCCCTACTGTTCACTGCAGCAGGCTTTCTGCTCTCGCCCCCAAATGGGAAAAGTGGATAGATAAGTAATTTCTTATTTACATGCACTTCTCCTAAGATTTAAATTGCTTTCCTGCTAGTATTTCCTGACATCTGAAGCCTGTGCGAAATACACAACATATGGGAACTATTTCCATCTGGTGCAACAGAAAATAAGAATCTGCCTATATTGTAATTAGCTTCTAGACTTAACATGGTTAGGTCTGATCCACGATTGCGTTTGTTGATTTTTTTTTTTTTTTCTTTCACTTTTGGGTCATGGGTTTTTTTTTGTTTTCTTTTTTTGGCGGTACGCGGGCCTCTCGCTGCCTTGGCCTCTCCCGTCGTGGAGCACAGGCCCCGGATGCACAGGCCCAGCAGCCATGGCCCACGGGCCCAGCCGCTCCACGGCACGCGGGATCCTCCCGGACCAGGCCATGAACCCGCACACCCTGCATCGGCAGGCGGACCCTCAACCACTGCGCCACCAGGGAAGCCCTGGGTCATGGAGTTTTTAAAAAATATAGTGGTTATAAAGATGACTAAAGTTCAGCCTCCAGCTTCCTGTTTGGAAGACAGGGAGACAGGGTGCGGTGTTTTGCAACAGTTATAATTCTAGATTCTCACTGCCCTTAAAAGTAACTAGAGGGAAAGGGTTTTCTTTTTTTAGAAACTTACAGCTTCTTTAGCAGAAGTGATGGATCCTTTACATAATGAAATGGGCTTTGATGGTGTAAGTGATGATGTAGCTGGCGGCAGCTGTATCAGTTCTTCATCCTTAAACATCAGAGCTGAGAGTTGGGTTACTGACTTACAGCAAAAGGTATATTGGGTCTACAGTCACCCTGCCATGGCTACCAGGAGCTTGAAACAGCTACTTCACATCTGGCACTGGACTCAACAGGCAAAATCTGGAACCTAAGTACATATAGCCAGATGTTGAACTTTCTTAGAAACAGATCAAGCAGTACCAAAAAAAAATCCATATGAAAGAACACCACTGTATTGAAATTCAGTTTCATTCAGGCGGTGAAAAATAGAGAAATTAACTTCTTGTTATTTTTACTTAAGCAAATGAAAAGTAATTGTCTAACCTTAGTTCCCTTCAGTTGAAGTGCTAAACCCGCCGTGTTCTCTTTAGATTCAGAGGAAGTGGGTGATCCCGCGGGAATATCCATCTTGGGAGCCTAGGGAGAGAAATGTTTTATATAAGCTAAGCCTTCTGTTCTTCCTGAAACTCAGAAGCACTTCTACGGTAGTCGGTACTTTCCAGCACAATTTGCTTTCCACTAGATCCCTGACTTCCTTTATGAGTAACATATTGAAGTACATGTCCCTGAAATAGCAACTTAGTATTATTTATCTTTTGAATTTTGAGCACCCTAGTTGCACTCTAATTAGATTCTGATACTTAAAATCCTCTGTTATTAACAAGCTACTGACTTGCCAATTCTGATCCTGTTCTCGCTCTCAAAAAAAAAAAAAAACACAAAAGTTGCCATTTCTCATTTACCCATCAGTTTCTAATAGCATTGATATAACTTAGTCAAAAGTGACATCTTTATATGGTGTCTAATAATAAGTGATAAACTTGTCTGACTTATCCAAATGGTAGGTGCTGCCTAATAGATGCCCCTGCAACACCAGGA
Source organism: Phocoena phocoena (assembly GCF_963924675.1). NCBI lineage: Eukaryota > Metazoa > Chordata > Mammalia > Artiodactyla > Phocoenidae > Phocoena > Phocoena phocoena. The sequence goes on from NC_089239.1 coordinate 6,692,943, forward strand.
AAATGGAGGGAGGGAGTAGTATTTTAGAAGAGCTAGCTAATCTGTCTTCAACAGTTACATTAATTAGATTTGAAAAGTAAATATATCACTGCTCTTTGGAAGTAAGTAATTTCTTCATGTACTTTGGAGGGAAAGGGGCTACGTATATCCAAAACTATAGTATATTCAGTTTGATGTCTCTCAGTTCTCTACTGAACCTAGTATGCTACTTGTTTTCATTTTGTATATATGGAGAAGTTTAAAAGCATGGATTTAAAAAAACAACAACAATAAAATGCCTAGGAGCTTGTCCTTACTTCTTAGGTCTTTATTAACCATTCCAGAAAGCAACATCTGGATGAAGAGTTTATGCCCCTCTAGAATAATTCTGAAACTCAAATTTAGCTCTAAGACATTTTGCTACTCCAAAATTTCTTTGCTACTGAAGGGCAGTCTAAAAATGACAAATAGCTGGTCTGTCTCAGAGAAAATGTAAGAACCCAGCAGCCTATTAGAACATGGTTTATGTTCCAGAATTACTCCTAGTCTCCCTAGAATCCTTCTGGACAAAGCCCAAATCCAGATTAGTCTCTGGAAATATGGAAAGGGAAAGTAAGATGGTATTTCCTGAAGTACATTATTATTATTTTTTTTTTTTTTGGCTGTCCTCCACAAGCTTTATTGACGATTATGATCCTTAAGCGTTAGTTTTATTCTTCTAGTATCACTTGAGCACATCCAAAGCATACTGAAATATGATTAGGCCCTACCTCTTCCAAGACCCTCATCTCACTTTCAGAAGTCACATTTATGAATCAGGTCCAAAACTACTGAAATACATTTTTCATGCTAGATGTTGTATCATTTTTGTTGGCTTGCCCAAGGAGTCAGTAGCATAACTAAGATTTAAAATGATTGGTCCTCACTCCAAAGTACTTAGTTCAATCTGCCCAGTCACATGTGCAGCATCTTCTATCATTGATGCATGTTCTGAGTCAGACATGAAGCCACAAAGTAGGGAAGCGAGAGGCCCTTTCTGATGGACCCAGAGCAAGATGCTCTAGTGATTGGGCCAGTCCTGGGTTCTTCAGTAAAACACCAGGAGAAAGAAAGGCTGCTGAGTTCAAGGCAATACAAAAATGATTAAGGAAAAGAGTTGAAGGAAGACAAAAAGAACTGTTTATATTCTAGATTGGCCATTCACTGCTTAAAAAGTAATAGAAATCTGGGGACTTCCCTGGTGGTCCAGTGGTTAAGACTCCTCCTTCCAGTGAAGGGGGCTGCAGGTTCAATCCCTGGTCGGGGAGCTAAGATCCCACATGCCTCGCAGCCAAAAAAACAAAACATAAAACAGAAACAATATTGTAACAAATTCAATAAAGATTTTAAAAATGGTCCACATCAAAAATAAAACCTTAAAAAAATTAATAGGAATCTGGACAAATGAAACAGATATGAAAGAACAGGAACCATTCAGTCTCAAAGGAGAAAGAATGGTGGGAAAAAAAAAAAAAACCCCTGCTAAAAAGACTAGATACTTAAGGAGAAAGAATAAACTGGACTCCTAATAAGACTCCTGAATCAAATAAGACTCCTAAAGATAGTAACAGCTACATGGCTAGAGGTGGTTTGAGTGATTTTCATTTTTTAAAGATTTTTAAAGCCACTTGGGCCAAATTTCAAGATACACCAAAAGAAATGCCTACTCTGACTGTAACGGGAAATGGAGGTTTGCGGAGAGGCCCCAGTCCTGGGGTCCAGATTCCCCACCGACCCAGGACTTACCTCCCCACTGAGTGGTATCTCAGTTGGCTTTGGCTTCACATCTATCAGGTAGAAGGTTCGGGACAGAAGCAAAAGAGAAGGAGGGACATTCTCCTTCAGGTGGAGGTCCTGCCACTGGAGAATGGGGGGAGGATGAAACATGACAATCACAGGACGTGAGAGCTGGACCCACGGTCATCTACTCTTCCCTGGTTTTACAGCCCCCAGGCGCACGCTGAGTACTAAGGGCAGAACAAGGACAGGGACACGTCTCCTGGCTTCTGCACCAGTGCTTGGGCCCTGCAGCCTCTCACTTTCAGAGTCTGAGAGGGAGGTTCAGTTAAACTCTCAAACCAGTTGTGGATCAAAGTAGCTAAGTATCTTCTCTTCAGTATGAAGTCGATAATGTGAAAGAATACATCAGCCTCATTCATAACCAAAGAAATTAACATTAGAATGAGATGTAAGTTTTCAAGTACCAAATGGCCAAACTTTAAATGTATGTATGTATATGTATGTGTATATAGATAGATATAATACAAGCACAAGAGACAAAATTCAAAAGGTAAATAAAATCTAATCAATAAAAATAAGCCTGCCTTCTACCCTATTCTCTAGCTACCCTATTTCCCTCCCTGGAAGCAACCACTGATACCAGTTCCTGATACAATATTCCAGAGATATTCTGTGCATATAAAATAGATATTTTTATGTTTATCTTTACACCAAGTGTGACATATACACACTGTTTTGTCCTTTGCTTTCTGAAATATCTTGGAAATTGATTCATACCAGATGATGTAGAGCTGCCTTCTTTTTAAACATCTGTAAAGGAATCCATTGTACGGAAATGCCATAATTTGATTATTCTACGCTTTTCCATCTTTTGCTATCATAAATGGTGCTGCAATAGATAACCTTGTAGATATATCATTTTGCACATGTGCGAGAATATAGGATAAATTCCTAGAAGTGAAATTTCTAGGGCAAAGTAAATGCATTTTTAAAATTTGAAAGCTATTGCCAAACCTCCATGGAGGATTTTACCAGCAATGCATGAGTGCCTCTCTCCTCACATCCTCTCCAACTCGGTGTGTCACCAGACTCTGACCTTTCCCAACGTAACAGGTGAATGTGGAGTCTCATAGTTTTTTGTATGTTTGTTTGTTTGTTTTTGACTGCACCATGTGGCTTGTGGGATCTTAGTTCCCCGACTAGGGATTAAACCCTGGCCCTCAGCAGTGAAAGTGTGGAGTCCTAACCACTGGACCACCAGGGAATTCCCAAATTGCATAGTTTTAATTTATCTTTTTCTGAAGTTAAGATGTTTCCTAGGTTTGCCATTTTTAGCTTTTCCTTTCTGTGAAATGTCAGCCGTATCCTAGCATAGGATTTTTGGAATTACAATACAGAGTGCTGAATATTGTATGGTTGGATTCGTATTCTCACCCCCTTGAAGTGCATTGTAAAATGATACATCCTTTCAAGAAAGCAATTTGACAGTATGAAGTCACTTAATACTCTATGTTCAGGAAATAAATGATGTTTAAATACCCCTTGATAACATGCTCACCTTCCAACCAGAGCAGGTCCGACATGGAAGAGGAAATAGCTACCTGACAGGGTTCAAAGTCACAACAGTGGCTCCTATTCCCAGATAATTTGTGTACACTCCATAGTACTTTATACAGTTACAGGAATGAGGATTGTAATGGGAGTTATTCCTTTGTTGTAAAGCATTGACACTCAGTTAAAATCTCTTATTTGAGGGAGACTATGTTATCTGAGGGGAAACCTGTTACAAAGCTAACACTTGACCCTGGTTTGGGGCACAAACTGGGAAAGCAACCCCAGCTGAGCCACCGGCAAGGTGGCTCCAGATGGATTCACACGGATGACAGGCCTTCTATCAGAGCTTTTGCCCAGGCCCTTATAATACCCAGAGGAAGTACAATTCGAAGATGGTCCCAAGATTTCCAGTCCCTCGTGTACCCACACCTTCTCCCAGTTATTGAATTAAACGCTAATCTAGGTGCTGCCATGAAGGGATTTTACAGATATAATTCAAGTCCCAAGTCAGCTGACCTTAAAATAGGAAGATTATCCTGGTAGGTCTTACCTAATCGCGTGAGACCTTAAATCTGCTGCTAGACGTCATGTGAGAAGTTCACGCAGGTGGAGGGGCCTCCGGGGCTGAGAGTAGCCTGGGGTTGGGAGCCAGTGAGGAAACAGGGACCTCACTCCACAGCTGCAAGGAACTAAATTCAGCCAACAAACTGAATGAGCTTGGAAGTGGAGTCTCCCACACAGCCTCCAGAAAGGAAAACAGCCTGTACTTCTGACCTGCAGAGCCATGAGCCTATAATGGGTGCTGCTTTGAGCCCCTACATTTGTGGTGGTGTGTTAGCAGCAATAGAGAACTCTTTAATAGAGTACCTACCACGTCTCTGTCAAAAATAAATCCAGGGCTTCCCTGGTGGGGCAGTGGTTAAGAATCCGCCTGCCAGTGCAGGGGACACGGGTTCGAGCCCTGGTCTGGGAAGATCCCACATGCCACAGAGCAACTAAGCCCGTGCATCACAACTGCTGAGCCTGCGCTCTAGAGCCCGCGAGCCGCAACTACTGAGCCCACGTGCCACAAGTACTGAAGCCCTCGCGCCTAGAGCCCATGCTCCGCAACAAGAGAAGCCACCGCAATGAGAAGCCCGCAGACTACAACGAAGACCCAACACAGTCAAAAATAAATTAATTAATTAAAAAATAAATAAATCCAGCTTCTTCAGCTGCCAACGGCTCAACTAAACGAGGCAAATTAGGTAAGATGGCAAAGCACAAATCACAAAACGAGGTCTGCAGATGGCAGGGGAGAGACTTCCGGGGAAGAGGGTCCAGTAAAGCTGCTACTTGCCTCTGTGAGCTGCTGCTTCAGCTGCTCCTCAGTGAGACCCAGTGAGCGCATCCCCCGGGCCCTGCAGGCCGCTTGCAGCTCTGACAGGCTCAGAGCACTCACCCCTTCCTTGGCAATTACCTGAAACAAACGTAAGGAACGGTACTGGATCCTTTGGTTCCAATTTTACCTAATTCCAACAAATCGGGGGAAACGCAGAATCTGCCACTTTCCCACTTTGTCCCCCGCGCTGACTGCTGCAAAAGCCAGGCAATTAATAAAGCAAGGTGACCTCGGGAGGTGCAGTGGTTGACATGAAGGGAATCCCGCCAACAGGTATTAATAATATCAGAGAAGTTGACAGAACTCCTCAACTGCCTGTCCCCAAGGTAATTCTTTCCCCTCTTGCGTTGCCTTTCGCCTGGTTGTGACAGCTCTCCTCCACTTCCCTTTCGCGGCAGCTTTAAGACTCATAGAAAAATATTCCACTTCAAAAGCTTTCAATGGACCATTTGTTGCACGTCTGGGTGGTGGTCCTCCCCGACCCCAGGAACGGCCCCAGCTCCCTGGTCTGCAAAACTCCCTCAGTAAACAACTTAACACAGTTTCTGCTTGGTATGACCCCAAACTGTGGTACTTCTGGGACCGGTAATGTTTATTCCAAAGTTCTAAAAGCAACCCCTAAACATCTAAATGGGGCCGATGGGATCCTGCCTTCTCAGTTCTGGGAGCTCTGCTCCCTCAGGCAGAATGCTTTTAAAGCAACTGATTCAGATTCAAGAAACATTCTTACGCGGGCCTCTCACTGTTGTGGCCTCTCCCGCTGCGGAGCACAGGCTCCGGACGCGCAGACTCAGTGGCCATGGCCCACGGGCCCAGCCGCTCCGCGGCACGTGGGATCTTCCCGGACCAGGGCACGAACCCGTATCCCCTGCATCGGCAGGCGGACTCTCAACCACTGCGCCACAAGGGAAGCCCCTCGTCCCACTTTTTAAGGACTCTAATTAGTAGCTATAGTCCAAATGGTGCCTTTTTCTTCCAGAAGATGTCGAGGTCCTGCCTTCCCTCCCTGCATTATCCTTTGTCACCCCTTCGTACCAGGCGGGCTCACCCAGCTGTGTGGGGAGAAGCAGAGGGGAGGTACAGGGAGTCGCGCACTGTCCTTGGCAGTGGAATCTACTGTTCTCAGGGATCTACTGGGTTGCTGTTCCTTCCCAGCAGACCCTAACTGCTTTAGATTAGTGCCAGCTAAGACATCCAAACTACTAACTGCTTACAAGGGCCTTCTAAAGAATACGACAGACAACTCCTAAAGTGAGTAATCAAGGTTCAGGTTGTCAGTGGTTGTTTAAACCAGTGGTCCCCAACCTCTTTGGCACCAGGGACCGGTTTCGTGGAAGACGACTTGTCCACCGAGACGGGGGTGGCCGGGTGATGAGGGGGATGGTTCAGATGATAATGAGAGCGATGGGGGGGCGGCAGACGCAGCTTTGCTCTCTCACCTGCCGCTTACCTCCTGCTGTGCGGCCCCAGTTCCTAACAAGCCACAGGCCGGTTCTGGTCCGTGGCCCGGGGGTTGGGGACCCCCTGGTTTAAACCACTCATTCTTCCAGAACCAGCCCCTGAGCAGACCTAACAGAAGACACTGTACTTTGTCACAAAGCCACCCTAAGACAGTCCCCAAGGCCTGGCTAATCCCCTACAGCTGTAGTTCAGCTCTTACTTCATCATCTGCTTTCATAGATTTCAGCTTCATCAGGAGCTGGAAGCAGAGCAGATTGTTGGTTCCAAAGAACTGCAGTTCCGGAAGTTTGCAAAGGGCCACCAGCTGAGATCGATCGAGGTGCTCCAAGGTCAGCTCATCCTCAAAGAGTTTGGAAAAGCGAACTATCTCCTTTGTGCTGGGCTTGTGGCCTGTCTGGACCTAGGTAGTGGGACGAAGGGGCTGATTAAAACGTGCTTCCTACTTAACTGAATCTTCCCTGTAGACTATTTGAAAGACGCCAAAGCATTTATGGATTGTGTCTTCTGTCTGGAAGTGGAAGCGTGCCCTGTGTTACAAAGAGGAGTTAAAAAATAAAAAAATCTGTCGGAAGTCAGCCTAAATCAACTGAAAAATTAGAAGCAGTTCAGAAGTTTGAGTCTCATTCTACTGTTCTTTCCAAGAAGTTACCAACATCTTCAACACATTGATGGCTTTAAGATAGGTTTTTCTGCAAACTCCCATAAATGTTTGCAATATTATATCTCTGTAACTTATATATTTGCAAATTCAGAGATTATAAACAAGTTGGAAGCTCCATGATGATATGTTGTCCGGTTTTATATAAAAGACTGACATCTGTTTGATGTAGGATGCGAACTGGGTGGAGGTATCCCCCAGCTGCGCCCTGTTTCTCCTTGCCATTTCTGCAATCGTTTCTTGAAGGAATTTTGCTAGTTCCAACTTTGCAGCCATTTTCTTTTTCTTCCTTCATAATAGAAGAGGAAAAAGTTAATCAAAGTTAATTCTTCGTGATTACAACTTGGTAGATAAAGATGAGAGAAAAATAACTGTGGCTTTGTTGTCGGTCATCCCTATTTCACGTATGAATATTATTTTCAGACCTAACTGAAGGTGCTTTGTGATAACCAGAGCAAATTAAAAAGTAGCCTTGATTTGCAGCTTGTCTCCTTAATCTTACCTTTTATTTTTCATTGATACAATGATCATAAGTATTTGATAGATCCAAAATGTCCCCTCAATGGAAGCCTTTGTCACTATTTAGAACAGATACATACTGTCTCTTAACCTGGTGCAAGCCATCTAGGCTGTTGGTCAAGTCAACCCCTAGTGTGAGTGGCCCCAGATTTTGCTTGGGCCACAAACTAAAGAAAACTAGGAAATTAACTCTAAGCTAAAGTAGCTTACAGGTTAAGAAGAAAACAGAAAGAATCAATTATAAGACAATGAGTTAAGTGCTATAACAGATATGAACAAAGCACTATATAAAAGAGAATTAAATGTATACTCTTAAGACACTATGTTGACCAGTATTTCTAAAACCTCATTCATTATCACAGATGCAGTGTGGTAGTATTTTCAAAATAACCATGGGGCTTCCCTGGTGGTGCAGTGGTTGAGAGTCCGCCTGCCGATGCAGGGGACACGGGTTCGTGCCCCGGTCCGGGAAGATCCCACATGCCGCGGAGCGGCTGGGCCTGTGAGCCACAGCCGCTGAGCCTGCGCGTCTGGAGCCTGTGCTCTGGACGGGAGAGGCCACAACAGTGAGAGGCCCGTGTACCAAAAAAAAATAAAATAAAAAAATATAACCATGATCAGGGTGAGTAGAGAGGAACAGGAATATGTGTGTGTGTGTGTGTGTGTATAGTATATATGTATACACACACACACATATATATTATATATATATATATATATTTCCCCCTTAAGTTGCCCAAGAGATTCTAATGACCAGCCAATCACAGCAATCATTGATTTTTTTTTTAGAAAGATCTTAAAAGAATCAGCCCCCCAAAATTACACAATGGCAATACCATCATTAAAACCCATTTAGCCATCCATTTCACTCATCTGTATCCATCCATCCATTTATTTATTGAGCATCCACTGTGTGCTAGGTGCTGGGATAAAATGAGCAAAAACAAATAAGAATCCCTTCCCTCATGGAACTTCTAGTCTAATGGGAGAGACAACCATTATTGACTAATGATAATCCAGTAATTCCACAAATTACTGTGAAAGCATACCAGATAAGTACCATGAAAGAGAAGCGCATGATCCTGGGACCTGGTGTGAGTAGAAAGCTAGCACACTCACGCTCACTCTCGTGTTCCCCTTCTGTTCATGGAACAAAGCACAGAAGACAGTATTTTCTAAAACTGTGGCCATGATGTGTATATATGTATGTCTGGGGAATGAGTAGTGCTGAGGAAAGAGGAATATTTAGATAAATCACTTCCTCATTCCCCCCATCTTCCTGCATTCACTAATGCCTTCCTTGGAATCCTATGGTATTAATTCTAGATCCTGTTTACTTTAAATGTAAGTAAAATAAACCACTGCCAGGCAGTTAAATATTGCAATTTGATTCTACCCCTTAAATCTGTCTCAAATCTATCTTCTTTTTTTTTTTTTTGCGGTACGCGGGCCTCTCACTGTTGTGGCCTCTCCCGTTGCGGAGCACAGGCTCCAGATGCGCAGGCCCAGCGGCCATGGCTCACGGGCCCAGCTGCTCCGCGGTACGTGGGATCCTCCCAGACCGGGGCACGAACCCGTGTCCCCTGCATCGGCAGGCGGACTCTCAACCACTGCGCCACCAGGGAAGCCCTATCTTCTTCTTTTTTTAAGAAATGTTATTTTATTTACTGTTATTATTATATTTTATTTATTTACTTTGGCTGCGCCCGGTCTTCGTTGCGGCACTCGGTATCTTCATTGCAGCATGCATGTGGGACCTAGTTCCCTGACCAGGGATAGAACTCAGGCCCCCTGCATTGGGAGCGCGGAGTGTTACCCACTAGACCACCAGGGAAGTCCCTCAAATCTATCTTCAAGTTTTCACTCCTGATGCAACTTTCATAATTCTGGCTTTTTCATCTCTCTCTTGTGCTGCTGCAAAAACATTCCGGCTGGTTTTCCTGGCTGGTTTTCCTCACTTGGCTCTGCCCTCTTTAATCCTTCCTGCCAGCAACTTGTTTTTCTAAAATACAACTCTAATCATGGTTGATTAGATTATTTAGATTGATCTAAAATAGAGATTACTGTTTTTCTCACCCCCTGCTTACATACACCTTCCATTACTCACCACTGTCAAATTCTGAATTCCTTAGGGTGGTAGATGCTTTCCAACCTGACCCAAACACATCACATTTGTCTCATTTTCTCCCACCCATCCCCTTGTACTCCCTGCTCCAACCACAAAGAATCAGTCAGTGGTCTCTGATTGGCATACTCTTTTACACTGTTAAGCCATCTTAAGTGCTATTCCTTCTATCCAGCGTGCCTTTCAAACAGTGTGGTAAAATTCTACTACTCTTAAAGTCTCAGGTCCATGGTCACCTCTTCCGTGAAACATTTCCTGGTCTGCTTTCAAAGTTGCCCTCTCTGTCCTCTGCTAGTGTCGTGTCCACGCCTTCATCCATCTGTCTGGGAGAGTGGCACAGATGGAGAGGATGCAGGGGCTGCCTCGGTGGTCCAGCGCTTCACCTTCACAGTGACCATCAAAGAAGGACACCCTCTTCCCAGGGACTACTCACAAGCACTAAATGGTCTGTTTGGCTGAATAAATCATGCGTACTGTTCAACTAGTCACTGCAGTAACAGGTGGTTTTTGTTTTCTTTATTTTTTCATGGTAAAAAGTTAAAATTGAGTGGAGAAGGGATAGTTTTTTTCAGCAAATGATGCTAGAAAAACTGGATATCCACAGGCCAAAAAAAAAAAAAGAACTTGACACTCATGTTACACCTGTCACCAAAATTAACTCAAAATGTAAAACTCAAAACTATAAAACTCTTAGAAGAAAACACAGGAGAAAATATAGGTGACCTTGGGTTTGGCAGTGAGTTTTTAGATACAACACCAAAAGCATGATCCAAGAAAGAAAAAAATTGATGAGCTGTACTTCATTAAAATTAAAAAGATTTGCTCTGAAAAAGACACAGTTAAGACTGGGAGAAAATATGTGCAAAACACATATCTGATAAAGAACTTGTACCCAAAATATACTAAGAACCCTTAAGACTCAACAAAAAGAAAACACACCGATTAAAAAGTGGGCAAAAGATTTGAACAGACACCTCCCCAAAGAAGATACACAGATGGCAAATAAGCATGTGAAAAGATGCTCAATGTCATATGTTATTAGAGAATTGCAAATTAAAATAACAATGAGATACCACTACACACCAATTAGAATAGCTAATAGTCAAAGCACCGACAGCACTAAATGCTGAGGAAGCCACAGGAACTTTCATTGCTTGCTGGTGGGAATGCAAAACGGTACAGCTACTTTAGAAGACAGTTGGTCTATTTCTCTTGAAACTAAACATAGCCTTACCATACAATCCAACAATTTGCTCTCCTAGGTATTTATCCAGATGAATTGAGAGCCTGTGTCCACACAAAAACCTGCACATGTGTATTTACAACAGCTTTATTGATAATTGCCAAAAACTGGAAGCAACTAAGATGTCTTTCAAATAGATGAATGGATAAATGGTGGTACATCCGTACGATGGAATGTTATGCATTGACAGAAAGAAACGAGCCAGGAAAAGACATGGAGGAACCTTAAGTGCATCTTCTAAGTGAAAGAAGGCAGTCTGAGAAAGTTACACACTGCACGATTCCAACTACATGACATTTTGGAAAAAGCAGAACTATAGAGTAAAAAGATCAGTGATTGCCCCGGGTTAGGGGAAGAGGGAAGAGGGACTAAAAGGTGGAGCACAGGGCATTTTTTAGGGCAGGGAAACTATTCTGTATGATACTGTGATAGCAGATACATGACATTATTTTTTTTTCAAAACCCATCGAACTATACAACACAAAGAGTGGACCCTAATGTAAAGTATGAGATTTAATTAATACTGATGTATAGATACTGGTCCTTCGATTGTACCAAGTGTACCACACGAATGCAAGATGCTAATAATGGGGGAAATAACAGGGGGAGGGAGATATGTGGGGACCCTCTGTACTTTCTGCTCAATTTTTCTGTAAACCTAAAAACTGCTCTAAAAAACAAAATCTATTAATTTTTTAAAAAGTTTAAAATCCTACATACCTCTTTGGATTCACTTTCAAAGATGACGGCAACATCTCTGGGAAGAGTTTCAGAAACGCTGGCAATAAGGATTCCATGAAGGGAACAATGATGAACACCATAAATGGAACCAGGCGGAATAAATCAGCACACGTTCTCAACAGCTAAAGAATCAAATGCATATGCAAATAGTCATTATTTTAGGACACACCAAAAACAAAAACAAAAGCCTGCCTTGGTTCTTAAAGTGTTAAAAAAACCCAAGACAGATTTTCTGCAGCTGTTTATAAAATGGAAAGGCCGGATTTTCCTCTGTACCATAGCTCTGAAGTAATATTTATGGGATATCTTCAATGAAATCCATGACAATCAAAACATGTTATTGGTGTCTCTGAGCTTTTATCTAAGTTAGGGGTCTGTACTTTAATAACATGGTATCTGTTAAAATTGCTTTTTCAAATGCTTATACTTAATATATTAACAGCAGTTTCTACTCCAGATGCACAGATCAAACTTGAAGCCTCTCAACCCCTTGGAGAAATTAGAAAACACAATTATAACCATTCCATAGACAAATATACACAAATTTTAGGAACGCTGCCTAAAGTTGTACAGAAAGTCAGTTGCAGACAAGTAAGAAATTCTGATTCTCACCATGAGTTACTATTCCTACTCTGGGATTTTTTTTTTTTTTTTTTAATGCGTTACGCGGGCCTCTCACTGTTGTGGCCTCTCCCGCTGCGGAGGACAGGCTCCGGACGCGCAGGCTCAGCGGCCATGGCTCACGGGCCCAGCCGCTCCGCGGCACGTGGGACCTTCCCAGACCGGGGCACGAACCCGTGTCCCCTGCATCGGCAGGCGGACTCTCAACCACTGCGCCACCAGGGAAGCCCCCTACTCTGGGATTTTTAAGATGAACTTGAAGTGGAGCTTAAAAGTTGGTTCCAGGGCTTCCCTGGTGGCGCAGTGGTTGGGGGTCCGCCTGCCAATGCAAGGGATGCGGGTTCGTGCCCCGGTCCGGGAAGATCCCACATGACGCAGAGCGTCTGGGCCCGTGAGCCATGGCCGCTGGGCCTGCGCGTCCGGAGCCTGTGCTCGGCAACGGGAGAGGCCACAACAGTGACAGGCCCGCGTACCGCAAAAAAAAAAAAAAGTTGGTTCCAAATAGTTCATTTTAACTTTCCATTTTCTTTCGCAAATATGACTCTTGCCCTACCCTTCATCCCTCTCGTCTGGTCAGCACCTGTCCGTGCAACAGCCTCCAAACCATTCTGGCAGCAACTTTGGTGTCAATCCAAAGCAAATAGAATCCATTGTGATAATATTTAAGTTCATCCATAATTATCTGCCTATAAGATCGCTTTTCTTCCTTAATCTTCACTCCAGTTTCTTCTGTTGGCTGAGGGCTTGGCACCTGTGGCTTCTTTGCGGTTTGCTCCAGCTGAGGTTTACCCGGGACCTCCTGCAGCCAGTAAGCAGATGTGTGCAGCTTTTGTATTACTCTAGTCCTTAAGTGAAGTACTTTATGGCCTGTCTGAGTAGGATAGGAGTACTTCTTGCTGCCATAGTTCTGCATATATGTTTTATTTAAATGGGAATCTGGTAAGTGAAGAAATGCAAATGATGGGGAGTGAGAAGAGCTGGTGGGATGGACACAATGGCTAGGGAATCTGGAATAAAGAACAACATCCTCTGAGTTGAGCACATACTATTACAAGACAAAAAATTAAAGAAATAGATATTTTATCTGGTAAAAATAGAACAATCGTTTTTAAGCCTGCATTTTAAAAGTAGATTATGTTCATGAATGAATGAAATATAACTGTTTAGCCCAGTTGAAGGATAGTATGCTTTATGGGTGAATGATATACTCTAAGAGAAATATTAATAAGTTAATTCCTAAGAATAATTGCCGTATTACAAGTTAGAAACTCTGTGACTACTGATTTAAAAAGCAAACATTCGGGCTTCCCTGGTGGCGCAGTGGTTGAGAGTCCGCCTGCCGATGCAGGGGACACGGGTTCGTGTCCCGGTCCGGGAAGATCCCACATGCCGCAGAGCGGCTGGGTCCGTGAGCCATGGCCGCTGGGCCTGCGCGTCCGGAGCCTGTGCTCTGCGATGGGAGAGGCCACAACAGTGAGAGGCCCGCGTACCGCAAAAAAAAAAAAAAAAAGCAAACATTCTTTTACCCTGGGTTATGTTTGAAAGTTTTGTCTCTATTATCATAAAACAGGTGGAACACTTGTGTCTTTAGCTAATCTACTGACGATATATATATTGTTTGAATGAGACATTTCATGGTCCCTGTAGGGATAAACCAATCACACAATACTGCTTTGTCTGTGCAGTGCCCAGGGACTCCTTCAAATGAGAGGGACTTACTACTGAAATGCCCTTCACGTAAGATTCCTAAAGAATGTTAGGAATAAGAGTTAGAATTGGGCTCCGCATACAGGTGAACCGGTTTGCGGAGCAGAAATAGAGACACAGATGTAGAGAACAAACATATGGACACCAAGGGGGGAAAGTGGCGGGGGGTGGGTGGTGGTGGGATGAATTGGGAGATTGGGATTGACATATATACACTAATATGTATAAAATGGATAACTAATAAGAGCCTGCTGTATAAACAAATAAATAAAATTCAAAAAAAAAAAAAAAAAAAAAAAGGAATTGGGCTCCCCAGCCAGGGATCTCTACAATCTAGTTTTGTGACAACTCACAATCTTCAGCTAAACTGACACATCAGATTGTTTGAAAGTAAAAATAAGACCCATCTAGCCAAAGACAACTTCTGGCAAAGAGACTTCTTTGGGCAAAGAGATGGCTTTTTCCATTCGTTCAGACTATTTTTGAAGCATGCCAAGTATAGCACTTTTTGAATGGCCAAAAGGGAAAATATACAACATATCTGGCATGCAGTAAGTTCTCAGTGAATATTCTTTGCAACAAATAAGTGATAACAGACCTTACTGGGGCAGGTATATATCCTAGAATTGGCTTGTTTACCAGCCGTTTTACTCCTTTTTACATCTAAGGGCCTCATTACAGAGGTGTCACTCTAAAGCCATTACATCTTGTATCTTACCTGTTCCCACACTTCTACAAAATTACTCAGCCTGAGTTCTAAAGCATATAGAGAATCTGGGGTAAGTTTAAATACATTAAAATGTCAGCTTCCTAAAAACCAACACAATTAAAACCAACAAAGCTTTAATTTTGTACTAAACCTATCCTTTTACATGTATCTTTTCCAACTAGAAAAATAAAGTTTATATAAATATTGGGGGGTGGAATTCCAAGGCTTACCTTGCTCGGGCAATAGCTAAGACTGTTTTATAACTGTAGAAGGCCATATTTGTGTTTGTCTCAACAAGTCAACATAGGGACCTAGACAGAAGGAGTAAGTAAACAATTCAGTACTTTAAAGACACATCAGGGCTTCCCTGGTGGTGCAGTGGTTAAGAATCCGCCTGCCAATGCAGGGGACACGGGTTCGAGCCCTGGTCCGGGAAGATCCCACATGCCGCGGAATAGCTAAGACCGTGCACCACAACCACTGAGCCCGCGAGCCACAACTACTGAAGCCCAAGCGCCTAGAGCCCATGCTCCGCAACAAGAGAAACCACTGCAATGAGAAGCCTGCACACTGCAACAAAGAGTAGCCCCGGCTCGCAGCAACCATAGAAAGCCACCAGGCAGCAAGGAAGACCCAATGCAGCCAAAGGAAAAAGAAAAAAATCAATTATACAGATATCAGGATTTAAGTGTTTTTAACTATTGCAAGGGTAGAAAATTTGCATATTCTATTCAAGGTGTAAAATTTCCTTCAAGAGCATTTCCAACAATCACGAATAATATTTTCTTAGCCCTGGATTTGAGAATGGTTATTTGAGATCCCAACAAATAGAAATGATCTCGAATACGATGATGTTCATGATGGTGATATGGTCTTCAAAGACATTTTGATTTCTGGTCAACAGTACTGAGTAATTTACTTGAACGGTTGCCAAGTAGTTAAGAAATCAAGACAAGCTTATTTGTAGCCTAAAATTACAGGTAGACAGTAAATATTCTGGATTTGTTTTCAATTAGCTTTTTTCCATACTTGGACAAGCTGCTGCCAACATATAAAGATTGAAAGTACTCATTCAGCAATGAAAATATGCATGGCACCTACTAATAATTCAAGTGGAGGTAATTCAAGTGGGTTTCCTATGCTCGTGACCCTCCAAAGAGCCCAAACTGAGCTTTAAACCTTTAAGCTTTACCAAAATTTTTCTGCATCCTACGGCGCTCTTCAGCCAATGGCAGCAAGAGCCTTATTATCTCGCAGTGTCGACTCTGCTTTCCTGAAGCTGGGAAAGGAGTAGCAATCCCTCCGGTACGGAAACCTCAACCACAGACCTGACATTTTGAGCAAGAATTCAAATAACACTTCGGAACATCTGCACCCAGACCAAGGGCGTGTGGCCCCCTGCTGGAGGAAGGCCAGACCCGATCGGGCAGTTAATCTGCTCTCGGGCCACGGGCGCTCGCCGCCTGGACTGTGGGCAACCACTTCCCAGGAGTGCCCGGCCGTGACCGGGGCGGGGCGGGGCCGGGCGGCGAGCGGGGCGGAGCCAGGCGGCGAGCCCCGCCTGCGCTTATGAGCCGCCACGCCCGCTCTCCCGGGCCCCAGGCTCCCCCTGTTACCCTTGCCTCAGGTTCTCGACGTCACGGTGGCAAAACGCGCTCTCGGCCTCCCCAGCCGGTGACTTTTGTGCGCGTTGTGTGTTGCTGGGCTGTGTTTGCTGTGCTGGGGTCCCGGGGCGGGGGGCGGGGTCTTTGGGTTTTTTTGGAGCAAGCGTGTTGCAGGCACGGGGACCAAGAGCCTTGGCGATCCAAGTTTATGGAAGGAAGGCGAGAAGAATCGGGACACAGGGTACGGAAAAGAAATGAGGAGGCCAAGCATGGAAAGAGGGGGGATGGAGGCTGAGCCCCAAAGTTGGGGTGCGGGCGGGGGGCTGAGGTCAGGGGCTGAGGAGAGCGCGGGGTGGGGCCTCGAAGCTGTCTGGAAATCTGGGCGCTGATGGGAGGAGCAGGATGCGGAGGGAGCGGGCTCCGGAGGAAAACAGGCAGGCGCGGTCCACCAAGTAACAGCCTGAGGACTTGGCCCGCCCACCCCTACTTCCTACGGCAGGCTCCCCGGAACTGCTGCCTCAGTCCTCCAGCGCCTTCCCAATTCCCCTCCTCCCACAGTTCCCCCAGCTAGAAGGGCCAGAAGCCAACTCTCTATGGCTCCACCTCTTTCCTCAGCCATTACGTCACTCTGAGTGACGACACCACCCACCAATGAGCTCTCAGATTCTGGGGCGCTAAGGCGTCCCTCGCGATGGCAGCCCAGGGGACCGCAAGGTCTGGTTCTCACCGGCGAAATGACTTCTCTACTGGGTTTAGTTTAAGGAGTGTTTATGCTGGGGGGGCTCAATACTGACGCTTTTCTGCCTGTTCACACTCTGTAGGCTGTGGATTCACCCCCCCCCCAAAAAAACACCCTTCCTTGAAGCTGGATTAAAGAAGCTCTTACCCTACCAGTCGCGTAATATGCCTGATAGTCGCCATGGTGACTATCTGGGAGTCACCAATTACATCACTCTGATATATTCCCCCACCTTCCAACTCCGCAACTGCGGGCGGGGAAAGCAGTGAGGGGAGGGAGTGGTAGAAAGGGCGGGAATGGTGAGGAAAACATCCCCTCTCCTATATTCAGGCCCCAAAACTGGAATGCTATGAAATCTTCATATGGAAATCTGAATTCCACTAAATAAAATTGCTTTATAAATGTTCTCTTAACAGATATTGGTTATGTTCAGTAGTTTGTGTTTCTCAAATAACATTTAAAATGTATATTATAGTAGCTGTGCAATGACATTGGCACTGCAGGTTTGGGGGCACTTCAGTTCCTAGGATGGGGAACTGAGCCATCTTGGGAAAGTGAAAGATCTAAAAATGTACTCTATCCCCAGTTATCTCTACCCATCCATTTTATCTGGCTCTAGAAGGAAAACAAAATTTTGGTGGCTCTACTTTAACATGACAGGAAGGAATTGCTTTCACACGGAGAATACTTCTCTTAACGTGTGACTGACCACAGACCTTACTCATCTGGGCTGCGCATTTGTAAGAATAAAAGATGGCGGTATATAAAATTTCATTTTTAAAAAAATGTAGACTGCTTTTAATCCACAAAGCATTTTTTAGCTAATAACCAAATGGATCCACTGTTACATAGGCAAAACTTTTCAGTTTGGCCACTAGAGGGCCCTTTGTGCGTGTCTGATACCCAACTTTAGACGGAAAGGTTTCACTTCACGTTCTATGTTTACGAGAGTTAACAAAAATCTACAAAGCTTTATAAAGTCTCTTTACCTTTCCTTCCCTGAAAATTCCCGATGGTAAATTTTGAACTCTAAAAGGTAGGTAGGTATAATTTTCACATTAATTTCATAAATTAATCACTGCACTATGATGTACATGTACTTTTCTGCAAAAGATCATAAAAGATGCAAAAATATTCTTCTCAGTTCCCCGGGAGACATTTTATGCCGGGAAATATTCTTATTCATGCATTGTATTCATTTACAACCAGGCACAGTGAAAATCATTAAGTATTCATAAACCAGATGAACGATTCCAAGCCCAGTATTTGAAAGATGAGCTAGATTTTCTACCATGGCCATATGTCAGCAATCCCATTTTAAAAAGGGAAGGTTTAAGAATCTTTCTTATTGAAATCCATTGGTTCAAAACAATGTCTGCCTTCTCTTATCAGGCCTGGTGATTTTTTTGACTTTCAGGATAAGTGATTTATCATGTAATGAGTTTCTTAATATAATCTTCAGAAGACAAACAAAAATGTTTTTTTCTCCCTAATCTTGGTCCTGAGAATTGTGTTAGATTGCTTTCTTTTTAGAAAAAATTTTAAATTTTCTTTTCTTAAATTTATTTTTGGCTGCTTTGGGTCTTGTTTCTGCACGCAGGCTTTCTCTAGTTGTGACGAGCAGGGGCTACTCTTCGTTGTGATGTATGGGCTTCTCATTGCGGTGGCTTCTCTTGTTGCAGAGCATGGGCTCTAGGCGCACAGGCTCAGTAGTTGTGGCACATGGGCTTAGTTGCTCCGCGGCATGTGGGATCTTCCCTGGCCAGGGCTCACACCTGTGTCCCCTGCATTGGCAGGCGGATTCTTAACCACTACACCACCAGGGAAGTCCCAGATTGCTTTCTTAATGAACTGTTTGCTCACTTTCTAAGAAGAATAGAAAACATGCTCTGAACCTCATAAGATGTTAGATGCTAAAAATGTAAATTATTATTTTAATGGCCATTTCCCTACGTACGGCTCCACATCAAATATTATTAACAATGTGTATGTTATGCAGGAAGAGACTATGCATTTACTTCACGTAAGTTTAATTTTAAACTCTTGTCAATACAGGAAGGTGGGAAAGAAGGATGAAGATAGAAAGGATCATAGGAAAGGAAAAAAAAAGACCAATTTAACCTCTCTTTCCAGGAGATAGAATCAAACATTTGAAATAAGCTCAGGTGATGTGGCCCCCTTTGGAGAAGACATTTAAAACAAAACTGTGCTTTTATTGATTCCTTTAACTTTTGGTACCACAAGCATATGAACCACACAAGCATAGATTTAGAAATAGTTAATGATTAACAGTAATGGGAATGCTTAATTCTGAATATCATCCTTAGCATTATTAACAGGTTTGTGTGTGTGTGTGTGTTTTAAACGAATGCAAAATTAGAAATCATGAAAATAATTGGTCTGTAGGAATCTTTTAATTTCCTGTTTAAGTGGTATTTAAAGATAAAGGTAGCAGGGATTGCCCGTAACGGTACCAAATAGATACAGCACTGTAACGTCGATGGAGAGTCTAAGGTCTAGTGCTGATATGACTTTATTATTCTCAGAACGGAGTATTGGTTTCCTCATCTGGTCGCTGCCTGTGTTTCCTTTGTACTTTCATGTCTGTGCTACGACGTTCTAAGTCATTATCACCAGGCCCCAGGAAATATCACCAAATCGGCCCACTCCTGCAAGAGGAGTTTACTGTGTCACGTACCTGGTACCTTCTATCGTTTCACATTCATTTCCTAGCATGGGGAGGGATATAGGGTTACAGAGAATCTTGACTCCCGCTTCGTCCTCTCATTCTTGCGTACGTGAGCTCTGTCTGGGACAAACGCCCTCATCCCTCAAAGCGCAGGTCTAGCCGCGAGCAGCGCAGGGCCCGGCACGTGACGGGCGGGGAGCCCGCCGGTCCCTCTGGGTTGGGGTGCGGAAGGCTCTGCCTTCCTTCCCCCTGTTACCCACAAGCCCCCGGGCCCGCGGGGCGAGAAGGAAGCAGGCGTGTGGGGCCCGGGGCCTGCCAGGGAGGCGTCCGAGGAGTCTGCCATCCGAGACTGTACCCCAAGGCTCCGGTCGGAAATCGCTGCCACACGCAGAGCCCGGTGGGACAGGGAGCTCCTCTGTGACAGCTGTCGGGCGGGAGACAACCAGGGTGGCACAGAAATCGCTGTCCCCTTTCCCGCTCATCTTAACCGGGCGCCCGTTTGTAGGGGATTTCTAAGGTCTAGGGAGGGCATCGCAGTGTCACCCCAAGCAGTTCCACCTGGTGATTGACATGTGCTGTTAGAAGCATCAAAGAACACGCACAAGCACACTTTCGCCTCCCAGGCCCAACCTCTATCCTGCCTTCTAGTTTTGTTTTGTTTTTCACTTTCCTCCGCGTCGTGCCTTTCTGTCTCTCTGCCTTTGTCGCCTGCGGTCTCACTTCTAGCCGAGACCCCGCCGGGCCGCTGGCGTTTCAGGCTCTCCCCCAGCCCCTCCTTTCCGCCCGCCGACTGGCTTCTTCCTCCTTTAGCCCACTGCGCCCCGAGCCCCGGACTGCATTTCCCGGCAGGCGCCGCGGCCAGCGGCCAATGAGCGGCTGAGGATTTGGCGGCGGCGGCGCCCCGAGAGTCGGGGTGGGGGGGGCTTTGTGCGCGGCGGCGGCGGCGGCGGTGGCGGTGCCTGTGGCGGCGGGAGCGGGCGGCGGCGGCGACCAAGACGGAGGTGGAGGCGGAGGGGGACTGTCCACTGGTCGCCGCGGAGAGGCGTGCGAGGCCGAGTCGAGCCCCGACGACGACTCTGCTGCCCCAGCCCGGCCGCCAGCCACGGGCTGGTCTCTGGCAGCTGCAGCTGCGCGGCGACCCCCATCCCTCCGGCTCCGCTGCCCACCCCACCGCCCGCAGTCTTCCTCCTCTTGCTGCGCGCCCGGCCCGGCCTGGCCGTGGCCCTCCTCGGTGCCGGCCGCCATGGCAGAGGCGTCCGGCGCGGGGGAAATCTAGCCCGGGGATTTCATGCGGCCTAGCTTGGTTCCGCCTCCTCCTCCCGCGGCCCCGGCGGCTGCCTGCACCCCAGCCCTACTCCGGGCCTCCGTGTGTCTCCTGTGATCGTACTGACACGGCCGGGGGGTTAGAATGGAACAAAGTGAAGGTAAAGTGAATGCGTGTGTGTGTGTGTGTGTGTGTTTGTGTGCGCGCGCGCTGGAAGGAAGCGCTGAGGTGGGGACGGCGAGGAGGGGGCGACCTAGGGATGGGACCCGGGTAGGGAGAGAGACCTTAGCAGGGATGGGAGGACTAGCGGGTGGCCTGAAAGGGTTCGAGGGGAGTCTAGAAGGATGAAGCAAGGCAGTGGATGTGGAGGGGATTGGGAGGTGGGGCAGGAGAGGTAGGATTGGGATAAGGGATGGAGTGGCGCTAAGCTGGGAATTGGGAGTAGAGGTGGGATGGGGGCGGGGATAAAGATGGAACGGGGGAGGGGCAGGGGGAGAGGAGAAGAGTTAGGTTTGGAGATTAGAGACCTGGGCGGACAGAGAAGTAGGCAGGTTTGGGGGTGGAGTATGGGAACTAGGAGGGTCTGGGGGAAGGAGAAAGAATTAGGTGGAGAGATGGGGCCTCAAGGGAGACACGAGGGAATGGAAGTGGAGGAAAAGGTGGATTAGGAAAAAGGGATGAGATGAGAAATGCTTGAGACAGGATGCAATAGGAAGATAGGAAATAGACTCAGGAACTGGGAGACCCAGGATCGGGCTCGGGAAGGAAATTAACTGAATGTTGAGAAGGATGAGAACTATGGACCAAGCGTCACAGAGTGGGAGGAAGAGAAGGGGAAGGGGGTTGTTAAAGTGTTAGGAAGGGAAAGCCTTTTGTTCCTATATTTGTGTGTATTCTGTGCCTTTTCTTTCAAGGCTAGATAATGGAGAAGCTAGTGTTATGGTGTTGTGAAATGGGGGGGGGTGTGGGTTTTACAGCTTTGAGGTGCTTTGAGGGAGGAGGAGGTGTGTTCGTGTAATGGTAGCAAGACAGAGAGAGACATGGCCATAATTTCATGGTTTTGGTGAGGAGTGAAGACTATTCAGATTTAAAGGGGGCAGGGGCAGCCATGTTTGCTGCCAGGCACTGCAGTGTAAATAAATTCCTTCTCTCCGACATCAGTATGAATCTGGAAGGGGCCAGTTCAGATCGTTAACCCCCTTTCTTTCTATTCATGAACTCTTCCCATACATCTTGGGGTCATTTAAAATTATTCATAACCACCAAAGGAGGTAGTAATGTTTTCCATCTTGTGTGTTTTGCTGCCCCCCCCTTCCCCTTTTCCTTCTGGTTGCGAACAAGGCATGCTAATGAACTGCGGTGTAAAATTTAACCCCTTTAATAAAGTTAAAACTATATTTTTTACTAGCTGAAGGAATCCTTCCTACTCTTATTTCAAACATGATCATGAAAAGGCTTTTAAATATTGAAAATTCATTTGTTTCAGAAGCCTCGGAAGCAGTCAACATGTTTTCTGCAATTCTTTAAGTAAACAAGGAAATTGCCTCGGTTATTTTACTTGGGCTTGTGCTCTCGGCAAAGCACTGTGTGAGGGGAGAGGAGGGGTAGGAAGGTCTGCTGTGGTACATTATCTGCTTGCTGTAGTTTGCGTGTTGGAAAATTAGAAATGTGTGTATTTTAAAATGGTGTTTCTGATGGCTCTTGCTTATAGGTGATGGGTGTGTTAAGAAGTGTTTTCTTTTTTAAAATAAACTCTCTTCCATCCTTTCTCTTTGCTTTCATACAATTGCCCGGTACAATCTCCAAATGTCAGTTCAGCACAGCGCAGTGATCTATGAAGCAGGCATGCAGAGCTCAGAGCGTCATTCAGGTGCCAGGATTTTTTGGTGGGAACTTCAGGTCACTCTCAGGAAAGCTACAGTAACTCTCAAATGTATTCAAGTGTACCTACTTATGTGATTTGAAATAGTTACTATTCTAAAGCTTTAAATACTAACAAACTTACAGTAGCTGAACTAAGTGGAGCCTGTTTTATTTTCATATTGAAAAGGATTAAATGTGTGTGACCTTTTGTTTTTGTTTTATTATTGTAATTGGGAGAATCCAAACTTTAATCCGTCATATTGGTATTGAAACTGTTCTCTAATACCAGGAAGGCCTGTTAAAATTGTAATATGATGGACTCAAACCAGTTGTGCTACATATTGATTTAACCTATCCTAATTCCTCATCCTTTCAAGTTGTTATATCGAATTTTAGGATGTGTTCTTGGTCTGCTGGAAAAATTAAATTGAATATTGTTGGAGTGTTACTTTGGGAGAGCACTTTTAGTATAGAGGTCAGATATACAACTTATTTTGATTTGATAATATTCAGCCTGAATTTTTAAAAATCTTATGAGAAAAAGTTCCACTCAAAAAATCCATTCAGTATGCTTTTTTGGGATTTATTTTTATGGAGATTTCATTTTTATATCTCTCACTTGATTGACATGTTATTTGTAAGTAATTTGTGAATGAACCATCAGTGCCATAAATTTTTAGGAAAATGAGAAATTGTTGTATATTAAAATAAGAAAAGACTCTTGAAAGCTTGAATTACTTTTAAAAAAAAAAGTTTATTCCTAGATATTCAGCATTTTGTAAAGATAAATGTCGCCTGCCCAGTTGTCATGAGTATTCTGGCTCCTGGCTAGGTATCCACATGTAATGAAGAAGGCTACTCTAGTTAGTTGATACTTAATTAAAACCCAGACTGTGCTCTGATTACCATGTCCCTCATCAGCTCACCTGCTACCTGTGATAGCTTTTTTTTTTTTAACTTTAAGTTAATAGACATGCCCTTTTTTATACTGATCAGATTGAATGATTTTGGGGTAAAGGAAATTGGTTGCCTTTGAGATTGGTCATCCTTGAATGAATTGTCAAAGTCTTTAGTCGGTTGTCTGATTCTAAAAGACACTCCATTTCTGGAATTTATAATAATATTTATAATAAGCCTAGTAATGGCTACTAATAGCTGTTGTCCTCTAACAGTGTGCTGCGCTAAATGTCTTATATGGATGATTTCCTTTCATCCTCTCAACAGTTGTGGGAGGGTTAGTACTGTTAACTCCTTTTTTACAGATGGAGAGATTGAGGTTAAACACCTTAATAACACACAGATGGTAAACAGCAAAGCCAGTATACAAACCCAGGTCTTTTCTAATTATAAAACCTGATCAGCAGACCTTTACTTTTATTTTCTTGTAAAGATTCATAAAAATAATACACGTTCATTATTTAATTTTTTTGAAGTATTATAAAAGACTATAAGAGGTTTAAAAAAAGGTTAACACTCTGTTCTCCACTGACAACCATTTTGAAGTTTCTTGGGTGTCCTAGAAAATTTCTGTACGTATGTACGTACATCTGTCTTAAAATACATACAAATTCTATCACACAGTTTGCATTTTGCTTTTTTGTTTTAGTAGGCTACCTGGGACATCCTTTCAAACAAGCACATATGGACCTACAGCTTTCTTCTTTTTAAGGGTCATATAGTATTCCATTGTTTGAAATATTGATTAATATTAACATTAAGTTGTTAACAAGTTTTTGCTATTACAAGTAATGTAGCAGGGCCTGAATTAAGTCCCTAACAGCCTATTTAAATAGAAGAGATATAGTCCAACTACTTTATTTTACAAGAGAAATCACTGAGACCAGAAAAGTTAAGTCCAAGGCTTTGGTGAAAAACCTGTCACTTGACTCTTTATACCACATCACATTACTTTATTATTGTGGAAGTATTTGTGCATTCTGTGAAAGCTCAAGGTGAGGGGGAATACTCAAGGTTAGGCATGGTTAGTATAATGAGCACAAGGGGATTAAGTTGCAGTGAGGTAAAGGCTCTTCTCTTTTTCCATACTTTGCTCACCATGTTGTACATATAGCATTTATACAAAATAATTTTACATGCATAAATGAGTCTTGTCCAGGTATCTTGAAGTTTGTAATTTGGGTAATGAAGTGGTTTTGGCAGAATTTTTCCTGTTTTAACAAAATTATCAATGAAATAAAAAAATAAAAGGTCTATCATGGTCCTGGAAAAGAACTTGGAAAGAATACCTAATTGAAAACAAGTTTTAAAAAAATCTTAGGCATCACTGATTATTTTTAATTATTTTTTACTATCAAGAAGAAAATTCATAACCGTGGATACATTCATTGAATTCCTTTAAAACAAAAAGTGTGTTTTAGACACTTAAAAAATTAAAATCATTAAAGCTTTAAAAAGGTTTAGAATTTGGTATCTATCCATAAAATCTATTTTGGTGCATTGCTGTTTTTAGTTTTACTAAAAAAAAAAAATAGGAGTCTATTATTTTTTGAAAGAGCAACTAAGATGATTTATTCATGTGTTAATAAATAACATGTCCAACATTTGAGCTTTTTTTTTTTTTTTTTTTGCGGTACGCGGGCCTCTCACTGTTTGTGGCCTCTCCCATTGCGGAGCACAGGCTCCGGACGCGCAGGTTCAGCGGCCATGGCTCACGGGCCCAGCCGCTCCGCAGCATGTGGGATCTTCCCGGACCGGGGCACGAACCCGTGTCCCCTGCATCGGCAGGCAGACTCTCAACCACTGCGCCACCAGGGAAGCCCGCATTTGAGTTTTTAAATGAATGGTGAGCTTTATTTCTGCAGGCTAATCTTTTAATAAATATAAATAAAGATAAATTTAAGAAACTGATTATACTACGACTACCTAACACATTTTTTAAATACTCAGAGGTTTTTCATTTTGTTTTTATTGTTGACCTTACTAAGTACTTAATAAGTACTTTTAAACACTTATGTATTATGTTGTGCTAGTACAGGGTGGCATGAAAAGAAGGAAAAAGGCATATTTAAAATTTTGTGATTTAGAGAATGTTCAGTTTTTACTAGATAGATGTTTTGTTACTTCTAAAGTACATCTGCTTATTGACAAAATTTTGCATTTGAAAAGCTCTTTGATAAATGGTTCTTGGCTTATTCTTAAATTTTAAATGTGAATCTGTGTTATCATTGATCTACAATGAGAATTCTTTTTTCTACTCTGATCCCTCTTTCATCTAGATTTAGAACTATATTGAGAGAGTGAATAGGAAAATTTTACAAATTTATGTTCATATAGTTTCCATTTTAACCATATACATATATGAATATTATCTAATAATACTTTATTTTACGTGATATCTTCTGAGATGTTGGATAGAATTCCAGCACAATAACTTGTGTGTGTGTGTGAAGTTGGAAAGCACAATAATTATTTAACTCAATTTAAATAAGTAGCTATTTTAAATTTAAGAAGTGTGTGGCTTCCTGGGATTTTGTGGGTAAAATAAAATTTAGTTTATCAAATTTATTTGAGATTCAAAAGATTAGGAAGTCTCATGTGGAGGCTTGCCTACTGGCATTTTGGCTGTAGCCAAGATGGTATTGTGTCTAGTGAGTCTTGTGTTACTCACATCTCTTAGCTGTGGAGTCTTAAGAAAGCTGTACATAAAAAACAAACAAGCAAAGACTTTTTAAAGTGCATTTTAAAGACTTTTGTAAAACATGACATATAAAGATAAAAGCGTAAAACCTAAATGTACGGTATAAACAAATAATTAGAAAACAAACATCATGTAGTCACAACCCAGGTAATCTGCCCTGTAAGAAAAGCTGCAGAGACAGTCTCATTGGTTTAAGTGGTATTGTCTTGGTGGTAGTTGGACTTGAGGGATAACACTGTGCTGAAAAGAAAGCTGAAAAATTAATAACCATGAGGAGTCAGCACAGGTAAAAACTGAATCGCCAGTTTTTATTTGTTGTTATCAAAAGGGTTATCTAGGCAATTAAAAAAAGTTTCCTAACATTTAGTGTAGTCATTTAGTCATTTGAAATCTTGGTGCTTTACTAATGAATGTGAAACAAAAAGTAATGCTGAATCCTACAAGAATCATGCCATGTTGCATAAAGCTGTTTCTTCAGAATTCATCTCTGATGCAGTTTTTGGTAGGATTCAGTGACTACTGGTTTTAGATTTATGTGCAGACTCTAACAATGGCTTTTGCTTAGGTAATGTCAGATTTGCCTGTATCTGTGCCTGATACCTAACTTAAGTATCTTATTTACAAAAACTAGTTTGACTCTCTTGCTTTCACATTAATGTAACCATTAGAAAAAGTATTAACCTGAACAGTGGCAATCTATGTTGACTCTTCCATCCTTGGTGCCTCTTGATTCTTACCTTGTCTGCATCTTGGCTAGGTGAACCAGATTTCTTTTTTAACTGGAGAAACCTACTTTAATGTGCTTCCCTGACTTTCTAGACATATTTTCTTATGTGTATGGAAAGGTTAAATGTTGACTTTGGAGGATTTTGATAGCAGAAAACAGTTGAATTTTTTTGAGAATTTAAAAAAATTTTATTATTTATTTATTTGTTCATTTTTGGCTGCGTTGGGTCTTCATTGCTGCGCGCGGGCTTTCTCTTGTTGTGGAGAGCAGGGGCTACTCTTCGTTGTGGTGCATGGGCTTCTTATTGCGGTGGCTTCTCTTGTTGCGGAGCACGGGCTCTAGGCGCGCGGGCTTCAGTAGTTGTGGCTCGCAGGCTCTAGAGCGCAGGCTAAGTAGTTATGACGCATGGGCTTAGTTGCTCCGTGGCATGTGAGATCTTCCCGGACCAGGGCTCGAACCCGTGTCCCCTGCATTGGCAGGTGGATTCTTAACCACCACGCCACCAGGGAAGTCCCAAAGTTAAATTATTTTTCCCCTCTGACTACCTGATGAATACAGACTATTTGCATAAAACTCTGCAATGTGGACTTTAAGAAGGACATTTTAATAACACATCTGCATACATAAATTAAAGCCTTTATTTGGCTATTATAATTTTGTTACTTGAAGCTGTCTGTGTTTTTCTTGATCTCTGCCGGATCCAAATACATTGCAATATGGTATTTCATATTTGATTGTGGTGAGAAACTTCATGCTATGCTTCACCTAAAATTCCAATAGAATGTTGTTCTTTTTTATTCTGGGTGAAGGTTAAATACATCCCTTGCTATTTTTTTCTCCTGCAAGGATGAGAAATAATTATTTTAAAGCTTGAAATGACTGTATATGTTGAGTTTTTCTAGATGTGGAAACACACATAATTTAATGTAATGGTTTTTTAAACCTAAAGTAGGTAATTTGGCTTTGTATATGAAGTAGGGTTAATATACTTTTGGTCATCTCATGCTTTCTGTGTTGTTATCACCTGTACAATTTAGCCTTGATCATTAGAATTTATTTTATTGTGTCATAGAATTAGGGTGTTGAGGTTAAGGTCTTAATTAAGGTATTACATCCATATGCATATAGGTCCACACACACAGTACCCCTAAGAAATGCTGATAGCCCTATTAGGTTTTTTCTTATAGAATCTTTTTTTTTAATTTAATTTATTTTTATACAGCAGGTTCTTATTAATCTATTTCATACATATTAGTGTATACATGTCATTCCCAATCTCCCAATTCATCCCACCACCACCACTACCCCCAGCACTATTAGTTTTTAATTTTTAATGGAAAATTTGTACTTTCCAAAGTGGCTGGTAGTTTTAAAATAACATTTATTATGTTTAAGTTACGAAGGGGTTGTTTACTGTAGAGAAATTGAACACCAGTGAGATATAAAGAAGGTTAAAATCACCTGAAATCCTACCAACTGGAAACAACTACAGTTAACATTTTGTTCTGTATCTTTCCAGTGTTTTTCTTATGCATACCTGTATTTTTTTTTTTACAAATTGGAATAGTATATAATATTATTTTATAACCTGCTTTATTGTGAAATAAATTTTTTTGAGAATGTGATTTTTTAAACTGATATATAATTTCATTGTATGGTTGTGCCATATCTATTTACCATTATTCTGTTGATGGCGTTTTAGGCAGTTTGCAATTTTTAGATAAAATTTGATGAACATTCTTACATATTTAAAAAGTTGTATGACTGTAATGATTTGATTACAATAAATTCCTAAAAGTAGAATTACTTAACAGGCCTGAACATTACAAAAGTTTTTGACACATATTTCCAATATTTTCTCCAGAAAGGTTTTTTTTTAATAACAGTTTCGTTGAGAAATAATTCACATACCGTACAAGTTACCCATTTAAAATGTACAATGCAGTGGTTTTTCGTATATTCATAGAATCGTGCACCATCACCACAGTCGATTTTAGAACATTTCCAGCAAGGTTTGAACCAGTTTAAACTCCTAGCAGTATCAGAAAGGCTTTATTTTAAAAAACTGCATTTACTTGTGGTTTTTAAAGTGTAGTACAGGTATACAAGAACGCAGCAGCTTGTGTGATACATTTTTTCTTTATAATTCCAATCACTTATTTTGAAAAATTTTATTTCCAGCCTTATTGAGTTGTAATTGATGATATATACTTTATATCAATTTATGGAGATTTTAAAAGTCATCTATGAAAACAAGATGCTCATATTCTTGTGTTAAGAAAACATGACATAAAGTTTAAGCTTATAAAGCAAAGGATGTGGTAGATTTTTTGAATTATAAAATTATCTTTCCGTTCAGTCACGATGCCTTTATTGAGAAAGCGTTGTATGTGGTTTAAAATACCTTTCTTTTGGGCTTCTCTGGTGGTGCAGTGGTTGGGAGTCCGCCTGCCGATGCAGGGGACGCGGGTTTGTGCCTCGGTCCGCGAGGATCCCGCATGCCGCGGAGCGGCTGGGCCCGTGAGCCATGGCCGCTGGGCCTGCGCGTCCAGAGCCTGTGCTCTGCAATGGGAGAGGCCACAACAGTGAGACGCCCGCGTACCGCAAAAAAATAAAATAAAATAAAATAAAATAAAATACCTTTCTTTTCATTCAAATTTTATTCAGAAACACCTTATATTAGGAAATGTCTATGGAAAGTATGCTATACCTATGTAGTTAACTATAGCAAACTTATTGTATAAAATGTATGGCTTTCTATTTATTGAGAGGTTTGCTTTGCTGTAACTGACCTTCACCCTGAAAGTTGTTCTGTTTGCTTTAAGCCATTTAACAAAACTTTTTTTTTTTTAACTCGATGGGCAGTGGAGTGTAGGGCAAGTGTCAGGGAGACCCGAGTTCTTATTCCCACCGTACCTCTACCACTGGGGCTCAGTATTCTTACCTTTGAATTGGAGATGAAAATGACTACTTTTTGCAATTATAGGGATCTAAACTAGAAGTGCTAGAGTGTGCCTAGAACTGGACCAGGCATGTAGCTGATAATAAATGACTTTTTAAAAAATATAAGAATAATAGCATATGCAAAATGAGTTAGTCTTTAGTCGAATGTTTCATCGATGAAGATGTGAATCAGTTGGCCTAAACGCACTTTTATAGAAGTTAAAAGTTGAATGTTAGTTAGTGCTTGAGCAGAATCTTTGCGTGGGTTATATGGGTGTTTCTCAGTTGGTAAAGAGAATTCATGCTGTTACAAGTAGGAACATGAAGTTAATTTTCCAGTCCAAATTTACTTCCACTGTTGTTATTACAAAAGCATGATGGCTATAGCTTCACCAACGCTTCATGTTCTGATTAAGCAAATAGGTGATAATGTAAAATTTGAATATAGTATGAAGTTCCTTATGTTCTTTTATTATTTTAAAAATGAAATGAATATAATTGAACCTAAAATACTAAAGTGATAAACCTGATGAACCAAAAAAAAAAAAAAAAAGAGAAGAAAAACCCCTGGTCTTTATAGGAAAAATAAACTTAGTAAATTATCATTTTAGATATTATGATAAATTAATTGCTTAGTACTTTAAAAACGACATTATAATTTCTGTGATACCTTGCCTTGATATGGTAAAAGAAAGTAAAATTTGAACAATCTCAAACCTGTTTTCTGTAATTTAAAAATTTGTTAGGGAAAGAGGAAGGAAAATATGTGGATGAACTTGTTAGTTTACTAGATTTCATAGTGAATGGAACGAGATGACTGATATAAGTTACTTAGTTTGTCATAAATTTCAGTGTGAGCCAGTCCCTTGATGTAAGGGATTGGAAAAAATTTTTTTTTTTTTTTTTTTTTTTTTTTGCGGTACGCGGGCCTCTCACTGTTGTGGGCTCTCCCGTTGCGGAGCACAAGCTCCAGACGCGCAGGCTCAGCGGCCATGGCTTACAGGCCCAGCCGCTCCGCGGCATGTGGGATCTTCCCGGATCGGGGCACGAACCCGTGTCTCCTGCATCGGCAGGCAGACTCTCAACCACTGTGCCACCAGGGAAGCCCGGAAAATAATTTAATGGGAATTTTCTTCCAGTCATAATACCATGTCTGTTGTTGCCGGGTGTGGTCAAGAACAAAGTGAAGACTTCGAGGTTAAACCAAATAGATAAGGGAAATTGCATGTTTTATTAGTAAGTTTTGTATTGGTACAAGGCAGTTCAATAAGTAATGTGGTTTAGTCAGGAAAAAAAAAGAACTACAAAGCAACCTAAAATGTTGTGTAACTTAATAGAATCATAGTCAAATGAAAATTGTGTGACTGTATTTAGTGACAGGGTTTTTTTTGGTGTTTAATTGTGTTTCATTTCACATAGGTCACTCCCTTATACAGGATATTTTCATGTCCTTGACCATCATCTTTCTCTTAACACAATTTTAGTGGAAAATTATTAAGTGAAAATTTCAGAATATATTTGGGGTGATGATACTGGAGTTAAACAGATTATGGAGTAGTACCGTATGTTTTAACAATAGTATTACTCTATTACTAGTGGTATAAACTAAGGAAAATTAAAAATGATAAGAAAAGGTGCTACTTCTCTAATACACCTTGATTACTTAGAGAATTTTGTAGAAGGAAATATGGTGGTCGTGCTCTACCCCCTAAAATCTTATTTAGGCAAATAGGTGTTGGTTGTGAATTTCAAATAATTGTTTGCTATTGCAAATAATGAACATCTTTAAATAATGTTAAGAGGGTAGGTAAGACATTAAAGTTAATTTTTAAAATCGCATATGTTCTTGTCAGAATGCAAATCCAACCCCTACATTTATGTACTGGTGACTAGGAGGAATCACAGCTCACTTTCCCATTGTTTGGGGTCATTTCAGGTGATTGGATCACCTGATTTAACCTCTATTATGGGCTATAAACAGAAGCCCAAATATGTCTATCTCTTCAGAGAGGTAGACTCACAGCTAAAACTCAAGACTCATGACTGCAAGACCAATGTCAGAGCGCATTTTTCCTTGTCCCCGATTTATCTTACTCTTATTTTATTCTTGCATATGTGTCTGCTAAATTTCCTCATATGTGATTTCTGTCTAGTTATACGGTACTATTCACCAATTTCTTTAAAAAGTTTATAATTAACCTTATTTTTATAAGCTTTCTTAGGATGTTTTTGTTTGGGTCAAATTTGAGAAATGATTTACATCAGCACTGACCAAGAGAATTTTCTGCAGTGATGGAAATACCCTGTGTCTGTGCTGTCCTGTATAGTAGCCACCCACCATGTGTGGATTTTGAACACTTGAAACGTGGCTAGTGTACTTCAGAACTGAATTTTTTTTTTTTTTTTTTTTTTTTTTTTTCTGTACCTGGGCCTCTCCCATTGCGGAGCACAGGCTCCGGACGCGCAGGCCCAGTGGCCATGGCTCACGGGCCCAGCCGCTCCGCGGCATGTGGGATCTTCCCGGACCGGGGCGAGAACCCGCGTCCCCTGCATCGGCAGGCGGACTCTCAACCACTGCGCCACCAGGGAAGCCCCAGAACTGAATTTTTAATTTAATTTTAATTTGTTTACAATTCAGTAGCCACGTGTGATTAGCACAGATTTAGATATTATTAGTGAAGGGAAAGAATTAAGTAGAAGTGGACATTTTCACATTCTTTGCTCTTGTGATTACTTTTGTTGTGTTTTTGTGGGGTTGGGACTTTAAAATCTCATTTTTCCAAATGCTTACTCTCTTAGATAATGAATAAATCCATTCACAGGAAACAACTTAGTAATAGTTATTTGATTATTGTTTTAAAATATACAAATTTTAAATATTTTTAAAATATTTAAGAGAGGCCCGGTACGCAAGCCTCTCACTGTTGTGGCCTCTCCCGTTGCGGAGCACAGGCTCCGGACGCGCAGGTTCAGCGGCCATGGCTCATGGGCCCAGCCGCTCCGCAGCATGTGGGATCTTCCTGGACCGGGGCACGAACCCGTGTCCCCTGCATCGGCAGGCGGACTCTCAACCACTGCGCCACCAGGGAAGCCCTTTTTTTAAAATATAAAAGTATTTTTAAAAACTCTTTTAATCAATGCAGTTATTAACAGACTGTACTGCTGACCAACAAAATGATTTCATTTCAGTAGTACTTTAGAGTAGTTATGGTTAAATAATGTGGAAATCTTAAACTTTTTATATTACTTGGAATACTTGACTGTTATTTAAATATTTTTACTATAACCTCAGAAGCCTCTGAAACAGAGAACTTGAAAGGAAATAAAAGATATGTCTGATGATCACCTCTTCACGTGTCTTCCTCTAATCTTTCTATATGACTAGTTCCTGGTTTGGATTCCATTAGTCCTTTTTATAACAATCCAGACCCCCAGTCACTGTGTCCTATTACCCTGTTTTATAGAAGCTTATCGTTTTCTGAAATTTTCATGTTTATTGCTGTATGAGATCAGAATCATATTTCCTTTGATTTCCCAGGATCTAGAATAGGACCTGGTACATAGTTGGTGTTCAGTAATGAACCGTGTCACAAACAAAACAAAAAAAGGACTTTGTGAGGAATTAGATATATATCTGGAATAACAAACCACTTAGAGTCTGGGAATAGGCAAGGTGAGGCCCGGCTTTTGATTATCTTGGTGGTGTTGATATGGGTAATTTACAGCAATTAGTTTAGAATGAGTCTGTATAGAAACATTTCTGTGGGAACTTTTACTTTAAAAATAGACAAACTTTTGTCCAGGCATGCACATATGTACTAAATAAATCCTCTCCACATAAAACATCATAGAGTTGGGGCCTCCCTGGTGGCGCAGTGGTTAAGAATCCACCTGCCAATGCAGGGGACATGGGTTCGAACCCTGGTCCGGGAAGATCCCACATGTCGTGGAGCAACTAAGCCCGTGCGCCACAACTACTGACCCTGTGCTCTAGAGCCAGCGAGCCACAACTACTGAGCCCACGTGCCACAACTACCGAAGCCCACATGACTAGAGCCCGTGTTCTGCAACAAGAGAAGCCACCGCAATGAGAAGCCCGCGCACCGCAATGAAGAGTAGCTCTCGCTCGCCACAACTAGAGAAAGCCCACGCGCAGCAACAGAGAGCCAACGCAGCGAAAAATAAATAAATAAATTTATTTAAAAAATCATAGAGTTGACAAAATGGAAAAACAAGTGAGAAAATATTGCCATCATCGGTTTTTGAGTATTCAGCCTCATTTCGTAACCTTTTAGAGATTAAGGGATTTACTCGAAGTCATTTATTTGTATGCCATTGGTCAGAACAGAGAGAACTGCCAAATCCTAGTTTTCCAGTGTGTTGTTTTGACTTGTCATCTATGAATGGACATCACTGTGTAGCAGACATAGGCACTTTACCTGATAAAAGCGGTATTTAACTGATAGTGGTTTGAGTTATCTGTGAGTAGTCAGAGATCAAATGTTCTCATGCAGTAAATTAGGTCATTTAATTTCTGATATTTAAATGCCAACATGATAAGTGTGGAAAGGGTTTTATTTTTACTCATCTATTCCTATACATAGTCTTAAATAGTTAATGTTTTGAGATATGAATCAGTCTTTTTATTTAGGGAACTTATACATTATTCACCTTTACAAAATAAACTTCCAGTTAGAGGTTATTCATTATAAAAAATGTTGACTCAGTAGAGTTCTTTGGGATGGCTGCAAGGGGCTTTTCTTTATTAACTGTGGCTATTATACGTTTAAATTAACAGACTTTAAAAAGTGGTTCTTAACCATAGTGCTGTCTTTACTACTGCAAGTTTTCTCCACACCCACCACATATTTTTGTGAAAATCAGCCACAGAATCCAGTGTGGCCCAGAGATTTTAGTTGTCAGAAATGGAAAGATACAGTAAGTATTTTAGTAATAAAAGGACCCATAACGTTATTGTGTCATGCGTGGTGTTGGCTTTGCTGCCACATCGCTGTTTGTATCACATCTCCAACTAGAATGAAAGTTAACTCCAGAGCATAGAAAGCAGGAGTGACTGCCAACAAAACGGGAAGAAATCACGTACTTCTCTTCTGCAGCGTAAAAGGTGACAGCAGCGTCCTCTGAGCAATTGCAGGCTGATGGCTTTCCTGGCTGTCCAGGGACAGGTTGTAGGCCATATTAGCATATTTGTAGCCATAGATAGGACTATTCATGTTGTCATGGGGTAAGACCTTTAAAAGTGCTCTTTCTGGGGCTTCCCTGGTGACACGGTGGTTGAGAGTCCGCCTGCCGATGCAGAGGACACGGGTTCGTGCCCCGGTCTGGGAAGATCCCACATGCCGCGGAGCGGCTGGGCCCGTGAGCCATAGCCGCTGAGCCTGAGCGTCCGGAGCCTGTGCTCCGCAACGGGAGAGGCCACAACAGTGAGAGGCCCGTGTACGGCAAAAAAAAAAAAAAAAAGTGCTCTTTCTGTTTCACGTTCCCCACAGCAAGGGAGTGTTTAGAAATGCTGTCAGAGAAGACTCTATATTAGTTTCCTTTTGCCTCTCTAACAAATGATGTCAAACTTAGTGGCTTAAACACAGCAAAATTTTAAACAATACAAATTTATTATCTTATAGTTCTGGATGTTATAAGGCCAACATGGGTCTCTCTGGGCTAAGATCTAGGTATGAGCAGGGCTGCATCCCTTCTGGAGGTTCTCGAGGAGAATCTGTTCCCTGCCTTTTCCACCTTCTGTAGGTGCCTGCGTTCCCTGGCTTATGGTCCCCTTCCTCTTATATTCAAAGCCAGCGCAGAGCATCTTCAGATCTCTCTCTGACGCTTCTCCATCCCTTTTTCTCTTGTAAGTATCCTAGTGATTATACTGGGCCCACCTGGATAATCCAGAATAATCTCTCCATTGTAAGATCCTTGACTTAATCAGATCTGCAAAGTCCCTTTTGTCACATCAGGTAACATGTTCACGGGTTCTAGGGATTAGGATGTGGGTATTTGGTGGGGGGTCATTATTCTGTCTATCACAGCCTCTTTACAAGTTGAAGATGCTGGCTTTGTTAATTGTAGGGATGTTTTCTGAAGCAGTAATGGTTGCCTTTCTGAATTAATACAGACATGACAGAAAAGTGGTTCAGTGGTCAGTGACAGTGTAGCATGTGGTAAAGGGTGCAGGCCATGAAGCAAGACTGCCTGGATTTGACTCCTGGCTCTAGTAGACCCTTACTTTATGTGTGACCTTGGACAGGCCACCTAACCTGTCTTTCAGTTTCCTCATCTGTAAAATGGAGATACTAGTATCCATTCTGCAGGAGTTTTCTGACGATTAAATGAGATAATACTTGTAAAGCACTTGGAACATCACATTGTAAGTCCTCAGTAAATTATATTATTTTACTTGAAGCATGTTTAAAGTATTTTTTGTTTGAAATTTTAGAGAGATTCTTATACAGATTAAAATCTGGATCTATTCTGAGTTGTTGCAGGTTCTTTTGTTTAACCTTTTGAATACTCAGAAATATGGCATATTCAGGAAAACATCTGTGTGTATTAGTCATTGAAAAATAGGATAGAAGCCGAATAAATATGAGCATTTTCTTGATTTATAATTAATGAATTGATTTTTTCTTTTGAAGAGACATATTAACATTTTTATATGTTCATTATAGAATCTACAGAGAAGTAAAAGGCAAAGCAAAAGAGAACAGACTATAGTAAGCATTTCCATTTTCGTGAACATCCTTTTAGGGCAGTAGTTCTCAACCCTAGGGCGATTTTGCCCTCCAGGGAACATTTGGCAATGTCTAGAGACATCCTTTATTATTACTGGCAGGTGGTACTACTGGCATCTAGTGCGTAGAGGCCAGGATGCTGCTAAATATCTTTTTTTTTTTTTTTGTGGTACGCGGGCCTCTCACTGTTGTGGCCTCTCCCGTAGCGGAGCACAGGCTCTGGACGCTCAGGCTCAGCGGCCATGGCTCACGGGCCCAGCCGCTCTGCGGCATGTGGGATCCTCCCGGACCGGGGCACGAACCCGTGTCCCCTGCATCGGCAGGCGGACTCCCAACCACTGCGCCACCAGGGAGGCCCGCTGCTAAACATCTTGAATGCTCATGACAGCCTTTCTCAACAAGTGTTAGTAGTGCCAGGGTTCAAAAACGTTGTTTAAGAGTGCGAACTCATTGATAAGTATGTTGCCTTCTTAGTCTGATTCTCAGTCATATATTTGAGTTTTGGATCACTTTGTGATCAGTGGGTTATGTAAAGTCCAGATACTAAAAACCAAATTTGATTTGGTAACTCGTATCTGGCTCTTGGGAAATGTTAGTAATTTTAGAGATTAGTATAACAACACAGAGATTTGATGAGGTCCACACTGAAATTATCTGCATAATTTTAGATTATGGAGTTGAAGTCCTGTTACAGCATATACTAATGCTGTGATTTGGGGCTGTACTTTTGACTGTAGTTTGAGAGCCAAAACACATTTTCTTCTGTC
This sequence comes from Phocoena phocoena, assembly GCF_963924675.1. Lineage (NCBI taxonomy): Eukaryota > Metazoa > Chordata > Mammalia > Artiodactyla > Phocoenidae > Phocoena > Phocoena phocoena. Next base: position 6,730,423 of record NC_089239.1, read on the forward strand.
TTCATTACTTGGACGGAAATGAATATTCAGTAAAATAGTGGTTCTAATTTCCGCTTGTCTTTTCTGCCATTCCTGTATTCATTTAACAGTCTTTTTCATTCCCTTACGGTACTGGGGGATTAGGGTTACAGCAGTGAGCAAAACATAAAAGTACCCAGTACCTTTGCTAGAAGTGAAGTAGTTTTGTTTTGTTGGCTGGTTGGTTTTTCCATGACCAAAGAGACACTGCTACCCTTTGCTTTGGAAATTAAAGGTAAATATGAACTTCAGAAATCTGAACACATTTGGCAATTCTCTGAATGCTGAAGTTACTCAAAGTTGCCTCAAATACAGGTTGGCATTCTAATATAAGCTGATTTTGTGTTTAGTACAGGTTTTGTATTAGGCTATAAATGATTCAAAAAAGGGAAGTCATTTTATTAGAAACTCATTAGAGTTTTATATTCTTCTTATCATGTGTTATGCTCAACAGTGATAATGTTGTGACAGTTTCTCTTAATCCCATTAGTAATGATTGCAGTTTTTATACACTGAACGAAAGACAGAGCTTCATTTCATAATATAACTACTGTTTTGGAAAATATGAACCCTAATATGTTAATAGTTTAAATGTGTTTTTTTTTTTTTTTGACCACACCTTGCAGCATGTGGGACCTTAATTCTCTAACCAGGGATCGAACCCATGCCCCCTGCATTGGAAGGCGGAGTCTTAACCACTGAACCACTAGGGAAGTCCCTATGTTAATAGTTTATGTATGCCTGTAGAATTATTAGATTCATGGTAGTGAGCTTCGAATTAAATATGGTTATGTAAATACATTTCTTGTCAGCCAGTGACTCTTTTTTTGTGATGTGTTTATACTCTGAATTTCCAGCACTTAATAAAATATCTTCTACTCTAATTCTGATGAAAAGGTTACTTGATAAAATATATAGTCAGATTACATACTAAACTTTTGAAAAAGTTTAAAAATAATAGGGGGAAGTTTCATTTTGTTCTGTTTCCTCTTAGTGACCTGATTACCTGCTGCTTGTTTGGTTTTGTGCAGCAACTTCCCAGCTTTATTCGTGATCTTTTTACGAGGGAAAAAGTAAATCTGTACAGTCAGTTCTAAATGCATGCTGCTAACAAACACCTGTGGTATTTCAGTAACACTAGTTACTTAACAATTATGAGCTCATGTTAAAATACTCACATTGTTAATCTAATCCTATGGCTCCTTACTGCAATACTCCTTTCTGTTTGTGATCAGTCTGTTTATTGATAATGTGCTAGCCACTGTAGTTGGCTGGGTTTCAGAGATGAAGCAGTCCCATGTCCTCATCATAAACTTCCAGTCTTGCCATATTCTCTGGCATGTAAGTTGTTTTTATACCCCTGAATTATGTAGTGTGCTTTCATCAAATTCTTGTAATTTGGTTTTGCAACATATCAAGAAATATATAATCTAGATCATTTAGAAGATGTGAAACTAAGAAGCCAAGGAAGTTCTTAACCATTTTAGGTGATGGTTAATATAGGTCTTTGTAAAGGAGTTCCCCTCCCTTCCACAGGTTAGGACTTTTTGTTTCCTATACTTGGAAATGTCTCAGGTCCCCTGCATCCTCTCTCTGTCCCACATCCCCCAGCTCCTCAACCTTGGATGTTTTCCTTTGTCATCCAGGGCACTTGTCCCTTCTGTCCACAGGGACTCTGTCTTGCTCATCTTTTATCTCTAGTACTTAGGACTAAACATAATACAGGCACTCGATGTGAAATGAATAAATGTGTATTACTAAGCCTCATCTCCAGCACATTCCCTTTGTTGCTTTTCTCTCTCCGGTAATAATGCAACTGTATAATTCCAGGAACCATGTCTGAATTTTCATCTCTATGACTTTAGTGCTTAGTGTGATGTCTGGCATGTAGTAGGTGCTCAATAAATATGTGCTTTATTAGAGGAGCCTGTATAGGTTGGGGTGGGGACAACCTGGCTGTAACTTTTGGTCTCCTTCCCATTGTAGTAGCAGCAGAATGGGAAGGAAGGAGGAGCTGGCATGAACCTCCGCCCAACATTGTCTCAGCCTACAGAGGGCAATTAACAGACAGCAGCTGGTATCCAGAATGGATGTAATCAAGTATTTTATTCTTATTTCTTACACAGATGTTTTGAGATCATGTTCGCTTACACGCACACACACACGCGTCATTTAGGTCAAGATGGTCCTCTGTGATATATTAGTGCTGTGGTAGAGTATAGGTAGGATGCTATCAGGGACTTCAGAGGGTGGGTGAGGAGTGGTCCGGGAAAGCTTCTTGGAGTATTTTAACACATCTGTACAAAAGCTAAGTGGTTGATGAGAGAGGAAATGATAGAATGGTGGAAGGCAAAGTGGGAAAGCAGAAACAGGAGGAGGGGAGGCTGGACAGGTAGGCAGGGGCCAAATCAAGAGAGACCTTTTGCTTTGAGGAGTTTATCCTAAGGCATGGAGAGCCATGGGAGGTTATTAAATTTGGGGGTGGCGGGGTGAGGGGAAACGGTTGTTTTCTTTTTAAGAACTGTCAGTGGTAGAGAGGGTAGATTGGAGGTGGACAACTCTGAAAGCAGGAAGAGCAGTTTGAAGTTGTTACTCTAATTCAGATGAGATGATAAGGCACAGCCAGTGAACATAGCAAGAACTGAGGAAAGTTGGCAGAAGGTTGGAGGGCAGAACCCAGCTTTGGTTTAATGCATTGCAGTCTGGAGAATTGCCCTCTCACTTGTTTGTGTGATCTTGTGGTATACAGTTTTTTAAAAAAATATTGTTGCTTTTATTCATCAATGTGTTTTTTACTGTTTATGTATTGTTTAAGAAATCCTTCCCCACCTTGAGTTCATAATGATCTACTTCCGTTTTATGTTTTTGTTTTTCCTTAAAAATTTTTTAAGTTTTACTTTTTATATCTGGTCTTTAATCCACCTGGAGCTGCTGTATTATATGGTGAGGATCTAATTTTTTTTCTATATGGATAAACAGTTGTCCCAGTACCATTCTTTAAATATTCTATCCTTTCTTCACTCATCTGCAGTGATTCTTCTGTTACATGCCAAATTCCCATATCGACTTGGGTCTGTGTCTCGGATCTTAGTCTGTTTCATTGTCTGTCTCTTTGCCAGTACCTCACCTTTTAATTGCTGTAGCTTAATAAGTGTAGAGCTTTTTATTTTTTTAATTTTATTTATTTATTTATTTTTGCGGTATGTGGGCCTCTCACTGTTGTGGCCTCTCCCGTTGCAGAGCACAGGCTCTAGACGCGCAGGCTCAACGGCCATGGCACATGGGCCCAGCCGCTCCGTGGCATGTGGTATCTTCCCGGACCGGGGCACGAACCCGTGTCCCCTGCATCGGCAGGCAGACTCTCAACCACTGCGCCGCCGGGGAAGCCCATATTTTAAGTACAGTGTACATGTGTGTTGAAACCAGTAAATCTTTGTATAGGTATTGTAGACTTCATTGTTGAGAAACATACACAAATACTTTCTTGATTTCTTCTAGACATTCCTTTTTTTTTTGAGATACAGTTCGCCTTTTTAAACGGTACAGTTCTGCAGTTTTTATTATATTCACAAGGTTGTGCAACCAGTCACTAATTCCAGAACATTTTCATCACCCAAAAAGAGATCCCATATCCACTAGCAGTTAGCTTCCATTCCTTCCTCCTCGCAGCCCCTGGCAGCCACTGCTCTGCTTTCTGTGTCTATGGATTTGCCTGTTCTGGACATTTCATATAAATGGAATAATACAATATGTAGCTTTTTGTGACAGCATTCTTATTTAAATTGAGTAAAATTAATAGATTACAGGGCATTCTGTAGGAATACTACTGTGTCTTTGAGAAAGTAGGACAACAGCCTCTATGGAGAACAGTGTGTACGTTCCTCAAAAAACTACAAATAGAACTACCATATGACCCAGCAATCCCACTACTGGGCATATACCCTGAGAAAACCATAATTCAAAAAGAGTCATGTACCAAAATGTTCATTGCAGCACTATTTACAATAGCCAGGACATGGAAGCAACCGAAGCGTCCATCGACAGATGAATGGATAAAGAAGATGTGGCACATATATACAATGGAATATTACTCAGCCATAAAAAGGAATGAAACTGAGTTATTTGTAGTGACGTGGATGGGCCTAGAGACTGTCATACAGAGTGAAGTAAGTCAGAAAGAGAAAAACAAATACTGTATGCTAACACATATATATGGAATCTAAAAAAGCAAAAAAAAGGTCATGAAGAACCTAGGGGCAAGACAGGAATAAAGACACAGACCTACTAGAGAATGGACTTGAGGACATGGGGAGGGGGAAGGGTAAGCTGGGACAAAGTGAGAGAGTGGCATGGACATATATACACTACCAAATGTAAAACTGATAGCTAGTAGGAAGCAGCTGCATAGCACAGGGAGATCAGCTCGGTGCTTTGTGACCACCTAGAGGGGTGGGATGGGAAGGGTGGGAGGGAGGGAGATGCAAGAGGGAGGAGATATGGGAACATATGTATATGTATAACTGATTAACTTTGTTATAAAGCAGAAACTAACATACCATTGTAAAGCAATTATACTCCAATAAAGATGTTAAAAAAAAGAAAAAAAGTAGGACAAAAATACTGTACCTGAGTAGGGAGCAAGAAGAGAAAACCTCACCAGTATTTATTTCTGTTTTGTTTTTATTTAAGCATCATACTCATATTTTATTTCTTCATTTATTGAAGAGAGTGGCCAATCTTATGCCTTTGCTTAGTTGTTTAATGAATAAATGTCATGTAACAAATCCTATTCTAGAAAGGTATCTTCTATTGATACATCTTGAGTTTATTAGATATAGATGGAGTAAAACTACTTTGATTTGGGTGCGTGTTGTCAGTAATTGTATAAAAATGACATGATTCCCTTTGTATCTTGGTGGATAAATGAGTAAAATCACATGACGATATAAAGGGAATATATTCTCTCTTGAATTGTTTATTTTTTAAACCAAGCCTATTTTCCACTTTAACCCAGAAATTAGTCAGCAGCTTAGAGTTCATTTTAAAAGGCTACCTCAGGGGCTTCCCTGGTGGCGCAGTGGTTGAGAGTCCACCTGCCGATGCAGGAGACACGGGTTCGTGCCCCAGTCCGGGAGGATCCCACATGCCGCGGAACGGCTGGGCCCGTGAGCCATGGCCGCTGAGCCTGCAGGTCTGGAGCCTGTGCTCCACAACGGGAGAAGCCACAGCAGTGAGAGGCCCGCGTACCGCCAAAAAAAAAAAAAAAAAAGGCTACCTCGGAAAGTACCTTTAAGTCATGATATCCATATAAGGTTTACTAATATAGAACATTTATTTAACATACTACAATACTGCAAGCCTTTTGTATCATTTGGAGAATTGATGTTTTATTAGTGTAATTGCTGAAATATAGTTCAGAAAATAAAATGTTTTTCCCTAAATCATAGCATTAAACTTTTTTTGACGGGGGGCCGGGGTGAGGGGCCCACCTTGTGGCTTGCGGGATCTTAGTTCCTGACCAGGGATCAAACCCAGACCCCTGGCAGTGGAAGCGAGGAGTCCTAACCACTGGATGGCCAGGGAATTCCCTGCACTTTTTTTTTTTTTTGCATTAAACTTTCAAAGAGTTAGCCTCAACCAGAGTGGCAGTAAACCTCTTTAAATGATTCAAAAGGGCTTCCCTGGTGGCGCAGTGGTTAAGAATCCGCCTGCCAATGCAGGGGACACGGGTTCGAGGCCTGGTCTGGGAAGATCTCACATGCCGCGAAGCAACTAAGCCCGTGAGCCGCAACTACTGAAGCCCGAGTGCCAAGAACCCGTGCTCCGCAACAAGAAAAGCCACTGCAGTGAGAAGCCTGCGCACCGCAACAAAGAGTACTCCCCACCACCCCCCCACTCGCCACAACTAGAGAAAGCCCGCACACAGCAATGAGGACCCATCACAGCCAAAAACAAATAAATACATTTATTAAAAAAAAAAGAATTTTCAAGCAGGATACGTTTTGTTTGAAAGATTGATGTTGAGTTGTGTAGTCACTGTACCAAATTCAGTTATTGCTCTTTGTCTATAACAGAGTCAGATTCGATGCTATCAATTCTAGCTACTTTTAGTAAACAAAAGGTGAATATTGTTGTTCATTTCCTTTTTGATGTTGTAGAGGCATGGTCAAGTTCTTAGAACCAAGTGGTTGATTTTCTTTTTTCCATAACCCTACCCCCTTTTTTTGTGTGTGTGGTGAAGTTAAAATGTAGAAAGGCTTCTGAAAGAAGAATATTAATTTTTAGAGTAATATGCATCTTGTTGATACTTAGTAGCAGTTTGTGTTTGCTGATTTTTAAAGGTGTGTGTTTGGGCTCTTTAAAAATATTTATCTCTTATTTCCAAAAAGGGTGAATGATTTACCGATTTAAAATAGATAATTATAACAAAATAATATACCTGTTTTTTTAAACAATACACCTTTGTTATTACATTACTAGCAATTAAACAATTTTTAAATTATGAAAGACAAAACGGGTAATACAGAATTTATGGCTTATAGTCAAAGGATCACTCTGATCATATAATTAGATTTTAAAATATGGATAGAACATACAACCAAGAAGAATGGAGTCTTTTTTAAAACCCTGGTATTAGGGGATTTTAGCATTCTTCCTATATAGATTATGCATGTTTTTTCAAGTTTTTACTTTATAGAGGCTCTGGTTTCACCCTTGCAAACCTAAGTACTGAAAATAATGGACCATATTTAAAAAAAAAAATTAACTCCCCTTACCATTTTCTTCTTGGGGTAGATTTGGGGAAAAAATAGTAAAATGAAAATCTCCCTTGATGCTGTCATCCAAAAATCCTCATATTCTGTCATTAAGTGCGAGTTGTAGTTGAAATTTTCTGGAGGGGTATGTGTGTATGTATTGAATTGATTTCAAATGCAGGATCTGGTTTTCAAACATTAGTGATCATTCAGTTATAAATCAGTATATGACTATATTTGATAGCTTTCTCTTGTTACACCTCAAAGAGTATATACTTAAGCTTAATTTCAATTCTTTGCTTTAAAACAAAATGACTCTAATATTTGAACATCTTGTATCATTTTTATAGTGTTTTGCCGCAGAAATTGCCAAACAGTAAAAATGCCAGGTTTTCAAGAACCAGCATAGCTGGTTCACTACTGTAGACTGTCTGCATGCACTCCATTCCTGTTACTATAGAAACACACACAGACTGTGGATTTATCATAAACCTTGAGAAATATTTCTTGCACAGTTCACATAAAGAAACATCTGGATCCCTTGTTTATCCTGGGGTAAAGGAAGACCACTCTTTTCCTCTGTGCTGTGGGAATCACGTTATATTCCACTATATTTCTTTAGCTGTAAAACTTCTAATGTTGATGTATCAAATTCGCTTTGTATTTTAGTAAGATTGATTATAATTACTGGAATACATTTGGAAAATGAGAATTCATGTTCGTGCCAGTTCAATTAACTATGACTGTGAAAATTGTATTTTGAGAGCTTCCACATTCTGAATTTCAGATCTACAGTATTAATAACACTAGGGTTTAAAATAGATATGCTTATAAAGGAGTTTTTGATATCTTTTGGTCTTTTGTTGGGTTAATAGACTCTCCCTGGAAATTCATTTGACTTCATGCCAGTCTCTTGGGGTTTTAAGCCTTGCAGGGAAGTGTAGCCCAGAACTAAGGAGAATCTCAGTAGTGGCTAGGTAACTGGTTATCAGTCAAATTTTGCCAAGGATATTCCTGAGGAGACCATAGTTGCGTTTATATTATCTTGCATTCTTCACAGCAAGATCCTCAACAAGTCTTTAAAGCATTTCATTTATATGTAATAACTCCCATAAGTTTAAACAGTTCAGTTTAAAAGGTTCATTAAGCCCCTCCTCTGAGCCTTTGCTTTGGGTTCTAGGAGCAGATGGATGAATAAAATTACTTCCTGCTCTTAAGAAAATCACATAAACAGATTGTTTCGTGATTAATTCTAAGAGGTTTTATCTTAGGAACACAGAGGAAAGTTACTCAGACTAGCCTAGAACTTAAGTGACTACTCCTTGGAAATGACTTTCTGAGCTCAAAAGATGACTAAAAGTCAAGCCAAAAAAAAAAAAGTAAAAGGGCGTATTAGGCATAGGAGATAACATTAGTAAAGGCACAGTGGTACGAAATCATGTGTGTACGGTAATTCTCAGTAACCTGACATTACTAGTGTACAAAAGTGACTTAAGGTTGGAGATACGGATAGAAACCTTGCTTAGAGGGCCTGCGTGCTCTGTTGGCTGAAGTGCTTTGACTTTTTCTAGGAATCATTGAAGGGTTTTAATCAGGAAAGTGATGCGGTTAGATTTACAAATTAAGTAACCTAGGAATGTATTGAAGGGGCAGTTGGGTCTGAAGACAGAAATAGGTAATTTATATGACACCTTTAGAACTACTTCTGATTCCAAAAAGCCTGAATAATGATGTCAATATGAGGGATTTTGATCCATAGTAAAATGTAAAGTTTTTTTCTTACTGAGAAGAAACTGGTGTTAAACATAGGAAAATAAGTATATACAGCACAGCATGTAATTCTATAAAGTGGAATCTTGCAATATGTACAGTTTACCAAAGGGCATTGTTCATTTTAAGAATTTGTTATAGTGACTTAGACTAAACATTTAACACATCATGAATACATAGTTGATGTTTATAGCTTCAAGCTGTTCATCTGAAACATAACATGCTTCCTTTTTCTTTTAACTCTGTATCTAAGATTGACTTAAGTAAACTTTTCTGTTATCACTCCCCTCATGAATAAGTTGGTGTATGAATGAATGAATGACCTAAAGCTTTAGTTGATAACTTTCAACTTTTTTCCTTTAAAAATGTCTGTGGGGGCTTCCCTGGTGGCACAGTGGTTGAGAGTCCACCTGCCGATGCAGGGGACACGGGTTCGTGCCCCGGTCCGGGAAGATCCCACATGCCGCGGAGCGGCTGGGCCCGTGAGCCATGGCCGCTGAGCCTGCGCACGTCCGGAGCCTGTGCTCCGCAACGGGAGGGGCCACGACAGTGAGAGGCCTGCGTACCACACACACACACAAAAAAGTCTGTGAACGGCCTCAACAAAATTAAGAAAAAAGTATTCATTTATTGATTTCTTTCATCTCTTTTTTTTCATTCACTGATTTCTTTCATCTCAAAACAAAACAAAAACCAACGTGGAAACATTGTTCAGAGGAAGAATTTGTCCTAAATTGTTTGCCTGTGATGGTTTCATTTACTTGGCAGTACATATTAGAATGGGCGGAACACTAGTTCGCTAAGTCTCCCATCAAATTGTTAGCTCTGGGCAGCGGGATCGGGAAGTGTGTGATGTAAAGTGAATGTTTGGGTTGCTGTTTTCTCCACATACTTAGGGATGGTGAGAAATGAGTTTACTGGCCAAGAGCCAGTGCTGTGGGACAGAGGGCCTGTGTGTGAATCCTCCATTTACAGGATGTCCGACTGTGGGCAAGTCACTTAATCATGCTGGCCTTCATTTTTCACTTGTGAAATGGGGGAAGCAATAGTATTTCCTCGAAGAGGTGTTATAAGGAGTGAAATAATATAACAAATGTGAAGCATTTAGAGTAGCATTGACACAGAGTAAGTCCTCGAATGTTAGTCATTATTATTATTACTTTAGTAATACAAAAAATTTAAAACATACATCTTTATCAGGGATTTATTAATGACAAAGGTATGAGAGTTTTTGGTGGCATCTGTGGAGGAGTTTTAAAATGTGTGGTTGAGGGACTTCCCTGGATGTCCAGTGGTTAGGACTCTGAGCTTCCACTGTAGGGGGGCACGGGTTCGATCCCTAGTCAGAGAACTAAGATCTTGCAAGCCGTGTGGCACGGCCAAAAAAAAAAAAAAAAAGCCTCCTTCCCCAGTGAGCACCATCCTCAAATGTCTTCTAATTCTGATGGCACACAATGTAATTCTTAGTCACCTTCTGTTTAATGTGTTTATATATGAGTCTTGCCCATAGGATCCTATATTGTCTAATATACTAAAGAGATTGTGAATGCCTTCAGGTCAGAGATCAGGTTTTTCACAAGTTCTGTGTGCCCAGCATTGTACTGAATGATAACAGTAATAATAGCCAGTAGATACTGGGCTCTAACTATACTCGGGGCACTGTCCGAAGTACTGCTCATGGATTAACTTATTTCTTACAGAAACACTGTAGACAATTAAAGTATCCACGGTTTCTGGGTAAGAAAACTGAGATTTAGGGAGATTAAGTTGCCGAAAGTCACATAGCTAAGGAGCCTTGGCTCTGGGTTTTGAACCTAGCAGTTTAATTCTGTCAACCATAGTACTCACTAGAGCGCCTCCTAATTCTGTAATGTCAGTTGGTGTGTCTGCTGTTTGAAAGCTGGCCGCCAGACTGCAGTATGTATAAAAATCACTATGTGGGCTTCCCTGGTGGTGCAGTGGTTGAGAGTCTGCCTGCCGATGCAGGGGACACGGGTTCGTGCCTGGTCCGGGAAGATCCCACATGCTGCGGAGCGGCTGGGCCCGTGAGCCATGGCCGCTGAGCCTGCACGTCCGGGGCCTGTGCTCCACAACGGGAGAGGCCACAACAGTGTACCCGCGTACCGCAAAAAAAAAAAAAAAAAATCACTATGTAAAGGAATTTAGTTATAGTCCTAAAATATCTTCTTTTTTCATTATCAAAACTACTTTCTTGATTGCATTATTGTACTCTTTGGAGGTATAATATGAAAAAGTGTGGCTCTATTCACGCTTAGACTTTCCAGAAAATATGATACAGTGAACCATTTAGCTGAGTTGGTCAGAATATGGTGTCAGGATTTAATGCATGCTTTTCCACCTTAAGAAGCAGTTGCTTTTTCTTTTCAATACTTCTTCTAACCCCTTAGCTAAATTATTTTTATTTTTCCCCAACATTTTACTTTAAAAAATTTCAAGCCTTTAGGAAAGTTAAAAGAATATTATAGTCAACACCTGGATTAGTGAATTGTTAACATTTTGCCTCCTTTGTTTTACTCTAGGTATATGTACTTTTAAAATCTTAAGCCATTTGTAAGTTGTGGATCACATGACACTTTAAATGTTTCAGCATAGCTCACCTAAGAATAGGGACATTTTCTTACATAAACAGAACACTGTTATACCTTTGAAAATTAGTAGCTCCATTGTTTAGTAGCTAGTTCACATTTTAAATTCTCATTTTCTCCAAAACATTATTTTTATGTTCGTGTGTATGTTTAAATCCAGGATTTTATCAAAGTTCACCCATTATTGCATTGGTTGTTAAATCTTGTCTTTTAAAATATAGAATAGTCTTTCCACCTTTTGTTTGTAACATTAACTTTTGAAGAGCTGAGGCCAGTTTTCTGAGAGAAGGTCCCACGTTTTGGATTTGTCTGATTGTTTCCTCATTTTGAGATTCAGTGTAAGTGCTGGGAAGAGAACTTCGGAGATGATGATGTGTTCATGAATCACACCACAAGGCACAGGAGGCCTGTCCGCTTGGCTTCTGGTAACGCCATATCTCCTCACTTGTCTGAAATGCTGCCCGCCACAGCTCTGTCCTGTACATATTTCTGTTTGCAATTAGTAAGTAACCTGTGGAGTGATGAATATTTAAACTGTCATTTCACTTGTCTTATTTTTACGCAAAAACCCTTAGTGGATCTCTCCCCATTTCCTAGAATGTAAGAGTATAAGAGTATTCTTTGTTAAATATGTATTTTGCAAATATTTTCTCTCTGCCTATAATTCACCTTTTTTTTTGGCATTTAAATTTTTTTATTTGTAAATTTTCTATTGAGGTATACTTGATTGACAGTGTTGTGTTAGTTTTCACACCTTTTTGTTTTCTTAACTGTGACGTTTGAAGAGCAGGAGTTTTTAATTTTGAAGTCCATTTTATCAGTCTTTTTCTTTTATAGTTCATGGTATTTGTGTCCTGTTTAAGAAATCTTCTGCCTAACACAGTGGTATATTTTCTCCCACGTTTTATTCTGGAAGTTTTATGGTTTGACTTTAGTACCAGGTTTATGAACTAATTTTAGTTATTTTTTGTGTATAATGTAAAGAAACGGTGAGGTTCACTTTTTCTATACAGGTATCCAGTCATTTTTTCCCGGCTCTGTCTGTTGAAAATACCATCGTTTCCCCTTGAATTACCTTGGCACCTTTGCGGAAGATCAGTTGACCATGTAACTATGGGTGTCAATGTTTTATTTGTTTGCTTGTTTGTTTTTTACAATGAGCGTAATAAATTTTTACCAAACAAGGGATTAGTGGGTGAGTAAAGTTACGTTATAGGCTAATATCCCCAGAAATCCTGCAGGTCAGTGGAGGTGTACTAGTTTTAAGCCCTTTGAGGTCAGGGACTCTCATTCATCTGTTAATTGAACAGTATTCAGTGTCCAGCATTGAATAAGACATCCATGGTCCCTGCACTTACAGAGCATGCAGTGGAATGAGGGAGACAGACCCTAAGAAGGCGAATGCATACCTGAATAATAACATATTGTGGTGAGTCCTATAAAGGATGAAAAATAGGCTTACAGAGGAAAATGAGCAGAGGACCTCGGAAGTCCTATCTGAGAGGTTTTTAAGCTGGAGCAGCACATATGAGAATCCCGATTGCAGAAATGAAGTTGGCACATTTGAGAAATTGAAAAGAAGCCCCTGGAGTGTAATGCTTCCAGTGGAGAGTGTTCGTAGATAACTTTGGAAATGTAAACTGAGGCCTGACCATGCAGGGACTTGCTGGGATGATACGTAGTCTGGATTTTATTTGAGTGCACTGGGAAGGCATTGAAGATTTTGTTGCTTGTTTTTGCTTATTTTAACAAATCATGTAATTACTGTCTAGATCAATAAATTAAACATAACTAGCAGCTTAAAAACCTCCCTTATGGCCCCCCTCCAGTGTTTACAGCATGCCGTCCAAAAAAAGCAACTACTGTTCTGACAGCTATCTCCATGGATTTAGTTTTAACTTCATCCTGTTTTTTTTTTTTTTTCTTTTTTGCGGTATGCGGGCCTCTCACTGTTGTGGCCTCTCCCGTTGCGGAGCACAGGCTCCGGACGCGCAGGCCCAGCGGCCACGGCTCACGGACGCAGCCGCTCCGCGGCATGTGGGATCCTCCCGGACCAGGGCACGAACCCGTGTCCCCTGCATCGGCAGGCAGACTCTCAACCACTGCGCCACCAGGGAAGCCCCTTCATCCTGTTTTTGAACCTTGTGTAAATGAAATCACACTGTGTACTATATAAGTGGAATCGTGATGTCTGGGTTCTTTCATTCAAAATGACTTTTGTGAGAGTCATCCATGTTGTCGCTCATTTTTCCCTGCTGTAATCTGAGGAGTCATCACGTGATCAGGTTAGCTTTTAAAAGGCGGCGGGGCTGTCCTCTGGGGAAGTAGGCTCTGAGAGGCAGGAGAAGCAGCCTGGAGACTGCGGAGGCAGCTGTGCAGGAGCCAAGGGGAGGTGCAGGGGCCAGCGTGAGGGGCTGGAGACGTGGCATGAGGCAGACAAGTGTGAGACGTGCACTTGGGAGGTAAGACTCTGGGAGTTCACTGACAGATTGGGCAACAGTAAGAGTGAGGGGAAGGGGTGTGTCATGATCCCCAGGTTTCTGGCTTTGACAACTGATAGATGGAAGTTTCATCTCCTTCTCACAAGAGGGACTGGGGGAAGGACACACTTAAGTAAAATAAAAACTAGGAGTTCATTATTAGGTATTTTAAGATGCTTGTGAGGTATGAGAGAAGCTGTCAAGCAGGTATTTGTATTATGGGTATGGAGCATATTGGATTAAAATGGGAAGTTTGGATAGTTTGCATATTATGAGGCAGCTGCCATGTAAAGAGTTCTGTATTGGAGTTAGAAGATCTGAGCTTCACCATTTTACTCAACTTCTGTTGGCTGCGTGACTAAGGGCAAATCACTTGATCTTTTTGAGCTCCATTCCTTCTCATCTGTAAAGTGGGAATGCTACTTTGCTTCATAGGATTAAACAATGTGTAATATATATTAGGCCTCAGTTTACAGATTTTTGGCCCAGTGGATGCTCAGAAAAGTTCATTCATGCACATGCAATTTGGATTGGTAGGAGAAAGTGGGATTATGGAAAATTTTGAAAGGCATGGAAGGGACTTGGTGTGGTATGGAGTTCAGGGTGTCTTAATATGGGAGTAGACCCAGTGCAGTTTGGTTTAGATGAAACTAAAGAAGAAGTAGTTAGAGGTGAGAAATATCTAGAAAATCAGTCGTTGTAGGTCCAGGATAAGGTGCTGATGAGGGCCTGGCCTGACATGGATGTAGAGATCAAAGAACAAATCAGAGCTCAAAGGAAGAGACTAGACTTGTCCAATGGTTAGTTTTACGGCCTCACAGAGAGGGAAGAATCAGTCACCTGTGAACCTGAGGCTGCTAGCCTGGGAAGCTAGAAAAATAGTGGAAGCAACGGCCGATTTGGGGTAGTCTGAAAGGAAAGCCGAGTTAAGGAAGGACAGTCTGTTCAGCTTTGAACGTATGACTCTTAAGGTTATAGTATGTTGTCTGTGGGTGGTTGGATATTCTCTGGCAGTGAGATCTTGTGGAAGAGATTAGAAGCTAAGAGGTTGCTTTTTCAGGCTTAATCACTAATTAGCTTTGTAGTCTTGGGAAATTCAGCAAATATTGAATGTAGTTATCTGAAAAATGAAGCTAACACCTCCCCTGTCAGCTTTACAGGCTTGTTTTGTGCCTTAAATAAGAATGTATATGAGGGGACTTCCCTGGTGGTGCAGTGGTTAAGACTCGGAGCTCCCAAAGCAGGGGGCCTGGGTTTGATCCCTGGTCAGGGAACTAGATCCCACATGCACGCCGCAACTAACAGTTCGCATGCTACAACTAAGGAGCAGGCGAGCCTCAACTAAGACCCGGTACAACCAAATTAATTAATTTTAAAAAATGTATATGAAAACACTGTAATTGTAAACTCTTATACTATAATTGTAATAGGGTAATGTTATTTCTGTTCTTAGTTCAAACTAAAATAAAATATTTGGTTATAGAGCTAGAGAAGAGAAGGGGGAAAATACCAAACTTCTTAGAAGTTTGTGTTTGGAACTAAATCGAAAGCATCAGAAATCTTAGTCTCTGAATACATGTGCCTGAAAACTTCTGTGGACTATAAAATTTGGGGAGACTATCTGGAAGCTGATCTTGTGTACAACAATTATGAGAACCAAGAACACAGGTTGCATCTTGTCAATTGTTGGTATTTAACTTGCCTTCAAGTTGGAAGTTTGGAGAACTTTTGAATTCTGTGTACTTGCCCCATGTGTGTTTATGGAATTTTATTTTATTTTTTTTTCTATTTTTATTTTCTTTTTCACATCTGACTTTTACTACAGGATAATGATTTAATTAAGTATTCCTTTAGTTTTTAAAATTAATTAATTTATTTACATTTTGGCTGCGTTGGGTCTTTGTTGCTTCACGTGGGCTCTCTATTGCGGCAGGCGGGGACTTCTCTTCGTTGCAGTGCGCGGGCTTCTCATTGCGGTGGCTTCTTTTTTTTTTTTTTTTTTTTTTTGCGGTACACGGGCCTCTCACTGTTGTGGCCTTTCCCATTGTGGAGCACAGGCTCCGGACTCACAGGCTTAGCGGCCGCGGCACGTGGCATCTTCCCAGACCGGGGCATGAACCCGTGTCCCCTGTATCGGCAGGCAGACTCTCAACCACTGCGCCACCAGGGAAGCCTGCGGTGGCTTCTTTTGGTGCGGAGCATGGGCTCTAGGTGCATAGGCTTCAGTAGTTGTGGCACACGGGCTCAGTAGTTGTGGCTTGCGGGCTCTAGAGCACAAGCTCAGTAGTTGTGGCGCATGGGCTTAGTGGCTCTGTGGCATGTGGGATCTTCCCGGACCAGGGCTCGAACCCGTGTCCCTGCATTGGCAGGCGGATTCTTAACCACCGCGCCACCAGGGAAGTCCCTGTTTATGGAATTTTAGAACATACCCTTCTAGTGTCTGTGAGCTATATACATTTTTGCCAAGGGTCAGAGTAGGGTAATGTTTCAACTCTTAAGCTATATATATAAAGAAATGATTTCTAACCTTTGTCAGCATTATCAGTACAGTATGCTGGTTAGGATCACAGACTCTGAAACCAGACTGCCTGGCTCGAATCCCAGCTGTCAGCTAATGACTAGCCTTGTGCATTTGAGCAAGTCATAACCTCTCTTGCCTCTGTTTCCCCATCCATAATGGGAACTGACATTAATGTCTAGCTGAAGGTTGTTGGGAGCATTAAATGTAGTACTGTATTTAGAGTGCTTGACAGCTCCTGCCACACGCAGTAAGCGCTCTTTAAGTGTCAGCGGTGGTTATTATAGAATAGTTAGTCGTTATTTTGGCAGTGACCAAGGAATAAAAGCACATGAAGGAAAGAAACAAATCCTCTCAGAACCTACAGCTGAAGAAAATGGAAGTGGCATAGTGGCAAAAGTCTTGGGCTTTAGAGTCAGAGATGCTTACATTCAAATCCTAATTCGGCCCCCTGGTTATAGGGGTTTAAGCAAGACACCTAACCCCTCTGAAACACACTTTCTTTACCTAGGAGACAGGAGTCAGATACCTTGCAGAGTTGTTTTGAGGATTAAATGAGATACATATAAAGTGCTTGGCCCAGAGTAGATGCTAAAAAAGCGGGAGTGCTCTCTCACACCCCATGCCCCCCATGCCTCACTCCACTATAGAGCAGTAAGGGCAGTTTGATTTCCTATATGCTCGCATATTCATTGTTTGCAATTTTAGAACTTCTAAAATTCTTTCCATTTGCTAAGAGCAGAATAAACAACAGCTGTTTAATTGGATACACCTTGGAAAGTGTTGTCAGCTTTTGTTTCCTTCTTCCCTTTGCTGTTCTGGGTTACTTGCTTTATCATTATGGTAAATCCTACTAGAACCAAGATGGTGGACATTATTAGTTGGTCATGGAATGGAACTGGACTGTAGCTTCAGAATCCTCTTCCCAGTATTCCAGCAGCTACAGTCAATTCATCAGACTTGATACAGTAGTGAAATCCTCTCAGCCTTAGAGGTTTTTAGAAGAAATGTTTATAGGATTTTCAAAATAATATCTGGGCAGTCCATTAATCCTCTGTCTCAAGATGTGAGACTGTCAAACCTTATGACAAAGCAGAGTGGTCTTAGAGCATTTCCTAACAGATGCTTATCCATATTATAACCTTGTTACACAGTGTGGGCATTTTCAGACACCTTCTAGAGAAGGCACAATAATTGTGAGCGTATAATGCGGTGACCCAACCAGGAGTGTGCATCAGTGTGAGTTGGAATGTGGCCTTAAAATACTCATGCTCTAGGCCTCACCCCAGATTTACTGAATCAGAGTCATCAGTATATAGATCTTGACATGTGCCTTTTGTAAAAGTAAAGATGATTCTGCTGTACATACCACTGATTAAAAACAAGTAGATACTGGCAAGAGTATAGGAAATCAGGCACCCCCTCACACTACTGGTATGAGTATAAATTGATATAGTACAGCCTATAAAACAGTTTTGCGGTATCTATCAAAATTCAGATCTGTCCTGGAAGAATACATATATGCATAAAGATACAGTTTCAAGGTTTCCTGTAAACCTGTTTATAATACCAAACAGTTGTGAGCAACTCAATGATTGTCAGTATGCAAATGGTTAAACATGTTAGGGTAGATTACACCGTTGTTTACTGTGCAACCACTGAAAGAGTGGAGTATGTATGAGAGTGATCTGTACATGCTGATGTAGAAAGATATCTAGGACATACTTTAAGTTGAATAAGCAAGTCACAGAATAAACTATTTTAAACATTTTGTGTATAAATATGTAGAGAAATATTTGGAAGAGTACCCACTAAAGTATTTACAGTGGTTATCCATGACTTAGGAGAATGGGAATGGTGGAGTGGGAGAGGATTTGGCCTTTTAATTTTTGTATTTAAAATATTTACAATAAGATTTTATTATTTTTGTAATAACAGAACCACTGGATAAAATATGAATGATTTAAGGAAAGCACACATGGAACCTAATTTGTATGTGTCAGGACACTGCTTATTTTGCAATTTACAGTTTTAACTGAGACTTATAATCTCTAATTTAGGAAACAGAAAGGAATGTCAAAACTGTTTTGCATGATGGCAAAGAGGATAAAATTTTGTTACTCAAGTTATTGTGAAAGTAATTGAGTTTCAAACAGATAAGCAATTTTTTTTTTTTTTTTTGTGGTACGCGGGCCTCTCACTGTCGTGGCCTCTCCCGTTGCGGAGCACAGGCTCCGGACACGCAGGCTCAGCGGCCATGGCTCACGGGCCCAGCCGCTCCGCGGCATGTGGGATCCTCCCAGATCGGGGCACGAACCCGTGTCCCCTGCATCGGCAGGCGGACTCTCAACCACTGCGCCACCAGGGAAGCCCACAGATAAGCATTTAAGATAAAAAGTATTTGCTCTATGTCAGAATTATATTGACTACCTGTTTTAAAATTTTAGTTTGTGCAAATCTGGATATGAAAATTGGATTCAGAATATTTTACTTTAATCCTTTTGCAGTTGATTAGCCTCTAGTCTTTGAGGATGTTAACTAACACCTTTTAATCTCTCTTTTAAAACTTTAGGCCCGATGAGAGAAAGGGAAAGTTAAGGATGCTGGAGCAGAACAATGGATTTCTCTTTCTCTTTCATGCAAGGGATCATGGGAAACACAATTCAGCAACCACCTCAACTCATTGACTCCGCCAACATCCGTCAGGAGGATGCCTTTGATAACAACAGTGACATTGTTGAAGATGGTGGCCAGACACCATACGAAGCTACCTTGCAGCAAGGCTTTCAGTACCCACCTACAACAGAAGATCTTCCTCCACTCACGAATGGCTACCCATCATCAATCAGCATGTACGAAACTCAAACCAAATACCAGTCCTATAACCAGTATCCCAATGGGTCGGCCAATGGCTTTGGTGCAGTTAGAAACTTTAGCCCCACTGACTATTACCATTCAGAAATTCCAAACACAAGACCACATGAAATTCTGGAAAAACCTTCTCCTCCACAGCCACCACCTCCTCCTTCAGTACCACAGACTGTGATTCCAAAGAAGACTGGCTCACCTGAAATTAAACTAAAAATAACCAAAACTATCCAGAATGGCAGGGAATTGTTTGAGTCTTCCCTTTGTGGAGACCTTTTAAATGAAGTACAGGCAAGTGAGCACACAAAGTCAAAGCATGAAAGCAGAAAAGAAAAGAGGAAAAAAAGCAACAAGCACGATTCATCTAGATCTGAAGAGCGCAAGTCACACAAAATCCCCAGATTAGAACCAGAGGAACAAAATGTAAGTTGAAACATCTTTTTGAAAAAATTTGTAATATTTCACATTTACTGGAAGTCCAAGAGACCTTTTTCAGTTTTTATCTCTCCAAATATAAATATTTCTGATAACTTCTTTCATCTGATCCCTAGCATGGAGCTTGGGATGTTATGATAGGTGGTAAGTAAATATTTGCTGAATAAATGAATGGACATCATCTGAGTAAAGAAATATTTTAGAAACATGTGACACTAAAAATCTTGCCTCCTATGTTTCTTTAATAGCCTCACTTAATTTTGCTCGTAATAAACTGGTTTCTGCGAAATTGATTTATTTTTAGT
Organism: Phocoena phocoena; assembly: GCF_963924675.1. Classification (NCBI taxonomy): domain Eukaryota; kingdom Metazoa; phylum Chordata; class Mammalia; order Artiodactyla; family Phocoenidae; genus Phocoena; species Phocoena phocoena. The sequence goes on from NC_089239.1 coordinate 6,750,178, forward strand.
GAGGAGTATGGACCTAGAGTGTGTCATACAGAGTGAAGTAAATCAGAAAGAGAAAAACAAATACCGTATGCTAGCACATATATATGGAATCTTAAAAAAAAAAAGAAAGTTATGAAGAACCTAGGGGCAGGACGGGAATAAAGATGCAGACGTAGAGAATGGACTTGAGGACATGGAGAGGGGTAAGGGTAAGCTGGGACGAAGTGAGAGAGTGGCATAGACATATATACACTACCAAATGTAAAATAGATAGCTAGTGGGAAGCAGCCGCATAGCACAGGGAGATCAGCTTGGTTCTTTGTGACCACTTAGAGGGGTGGGATAAGGAGGGTGGGAGGGAGATGCAAGAGGGAAGGGATGTGGGAAAATATGTATACATATAGCTGATTCACTTTGTTACACAGCAGAAACTAACACAGCACTGTAAAGCAATTATACTCCAATAAAGATGTTAAAAAAACCCAACCAACCAACCAAAAAAAAAACTCCTGGTTTCTGAAGATGAAGAGGAAGGGCAGAGAAAGATGGTTAATGATATTGGTTTTCCATTGTTCCAGACCAACTTTTGCTAGTAGAGCTTAGATTTAACCCTCATTACTAGTGTGTTTGCCACAAAATAACCTGAAGTAAATAAAGGAACTCTTTTTATAAAATCAGAGTTAGTATTCATACATATTCACTAAATCTTCAGGTAGAGGTTTTATAAAAGTCATTCTTTAATGGTAACTTAAGATGCATGCTGCTAATTTCTTTTTAACATCTCTGAGGTTTCAGTATTAATTTTCTTAATCAGAAAAGTATGTAACAAATCAATGCTAGCTTGAATGAAGAGTTTTTAGTTAGTATTCTAATACATGGTGTTACTTGAAGATGTCCCCAGACATTGATTTGGGAAGAAATGAATATCTATGAATTTTTGTGACAGTTGTATGCTTTTCTGTCTGCTGTACCTGAATAAGTTAATTTATCATCTTCTGTTTTAAGTAATGTTTACATCTTACCAACTCGCCTTTTCCTTGGCAGCTGGGTTCCACTACTTCACACAACTCAAATGTGGTGTTTTTCTGGAGTAAAGGTCATACTGGTTCGAGGCTCTCACAAGTCTCAGTGTGATATTTCAGTATGTTTTTCTCATTTTTCTCTAGTTTTCTTATTTATTCATTTAACAAATATCAACTGAGTACCTAATGTGTGCTAGACGCTCTTCTAAGGATTGAAAGTCGGGCAGTGAATGAAAAGTAAAGATGCCTACTTTCAGGGTGCTAATATTCTACTAAGAAGAGGCAGAAAATACACACATACGTATGTAAATGAGTCTAAGTTTAGATAGTGGTAGGTGCTATGAAGAAAATAAAACTGGGTGATGAGATAAAGAGTAATTGCGGACACTAGTAGTTCTTCCATCTTAGTTCTGCAGCTGTAAAATGAAGGCTTTGAAACTAAGTGGTTTCTGGAATGCCTTTGAATTTCTTATGTCATTTATTAAATGCCCCCCACAGAACTTAGCTCACATAGTATCTTACACTGTTTATTAAATGAATGAATCAGTGGAAGGAGAGAAGTTAACTTTTTACTCTCCAGAGACTTCCCCTGTAGCAGTTCTTTCATGGACCTGCAGTGAAAAGACATGTGATGCGCTATGATCCTTAGCAATCACGAAAATGCATAAAACCTGCATTTCCTTTAGCTTAGGTCCTAAGAAGCATCTTGCTGGCCCGTCTTGCTTCTGCTCTAGAGAATCTGGCAAATAGGAGAATATCCAATTTTATTTATTAGGCTAGACTTCTTGCCTTTATTGGTAAAAATATTAAATTATATAGTTTAAAATATGTCACAAAATAGAAATAGGGCTGGAAGCAGAGGCAGGAGAAGATAGTCTGTTCATTTTTTGTATCCACTCTTTGTTTTATTGGAATCTAGGAAAAAAATTCAGTGCAGTGATGTGATATTTCTAGTAGTCACTTTTCAGTGAGATTTTAAAGCCAGTTCTGTCTTTGTTGGATGTCTGCTATGTCTGGCCGTTTATATCACTTAAACCTTCAGTTAACTGTTATATCCAGGAATTAGAATGGTTAGATGTAATTTAAGAGTTTTAGTTCATTTTCCTTTTTAGTAAATCATGTGGGGCATAATTTAATATTTCATTATTTAGGATCTTACAGTATCTTGGGGTAAAGGAATGTCACTTTGACTGAAGGTATAGATGTGTTAAGTGGCATTGATTGCACTAAATGTTACCAAGACCATTGCCTGAAAGTTGAGCTTTGGGGGAAAATCCAGGGGTTTTTCTTTCAAAGAAATACAGTGAAAAGCTAAGCTCTGGTTAGTTGAATTTGATTAATTAAACTTTTATCACACATGGGAGGCAGTTATAAGCTTAAGAGATGGTGCCATAAAAGTGATGCTCCATTCTGACAGTAGAGCTTTGGGCTGGAGCCCCCAAAGGCCCTGCTTGTTGTTAGTGCCGTGTCTCTGCTAAGCCATGCGGACAAGGGATGTGCCCAAATCAACCTGTTTTTTGTAGCTGTGTATGTGTTTAATGGGGTTTTCTTAACCTGAACAACATCCCTTTTGCTTTCTTCAGGACAGTTGTTCTTAAGTGCTTTAATTTTTGATGCTCTTGTGCCTCCTGGTTGTCACTGGGGGTCCAACGCCCTTGGTGTTCAGCATTGTAGCAGGCGTAGAAGGGAAAGAAGCCCACGTAAGAGTTTGCCCACACCACGAGACAGCTCCCCTCCCCCAGATGCTTGAGGGAAGCATAGTGAGAACTGTGTGCCTGGGATGACTGTCCTCAAGCTGGGTTTGCAGATATATAGATAGATACAGCTATAGCTATAGATATATGGATATAGATGTAGACTTCTTCATTAAAACTCGCGCATAGGTTCTTTTCTGAGACAAACAAAGCAAACAGAATCTCATCTAAAAGAATACACTTCAAGATTTCACTTCTTTTTTCTTTCCTTTTTTCTTCATATTTGATCTACAAGTATTTCCTCCCAATTCTGAGCTGTTTGGCCTTCTAAAGAGTGGCTGTTCTTTGGAACAACCTAAGTATATCTTCTCAACAATGAAAATGTGTCCAAACATCCAGGCAGCAGGAGACCTGAGATCACTACTGAAATTGTGTATTTTGTAAAGCTGCTTTAAGCTGTTTTCTCTCCCACCAAATTAGAAACATGTGGAAATGTTTCTGCATTTCTTCCTCCTTGGCAGGTGTAATGCCTCAGGCATGTGAGTGTAGGCCCTATTCAAACATTGGTCTTCTACTAGCACTTTGGTGGGCTTATCCACTAAGGCCAGTCTCATTAACTCTTAGCTTGCCATTTTCACTTATAAAAAGCCAGATGGCTGGTTTGGTCCCATTAGCAGTAAGTTAGAGGTTATATTTGGTTCTCCAGCCTCAGAGTGTTAGGTCTTAGAATTCTTAGAAACTGTTCATATGCATTGTGAACTTACAGTTATTCAGAAAGTAAAAGAAAAATGCACGAACAATTTACGGACTTCACATTTTTCTTTCTGCCTTAAAAGATGACATAAGTTTTTGGTTCTTTTAGAGAATATGATTTTACTTAATGTTTTGAAAACTATTAAGGATTTTGAATTCTGCCAGATTTGATGAGTATTATTCATCCTGATAAATCTCTTGGGTTTTAATTTTAAAAAGACCAATTTTTTTTTTTTTTTCTTTGTCTACACCACACGACTTGTGGGATCTTAGTTCCCTGACCAGGGACTGAACCTGGGCCCTCAGCAGTGAAAGCACCGAGTCCTAACCACTGGACTGCCAGGCAATTCCCCCTAATTTTTTTTGTTTTTTACGTTATTTTTGGTTGCTTTGGGTCTTCCTTGCTGCACTCGGGCTTTCTCTAGGTGCGGCGAATGGGGGGGGCTACTCTTTGTTCAGGTGCGCGGGCTTCTCATTGCAGTGGCTTCTCTTGTTGTGGTGCGTGGGCTTCAGTAGTTGTAGCATGCAGGCTCAGTAATTGTGGCTTCCGGGCTCTTGAGCACTGGCTCAGTAGTTGTGGCGCACGGGCTTAGTTGCTCCACGGCATGTGGGATCTTCCCGGACCAGGGCTCGAACCCATGTCCCCTGCATTGGCAGGCAGATTCTTAACCACTGTGCCACCAGGGAAGCCCTCATTTAAAATTAAGATAACTTGGGCTTCCCTGGTGGTGCAGGGGTTGAGAATCCGCCTGCCAATGTAAGGGGCACGGGTTCGAGCCCTGGTCTGGGAAGATCCCACATGCCGTGGAGCAACTAAGCCTGTGCATCCCAACTACTGAGCCTGCGCTCTAGAGCCTGCGTGCCACAACTACTGAAGCCCGCGTGCCTAGAGCCCGTGCTCGGCAACAAGAGAAGCCACCGCAATGAGAAGCCCGCGCACCGCAATGAAGAATAGCCCCGGCTCGCCACAACTAGAGAAAGCCCGCGTGCAGCAATGAAGACCCAATGCAGCCAAAAATAAATAAATAAAATAAATAAATTTATTAAAAAAAAAATTAAGATGACTCGAACACTATGGGGAGCTCACTCACTGTCACCTTTTCTCTGATGCTTTCTCTTTCTGAAGCAGCACTACTAGTACCAAAAAAGGTGTCTTCAGTCCCTATTTGATTTTAATCTCTCTTTTTTTTTTTTTTTTTGCGGTACGTGGGCCTCTCACTGCTGCGGCCTCTCCCGTTGCGGAGCACAGGCTCTGGACGCGCAGGCTCAGCGGCCATGGCTCACGGGCCCAGCACTCCGCGGCATGTGGGATCTTCCCGGACCGGGGCACGAACCCGTGTCCCCTGTATCGGCAGGCGGACTCTCAACCACTGCGCCACCAGGGAAGCCCTGATTTTAATCTCTTTTAAGCTTATCCTTTGAACAACTGAAGGAAAATGGATTTTATACCCAGCAGTATTTTATCTGTTGGCAATTTCTGACTCCTTATTTTTCTTGACTCCTAAGCATTTGGCTTCCCTTGACCATTTCATCTTAAAAACTCCCCTTCCTAATTGGTATTTGTGATACTATGTTCTCTCTCTTTACCTTTCTTTTGAGCTCAAGTCATAGGTCTCTAAATGCCTAGTAAGTATGACTGTTTTGTTCACGCATTAGCACATTTTACCATGTATATTCCCTTTCTGTCACTGCAGCATCCTTCTTTGACTTTTTTTTCTTCTTTTATTTTTATAGTCTTGAAAGCTTAGAATAAATCTTCTTGGGCCTCTTTTTCTCCCTTGCCATTTCTTGCCTTTTAAAATGACTGTGTAAAAAAATCTCAGTTCTTTGAAAGTGATTTTAACAGTGTTTCAAGCCACCCTGGAGGAAATGTGAACAATATGGAACAAACAAAAAAATCAAAAAGAGGTAAGACATTTGAATAATAAAAAGGTTTTGGAGGAAATCCTGTCTTTAATCCAGAAAGGGAAAAATGTTACTGAGCTTCAGACGAGTTCTTAACAACAGTAGGGTTCTGTCGTTTGGCAAAGATGAGTCACTCCGTATCTATCTGCCCTCAGAGTTACAGAGATCCCTAACACCCCAGCATCAGAAGACTGAATGTGCCCAGGAGGAGGACTCGCTTTCTTGGCTCCATAGGTACTTCCCCAGGTGGTCCTGTCCTCCTGCTGTAGCTTGAGAATGAGAAGCTGAGGTGAAGGTTTAAGCTACGTTTGTGGACTGAAATGACGCTGCCAGACGGGCCTACGCAAACGTGGACCGTATTTTTATTTTTTGGCGGTACGCAGGCCTCTCACTGCTGTGGCCTCTCCCATGGCTGAGCACAGGCTCAGTGGCCACGGCTCACGGGCCCAGCTGCTCCGCGGCATGTGGGATCTTCCCGGACCGGGGCACGAACCCGCGTCCCCTGCATCAGCAGGCGGACTCTCAACCACTGCGCCACCAGGGAAGCCCTGGACCGTATTTTTAAACTGTCTCATTACACCAGAGATAAGGACAAAAATTCCCATTTGAACATAGATTTTTCTTTCCTTGCTCAGTGAGCGTGTCCTGTTGGATTAGCTAGTCATGGTGCCACCACAGACGCATCTGACAGAGCTAATTTAGTGCCCACCAACAGCTGCCACTACTTCTTTCACTTGGGCTATTTCCAATATTTTCAGTAGCCTCCTAATTAGACATTCTGCTTCCCCTCTTGCTCCCTTCCAAAATATTCTCCATGTAACAGCTAACGTGATCCTTTTAAAACAGAAATTGGCCGTGTATTACTTCTTTACCTAATCCTCTTCAGAGGCTTTCGGTGCACTTAGGATAAAACACTTAAATGTGGCTTACAAGGCCCTGGTGATATAGCCTCCTCTCCACTCCCATCTTGTAACCTCCCTCTTCCTTGGGGCAGTTAAGTCCGTTGTAATGGCTTTTTTGAAGTTTCTACCTTTGTTTAACCTCAGGGACTTCACACATGCCACTCCTCTCTGGAGTGGTCTTTCCCCCACTTTTTACTAGATTAACTCCTCCTCTTTTGATTCAGATTATACTTTCTCAGAGAGGCCTTTCCTGACCTTCATATCGTAGCTACATACAGACACACCATTATTTCTCTTTTTACATTTACATTGTATGAGTGTATGTTTGTGTTTGTTTAATGTCTGTCTCTTCTACCCAACTGTGAGCTCTTTGAGGTCAGGGATCCTATCTGTCTGTTACAACATTGTATACCCAACTTCTAGAACAGTGCCTGGAAAGTCGTAGGCACTGCTGAATGAATGAATGATACTTGGGGTTTGGCATATGAGTCTGACTTATCATTTCCTCATCGTTTTTACAGTTTCTTTTATTTAATAAAACTTTTTATAGCAGAGTCTTAAACTGCTTGAATTAATTGAATGAGAATTTTAAGTAACTTCTAGAATTAGCAATACTTTTTAAGTGGAATTAGAGCTAAGTTAATGGATATATTTCTCTTTTTTTAAGCCATCTAAACTAAATTCTGTTCTTTGACAAGAAAAGTTTTTAAACCTTTTAAATTACAAAAGTAATTTGCTTTTTACAGAAAACACAAGTAATATACAAGTATAGATCTTCCCTCACCGCTTCCCTAATCTTGTTCCTCAAAGATAACTACTCTTATCAATTTATTGTACAATGTATCACATATTTTTCAAGGTGTATACAGGCTATTTTAAAATAAAAAGTAGGAAAAAAAAGTAGGAAGATTTTGATAGATGTGGATTAGTGACATGAAATAATGTTGTAGTTACCATCCCTCTGCTTAGATTTTCTCACTTTGTGTGTTTCTGTAGGATAGGTTCCTAAAATATAATTGTTAAATTGAAGAGTGTACATATTTTGAATTTTGATAGATACTTCCAAATTGCCTCCTCAAAGGATTGTAGAAATCAATTTTTAAATAACGTATTTGTGGGGTTTATGATTAGAAAAGTAATGTGATGTTTATTATAAGCAATTTGACAAATATAGAAAAGCACATCCAAGAAAATCACTTATTCCATCACCTGGTGGTATCCTTCTCGTCTTTTTCTTCTGTACACATAAGAAATTATTTTTCCAAGATTGGAATCACACTATACAAACTGCTTTTCAATTTGCTGTTTTCAAATAACATTATATTGTTATTTTTCCGTGTCATTTAAAAATTTATATTATTCCACTATCTAGTTGTAGTACAATTTATTTAACGAATTCTGTATTTTTGGACATCTAGACTAATGTCTAATTCTAATATTTGCTCTTAAAAATAGCACTGGTGTGCTTATCTTTGTGTGTATCTATCAGTATGTGTATATATCAGTGCTTTTTCAGTATACACTTTTAGAAGTAGATCTGCAGGGTCAGAGTCTGAAAATTTAAAGCTTTTCATACATATCGCCAAATGACTCTCTGGAAGAATTCCAAGTTACATCTTACTAGCAATCTCAGAGTGCCCATTTTTCTGCACTCTGATAGGTTAAAAAAAAAATGAAAATCAACAAGTTAAGTTTTAAAAGTGATAAAGTAAGCAATGGGAGCTATAGCTGTGGTGTAGAATGGACAATGGATGTTAAGACACAGCATCACATACTATGTAAGTTGTATTTTTCCTCCTTACATTATTCAGCTAATAAATGTCCTTTATTCCCTTTGCTGTTTAGTTTTCTTTGACTCTCTGTGTGTGTCACTGTTCTTTGGTTTGCTGCCATTTTATTCTTTTCACATAGAGACCAAATGAGAGGGTTGACACTGTATCAGAAAAACCAAGAGAAGATCCAGTACTGAAAGAGGAGCTCCCGGTGAGTGGCTTTAGTGAACACTGTCTAACCAAACATGGTGTGAGAAGGTGGAAGCAGAGTGATTAAATTAGAACACACATAGCATGTATTATTACTTCAGAAGTTGTACTGAAATAAATCTTGGAGCTGGTTTAAAAGGTAGATATTTTTAGCGAATTATTTTCCTTTTCAAAACTATGACCACTTTTTAATAGATGTGAATTTTTGAGATGCCTTATCAATAATTAGACAACAGAAACCATCAGTCCTCTTTTCAATATTTGGGGTGGGGCCTATCTTCCTCCTCTCTTCTTCCCTTTTGCTAGATACCGATAGCAGGCATCAGAGAAAAGTATGAGTGAAGTTTTTTATGACCTTTTCCTACAGGTTCAGCCGATGTTACCTTCTGTTCCAACAACAGAAGTGTCTGCTGGTGTTAAGTTCCAGGTTGGCGATCTTGTTTGGTCTAAGGTGGGAACCTATCCTTGGTGGCCTTGTATGGTTTCAAGTGATCCCCAACTCGAGGTTCACACCAAAATTAACACAAGAGGTAAGAAAAGGCATAAATGGACGTTAGTAAAAAATTGTGGCAAAAAAGTGAATCTAAAATGTTGTTTATGAATATAATACATATGTGATAATATAATCTGACACCCAGACACATATCAGTATCAGTTTTTAAAGAACAGTGCAATAATTAGGTCATCTTAACTGGCAGAGAGCCTCTACAGCTGACATGGTCCTTGTTTTCCCTTAGAACACCCTATGTTTGTTTTATAATTTCTTTCACACTTATTTTTTTAAAAAACCTTAATCTGACCTCCAAAAGCAAGCAGACCGATAGGTAACGAGATGTCGTATATGAGCGTAATAGACATTTGGGCCAAGCTTTCTTTGAACATTTTTATTTCATCTTTGACTCCTGTGGGTAGTAATTTTTTACTCAGACAAGTGCTTTTCATCCTGATAAATTTTGCAAGATGCCTTTTTCCTCCTTCTTTCCATTTTTTTTGTTTTTTTGCGGGGGGTGGTTTGTTTGTTTTTAATGAAAAAAATTTTTTTTACTCCATTTTTGAATCTGTAAATTTACTGGGACATCCTTATAAATTCAATATGAAATAGAAGTATGGTTTGAAGCCAGCTACATGGCCTAGAATCCTACCTTAGGAATGTTAATAAATGTTAAGAAAACATGTATTCTAACTTTACTCCTTTTCCAGAGTTTGACCAAAACCTGTAGAATAGATTCCTGAGATTTTAGCATTTGGAATGGACTTGCTTAGTAGCCAGAGGAAGGTTGGAGTTGGGAATTTATTTCTGGATATTTGCTTTGCGAACTCACTTGTTGAGTCCCTTATTGTCTGTGACAACTTTGCACCTATTTCTTTTTTTTTTTTTTTTTTTTTAATTTAATTTTTGGCTGCATTGGGTCGTCGCTGCTGCACGCGGGCTTTCTCTAGTTGCAGTGAGCGGGGGCTACTCTTTGTTGCGGGGTGCAGGCTTCTCATTGTGGTGGCTTCTCTTGTTGCAGAGCACAGGCTCTAGGCGCGCGGGCTTCAGTAGTTGTGGCACACGGGCTTCAGTAGTTGTGGCACATGGGCCTAGTTGCTCCATGGCATGTGGGATCTTCCCGGACCAGGGCTCAAACCCATGTCCCCTGCATTGGCAGGCGGATTCTTAACCTCTGCGCCACCAGGGAAACCCTGCACCTATTTCTTTTTCTCTCATTTTAAACTTTCTGTCTTGGTCCCTGTTCACTGTTATGAGGAGAAAAAGTGTCTGGCAAGTCAGATTTGTCACGGGATCCGCCATATTTGTAACTCTTGTGCTGCCCAGCAAGAAATCCACCCAGATACAGAAGGCAATCATCTTGTCACTATAATCTGCTGATTAAAGGTTGGGGTGACTAGAAGTATCGATGGGGCAGAAGTTTAAAAAAAAAAACAACACTGTTGGGTGTCCACTCCTGTGCAAGGCACAGTGTTAAACAATTCTCTTGTAGGACTTCCCTGGCGGTCCAATGGTTAAGACTCCACGCTTCCAACGCGTGGGGCATGGGTTGGATCCCTGGTTGGGCAGCTGAGACCCCACGTGCTGCATGACGTGGCCAAAAAATAAATGAAAAAACAAACAATTCTCTTGTATATTTTCTTAAGCAGTCCTCATAGCAGCGACACTATGAAGTAGGTACCATTATCCTTACGTTTTGGATCTGTAAATAGAGTCTCAAAGAAATCTTAGTCCCTAACCTCCACTCTTACCTACTACTGTATAATAAAAGGAAAGTAATTGAATTCCCCTACTCATAATTTACAGAGACTGGGGGAGGCAGTCCTAGCCCCTTCATTTATATAGTGGGGCTGTTGGACTGTTAATCTCTTGAGTACTTTGCATATTTAATAATCTGTGATTCTTGAATGGGAGAAGAAAGGGACAAGTCTTCTTAGATAAAACAATACACAAGTCCCTATCTGGGCCTCCAGAGCACTCTAAGATATTACATCACGTGAGAGTTGTGGCTCTTCAGTTCTGTCCCCTTAGGAAGGCATCCTTTTGAGATTATATAAAGAATTTCACATTTAATTACTCTATGAAAACGTACTAATACAGCTTTTTTCCAGGGTACAGATGAAAGCATAATCTGTGCTTCATCTTGTATTCCAAAGGAAGTGTTTAAATTTATTTTATGACTTAATCTGGTCTGGTCCTCCCTACTTTAGTGCTGGAAAAACTGATTTTGTTTGTATTATTGAGGAAACCGAAATCTGAGAATTTAGGTTTGAAAAATGTACATGCTGATAACATTTTAAAATTTCTCTTTCCTGCAGTAGTTTTTAAAATAATAGCCTTCTTGAGATATCATTTGCATGCCATAAAATTCACCCTTTTAAAGCCTGCAATTTAATGATGTTTAGTACGTTTCCAGAGTTGTGTGACCAATTACCACAATCTAACTTTATCACTTCTTTCATCAGCCCAAAAAAGAAATCCCACATCCATTAGGAGTCACTTCCCATTCCCCCCTCTGCTCCCCAGCCTAAGAAGCCACTAATTACTTTTTGTCTCTATAGATTTGCCTTTTCTGGACATTTCATATAAAGCTAGTCATATAATATGTGGCCTTTTATGTCTGGTTTCTTTCACCTAGCATCATGTTTAGAGGTTCATCTGTGTTGTGGCATGTATCAGTACTTTGTCTCTTTTTATTGCCAAATAATATTTCATTGCATGGCTGTGCAGTGCAGTTTTAAATGAAGTAGTTTTTTGACTACTGAAGTAGTTTTTCTAAAAACCAGAAACACAGTATAAAACTTCATTTTGTTGATTATGTTCCACACGATACCTGTGAAACATTTTGTGTTGCTTATTATCTAAACTACTTTGTAAAATTTGTCTTGAATTTTATACAGTAATCAATGGTTTCCATACTGTTATTAGTCAGTATTGTTATTAGTCAGATTCTCAGCATTGGAAAACGTATTTAACAGTTTTCACACTTACAGATATAATTCTTTGAAGAGCACATTGAAAGATGTTTGGATCACATGTCTATTTTGTTGCATTTCATTGTTTAGATCTCATTTTAAGTGTAAAGATTAAAAATGAAATGCTCTTTCTGCTTACGACAATACAGTATATATGTTCAGAAGGCAGAGTTGCCCATAGTCTCATCCTCCAGATATGTAACAACTATTAAGAGTTTGGGAGTAATTCTGGGAATTCCCTGACAGTCCAGTGGTTAGGACTCTGTGCTCTCACTGCCAGGGCACCAAGGTTCAATCCCTGGTGGGGGAACTAAGATCCCACAAGCCTCGAGGTGCGGCCAAAAGAGAAAAAGAGTTTGGGAGTAATTCTTTTTCTCTTTGCATGTTGTAATTAATAGATATGAAAATAAAGATTTTTAACTGAGAGTTTTAAATGGTATCACATTATACCTGTTGTAACTTTTAATCCCAATATATTTTTAGAAATTTAAAACCAGACAGTTTTACCTATATTATTTTTGTTATATAAAAATGTTTCCTCCACATTTTTCTATTGGAAATTTAGCTCATTATTCAGAGACAGATGTGCTTGTTTCTCCATCTGTCAGGTCTTTGGGTTTTTATTTCACTCTTTTTTATAGCTTTCTAGCCAGCAGGAAACAAAGTGCCAACAAAGAGACAAATTGTTTGATTTGTTTCTTCTGTAGTAAGTGATTTAATGGAGGAAGAAGTTGAAAATAAAGATTAAAATGAGCTTATGTTATCTGTGAGTTTTTGTTTTCATGTTTTTAACTATAATTCAAAATCTTTTGGGATTATCTGTTTGGTTCTAAATAAGTAACTCTGACTTTTGGAAACAGATTATGTCCTATGTTCTTTTTTTTTTTTTTTTTAATAGTCCTAATAAAATTTCGTTGAGAACCAGTTAAGTCAAATCCTTTACGGAACATAGAAATACATACAATTCCAGCCCTTTCCAGTAAATGGCTGTATAACATTGGCATAGGATCCCTGAATATCCTACTCTGATTTGTACCTGTAGGAGAGAAACAGTTCTTCTACAGCTTAACAATACAGAAGTGGGGTGCTCTGACCTATTTAGGGGGAGCAGCAGTGAAGTCAGAATTGAGTATGAATAACAAAGGATTATAGATGAGTTCAGGTAGCCAAAGGAGTAGATGAATAAGTGTTTACTCTTCACATTTTGTATTTCAAACTCAGTCAAGAGAAGGCAGGGCATTATAAGATGAGACACAAATTAACCCGAGGACTTATGAGCAAAGTACACCTCTCAATTAAGTCATGCCGGGAAGTTGTAATAGGAGAGAAAATGGCCACTTTTACCTAAAACTCTACCTACCGTGAAGGCTTTTGATTCCAAATAATTGGAAGTGACATCAAAGATGAAAAGAGGGTCAAATGACTCTAAGGATTAAAGACTGACTTCTTGATGGGACCAATAGGATTGATGTAAATAACTGATCGTGATGTTCATAGAAGCACACGACAAGATAAATGAATACTGCTTGACAAGGTTTTAAGGTTTCACTACCTAGTCTTTACATGGAGATAAAAGATACTACTCAGTTTTCTGGGAAGCAGTTTTGTGCATTTTTTCATTTTGTTTTGTTTTCTAACCAAAAAAATATCTGAGGGAAAAATGATGTAACAGAAATAGAACTGAAATGATGCCTCTTCCTTTCAAAACTAAGAAACTTCATGTAAAAGTTTCGGTTTCTACCATGGTGTTAGGGTATTAGTCTGAGTTTTATAGCCTTTGCCTGAGTTTAAAATCCTATCAAACTTTCTGAGCTCTTAAACATAAATAAACAATGGCACAAATATAAAATCTTGCCAGTTTAATAACTTAAAAAGCTAAAGAAAAAAATGAAAACTGGATTGTGTTTGTATCGATAAATTGGTTAATGGATGGCAGTAGCTAAACAGCAATCTAAATAGGAATAAGAATCTTATTCAAAGTGTTCTTCTCCCTGCCTTGATGTCTTCCTGGGGTTAAATTAATTAAGGTGTTTGGTGAAGCACTGTGATCAGTCTCCTCCAGTTAAGAGAAAGTGTTTTGTTATTTTTCCCTTGGTTAGTAACTATAGTAGCTAAAAGTGCAGGAAAAGTATAGTAAGACATTTAACTAAACCAAATGGGGTCTGTTTTTTCAAGCTGGACACCCATCCAAAGGCAGATTAGCTTTCCTGTGGATGCTGACACTGTTCATGTAAAATGTTCACGAGAAAGGCAAGGCTTGCACACAGCTTGCCAGCAGTGCTTCAGATCTGAGAGGCACAAGGTTGTCCCCGGCCAGCGTGAGTCACAGAGGAATAAGCTAATCCTGGGAACTGAGCAGTGGGCTGTGTTTTAGATCCTACTGTCAGTAGCCTTTAAAGGGTCAGGCAATTGCCAATAATATTAGCTATTTTGGTGCTAAATGGAAAATAATAGGGGATTGCTCTCCACGGGAACCAACATGTACTCAGTGGGGATTTGGTTCACAGTTCCAATAAAAATAGCGTGTTTTTGTGACTGAGAGAGCCGTGAAATAGGCACATTAAAAATTTTTAGAGCCTGTTTTCTTAAAAGCTGTAAAACGTTTCAAAATCAGTCAAGATACATGGAAAAGACAAACAAGCCTGGGAAAGTCAGCAATGGAAGGTGGAGGAATGGGAGCTGATGAGTCAAAACACTTGTACAGAATTTGAAGCACCAGGGATTCCTCACCTACCATATCAGTACCTGATCCTGAGGGCTCAGAAATGGATGAGTGTTAAAGCCTAGGCTATGCAAAGAGACAAAAGCCATTTGTTCTAAGAATCAACGGATAATACCTTCTCAGGAACCAGCATTCCTGTCAAAAGCTTAGCGATTTTGCAGTATAGCACCCCTCCCCCTTTTTAAACAAGTAGAATGCTCTACTATTTAGTGAAAAGATCAACATCTAGACAGATAGGAAGGAAAATATCTTATGGCTTCTTCCCAGCAACCAACGCTTTCTAAAGCATCATCATTGCAAAGTAAGTAAAACACGAAGTTTAGAAGGTCAGTCAGAAAGGGTGGACTCAATCATAATATATTTACACACAGAAATCTCGTTTCCTGATCTTACAGTTATTCCAAAGAAGAAACAAATTTACATAAGTAGTTCCAAAACATACTAGCATATTTGGACAAAACAAACTTTTTGTTAGCTTATCTAGAAATAACCTTCAAATCAGAATTTTCATATAACGACCATCACATTTCAGAAGTTTTTGATAAAGATGTTGGATTGTAGAGCCTGGATGCTCTACTAACAAAAAGAGGCAAATTTGAAAGTATGTTTATCTCTAGTTTAAGCATTGTGAATCTGAAAAATGGTGTTCAGGTCCCTAGCCCAGTTGGCAACTCTTTCAATTTTTGACCTGGAAGCATATAGTTATATTTTTGTCCCGTTTCATAATCAACCACTCAGAGAAAAGCAAAGTCATAAAAGTGTCATAAAAAAAATACTAAAGGGAAGAGGTGGATGTCAATATCCTGCGATAAGCATGTATTTATCTACATTTAGTTTCTTTTAAACATTTTTAGAACTGTAACAGATGGTTATATTCATAAGCTTGAGTAAAGAATACGACTGCCTCCAAGTTCTGAAATAAATGCATATATGCCCTCAAAATACTGTACACATCACCTACCCTCCCTTTAGGAGAAACTGAAGTTAATTAAGATTTCCCTGGATATTTTAAAATAAAAGTAAATAATAAAAAGGAACTGAACTAAAGACATAGTCTGGGGAACAAAAATCAACTAAAGTACACAGTTTGACTCTATCGTTGCTTTAGCCCGGGTTTGATGTATAGAGAGGCTCATGCAGTGAGTTGCAGTGAGGGGACTTTCCTTTTACAGTTCAAATGCAGGGAACCTGGCTTCCGTGGGCCCTAGGAGGTCAGCCAAGAAATGAATTGTTCCAGCCGTTCCTTCAAAGAGGGAGAAGGGGGTGTCTGGTGTGCTGCATCTGTGTTCTCCATAATCTAAGCACCATTCAGCGAACTTACAGGCCCTGTACAGGTACTTCGCATCCTCCGTGAGGTTGTGCAGTGACAGGAAGGCCGTAGGCGTTCCCTGCAGCGCCGTGGCACAGCCCGTACCCCTTCTTCAGCGAGCCACACTGCCAGATCACATCAGCACGCTGATAGGCATCATTGAGAGACTGTTCCTCTTTGAACACCTTATAGGCCTGAATGAGCATGTAGATTACCCCAGGAGAACCGTGGCACCAGTGAACTAGCAGATCCCGAGTATTGTCCACACGAGGAGGGTAATTGCCGGAAGGGAGTTTCAGCTGGCAGACGTAGTCTACACTAGGCTTGACCAAACTGTGTAACTTCCCATGGCTCACTTGAAGGCTGGGCTGTCTCAGGTGGTAATAAATTCCTGCCAGGCCACGAGCAGCCCCGACATGGTATTCTTGGTACCATTCATACACCAGTGGAGTCTTTCTAGCTAGGTCTTCTCCAGAGGTTAAGACTGTTTCACAAATCTGCTGAACATGGCTTTGAGGAATCTTTTCCACTCCAGAGTTCTTCTTCACAAAGAGAAGAGCATAGATGTAGCCCATTCGACCATAGAGCATTTCATTTGGAGCATATGGGGATCAGTCTTATTTAGGTGAATTAGCTGGGCGATGCAGTCCTCTGCCCGCTTCTCATTGTTCATCTTGTGATGCACCACAGCGGCCACTGCCAGGGGGCCCCTATCCCCGCAAAGGAAGGTGATGGAATGCTTGGTCAGATAGTTCGGACTTTGCTTTACATAGCCATGTGCCATCCGTAGGTAGGTAGAGTCCCCAAACACATCCTAGAGGTGTAAGTAAAGCACAGCAATACCTGCCCAGCCAGTGTAAACAGTGCTGTCCCGAGTGTCTGCAGACTTTAGGCTTCTCTCCATTCGCTGAAGAAGCTCTCGAATCTTATTGTTCAGGAGTTGTGAGAATTCAGTAGTCATCCCAGCAGAACCAGAGTGGCCTTCAGCCAGGGATTTGTTATAATCGGCATAAGGATTCGGGGAGGCCCTTTGCGCCATGGTGCCAGAAACGAGCCCCGCGGCCTCGGGACAAAACGAGAAGCACCGCTTTCACCTGTCCTGTGTTCTTCTAACCCTACTGCTTGTACCCACCACCCTGTCCTCCAAACCTACCTATTAGTTGAGGCTGTATTTTTGTTCTTGTCCTCCAAAACGCTTGGACTTTTAATAAACCTTCTTTGATTGATTACAATCAAATTTATGCTTGGCTCTTCTCAGATTAGATGATATGGAAAACCAAGTTGTGTATGTTTCTCTTTTCTCACAGGCTATTTTACATATGAAATTTTAATTTGGTTTAAAAATAATTCCTTAAGTAATCTCCCGTTAATGTCTAATAAAATTTAAAAATTTCAAATCCAAGATATAATCCTTTTCCTATAACTCAGTCAGTTGAGTTTACGCTGATACCCATACTTTCTGTCAAGATCTGCTTTGTCCTTCTCTCCATACCTGCCTTATCTTGGATTCCCCAAGAGGACCGGTTTTCACATTTCTCTGTTGACCTGAGACATTTTCTTTACAGTGATGTTTTTCAAACTGTTATTGGTAAAGGACTAGTTTTTTGCTCTTTTAAAAAAATTTTCCAGTCCACCATGGACCAATACTAATGTAAAATACGATAAAATTAACTATTAGGGAAATGAAAGGCCTCCCCTTACAAAAAAAATACACGGTACAGGATCCCTGATCATGGGCCTAGATGTCACGTAATGTCAAATTATCATAGTTTCTAAATGCTCACTCTTACCTTCTCTGCTTGTTTTGTGGCAGACTGGTTTGCCCTGGGAACCACACTCAGAGTAGCACCGCCAGAGAGCAGTGGTTCTCAGGTGCTTTGGTCCCAGAACCCCTTTTACTCTTAAAATTTGAGGACTCTAAATGCTTTTGTTTACATAGGTTATATCTATTACTGTTGATGTTAATTTAGAAATTAAAGCTGAGAAAAATTTTAAATATTTACCAATTCATTTTTAAAAAGCTACTGTATATTATTAATTCTGTTTTTATGAAAAATATTTTCTCAAGTGAAAAAATTGAGAAGAATGGTATTTTTACATTTTTGCAAATCTCTTTAATGACTGGCTTAACTGAAGACACTAGATTCTCGTATCTGCTTCTGCATGCTGTCTGTTATGGTTTGTTGTTTTGGTTGAAGAAAATGAAGATAATCTGGCCTCACACAGATGTGTAGTTGGAAAAGGGAAGAGTATTTTAATAATAGCCTTTTCAGATAATTGTGGGTATATTTCTTTGATATTGCCCCCAAACTCAGCAAGTGGTGGGGTAGTTGCAATATGGAATCTGAAATCCTATCAATAAACTTTTTGTACTTGGTTTCTGTCTTGCACTTTGAATGGATCATTTGCCTTTCATGACTTTGTAACATCATACATTGGCCATTTAAAAAATATTGTATGCATATCTTCCAAATGTTGACACATTCCTTTATAGATATTTTTAAAATCACATTCGTTGTCACCACTTACTTCATCAGAAAATTCTTAGATTATTTGGAAATTGGAAGACTCATAGGGGCAGATACTAGTTTTCCAATATTTTGATTTTTCTTGGAAGATCAAATTTTTATTATTGGCAACAAATACTATCAGCTGTTTTCCTTGAAGTGACAGACTTGCTTGTTCACTTTTGAGAAAATACCTGCCAAATTCTCAAGTTCAAATAACCGTAGTTTTTGTCTTAGTCGTGTTCCATGAAGAAGTGGCCAGTTCACCTTGCAGTTCAATCACAGAAGTACTTTGCTCAAGGCAACCTTCATACTTGCAGCGCGCAGAAGTGCTTTATGCACCCTTCCCATTTTGTCACAAGGAATACTAGAAAGACGTGTTCAAGGGTTGAGATTTAGTAAAAGTAATTTTTACTGCTTCATCAAGGATATTAAGTAAGACTGGCTTTTTTGTTTGTTTGTTTGTAACTGCCAGCATATGGCTGTGAAGGATACGGCACTAGTATAATTTGGTGTCATCACTGCCTTTATTTGTACTGAGATGCCAGCAGTCTGACCCACCATTGCTTTTGCCGTATTAAGTGCAAATGTCAACATCATGAAAAAGACAACATCTTGGTGTTACTGTGAAGATGGTTTTGACCTTGCAGGATCCCTGGGAGAGTCTCAGTAGCCTGTCCTCCCCTTACCACCCCCAGGTCTGTGTGCCACACGTTTATGTCATTAGAAAAGCAGTTTGACCAGCAATTGGCTTTTGAAAGTCCAAGAAAATACATTACACATTTTTTTGAAGGAAAAATTATTTATTTGTTCCCAGATTTGTTTGTAAAAAGGTTTGAGGCCAGTAAAAATAAATTGTGTAACCAAGGTAACAAATCTGACAATTAGCAGAATTTCTGATTTTTTTTTTTCTCTTAAAACGTGCTGTACCAAGTTTAATCATTTGGGGTGATTTTTACAGTAACAATTAGTTGTGTTATTGGTAGATGTTGGATTACATCTTTGGACAATCCAAAAATGACACGTTTTAATAGGAGTAAACTAGGGAACCTGGCTCAGGTCCACATTTTTGGCAAAGTATATGTGGCTGCTTATGCTCTGAAAGGGCTAATAAGAATTTTTACTTACAGGTGCCCGGGAATATCACGTCCAATTTTTTAGCAACCAGCCAGAGAGGGCGTGGGTTCACGAAAAGCGGGTCCGAGAGTACAAAGGTCACAAACAGTATGAAGAACTACTGGCCGAGGCGACCAGACAAGCCAGCAATCACTCTGAGAAACAGAAGGTGACTGATGACATAGGAACATGGTCAATTGAATGTGGACTGTAAAGGACTTAATAATTTAGTAGAGCTTTTCATACTTGAATTCAAGCAATTAGAATGACTTATTTTAGTCCTCTAAGTTCAATTTTAATATTCATTGTGTCAATAAATTTTTATGTCATATAAACATTATAGTCCTACTGAAAACTTTATCTGCTTAATACAATTTTGGATTCTATTTTGAATTGAATTCAAATGTACGTAGTCTAGTAGATGCTAGTGAAATGTGGATTTTGTCAGAGATTTTTATGTTTTTTCCTATTTCAGCATTTTCCCCTAATTCCCCTTTATTCTTATTTAGCAAAATTGTTTTATGAAAGTAAGGTTTTAAAAATATTTAGTACTTACTCTGAGACAGGCACTGTTTTTAAGCATTTTATATATGTATTAATCCATTTAATCTTCATTACAACTTTGGTGAGGTAGATACTGTTATTCTTATTTCTGCAGATGAAGAAGTTGAGGCACAGAACCCTTAAGTAGCGGGTTCAGCCAAGGTCACACTAGTGATGGAACTAAAGATGTTTGTTGTGGTGGTGGACATACTAGAATTTTGACATGAACTCTTGATAATCTGTCTGGTCGAGATTTTTAAACTCAACTAATTTAGTGTGGGCCTCTGGTGATTCAGAAATTTGTCATATTTTCACTCTAAGCTAAATATTTTCACAGAGGATTTTGATTACTTTTATGAAACTTAACACTTCACAGTGTTTAACAGTGTTTGACATATACTGTACCGTCTCCTTGTTTCATTAGCTAATTTCTGGCTACCTCAGTCTAACCCCCTGGATAATTCCTAATTGCTTTGCTCATCTCACATACCTTTATTCAAAATTTTCTTACCTGTTTTGCCAATCCAAAGTCTTCTGATCAGGACTCTGGAAACTGTGATGCAGGTTTATTTTTCCTCTCATACGATCCTGTTTTCTTGTGTTGTATCAATTTCCACGTGTTCCTCGGGGCTCCCCTTTCTCTGCATTCTGCCCCTGTTTGCATTCTGGCACAGGCTGGCCGCTCAGCTCCAAATGCTGGCTCTGTGCCACTTACTTAGCTTTGCTGTGGTCTGTGTGGCACCCCTGAGCTTTAGGGTGTTGTCTTTAATGTTAGTGTTTTATTGGCCCCTGAAAGTTATCCTTTCTGTAATCTTTCTTCTCTCTGCCATCATCACTGCCAGCTTTTTAGGAATGTGACATGAGGAGGACGACTCCCTCTTGGAGGGACTTGTCCAGCAGAGTGGGCAACAAAGAAGGGTTTACTGTAAAAGAGTGGACCTGCATGTCCTTGATAGCAGCGCTGATTCATCAGAGTCATGGAGTTAGAACATTTCCCTTGTTTGACTGAAGACCCTGAAGATGTTTATGCATACCTGGAAAGATGATAAGACCACATGGGAAATACGTGTTTTTTGAACTGTCCCTGTTAGATTAAAGCATGTTCCATAATGCCTGTATCTTTCTTTACAGATTCGGAAACCCCGGCCTCAGAGAGAACGTGCTCAGTGGGATATCGGCATTGCCCACGCAGAGAAAGCATTGAAAATGACCCGGGAGGAAAGAATTGAACAGTATACTTTTATCTACATTGATAAACAGCCTGAGGAGGCTTTATCCCAAGCAAAAAAGAATGTTGCCTCCAAGGCTGAAGTTAAAAAAACCCGAAGGCCAAGATCAGTGCTGAATACTCAGCCAGAACAGACCAGTGCAGGCGAGGCGGCCTCCTCACTATCAGGTACTGAAATTCGGAGACACAGCCAGAGGCGGCACACGAGCGTGGAAGAGGACGAACCACCTCCCGTTAAAGTAGCCTGGAAAACGGCAGCTGCGAGGAAATCCTTACCAGCTTCCATCACAATGCACAAAGGGAGCCTGGATTTGCAGAAGTGTAACATGTCTCCAGTTGTGAAAATTGAACAAGTGTTTGCTCTTCAGAATGCTACAGGAGATGGGAAATTTATCGATCAGTTTGTTTATTCAACGAAGGTACCTTCTTTTCTCATGGGTTTTTTGGGGGAACCTAGGTACCTAGTAAGTAGTCAACCTTGGCATTTAAAAAAACCCCAGGGCTTCCCTGGTGGCGCAGTGGTTGAGAGGCCGCCTGCCGATTCAGGGCACACGGGTTCGTGCCCCGGCCCGGGAAGATCCCACATGCCGCGGAGCGGCTGGGCCGGTGAGCCATGGCCGCTGAGCCTGCACGTCCGGAGCCTGTGCTCCGCAACGGGAGAGGCCACAACAGTGAGAGGCCCGCGTACCGCAAAAAAAAAAAAAAAAAAACCAAAAAAACCCAAACAACACGAGGTCATCATTTGAATACCCTTTGTATTCACTGCACTTGAAATGTACAGTCAGTTTACTCTGTTTAAGATGGGGGCAAAAAAGACATAGGCAAAAAAGCTTTGCTTTTCTTCTTTTTTTCCTCTCTTTTGTAATATCCCCATCTGTACTAGATTAATCTTGAGCTGTGCAGACAAAATTGAGCTGAGCTCCCTAAAATCATGGAAGAAAACTGGGCACTTCGCCTGTTTCTGGTTTGTGTGGTTAGTTTTTCTTAGTTGCAAAGTATGCTGCTTATTAAATTATTTCTGTCCGTTATGTGAATTAACCATTGTAATCATTACACCTGTTGCTCTGTTTGGTTGCACCAGCAATTTTGTCTGGCTCATGATGACCTGGGATAGCTCATACATTTTAGAGAAATACCAGAACTGTGTTTGTTCTGTCACAATGAACTGTGGTGACAGCTTGTGTAACGGGGTGAAAGTAGCCTCTTCAAACAGAATGCCTCCCTCAGACAGCCCTGGGCCTCCATTTAGGGCACTTACACTTTAGCTTGAAGACTTTAAAACTCTTTTACAACATTCGTAATTTCTATTCCGTGTACCTCTTCACTACCCTCCCAGCCGACACCACAACTGTGGGCTTGTGAATCCAAATTTAGTGGCACCTCATGGATGTGTGCTATTTTTAAAGAATTCTGTGCTTATTTCCTAACATTGTCATATGCACATTAAAATAAATATAGGTACACCTCATCAGTGATATATTTTCCTAAAGAAAAGCATAAGGGTCCTCTGTTAACCTGTTTCTGCCTATAGGTTCAACCGATTTCAGTAAGGCGAAGCTCCTTGGAAAAACTTAAGTTACAGTCCCCACTTGGTTCTGTTGACAGCTTTGACTTGCAAGTAAATACTTTGCATCTTTTTCGAATGCGAATTGGCTTCATTCTTGGAGCTGGTTTTTATCTGCTTTTGGATGCACAAATCAAACTTTGTCACCCCCCCCCCCCCCGCAAAGAGTGCTATTTAAATCAAATTTGAGATAAAACTGACCTTTTATAAAATGAAAGCTTTAAAAATACATATACTATATTTATAAATCACTCCTTTATTTCACTGCATTAAAAATACCTAAAATGAGACAGAACTGTAATTCTCCCTGCCTTCTCTCTGCTCCAGATTGCTTATGGGGTGCACATTTTCATCACACTTCTGTAATCTAAGGATATCCTTGTCTTTCAAAGACGTGTTGATATTTTTATCTGTAGTAGGGTACTTTACCACAGGGAAATGACTATAGTTCTCTTACTGTGATATGGGTAAAGGGAGAGACTATTCAGACCAGAAAATATTTCGGTTTTGACAGAAAATTAGATGATACAGGTTTATTTTTTAGTGATATTCATCATCTGGACTTAGAAAACAGGTTTTTTTCCCCCACATAGTCTCATTGTACATTTTAGAGTACATCCTGATGACTTAATAAAATTGTTCTGATAATGGCTAAGATAATAAATTAACTGCAATCAAAGACCATATAAAATCCAAGCACAGGGCTTCCCTGGTGGCGCAGTGGTTGAGAGTCCGCCTGCCGATGCAGGGGACATGGGTTTGTGCCCCGGTCCAGGAGGATCCCACGTGCCGCGGGGCGGCTGGGCCCGTGAGCCACGGCCACTGAGCCTGCGCGTCCGGAGCCTGTGCTCCGCAACGGGAGAGGCCACAACCGTGAGAGGCCCGCGTACCGCAAAAAAAAAAAAAAAATCCAAGCACATTATGATGGTCTTAAGGCATCTTTATAAGCCAATGATGCCATTTGCCTGGTAATCACCTATTTTTTAATTTGCCTTATTTTGAAGGGAATTGGTAACAAAACAGAAATAAGTGTCAGGGGACAAGACAGACTTATAATTTCTACACCAAACCAGAGGAATGAAAAGGCAACTCAGAATATGTCATCTCCTGAAACAGCATCTGGTCCTGCAGGTGGGTATGAATGTAGAGTACATTCCCATTGGAGTTCTTGGTTCTGCTTGACTGTCACATGGCAGCTCTGTTCCTACCAAAATCAAATTATATTTTAAAAATGAAATTATAAAAGTGATTATTTCAATAGGAAAGAATGGTTAGGGGCCAGAGAGCTTTATTGATAGTAATAGTTATTTTTCCTACAGGAATTTAAACAGTAGGATTCTATAATGAAAAGACTATAGTTATACAGTCTGTACATATCTGACTAGATGCACCATTTGACGATCTCTCTGCATGAGAATAACAGCTTTAATTTTCCAGCACTATTAACACATTCTTACTATTTCCTCCTTTATCCCCTATTGGACACAAATTGGTAGATGCCCACACTCTTTCCACTACTTAGGTGTGCTAGATGTCAGCAGTTGAGGGGTTCGGGCCTAGCTCTCTTATAATCTTGTCTGATTAACAGATACCATGAATTGAAAATCAAGCTACATTATTGTTGCTCAAAGAAGAAATGCCTGTATTTAGTAAGATCGTGCCTTTGGAATAGGCAAAGTAATTTTTATTAAGAGACTGACTGAGGATCTTATAGAAGCTTAATTGAGTGTCTGGTGGATTTGGTTTATATAACAGTATTACTGCTGCATACAGCTGTCAAGAAAAGAGTTAGATACCAACTAACTTGGTCATTTGAAATCTTAGGAGGAAGGAGTTTGTTTCAATTTGTTCTTTCAAAATTTTTTTTGGAATCTAAGAAGTGACCAAATAATTTTCTAGAAAGATTAAAGTCTTTAAGACCCAAGGTAGTAATCTTGGATCAGTAGTAGCTCAGGCAAACCTGTAATTGAGTGGCACTAAGGGCTAAGTATTTTTGTAAGGGAAATTTTGAGTAAGATTCTTCTTATTATAAAAGCTAAAGAAAAACAATCATTATTCGGGAAAGTTCATTATTCAGGAAAGAACTTGCAGCCCTTTATTTTCAAGAAAGGGCTGCAGGATGGGGAGAGGTGTTGCCATGTACGGGACAGGGCATAGTAAATAGAATGCCTTTATTCAACAATGAGTTGGGAAAGGAAGCTGCAGTAAAGTAAGGAGGGAGAACCAGATTTGCAACTTGTATCACTTCAAAATACTGTATAAAAAATGAAATTATAATGAAGCAATGAATAATGGACTTAGAAGATTTTGCATTAATTAGCCATAATTGAAAATGTTTGTTACCTTCTTTGATACCACAAGACTCTTTTGGCCTCAGTGCTCTGTAGTTAGGTCTATCAGTTTTGTCATCTTTCTTTACACTAAACTGTTAGTAATTTGTCTAAATGTAAGTGTGATATTTAGACTAGGAGGATCATTACTTAAACATCTGCATTCTCCGAACTAGGGAGAAAGTAAATTCTTCATAGGATATTAGATTGATCTTAAATATTAAACTTTTACTTTTAATGGAGATTTTTTCTGCCCCTCAGCTACTGAACATTTTATCTTCATGTAGTCTTTTCATTTCAATTTAAGTTCTGCTGTGGATTTTCTTCTTTTTGTTCTTTTTTTTTCCTTTTCTAGTGAAAGCTAAAGGTGGAAGGTTATAATTCTTTATATCAAGAAAAAGCCCAGTTCCTTCCTCAGGCAGACATAACGTAATGAGATTGTAAATTAATGTTGTAGCCTTAATTTAGGGATGAGCACTCTAAAGCTTTGACCTTGGTTTAAATTTGGTTACCAGCCGTAGTTGATAAGCATATTTTATCTTTTTACATGACCATTTTGTTCCTTGTGAAAATAACTTTGGTAGTTGAAAAGTCAGAAAAGAGACCCGATCTCCCTTCAGAAACTCATTGTACCATTATCTCATTTGGTGTTAACTACTCATGGGGAATTCTCCAGCCTTTTCTTAGTAAATTTAGGTGCTACATAGGATGTATGGCACTGCTACATTTCTATGGTTTGAGGAGTTGTATCTGCATTTCTACCAGATTTCTAAGCTATTTTCCAAATCCAGAGATGCTCACTTCTCTCTTAGAACATAAACATAATACTTTTTGGTGTCTTTAAATGTAGTAGAATGTATATGTTCTTCGGGTAGCTTTCAGAATAATTTTAAGGAGTCACCACATTGTCTTATCTTTATAAGACAATAGAGCAAATATCATTTGCCCTTGCTAGAACAATTTTGTTGTCATTCTCAAAACAAGGTTTTTTGTTTGTTTGTTTTACGCAGTTCTATTTTCACTTTCCTCTTCCCTGGTAGGTCTTGAGTGTTGATGACTATACTGAAATATGGATCTCTGGAATACTCAGGTGTCTGTGAGGGTAGGATACCTGTTGTCTTAGTTAACATTTTCATCGTTGTAAGGAGAAGAGTGAGAGTAAAGGACACCTTCATTTTGTGACTTCTCTGCTAGAAATTAATTAAGCACAACTCAGAAACAATACATTATCATCATATTACCTACTCCTTCGCCCCAAAAAGTAGTGGGATCCTTCTTTGTTTTGGCTTTGAACAAAGGTGAGGAAAGCCCTTTCCACATAGACAAGAACAATGAAACCAGAAAATATACAGGTGATATGGAACACTTCATTGAGGTAGCTTCTGCAAGGTGATTATTATCTAGCAAGGACTGTTTAGGTGGTCCAAGCACTGAAAAGATGGAGAACAGCTGTGCTGAAGGTATCATTCCTTCTTAGGGTCACAGAATGAATCATTCTGTGATTCATTCCTGACTTAGTGTTTCTTCACATTGCGGCCTTCAATCTTTAGTTTTATCCTTTCCTTTTAAAATGGGGTCCATGTGAGTTTTCTTTCAAAGAATTTTACTGTTTAAAAATCTTCATAGTTTCTTTTATTCACCATTTAATATTAAATAGCTTGATAATTTGTTTCAACTAGTTTTCCATGACTAATTATTTCTAAGTTATACAAGTCTCTTGATAGTCAAATTAATGATTCAGTTTTAGTCCCATTTTTGTGCCTTTCCTGCTTTTTCTCTTTGGTTGTTAATGATATAACAATAGCAAAACCAGCACCTAGCACTGTTAAGCGTTTTATGTGTAGAATTAATTTATTTGTTAAAATGCAAAATACATAGTACCGATTGAATTTTGAACCATTAATTCCTAATGTCAACTGAGAATAAAATCATTTTCATCCATCCCCTCAGTCCCTTCAATTATTATTACCTAAATGTGTTTATCTGCTGTTTTGGTTTGACTTTGCAGTTTTTAAAAATCCAATCCCTCTTTATCTGTATAGTTCAGAGTGCGTTATGACTCCTAGTCTCAACCCATCAGCTTTTACAATTTGATCTATACAATTTTTTTAATGTACTCCCAAGTGTTTAATAGTTTTTTTAATGAGTTATAGTTAAAAGACCAAAAGTAATGGATAAGAAAAGGAAGGAATTTGGTCAGATATTAATTACTTGAATGTCAGTTACTCAAGTGAGGATTTATTGTTTGTTCGTTTGAATTGTCTTTTAGGCTCAGTAGAAAAGAAGCAACAGAGAAGATCCATTAGAACCCGTTCCGAATCAGAGAAATCCACTGAGGTCGTGCCAAAGAAGAAGATCAAAAAGGAGCAGGTTGGCTTCCCACATGTAGAGGGTTAACCGTCGTATTTGTGAGTGTTGTGGCTTATGCTGGTGTCTTAAAAGAAAGAGAGACTCCCCCCACACTGGCTTTCCTTTCCGGACTACCTAATGCTTCTGTCCTGGTGAATCCCAGTGCCCAGTCCTAATACAACCATCCCTGTGATGCTGCTTCAAGCATTTTCATAGAAAACAATCAGGCTTCAGGAGATGGGAAGTCAGTGGTACAAGACTTTTAAAGAATTCCTCACATTGATTTTGACATTTCAGTTACGAGCAAAATGATTTCATGTTTTCGTGATTTTTATTTGGAACCATCGAGTTCCCTTTTTTTTTTTAATTTTAATTTTTGGTTTAAGCTGCTGGTATAATTTTTATTTTTTAAACAGACCAAATTAATTTACCTATAAGAGTTTTATTTAAGAAACAGATAATCATAGATGATCTGGTTTTTCTGTTGGTATCACAGATTTTTTGGAATGTTATTTTCCCAGTGGAATGGCATTCACCTGTTACTAAGTTATCAGATACACACTATTTATGTAAAAAGAAGGAGGGTCATTTTCACCGAAGGGTATTCAGCCAGTGTAATCAATACAGCAATAGGCATATTAAATTACCTTTTCAAAGAAATTTTTGGAAATCGTTAACTCCTTTAACTTAAATTCACAGTCAGAATTTTTCTTAATTTGTTAAAGTGAAAGAATATCCAGTTTTATACCCAGACAGCTGCTACTAAACAAAAAGAATTGTGAATAGTGTTAGTTCCAATAAGATTTATATTTTTAAAACCACTTAAATATGGAAGAATGTGAAGTTTTTTATTTAAATTATTTCCTTCAGAATTTTAAACTTCCAAACTTAAGAGGTGATTTTGTGGGTACTCTATGGTATCATCAGACATGTAAAACAGTTTTCCCAGAAATATTTAACAAAAATTTAAATAATATACTAATTTGTCATTCATTTATCATAATTAGCTTTCATACTTAGGAAATTATATTCCAAAAAATCTTTCTAACCTCTTGCAGATCTCCAGTATTCCTTTCCAAAATGAAGTTGTGATTTTGCCAGCTGGTTCCCAAATTCAGTCTGTGACCAGTCAGTCTAAAATTAATAAGGAGAATGAGTACAAAAAATGGGACGGATTGTTAATGCCACTGTGTTTATAGTTAGTAGTAAAACAATACCAGTGATTGTTTAGAAGATTTTATATTTGTATTACTAATTGTATCTTATAAAAGCACTTCTGTTGTATGTTTTTTTTACTTGTTGTAAAAAAAAAAATAAAAAATTTTTTAAAAAGCTTAGAATAATCCTTAAATATTTACAAAATGTGTTGCAACATGCATATTTCACCACTCAGAGAAACATAAAATCCAATTCATAGCTTAAGCAGGTACTCCTCCAAATGGCATCCTTCCTTTAATTCCAACGGTTCAATCCTCAAATTACCACGTGTTTTACATAAACATTGGCAGAATAACTTCTGATCTCGCTCTCCTAATGTAGGATCAAGACACTGTTCATAAGACACTCAAGAAAGTGCTTTTGCAATATCACAAACTTATTTTCTTAAGTTTGTACTAGCAGCAAAAGTATTGAGCTTCCAGCTGTATGGAGCCCTGTAGCACTCTCTACAGAGAGGGTCCTGATTCCCAGCAACTTAGATGTGAGTGCAGGCGCGGAAGGGTCTTAAAGTGGCGTGAGTTACATTAACCTGAGTATCATAGTAAGTAAAAATTTATCCTAACGTCTTTGGGGCGGGAGGGGTTTATAGCAACATCGGGGCTGGTTGCAGAAACAACCCCTCTCCTGCCTCCCAGACACTGAGGAAAGTATTTGTGTTCTTTTCATATACCAAGGGAATGGTGGGAAAGGTCGTTGCTCAAAAGCATGTGGCTGTGTGTTGTCACTTGGCATCCAGCACAGGCAGCTAGAATTTAAACCCTCCCTGACCCTGAGACAGAGAACTTTACCAGAAAATGGGACCGAGTCCAGATTTCAGATACATTAATCGCTCATCATTACTTAGATTGATCGAAGTATTATTTTTTTCCCTCTGTTAATTAAGTGAAAAAAAATTCCCCATTAATGCTGTATTTTTCTGTCCAAACAGGTTGAAACAGTTCCTCAGGCTACAGTGAAGACTGGATTACAAAAAGGTGAGTTATTATAATGTTGCTCTGCATTTCCTTGATTAAAAACAATTTGAAAGAATTATTTGTACTTCATGTATTTTTGTGTGTCTCTGTAAATCACTTGTTGCTCTTCAGTCGATAATTTGTGTGAAATTGAAGTATTCCCGTGTTTGTGTGTGTGTGCGCGCATGCGTGCGTGTGTGTCTTTTAGAATTGATCTTACTCTGTGCCTCCATGTGAAAAGTCTTATTTGTTTTGGTAAATTGGAGAACACCACGTAGGCTTGATACTGTTTCCAACTTTTCTCCATAAGATTCTGGGGTTTCACTGGTTTATAAACTAGGGATGTGACGAATCCACTTTTTTTGGTATTCGACTGAATACCGAATAGTAGCTATGTCAATAGTGGTCAAACATGGACTATGACAAATCAGACAAGACAACCTGATTGAAAAAAAAAAAAATCTTGCCACGTTTATTTTTACAGTGCTGTAAAATCTTTTTGTATATTAAAATGATTCGTAGCATATTTATGGCCATTATTTGATGACCTTATGCAGAATCTATTTGAGATATGCACAAAGTTTAAGAAACCTTAAACTTAAGTCTGTACTTTTCTGTGTGCAATTTGACTACAGTACAAACTCCATAGCATGATTCGTGCGTTTTTGGTGAGATCAGACTGTATTTAATACCTGTAGTTTACTCTGGGCAAATTGCATTATTTTAAAAAAAAAAAAAAAAAAAAAAAAAAAACACCAGCCTCTCTGCATTCTCGGGGAGAAGTCTGCAGCGATGGTCTCCGTGGAGATCCTCAGCAGAACTGAACAGCCTCTCGGAGGGAACACTGCTTGGCGGAGCTCCAAGAAAAGACATCGCGATCGCTGCGAGATTAGGAGGCCTGATTGCGTTGTGTTTCCACCATTCCACAGGGTCGGCGGACCGGGGAGTGCAGGGCTCTGTCAGATTCAGTGACAGCTCCGTCTCCGCAGCGAGTGAGGAAACTGTGGACTGAGATTCCTGTACAATTTCATCCCAGAAACTCCAGACTTGTAGTCTCCATGCAAGATTTCTTTGTCGGCGGCTCGATAAACAGTTTCTTTGTTTTCAATTTTGATTTTGCCAATCATCATTATGGGCATTTTCCTGCCTGATTTCTTTTTCAAGACTCTGAACAATTGCTTTAACATTCAAATGATTTTTTTTTTTTCTTTTCTTTTTTTTTTTTTTTTTTTGGTCTGAGCTGGATGGGTACAGCTTAAATCATGGGTCCAGCCTAAAAACCACCGTTTAACTTACACTGATCAATTTCAACATGGACTGTTTTTGGGTTTTTTTGTTTTTGTTTTTGTTTTTTTTTTAAAATAAAGCGTCATTAATGCACATCTGCAGGGTTTTGCCAAACAGCCCAAACTGTATACATTACAATCATTAAAAGCTCTTATTTTTTTTAACATTAGTGCCGTTATCATGGAGAACAGCGTGGTGGCTGCCTTTGGCAGCCTGTCCTTTTTCTAGCATTTTCAGAAACTCATCGGAAATGGCGGTACCTGTGTTTCCCTTCGAAAGCCTCTCAGTACAGCACTCCTGTTCCTCTGTTAAAACTCCTTGTTAATCCAGTGATCTTTTAGGCCAAGGAAATATTTTGTGGTGGTGTTCTGGGTCCATACACCAGCAATGAAGGAGATAGATTTGTGTACTTGTGTTTTTTAATCAGCGTTAACACGGGCAGGCACCCTCATTTGTAGATGTAAGGAAACATTCAGTGAAAACCTTGTAGGATGGGATGTGATAACGAGGTTCCAGTCACCTGAGCAGTCTAACGAGGTCCACATCCTCCTGCACAGACCGTGCCGCACACCAAGTGCTGTTCCCGCTCAGCCTCTGTGGATCTTCATGGCCTCGGGAGACCTGTTTCTCCGTGGTCTCTTCTGGACTGCATACTTCCACCATAGCTTGCTGGGCTGATCTAGATGTCTGTTTGTTGTATGGAAATTTTGGGGGAAAAAAAAAAAAATCTAAAACACAAACTGTGGGTTGAAATATTAACCGTCTCCTTGGTTCCTTGGTATTCACCGTGCCTGATGTGCACATTTCATCGTGGCTGTTTCTGTATAGCCTATACTGCATTAGCCCAAGAGATTGTTGCTTTGTAACTTTTTGCACTATTGTTTTGGCTGGATTTGTATTACACACCGTTTTAAAAAAAAAAAATTCCACACTCTTCTCTGCCTTTTTTTTTTTTTTTTTCATATTTATTCCTTCCCTCACCAAGTCCACACAGAGGCCTCTCATCCAGCTCTTCGTGATTTGGCTGCACTTGAACATTGTCTGTTTACAGCCCTCAGCACTGTGCCTCCTAGATGGCATGACGTATGTAGCTGTGCTGCAACACTTGTAATGGTCACAGTAAACGCCCTTCACCCAGGAAGTCTCAGATGAACAATTGTGGACATCCAGGATTTATCTGGGGGGCAGTAATCAACTGAATTGCAAAATTCGGGGGAAAATGGCACTATCCGTGTACGAATCGAATACAAATCAAAGATTTGTCACATCCCTAATAAAAACAAGATGGAGGTGTCTCTGCGACCATATTTGTAAGCTACACAGTGTGTTGGGTTTTATGTCTTCCCCCTCCAAATTGAATGGTTCTTTGGATTGCTCCAAATCGATCAGCTGTCCTACAGTTTTGATAGAATTGGTTTTTAGGTTGGAACTTGGGCTCTGTTGCCCGAAAATAGCTTTAGAGCAGGAGCACGGAATTAAGTGTTTTAATAGAGCGGTTGTAAGTTACATCACTCACCATCAGGAAGGTCAGAAGCTTATGAAATTTTGACTCGTGACTTCAGTGTTACAGAGAGCTATGCTTTTTTTCACACTACAGATGAGTTTGGGGAAAGAAAATATTCTCCCACAAAAAAATTAAAACAACAGACTTTAAGTACTATTTTAGGATTAATTTCGGTGTGTTGTATTAAGGTGCCAGCGAGATTTCAGATTCCTGTAAACCTCTAAAGAAAAGGAGCCGCGCCTCAACTGATGTAGAAATGGCTAGTTCCACGTACAGAGACACGTCTGACTCCGATTCCAGAGGACTGAGTGACCTGCAGGTAAATATGTCCCAGGGCCTGGGCGCAGTGTTGTCTCGCTTTGCCAGACCAAACAACCAAGTAATGCTTTGCCTCACTTTCTCGGCGAGAACAGGGAATTTTTTTTTACATGCTGGTAGAAAAGAAATCATCTTGTAACTTACGGGTCTCTTAATTTTGCTGATCTCTTACATAACAGGAGCGTAGTTTTTTAATTGTAACAGTTTCTCTCAAAACACCAGACATTGGGTATCCAGGGGTTTTAGAAAGGAGGAAGAGGTTGTGTGAAGGTTTCTTTGAGCAAGTCTTACTAGGATTTTCGTAGCACCTAATTTTGAGGAAACTTTTGTTTTTCTTAAAAATGTGTTCTGTTTTCCATGTAGGTAGGCTTTGGAAAGCAAGTCGATAGCCCTTCAGCTACTGCAGACGCAGATGCTTCTGACGTGCAGTCCGTGGATTCAAGTTTGTCAAGAAGAGGCACTGGAATGAGTAGGAAGGACACTGTATGTCAGGTAGGCAGGCAACCTGTCCTGCAGCTTGAAACAAAGGCTGTAATATCCTGCCAGTAATACACTTCCCTCCTGTTTGAGAGGTTAGTATCTTTCTAAGTTATGATACTGCTTTCAAGCTACAGATCTACAAGCCACTTCAGGCTCTTTTCTTCCCTTTCGGAGTTGGAATACTTACTATTCACGTGTAAGTGCCAGTCTTCATTGTGATGCTCCATTATTAATTGGAAGTAAATGGCAGATGGCTGACTTCAAAAACATCTTCTCAAATTGAAGTTGGTATTAAAGTTTTTAATGTATATTTACCCTTTTTGAAAAATACTGCTTTGCACTCTGAAGAAGAGTTAAAGTATGCAGATTCCAAAGAAGGAATCATAAAAGATCAAGTATGACTTTTAAACTTTATACATATTGGGTCTGGAAATAGTTATCTGGTTCAGCGGTTCTCAAAGTGAGGGCCAAGGAACAGCAGCATTGGCATTGTCAGGGTGCTTATTGGAAATGCAGATTCTCGAGCCCCACCCGAGACCCGCTGAATCAGAAACTGTGGACCCAGTAATCTGTGTCTTAACAGACCCCCCCAGTGGTCCTGATGCCTGTTACAGTTTGAGAACAGCTGGGTTGTTTTTGCCATGTTACAGATCTGTGAAAGCTCTGGGGATTCTCTGATTCCTTGCGAGGGAGAGTGCTGCAAACACTTCCACCTGGAGTGCCTGGGATTGACATCATTCCCTGATGGAAAGTTCATCTGCGTCGAATGTAAAACTGGTGAGCGTCCTGGTAGATGTGAGAAGATGGGGGTGAGGGTGGAGAAAGTGCAGTGCCCGCATCTCCCATGACATCACACTCTCTTACCATGTTTATGTAGCTCGTATCTCCTCTCCCATAGCTATTCCAACAAATTAAGACCATCCAGTGATTAGGCTTCCTGACATCAAAAGAGCAGTTCGTAATATTATTGTCAGATCTCCTCCCACTAGTGCCTTTACCATAAAATCCGTCAAATCATTGAGATATATTTATGTTTTATCTAAAGAGCTATACAAAGTTTGTAGAGTGAATTATTTTTCAGGTGGGTTTGAGATTTTTGTGCTCAATAAATTGATCTAAAATCCCTTGACTTTATAGACCAGAATAAGTGTCCATCACAGACTATAAGCATGGGGATTGTATTTTTAGTGGAAAGATGGAACTATCAGAAATTGTTTTTAAAACATGGGGGTTTTGGAGTCATCATTTATCTCTTGTACCCCATGTATAGACTGCCACCTGTCAAAATAACTTACAGAGAAAGAAATATGTAAGTTCATATTTCTTCTCTGTGTAGCCACGATTCTAGTTAAGTCATGGAAAGCAGAAAATAGAATTGTTTAATTTGTACCAATAAGGTAAGTGAAAAGTCACCTGGAGATGGCCTGGTAGTGCTTCTAGGAACCATGTTCACATGTTTTTGTGGGTTTTGTTTTGGTTTTGCTGTGAGAAGCTATGAGCCAGTTGGATGTCAAGTATTTACGATATGCTGACCTTACCTTTGTACCTTATTATTTTCCTACTCCTTTCCTCCCATTATTTGGATTCTCGTAGATACTTATTTTATTCTTTTTTACTCGTAGGCCTCCAAAAATCCTTTGTATATTCTAGAGTCCATTAGAACAGTAACTTTGTTTTTAACCAAATACTTTCTAAATGCCAGGTGCTCTTAGTACTAAGCGTTTTATCTTCTCATCTCATTTGCTCCTCACTACGTTATGAGATAGATACTATTATTATTTCCATTTTACAGAATGTGGAACTGAGGATTAGAGAGTTTGTTTTCCAGCCTTGCCCAGAGTCACAAAGACACACATGGTGAAACTGGGGTTCAGGCCCAGGAGGCAGAGCTTGACCCCAGAGTCCTTGCCCTTTACCGTTGCCTTCTGCCACCTTGACTCAGTAGGATGGGGATCACATATCACATATCCTGACCACATACACACACACACTCACCTACATACACAGGCAAAAATTAAGCTACACAAGCTGTTTTAAACAAATAACATATTTTTTCCCTGTGTAAAATATCATTTTATTTATCACATTTAGACTCTACAGTAAAGCTTTTGAACAGTTTGCCAGCTGGCAGCCTCAGGGTCAGATTATCTGCACATTGTTTTACTTGGCCCTCAGAATGAGTTTTGCATGTGTTAACTTGGATCAGGCACATACTCCTTAATCCCCACATTCCCCACCAGACACTTTTTCTAAAACCCTGTCACTCAGTCATTGATGTAATCTGCCTGGCCCCATTAAGCATTCAGATGTGCAGCCTGATAAGTTACTGATAGGAAGGACCATGTATCTCAGTATTAAAACACTCTTAGGGCGTCTCTTCTAACTATAGAATCCAGCAGAATTCTGCCAACAAAGGTTCGATATAATCTAATTGGGTACACAACTAACAGAAAATTTAAGAAGGAAATTTGCTTTAAAAACAATTAAGTAGAACAAAGTTGGAGGACTCACACTTTCTGATTTCAAAATTTACTACAAAGCTACAGTAATTAAAGCAGTGTGGTACTGGCATAAAGGCATATAAACCAATGGAATAGAATAGGGAGCCCAGAAATAAACTCACGTATATGGTCAAATGATTTTTTAACAAGGGTGCAAACACTGTTCAATGGGGAAAGGATAGTCTTTTCAATAAATGGTGCTGGGAAAATTAGATCCACATGCAAAAGAAGTTGGACCCTTACCTTATACCATACACAAAAATTAATTCAAAATGGATCAAAAACCAAAACATAAGAACTGAAACTATAAAACTCTTAGAAGAAAACACCAAAGACCCCCAAATAACCCAATTCAAAATTGGGCAAAGGACTTGAAGAGACATTTCTCCAAAGAAATACACAAATGGCTAGTAAGACATGAAAAAATGAAAAAAAAAAAAAAAGACATGAAAAAATGTTCAACATCATTAGTAATCCAGGAAATGCAAATCAAAACCACAAAAGTAATTGTTTTTCAAACTGCTTTTGATATATTTACTATCACATGAAAATCAGTTTGATACCAATGTGGTACACTACCAACATACTAGGAGTGAAAACTCAGATTCTTCAAACCATTGTTTAAGATCATTTACGAAGTCTTTTTTTGTTTATCAAAAGATAAAACACTTCACATGTAAAAAGTATTACAGGGTACATGCCTGATAAGTTCTTATACTGCCACTTTCTGTTGTTGTAAGACAAATGTGATTTCTGGAAAGAAAGCATTTTCATTTGCCCTTTTGAATAAAATGTGTAACAGGTAATTTTACTTATTACTTTCTTATTCTAAAGGAAGACCATGTGCTAGTGAGGAGGGGAGGGTAGTGGAAGCGTGCCCATGCTGGAGCTCTAAACGTAAGTCTCACAGGGGTTTATAGCTCAGTCAGCTCTGTTAGTGTGACGGTACCACTAATTACAACAATTTTCATTTATATTAGACTTACTTTGATCATTATGCAAGTGAAAGCCTATTTCATTTTTACGTAGGGCAGTTTATGCATTAGGTAAAGTCACACCTTTTAAACTTTAAAATAATTTTCTTTTAATTTTTAAAATTTCTAAAAGTTATTTTATTTTTTTATGGTTTTTAAGAAAATATTTATTTTATTTATTTATTTTTGGCTGCATTGGGTCTTTGTTGCTGTGCACGGGCTTTCACTAGTTGCGGTGAGCGGGGGCTACTCTTCGTTGTGGTGCGCGGGCTTCTCATTGCGGTGGCTTCTCTTGTTGCGGAGCATGAGCTCTAGGCCCCCGGGCTTCAGTAGTTGCAGTGCACGGGCTCAGTAGCTGTGGCTCGCGGGCTCTAGAGCTCAAGCTCAGTAGTTGTGGCGCACGGGCTCAGCTGCTCCGCGGCATGTGGGATCTTCCCGGACCAGGGCTCGAACCCGCGTGCCCTGCATTGGCAGGCGGATTCTGAACCACTGCGCCACCAGGGAAGCCCTAAAAGTTTTTAAAAACAGTACTATTGGCCTTCCCTGGTGGCGCAGTGGTTCAGAATCCGCCTGCCAATGCAGGGCACGCGGGTTCGAGCCCTGGTCCGGGAAGATCCCACATGCCGCGGAGCAGCTGAGCCCGTGCTCCGCAACAAGAGAAGCCACAGCAATGAGAAACCCATGCACCGCAACAAAGAGTAGCCCCCGCTCACCACAACTAAAGAAATCCTGTGTACAGCAACAAAGACCCGATGCAGCCAAAAATAAATAAATAAATTTATTTTAAAAACAAAACAAAACAGTACTATTGCTTTCAGATCTACCAATATGTTAAAATATAGTTTGAAATAATATATATGCAACAGGACATCAACAACAAAAATAACCCTGCTGTACTCTGTTTTATTTGTATAACGAAGCCAAAAAAAAAAAAAAATTTGAACGTCACAGTTGTAAGTACTAATTTTAAAGAATTTTTATAATTCAGCCAGTTTAACACTGCTCTATTTTATTTGTACAACAAAGCTAGTTAACAACAACAAAAATTTGAATATCACAGTTTTAAGTCCTGATTTTAAAGGAGTTTTATGACTTAGCCAATTTGTAATGGTTAGGTACTTCCAAAACCAAATATCACTTTCTGTAAAAAATCAAAACAAAAAACTATTCCTTGTATTTTTTGTCCTTCAGAATTTTATAGCATCATAAGAAAAATGGGCAAAAGACTTGAACACTTCCCAAAAGATGATATCCAAATAAATAGTCACTTATGATTTCCATATGTAACACAGACACAAAAGGAAAACGCTAATCCTAATTTTAAAAGACAGATAATTACAGCTTTCAGTCTTATGCGGTTGCAAACAATGCTTCAGTCAACATCCTTTTATATGTACAAGTCTTCCCTCTAACACAGACAGCAAGGAGTATTATAGAATTTCTAGGCCACAGGAAGTCAGTGTCTCCTTTTAGAATGGATACTGCCCTGTTGCCTTCTTAGACAGTTCCTTCCAACTTAAACTCCTACCAGCAGTACATAAGAGTGCCCGTTTCTCCACGCCCTGATCAATGATGGGTATTATCAGATTCTAAGTTTTTTCCTATTTGATGAATTTTTAAAATGTCACTTGTGGTTTTAGTTAGTATTTGTCTGATTACTAGCAAAGTTGAGCATTTTGGCATATGTTTATTGGCTGTCTGTCTTTCTGCTTTCTGTCAATTTCCTGTTCATACTAGTTGTCCACTTTTATATTAGGCCGTTTCTACATTGATTTATAGTTCTTTATAAGTCTTCTTATTTTTTCTTGTATATGTTACATATATTTTCTCCATATGTGAACTCTTTTTTCCCCCATGATTCTGCTTTATTTTGTATTGATTAATTGGTTAAAGTATAGTTGGTTTATAATATTATATTAGTTTCAGGTGTACAACATAATGATTCAATATAGATTATATTACTTTTAAAGTTGTTATAAAATATTGGCTGTATTCCCTGTGCTGTACAATATACTCTTGTATCTTACCTATTTTATTATGTACAGTAGTTTGTACCTCTTAAACCCCTGCCCCTATCTAGTGCCCCTCCCCCCATTCCTCTCCCCAGTGGTAACCATTAGTTTCTTCTCTGTATCTGTGAGACTGTTTTGTTATTTCCTTTTTTTTTTTAAGATTTTATTTATTTTTTGGCTGGGTTGCATCTTCCTTGCTGTGCGCAGGCTTTTCTCTAGGTGCGGTGAGCGGAGGCTACCCTTTGTTGCGGTGCGAGGGCTTCCCATTGTGGTGGCTTCTCTTGTTGCAGAGCACGGTCTCTAGCCACGCAGGCTTCAGTAGTTGTGGCACGCGGGCTCAGTAGTTGTGGCTCACGGGATCTAGACGTGCAGCCTTCAGTAGTTGCAGCATGCAGGCTCAGTAGTTGTGGCTCACGGGCTCTAGAGTGCAGGCTCAGTAGTTGTGGCGCACAGGCTTAGTTGTTCCGCGGCATGTGGGATCTTCCTGGACCAGGGCTCAAACCCGTGTCCCCTGCATTGGCCGGTGGATTCTTTTTTTTTTTTGCGGTACATGGACCTCTCACTGTCGTGGCCTCTCCCACTGCAGAGCACAGGCTCTGGATGCGCAGGCTCAGCGGCCATGGCTCACGGGCCCAGCCCCTCCGCGGCATGTGGGATCCTCCTGGACCGGGGCACGAACCCGTGTCCCCTGCATTGGCAGGCGGACTCTCAACCACTGCACCACCAGGGAAGCCCTGGCCGGTGGATTCTTAACCACTGTGCCACCAGGGAAGTCCCTGTTTTGTTATTTTCATTAATTTGTTTTATTTTTTAGATTCTGCATATAAGTGATAACATCATATGTGAACTCTTTATATAACAAAACATAATCCTTTGTCATCCTTGTTGCATTTATTTTTCTACATCTGTTTTTCACTTGTTCCTTTTCTTTTCTATTCTGATTGTTTCTTAACATGTTTGGCAGTTGGAAGGTTTCTAGTGTTGGAAGGTTTCTAATTATAGTTTCAATTTCTTAAATAGATTATAGAACTGTCATTTTTTCTATTTAATATTTTTGTGCCAGTGTTGGTAAGTTCTGTTTTTCTAGGAATCTGTTGATTTATCTAAATTTTCAAATTTATTGGCAAAAATATAGTGATGTCCTTTTATTATTTTTTAAACAACTGTAGGATTTGTAGTGATATATCATTTTTCATTTCTGATGTTAACATTGTTGGTTTTTTTCCCTTTTTTTATTAGTTACTTGTTTCCAGGGATATCAGTTTATTAACCTTTTTCAAAGAACCAACTTTTGGTTTTATTAATTCTCCCCATGACTTCACTTCCTTCTTGAAGAGTACATTCAGGGCTTCCCTGGTGGCGCAGTGGTTGAGAGTCTGCCTGCTGATGCAGGGGACGTGGGTTCATGCCCCGGTCTGGGAAGATCCCACATGCCACAGAGCGGCTGGGCCCGTGAGCCATGACCGCTGAGCCTTTGCGTCCGGAGCCTGTGCTCTGCAACGGGAGAGGCCACAACAGTGAGAGGCCCGCGTACCGCAAAAAAAAAAAAAAAAAAAAAAGAGTACATTCACTGGGCGTAGAATTCTGGCTGGTGACAGTTTTCTTTGAGCCCTTACTGATAGCATCCCCTGTTTTCTGGCTTCCATCTTTCTCTTTCAGTCAGCAGTCTTGCTTCTTTGAAGGTAGTTGTCTTTTTCTGTGGGTGATTTTAATATTTTCTCTTTGTCCTTGATTTTCTACAGTTTGAATAAGATGTGTAGATATAACTTTCTCTTTTTATTAGGATTATGAGTTTTCATTTTATGTCTGTTTTACAAATGGAAATTGTGATTATCTAATGGAATCTGCCTTTTTATTGGTAATTTCTTTATTCTATGTTGGGAAGACCTTGCCACTCTCAGCTGCCAGGTGTTGAAAATTCTGTTCTAGATTTTCTATGGAATTTCAGTATAAAGTGACAAGTGGAGATCTAAATGATTCTTGGTGCTATATCCTCAAATTGATGATCAATTATTGTAGCAAATCAATTATTCTAGCAAGTTTTATTAAGTCATATTTTAATTTAACTATTTTCAGTGCCTTTTTTGTATGTTAAAAATCTTACACACAATAGTAGAATCTTTGGGGATTAGCTCTTCGGTGTCAGTGACTGCTTCTATTTAAAAGGAATATGCTTTAATCAGATTTTATTTAATCTGTGTTCCTCACCAATTTTCCAGGAGAGCACCCGTGTTTTTCATGTAAAGTGTCTGGTACAGACGTGAAGCGTTGCTCTGTTGGTGCTTGTGGGAAATTTTACCATGAAGCCTGTGTCCGCAAATTCCCCACTGCCATCTTTGAATCAAAAGGATTCCGCTGTCCCCAGCACTGCTGCTCTGCCTGCTGTATGGAGAAAGATATCCACAAAGCAAGTAAAGGTACAACAGAGCTAAGGAAGGGGACAGTTGTGTTTTTTGTAAGTTCAGTAGCAAACAGTAAGCACATTATTATAAAGAACATCAGGCATTTTCCCTCTGTTTATCTATAGCTATTACAGCTCAGCCACAAAAGATAGTAAGGTAAGTGGATTCTAGGTTCTAATTCAGACCATGGGAAGAAAATTCCATATGTTCAAAATTACCCTTGAAAATTCCTTAAACAGGTGCCATATTGGAGACCAGCATCTCTCCAGCACTGGCACAGACACATTTTTCTTTGAGTGACCTCTAGATGAGCACTGCATTTAGGGGCCATACAGCATAGGAACAGCAGAGTCAAACTAGGGAAGAGAAAGATTTTTGTATTACTGTAACCAGCATCACATTGGATCCCCAAAGATCTCATTTTATATCAGCTGATTCTTTCTTACATAGATTCCTTTTTGATTGTCTTTCAACAGGTCGCATGATGAGATGTTTGAGGTGCCCAGTAGCCTACCACTCTGGAGATGCTTGCATTGCTGCCGGCAGCATATTTGTGTCTTCCTACGTTCTCATCTGTAGTAATCATTCCAAACGGAGCAGTAACTCTTCCTCTGCTGTAAATGTAGGCTTTTGTTTCGTTTGTGCAAGAGGTGAGTGTCAGCCCTTTCTCTTTATGTCTTTCTGGGTTCATTGGCATATTTCCCCCATTAAAATCGAGTTTCAGTAAGATCCCTGAGAGAGATTAACACTTCCAGTAACTCGTCCCTTTTATAACATTAGACACTCAAACTGTTAGAATATTAATTCTTCCATAAATTAAGCTAAAATCTACATCTGTTTAGTAACTTAGAATTATAGATGAGTTCTTAGTGTTCCTATTTGGAGCATCAAAAGATTAATCTACAGTTGACCCTTGAACCACATGGGTTTGAACTGTGCAGATCCACTCTGTGCACATTTTTCTCAGTGGCGTACTCCAGTACCACGTGATTGAAGGTTGGTGGAATCCGCAGGTGGTGGGGGGGCAACTTAAAGTTACCGGGGATTCCAAGTGCATGGCGGTCCACACACCTGACCGCGGCATTGTTCAAGGATCAGCTCTCTTCCCTTGTGCAAACAGTTCTTCTATTCGAAGTAGACTCTTCCCATGTCATATTCTTTAATCCAGAGTTTTCAACTAATTGAGATTTCACTTGGAAGGCAAGAAGAGCACATTTATTTTTTAATTGTTTATGTTGTATTTTATCCTGTTTTGATCTGGCATTGAGGAAGACCTGGTGGAATACAGCCAAGGCAACATATGTGGTTTATTAGTTAAGAGCCTGCAGTACAGGCTTTCTTACTTGCCAGCTGTTGATATTTAAGTCTGCCACTTAAGATTGATCACTTCAAAACAATATTGCGTCCCTGAGGGCATCAGTGAACTTGAGTTCGTAATAAATATAAAGTAGAACTTTTTCAGTTGAATATGATACAGAGTACCCAACTTTACAGAGCGTCTCAGCTATATTATAATAAAAGAATTTTTAGTGTTTAGTAAGCATTTTAGAAACAACTGATATCCCCAAGTGCTGTTTTTTTGTTTACTCATAAGTGCTAAGTTTTCTAAACTTCCCTTAGTGTGAAATATTTGAAAGGACTGTGTGGCATGTCAGGCCTGTTAGATTATATTTAGCCCATACTGAAAATGAAGTTTTGGATCATGTTTTGTTTTTTCTTTGTTTTTGGGTTTTTTGTTTGTTTTTTTATTAATTTATTTATCTTTTTTTAACATTATTTTTGGCCACTTCGGGTCGTCTGCTGCGCGCACGGTCCTTCTCTAGTTGCAGCGAGCGAGGGCTACTGTTCATTGTGGTGCGCGGGCTTCTCATCATGGTGGCTTCTCCTGTTGTGGAGCACGGGCTCCAGGCATGCGGGCTTCAGTAGTTGTGGCACGGGGGCTCAGTAGCTGTGGCTCCTGGGCTCTAGAGCTCAGGCTCAGTAGTTGTGGCACACGGGCTGAGTTGCTCCGCGGCATGTGGGATCTTCTTGGACCAGGGCTCGAACCCGTGTCCCCTGCACTGGCAGGCAGATTCTTAACCACTGCGCCACCAGGGAGGTTCCTGTTTTTGTTTTTTTGCTTTAGGAGACAGTTCTTTTAATTTGGTGAAAGTACTATAGAGTATTTTTAATAGAATTTAGCTAGTATAATAGATCTTGAGTTGTTTTGGTTTTGAAACTCTCATTAAAAAAAAGAAAAATAACCAGAGGGGGTGGACGGTACAAGATTAAGTAAGTGGTAGTCCTTTCCATGGCAGCCTCCTGGGTCCATTGTACGCGCTGCTTTGAGTTTTTCAGTTTGAAAGTGCGCGGGGCGGTCTGCAGGTAGAAGGAAGTGTTGTGTAGAGTAGTGACGACAGCTGCGTCCTGCTCTGAAGTCTGGATGGCACGGGGGAAGAAGGTCTGAAGTGTTTTGTGCCACACTGTATTAGCCAAAGAAATAAAAAGTCACGTGCCTTTTCCATCTCTCCACTCCTAAGAAAATAATGCTAGGATGAAAATACTGAATTATCAACTGAATGACTAGCTTTAGGACTTTCAAATAGATGAGTGTCAGTGATAACATAAAGTCTATCACTTTGTAAATATTTTATTCTACCCTTCTAGGCACTCACTTTTACTCACTTTTACTAGGAGGGGTTGGAGGGGTGTGGGTGTATAGGTGTGTTGGTGTGTGTGGGTGTGTGTGTAAGTAACTGAGCCAACATTTTAAATACCAAGTCTAAAACTATCATGTTGGCTTACTTTGGAGTGTATTCTGAATCAAGTACCATCAGTTAAGTGTATCAACCAATATTTTCTTTTGCTCTGTTCCATTTAATAATTGGGTGACCTTTAAAGCAGGTGTTTTACTTTAAGATAGACAGAAAATGACCCATTGTCAAGGAACCTAGTTTTAGAGAAACTTCTAACCATTTTGTTAAGTTTAAGTTATATGCCTTGATTAAAAGCTTGAGATAATGGAAATGAGGGGAAAACTCATGTTTTAACAACAGGGTGCTGTTTGCATCTTATCAATTTGGCAATTATTCTGAAAGATGTGCTGTATTTAAATGCCTCTTTAAAGAGCAAGATTATTTAATCCCCAAATATTTTAACTGCAACTTTGCACAGTAAACAGAAACTCTCATTTTCCTTTCCAGCATTTTACAGAAACTTATTCTAAATAGATCAGATGTTGGGATTTGAGAAGGGCTTAAAAGTTCTCCAGAAGTAAATGATATGTGTTCTTTTACCAGAATTTATAGAGGTCTTCTTTTTTAAGGAGATCTAGCTGTAATAAATCCACACATGAAAAGGGATACTGCAATTGTTTATGTTTTGTTGTTAGAAAACTCAACTTGTTTTGCCTTTGTTTCTTGTCGCGTACAGTTTCTCCCTCTGCACAGAGGATTTTTGTCTTAGTTCTTGGTTGTTTAAAATCATTAAGCTAATTCTTTTTTTTTTTTTTTAAATAAGTTTATTTATTTATTTTTGGTTGCATTGGGTCTTTGTTGCTGCACGCGGGCTCTCTCTAGTTGTGTCGAGCAGGGGCTACTCTTCGTTGCATTGCGCGGGCTTCTCATTGCAGTGGCTTCTCTCGCTGCAGGGCACGGGCTCTAGGCGCGCAGGTTTCAGTAGTTGTGGCGCACGGGCTTGTTTGCTCCATGGCACGTGGGATCCCCCCGGACC
Source organism: Phocoena phocoena (assembly GCF_963924675.1). Taxonomy (NCBI): domain Eukaryota; kingdom Metazoa; phylum Chordata; class Mammalia; order Artiodactyla; family Phocoenidae; genus Phocoena; species Phocoena phocoena. Next base: position 6,794,908 of record NC_089239.1, read on the forward strand.
GGGGCATGAACCCGCATTCCCTGCATTGGCAGACAGATTCCCAGCCACTGCCACCAGGGAAGCCCTAAGCTAATCTTTAGGACTGAAATATCTGGAAGTATTTTTAGAAATGCTTCAGCATTTAGAGAAACATTCCTCCTCCCCTGCCCCCCATGGTGCCATAGGGTGTGTTCAGTTATATTTCAGTGTAGTATAGATTCTTCAGCATTTCCTTTCATCTGGAGGGTGGTGTAAAATAAAAGTTACTTAATATTCTAAGTTGTTCTTTCTTATTTAAAAGCCCACTTTTCTCTGTTAAGTGTATGAAATGTTCATTCAACATTATATAACCTTTATTCGAAAATTCTTATGTATTGCCAATTAGCAATTTCAAGTTCCATTCACATGAGAAATATCATTATTTCTTGAATCTGCCTCAGTGTAGGATAGCATCAAATGAAGATAAAATCCACAGAAAATAGTAAATGGTCACCCCTTTAAAAACAAAACTCTTCCCTCTTCTCAAAATGATCTCTGTGAAACTGCGGTCATGATTTGACCAGTAACCAAATAGAGAAAGTTTCCCTGGTCTCAGAGGTCCTGGGTTTAGGAGTGGCCGTAGCTACAGGATGGACTTAACTCAGGGGAAAGGTGGGTGTCACGGGTAGTTTAGAGCAGATGCTGTTTTCCTCCAACAGGACAGCTGTACTGGTAGATTGAAAGGACTGTTTTTATAAACCCTTAAGTTGGTAAGCGTTTAAGTCAGTTATCATGGCAGGACAAAACTTTAACCGTTTGCATTACCTCAGTGAACTTTAACAACTTATATCTTCTCTAAAGTCATGTATCATACGGATAGAGAAAAGCTTCATTATCTGGCTGAGAAAGCTGGAATTTGAGGGTATCTAAAGATCTGAGCAGAGAGGAGAAGAAGCCCAATTCTGCCTTTCAGCGCTGCTTGATGTATTGAAGGTGACCAGGGTCTCTAGTGTGTCATGTAGACAGTTCTTATTTCCAGCAATTAAGTGATACATCATTTTGTTCTTTGGGTTGTCGTCATAGTACTTCTAAACCTTAAGGAATGTAGCTTTGTTTTCCAGAGGGGGTTTTCAGAATGACGTCAAAGCAGTTTACATCCTCAAATTAAATTGGAGTTTCCTTCTGGGTATATAGGTTTCTGTATAGGGATAAGGCATTGAGTAGCTTAAACTCCTTTTAATAACGATGGAAAGCCTTGTCTGTCAGATCTTTCTTTTTCTTCCTATTCTTTTCCCCCCCAGCTTTAAGCACAGCTACATAGTAGGTGTTGGTTTATTTTTTCCTCACGGAATCATGGGTAGTTTCATTGCAGCTCACATCTTTCTGTTTGTCTCGTATAGGGCTGATAGTGCAGGACCATTCAGACCCCATGTTCAGTTCCTATGCCTATAAGTCCCACTACCTACTGAACGAATCAAATCGTGCAGAGTTGATGAAATTACCTATGATTCCTTCTTCGTCAGCTTCCAAAAAGAAATGTGAGAAAGGTAATAATCAAAATAGTTTATCTCTTACTTTTATTTTTGCATTTCCTATTTTTTCTCTTTAAATGAAGGGGGGAAATGTATGCCTGTCAAGCACCATCTGTTGCTTTTGGTAAATTCTACCTTGGTGGCTGTGGCTGTCTTCATATGGCTGCAAAATTATTAAAAAGGGCTTAAAATAATTCCATTATGACAAATTTTTACTTACTCTTCTCCTTGAATAAATTTGCACACCTTCCGTATATCTATAGTCATTAAAATTGAAAGACTAGGATTCTGCTTAATATAGAAGCATGTTCTGAGGGCTCTTTCTCTTTTGCCTGATGTAGAACCGTATCATTCATGTTAGAATAGAATAGACATGATATAATTTGTTACTAACTTTCAGCTAAATAACAAGACAGGTTATAGAGGGAAACAAAGATACTGACACTTAAAATTTTGATTCTGAAATACATTCTATCATTTTGTTTCTTAAATGTTTTTGTTATGGTGCTATGAAAACTAGTTGCCCTTCTCTTAGGAGACATTGGTGGGCAGCTGGGAAAATGCTGCAAATACTGGATAGTGAAAGGCAGCCCAGCTGAATTGAAGAATTGCTAATAGATAATTTATCCACTGAGATCCAAGAGCTAAATGTATATTTATATTCTCCAAGTTAATTTAATCTATGGAAGAAAAATCTTGTGTTTTGCTTTATATAGCCTACATGTAATAAAAGGGAAAAAAGTGGTTGAACAATAATGTATTATTTGGGGAGTTATCCCAGAGGGTAAAATAAATAACTTGGAAGGTGAAAGCCTTTTCCTGTATACATTGCCATTATGATCTGAGGCCAGGCTCAGAATCTTTAAAGAAAATTTAATTCTTTTTTTTTTTTTTTCATGCTTTGTGTTGCCTGCTGATGACGTATGTTTGCTGTTTGTCAGACATCTGAAGTGGCAACCCATGACTAAAAGAAAGTATAACTAAGCAAGTTGATTAGAACCCATGAAGAGGGAGGTTGGAGAGACTTTTGTTGACTCTTTTGTCTGTTTTCCATTGAAGTCACAGTATGGCATCTTACTGGTGATACCAACTGTTTCCAAAACAAAGATGGACATGGGTCTGACTAATTCCATAGTGCAATAAAATTAGACTACCTGAGGCATTTTAGGAAATGCCTTATTTTCCTGCTGGCGCCTTTATAAAATTAGACTAATTCAATTGTCGTTTACTTTCTTTTCAGTACTCGGTATTGACCTTGACATGAATTGAAATTATTTTGAGCCCTCTGTTTGCTTAGCTTGAACCATATCTTTCTTCTCTCGCATCCTAAAGCAGTTTTCTTGCATAGCACCAAGGTGGATTGTTCATATTTTTATTTTTCTATTTCCCTTGTGTATTTTTGTCAAAAAATCGTGATGATTTTCACTGATGATTCAGGGTCTGTATTTCCTCTGAAATAAGACTTAAAATTTAGGACTGTTCCATAATGTTAAAAAATGGCCAGACTGACCTTTCCACACCAACCCTAATAATCACTTGTCTTCTAAAGGTATTTGCAAAGACCGCTCTTCCTATCGGTCATTTCTTTCTGATGGAAAAATGAATTATCTCATTTTACTTTAAACTTACAGAAGAATTCCCTACCTAGGCTAAGAGCACTCAGGCAGCTAATCTCTAGGTTGGAGAATTGGAACAATTAATCCATATTGAGATCTGCAGACAAAGGGGAAAATCCCAATGATTGAAGTAAAAGCTTTTAAGCAGAGGAAATATAGTAATTTAATTCATCACTGATTGTATATGGATTTTCTTTTTGTTTTTATGTTAATCAGTTAGAAGTTTGAAAGTCTACAGGAAGACGAGATTTTCTGGAAAATTGATAGCAAACCCTCAAAAGGTTGGAGCATGTGACTTGATAAAGTTGTATAGAGGGCTCTTAACCTTTTGCTTATGAGACTTTAAATCTCAGTACACTCATGGGTTGTAGACTTGGTTTTCCAATAGAAAGATTTTTTTTTTTTTTTTCAGTAAATGTCTTTATTGCATTTCATCTTCAGTGGTTAACATTCTTTTCTGTCACTTGTTGAAATACAACAATAAAGAGAAAATACAACAATAAAGAGATTTCTCCCCGAAATCTCTTTAATTTTTTGGATTTAAAAATAATATTGTTTTGTTTGCCGCACCTGCTTTGGTCTTGATCCAGAGATCGTTTTGTGTATTTAAAAGGAGAGGATTTTGCTAGGGTACTTGGAGGCATCTCCTTGTGTGTGGTACTTGATTCTACACTGATGCTTACTTACTTTATGCTATAAAGCAGTGGTTCTCAATATGACATCAGGAAATATTACAAACAAAATTCTGAACTATATTTAACAGTTCAGAAAGTCTAACAGAATCAGACATTTGTGTAAAATACAGTGGTGTGAGTTTCTTTATATTTGGCTACGCTTTTAGCAATTTAATGTGATAATACCAGTTTTGTTATTGGGATCAGAAGCTCTGATTGGCTGTTATATATTTCTTTGGTTAATTAAAGCAGAAGAAAATAGTTACTTTTCAAATGTTTTTTGGTTTTGGTGGTTTTTTTGTTTGGTAAAATATTTGAAAACATATGGATCCATGAGAAAGGGAAAGGGGATCCTTGGTGATGAAAAAGTTGCAAACCACTGCTTTATAGCCTGTTTGACTTTATTTGTCTTCACTGAAAAGGTAATGATAAGGTAATCACCAATTCAAGATTCTTTTCCTTTTTTGTATTCTTACATGGGAAGAAAAAAGTACTGGTCAACCTATTGGCTGTTTTCATTCTTGCTAATGTTGTTATAAAGGGATGTAGTTAACTGTGCCACTGGATTAAAATACAAAGATGACCATTGCTTGCTTTCTTAGCTCTCAAGGAGAAAACGAGAGTTGCTACATATTTCTCTGAAAATCTGTTCTCAAATCTACTCAGTCTAAAGATTTTATGCTCTATTTGTCATATGTTAATAGTCTTAGCTGCCTGCTAAACTGGTACTTCAATAGCCCACATTTTAGAGGGATAAAGAGTAATGTTTTTCCTACTACTCAAAGGCTTTGAGTTTCTGGCCACTGAAGCCCTCCCTGGAAAGGGCTACTTCAGCTAAATCTGTTCATTGCTTTGTATTTTAATCCATCACTAAAATATAACTCAATCCCTTTGTTAATTTCCCTCAATCTGAATCAAATTTAATGCAGGTAAAAGATAACTTTCTCTCTTGTCTCTCTCTCTCTTTCCTCTTTTCTCAGTTATTAAGACTGTTTGTTTGTTTCAAGGTGGAAGATTGCTCTGCTGTGAGTCGTGCCCGGCTTCCTTCCACCCGGAGTGCCTGAGCATAGAGATGCCAGAAGGCTGCTGGAATTGCAATGACTGTAAAGCTGGCAAGAAACTACATTACAAGCAGATTGTTTGGGTCAAATTGGGAAATTACAGGCAAGTTTTTCCAAGGACAAAGAGGAAGTATTCAGTTACTGTTCAGTAGTTCATAACCTGTACACCAGGTGGCTAGGAGATAGGTAGGAATCTCAGCAGCAGCACGGCGCTGCACCTTAGGAAAAGAAAGAGAAGAAACATATTTTGAGTCTGGGTTTTTAGAAGACTGGGAAGGTTAGTGGTTGACGGATATTTTTTTTTTTTTTTTTTTTTTTTTGACGGATATTTTTTATTAGTTGGTTGACTTTTGTTTTTAAGTTCTGAAAGTTACTTTTTCCTAATGAACTATGGTACTAATAGATTTTAAAATAAAAGGTTTCATGTGGAGAGTGGGGAAAATTTTTTTTTTGTACTCTAATTAGATTTATATTAATTTCTGATTTCTAATAAAGTTAAGAGTTTATATCCTGGCCAAAATAGCTCTTTTTACCCCTAAATCTAGTCCATTATAGCTCTAGCTAGAAGCTCTAAATTGTGTGCAAAGAGAGAGCTTTTTAGAATTTAAAGAGAGAGATTATTTCATTAGGAGCCTTTAGATCTTAAGGGAATGAAGCAAGAAGTATGTGTGATTGCCAATATTTTAATAAATCTTCCTCCTTTTTTTTTTTTTTTTTTTTTTTTTGCGGTACGCGGGCCTCTCACTGTTGGGGCCTCTCCCGGTGCGGAGCACAGGCTCCGGACGCGCAGGCTCAGCGGCCATGGCTCACGGGCCCAGCCTCTCCGCGGCATGTGGGATCTTCCCGGAACGGGGCACGAACCCGTGTCCCCTGCATCGGCAGGCGGACTCTCAACCACTGCGCCACCAGGGAAGCCCCTTCCTCCTTTTAAGAAGTCTGTTTTTAACAAGGCTTTAAGTGAACGGGAATAATGATGTTTTTTTAAACTCTGCATTTTACATTTTGAGGCATATGTTTATAATTTTACTAAGAAAATAGATACTATTCAAGAGAACACACAGAGGACTTTGAAGGCAATGAAAATGCTCTGTATAATATTATAATGATGAATAAATGCCACTATGCATTTGTCTAAACCCATAAAATGTACAACACCAAGAGTGAATTCGAAGGTAAACTAGGTGATTATGATGTGTCAGTGTAAGTCCATCCTTGGTTTAAAAAACAAACACACACACACACAGTAGAGTTCTGCTTTTCAATTAGAATCCTAAGTATAATATGTTTCTGTAGAATTTCAAACATACTGTAATTTTTTTTAACAAGGGCTGTGTCATTTTCTCTGTTTTAAATACACTGCTTGCTTACCTATTTAACCTTAAAAACTTAATTTTTAGCTGAGATAAGGGGCATTGAGAAGCTCCACCCCCCAGCTATTTTTTTTTAACATATGTCAGGGAAACCTCCAAGTTCTTTTTAAAAAATGGACAGTTTGAATACATAAATAATTTTATACTTTATGGCAAAAGATACAAAGTTTTAAAAGGCAAATATCAAACCAGGGGAACTCTTTTACTCTCAGTAAGGAAAGAAAAATACCTTCCCTAGAAAAAGGAGCTGGGCTTCCCTGGTGGCGCAGTGATTGAGAGTCTGCCTGCCGATGCAGGGGACACGGGTTTGTGCCCTGGTCCGGGAAGATCCCACATGCCGCGGAGCGTCTGGGCCCGTGAGCCATGGCTGCTGAGCCTGCACGTCCGGAGCCTGTGCTCCGCAACGGGAGAGGCCACGACAGTGAGAGGCCCACGTACCACAAAAAAAAAAAAAAAAAGAATAGCAAATAGAAAATAGACATGTAAAAAATGCTCAGCCTCACTAAAAATCAATGTACATTAAAAACAAAGAGTTAATTTTTCAGTTAACAGACTTGCAAAGGTTTAAGAGGAATAATTTTGCAGCTCGGGAGGGCATGGGGAGACAAGTGCTCCTGTACAAGTAAGGCATCACGTATCAGACTTGTAACTGTGCATCCCTTTGACCCAGTAGTTCCCCTTCAGGGAATTTATCTAAGGAAAAGAATTGGACAAACGGGCAGAAATGTACTTTTGGGGGTGTTCATTGCAGTATTATTTCTAATTGCAAAAATTTGAATAATCCAAATGTTCAGTCAGCAGGGTGTTTGTCAGATAAATTGTAGTGTATCCATATTGTAGAATACCCGGAAGCCAAAAGAAGGGTAGTGCAGGTGCGTATTGTAACATGGGAGGGTAGCCACAATATATAGTTAATTCTGGGAATTATGTTAAACAGTCTATGCATTATCTCTCCATGTGTTTATACAACTTTTAAAAACTGTAGATCTAGATATAATATGTTTTTATTATTACCTGGAAAAAAACATCGAATGTTAATAGTCTGAGGCATGAGATTATAAGGGGGAGCCATTTTCAGTTTTTCTGTTATACATTTCTGCACTGTTTTAATTTTTAAAAGAAACACACATTGCTTCTTTTTCCATAAAGTTACATTTAATAATTTTAAAGATATATTCTTTTTTTTTATTGAAGTGTAGTTGATTTACAGTGTTGTGTTGTGCTAATTTCTGCTGTTACAGCAAACTGACTCAGTGATACACATATATACATTTGTTTTTTATATTCTTTTCCATTATGGTTTATCCCAGGAGATTGGATATAGTTCCCTGTGCTGTACAATAGGACCTTGTTGTTTATTCATCCTATGTATAATAGTTTGCATCTGCTAATCCCAAACTCCCAGTGCATCCCTCTCCCTCCCCTCCAGCCCCCTTGACAACCACAAGTCTGTTCTCTATGTCCGTGAGTCTGTTTCTGTTTTGTAGATAGGTTCATTTGTGTCATATTTCAGATTCCACATATAAGTGATATCATATGGTCTTTCTCTTTCTGACTTTCTTCACTTAGTATGATAATTTCTAGATGCATCCATGGTGCTGCAAATGGCGTTTTTCATTCTTTTTTATGGCTGAGTAGTATTCCATTGTGTATATGTACCACCTCTTCTTTATTCCATCTGTCAATGGACGTTTAGGTTGTTTCCACGTCTTGGCTATTGTGAATAGTGCTGCTGTGAACATAGGGGTGCATGTATCTTTTTGAATTATAGTTTTGTCCAGGCATATGCCCAGCAGTGGGATTGCTGGATCACATGGTAACTCTATTTTTAGTTTTCTGAGGAACCTCCCTGCTGTTCTCCATAGTGGCTGCACCAACTTACACTCCCACCAACAGTGTAGGAGGGTGCCCTTTTCTCCACACCCTTTCCAGCATTTGTTATGTGTAGACTTCTTAGTGATGGCGATTCTGACCAACACACATTGCTTTTATAATTAAAAATATATATCCTTCCAGGAGGGGAGGGGTGCAGTTTTGACAAATAATAGATAAGACATTTCTGGATAAGAAATATCTAAAACAGTGTAAGGAGCGTTTAGATCTTCAAACACACTTCAGAATATTTCCTTTTTAAAAGTTTTTTTGCCTTTTTTTTGAAATATAATTGACATTATATTAGTTTCAGGTATACAACACGATGACTCGACATTTGTCTATATTGCCAAACGATCACAATGAGTCTAGTTAACATCCGTCACCATATATAGTTACACATTTTTTTTTCTTGTGATGAGAACTTTTTTTGTGTGTGGTGAAGGAAGGTGCAGTGTTTATGACAGGGAGCCAAGCTAGGAGTTCAGGACAGCTAGTGCCGGAAAAGCCTGAACTCCGATGAGAACTTTTAAAATTTGCTCTCTTAGCAGCTTTCAAATATAGTCTCTTAGCAGTGACTGTAGTCACTGTGCCGTACATTACATATTTCCTTTTATAAAAAACTTACGAATACGAAAATAGATTTGACTTAATTTTAATACTTAAATTTTAATCACATTACATTTTTTTAACATCTTTATTGGAGTACAATTGCTTTACAATAGTGTGTTAGTTTCTGCTGTATAATAAAGTGAATCAGCTATACGTATACCTATACCCCCATATCCCCTCCCTCTTGCGTCCCCCTCCCGCCCTCCCCATCCCACCCCTCTAGGTGGTCACAAAGCACCGAGCTGATGCCCCTGTGCTGTCACATTACATTTTAAAGAAGCCCAAAGCAGTGCCCCCACCCACAGTTCACTGAGATTTCACATGCAGCGCATATTCTCCTTGTTCATTTTGCAAAGACTCACATCCATGAACTAATTCTTAATGTATTTTTTCCAATCAGGCCTTTCTGGGCCCCACGAAACTGTTTCTTTTCAATAGCTAGTTATTCTGATGTGAAGCTTCCTGGGGGAGGTGTGTGCCTGGAACAAGGCTGGCAGAAAGCGCGCCTCTGTCTACCCGAGCCAGTGCTTGCACTTATTGCGTGCTCCCGGCACGCCTTGACGCGATCCGGAAATACGACCACCGCCCAGCCTGCTTTGAGGGGGAGCTAAATACTGATTACACAAAAGAGTGTTGTTTTGTTTTAACAATTTGAGCACAGACTTCTACCCACGTTTTTAATTAACTCTTAGATGGACACGGAGTGCTTTTAGGTGAAGCGTGTTCATGGTCGCACTATAAATCTGGGAATGCGACCGTGCCATCATTTATCTTCTCAATAATGTCATTGTTCAGTAAATAAACAATTTTATTAGGCATCTATAAATGAGAGACTGAAAGAAATTTAAGTTTGTATATATCTACTCTTGGTATCGATGATCTTATATACTACAATTCCTGACTTGCCCAATTGTGGGAAACTGTCCAGTGAGCCTCACAGGTGGTTCCCTCAGTGATTGCTGTGGACACAGTCATCGTCGCATGAAGCAGTTATGTTTTCAGTCCTGTCCCAAATCTCCCATTTATCATGATCTAAGATGAATTAGATTCTGAAATATACACTGATATAAACCTAGTACATTTGACCAAAAAGTATTTATCCTGGTTGATTAGAGAGTCAGAAAACACCAGTTTGAATGGGAGTGGGCATTCTTTACTGTAGCATCAGTTTATTCTCAAATGATGCCCTTGATTACTAGGAATAAAGACAGACTTGGTATTAAGAATGTCACATTTGGAGAAAAACATGACTTTTCTAGGGCTGAAATCTGGTTTGGAATATTATTGGTAAATTCTGATTCTTAAGTTGTATAGTGGTTTCATTGTTACTTTATTATTATGCTTTCTTTTCATGATACACATTCTTTTATAAATATCAAATATTAATTTTTTAAGGAAGAAACTAGATTGGGTGTTTAGGGCCTAGTTTGTTTAGTCTGTGTTCACTATTTCATTCATTAATTCATTCATTGTGTTGTTAAATGACGTGTGGTTTGGGCAGGATTAAAGATAAGCGAGGTATTTTGTGTCCTTAGATTCTGAATGAAAATTGCAAAGTACACAACCTTTGTTTTTTGGCTCCCACCAGCCACGTAAAGCGTAGTGCGATTTCATCCTCCTGCTTTCAGGTGGTGGCCGGCGGAGATCTGCAACCCCCGGTCTGTGCCACTCAACATCCAGGGCCTCAAGCATGACCTGGGGGACTTCCCCGTGTTCTTCTTCGGTTCTCACGACTACTACTGGGTACACCAGGGCAGAGTGTTCCCTTACGTCGAAGGAGACAAAAGCTTTGCTGAGGGACAGACTAGTATTAACAAGACCTTCAAAAAAGGTACGTTGGACAACGTTCACAGTGGCTCAGAACTAACACCCCTTCGTTGATCTCTCCACACCTCCTAACTTGCATAAGACGTGTTTCTGGTGTTAGAGAGTTTTCACCAGGTGTTATGATCCGGCCTCCATAAGTTTCCAATTACATGAGAACCACATCACAATCCAGTCAGCTGGAAAAATACATTCAGTGTAGTAGACTGTGCTGTGTACGTGAAAGGAGTTCCCTCAGTGACCTTACTACAAACATAGAGATTATTCTGGAAATACATAGCCTTCTTAATCAAGTGAAGCTCCTTTGTAAGATAGTAAGACTAAATGCTTCCCAGGAAGAGCCTTACAGCTGCTTTTGCAACAAGTTGCCAGGAAGTTTAGCTTTCTGGGTAAGAGTAAAGTGAATTTAAATCTGGTACGAGGGAAAGAGCTGCTCTCTGGTTCACGTGGAAACCTCTGATCATTGAAGTGGGACCTCTCCTCCAAAGCCACAGCCTGCACAGGGCACAGTGTTCAGCCGTAAAGGAGTTATATCCTATTTCAGTGTTACCCTGTCCTCGTGGTAAATGGTTATTTCCAGAATATAATTTTAAAAAGAAACCCTCCGGCCAGATTCAGTGCGTTGGGAAGGCAGGGTAGAACTAATCTCTTAATGTTTTTGTTTATGTGGTTTTTGGTATTTATATACTTTGTTTGGTCTTATTGGCAGCGTTGGAAGAAGCTGCAAAACGTTTCCAGGAATTGAAAGCGCAAAGAGAAAGTAAAGAAGCACTAGAGATTGAAAAAAACTCAAGAAAACCCCCTCCTTACAAACACATCAAAGTGAGTCTTTACCCGTGAAAACATTGCTCTTTGACAGACGAGATGAAATGCATTGCTCTCTTAGTAGTTAGAGGCCCTTGTTGTCTTATAAAAACTTCTGCTAATTACCACCCAGTCTTCTGCAGAACAACCTGAGAGCTTCTGCTGGAGTATGAGCCGGGGTTGCTGCCCTGGGATGATGGGGGCTCTGATGAGCCCCTCACACCGAGGAGCAAATACGTTTGATGGGAAACCCTGTTCTTGATCCAGCAGTTTGCCGTGTGACCAAATAAAAATATAGGGATTTAGCCCCTTTCTTCCAGATAGCCCACAGTGGTTTTCAGTTTTGAAATTGTCATCAACTGGTAGAAGGAGAAATACACAGGATAAATAAGTGAGAACTCACATCAGGTTTTGATATTTTTGTCAACTAAGGAGAGACAGCTATTAATCTTAGCTTATTCATGGGGAAGTTATGATCAAGATAAAGAGCCTTTCTCAGGGTCACACCACAGGGCAGTAGCAGAGCCAAGAGGGCCTGGGTGTTTCCTGTGTCCTGTTGAAATTCCTCCCTCCCATTTGTGATTTTGTTGTTCAGGCTAACAAAGTGATAGGAAAGGTACAGATCCAGGTTGCAGACCTGTCAGAGATTCCCCGCTGTAACTGCAAGCCGGCTGACGAGAACCCGTGTGGCTTGGAGTCCGAGTGCCTGAACAGAATGCTGCAGTACGAGTGTCACCCGCAGGTGTGCCCGGCAGGGGAGCGCTGCCAGAACCAGTGCTTCACCAAGAGGCTCTACCCGGACGCAGAAATCATCAAGACAGAGCGGAGAGGCTGGGGCCTCAGGACCAAAAGGAGCATCAAGAAGGTAGTGTGGGATGGGGGCAGTGGCGGAACAGACCAGGACCTATGCCTCTTAGAAATGCTTCAATAAGGATTAAATACATGGGGATTTATTCCAAAATTTTGAAACTTCCGAAGCTGAGAGTTTGGCACTTCTTGAGCAAAGAGGGAGCAGTAAAAAGAGGTAGTAATAAAATACACATAACACACCATTGTAAAGCAATTATACTCCAATAAAGATGTTAAAAAATTCTTTTTAATTAAAAAAAATAAAATACACATAACCTTTGGATTTCCTATGATCGGTCATAAAAAGGAGAAGGGACACTGGTAATTCTATTTGAAATAATTTTTACTTGTTAAGCAAACTAGATTTAAAATTTGTAAAGGAAAAAGAGTAAAGTTAAGGGCGTACTGAGACAGAAACTAGCAACTCCAGGACTTTGCTCCAACATCATAGTTCATTAGCCATGAAGCCCTGGTCAAGTCACTTAACCTCGCTGAGACCCAGTTTCTTCATCTCTAAAATGGACATAATTCCTACCCTACGTGTTTAAGAGTTGTTGCTAGTCTCAAACTAGATCATATATACAGAAGCAACTGGAAAAAGTTGAGATCTTTGATACTTATAAATTATCTTCATTCTTATACTTTGAAGCAATTTTTCAAAGCAGTCTCTTTGTTTAACATGAGAAATACATGCCCATTGTAGAAGATATTTTAATGCAAATAGCTCAAAGAAAATTGAAAATCACCAGTAAATCCTGCTATTCAAACAGTGGCTCTCAACCTTTAGATATCCTGAGACTCTTCCGGGTTCCTTGTTAAAACAGTGCCACCTGAAACATTGGTGACAGGCCTGAACAGTCTGTTTTAAAACAAGTCCCCACCTCCACCCTTCCCCCCACCTGCCAACATACAGAACTTGGAGCCGTGTTTAGTGAGACAAGACGGGCCTAGTGGGAATTTAAAATTATTCTTGGCATTTTTCTGCCTTTTAAAAAATCACCTTTGTAATGAAGAAATACCATATAATGTAGTAAAGAAAATCAAACAATACAAAAAAAGATAATAAAGCATGAAATTCCTCCTTCACCCTCAATTCCTGGTCTCCATAGGTTGGTCCATAGGTTGGTATGTAGCCTTTTAGAACTTTTTCTATGCAATTCTACACATAAACACATATACAAATACATATTCATATATTCTGTATTTGTAGGGTTTTTTAAACATCAATATAATCATACATATTATTCTTTTTTCCCACCTAATGTATCAGAAAATTATTTTTATGGTCGTAATACAGATTTCACCTCATTGTTTTTCATAGTCTCATTGTATTCCATAGTAAAATATACCATCATTTACATAGCCTGTTTTCCAGTAAATATATGTGTGTGTGCGCGCGCGTGTGTGTGTGTGCGCGCATGTGTGTGTGTGTGCGCGTGTGTGTGTGTGTGCGTATGTGTGTGTGAGTGTGCGCGCGCGTGTGTGTGAGTGTGTGTGTACACACACACACATTTTTTCATTCTGTTGATCATCTGTCATCTATTTCTGTAGGTCAGATTGCTTGGGTGAAACTCATTCATTCAGCACGTGTTTGTTCAGCGGCTTCCCTGTGCCTGGTGCTGTTCTAGGCACTTGGAAGACAGCAGTGAGCAGGACACCTTTGTGAGTCCACCAGGGACAGATGATAGACATGTGACGCCACTTACCACCAAATGCCACCAAGAAAAATAAAGCTGTCAAAGAGGGTAGGGGTGACAGGGACTGGGTTCAGGAAGGTCTGACCCGAACGTGTGAGCGAGGAGGGCGTGCAGGCACGTGGAGGAGCAGGCCGGAGTGAAGGCCCTCCTGCGCCGGGACAGCAGGGAGCTGGAGCGGGAGCAGAGGAGGGCCGGGGAGGTGGGCGGGTGGCAAGGTAGAGGGGCAGCAGGACCAGGTCGTGCGGGGCCTCGTCGGCCTCGGGACAGGGACTTCTGGCGGAGTTTAGTAGGGAGGGCGTCCGTCTGCCTCGACGTGTTGGTTTTCTGTTGCAGCGTAACACACAGCGTGCTATCCCACAGATCCTGTAGGTCAGTGCGTAGCTGGGTCCTCTACGTAGGGGCTCACGAGGTTGCGGTCAGGGCACTGACCTGGCTGGATTCTCATTCTTGTGCCTCAACTAGGGAAGGATCCGGCTTCCCAGCTTGCACGGATGCTGGCGCAGTTCTGTCTTCACGGCGCTAGGTCTGAGAGCATCAGGTGGTTTGGGTTTGGGTTTGTGGTTATTGTTGTCTTGCTGCTCTTGGCTTCTAGAGGCTCCTGCAGTTCCCTGCCAGATGGGGTTCTCCAGCATGGCTGTTTGCTTCCTTACAGCCAGCGAGGGAAAGAGACGCTCCAGCAGGATGGATGCTGAAGCCCTCATGTAACAAACTCACGTAATCACATCCTGTCACTTGGGCCACATTCTGTTGCTTAGAAGCAAGTCACAGGTCCTGCTGTCTCCAGGGGAGGGGATTACACAACGGCGTGGGCACCAGCAGGCAGGGGTCACTGGGGCCACCTTAAGAGTCTGGGCTTCAGAAGAATAACTTGGGCTGTACTGTGGGGAATTTATGATCATGGAGAGAGCAATAAAAAGGAGACCATTACAGTCCCGGAGAGAGATGCTGGTGGCCTGGACTAACTAGGGTTGTAGTTGAGTAGGAAGGAAGTGGTTGGATTTCTGACATTTTAAAGGTAGAGCCAACAGGATTTGCCAATGCGTTGGGTTTGTGGATTGGGTCGCTTGGTCAAAGGCCATCTGCGTTTAGAATGGCATTCTATAATGCACATGTTTTGATATTACTTTAATGCCCTGCATATCACTTGCAAATTTTTGCTTATGATTTCAGGGGAGTTTGGGGAGCCATCCTGAAATCTATCCAGTTTAATACCATGTTAACATCTTTGAATAACATTTATTTAATAACACTTATTCTAAACCATATTCTAAGTTCCTAAATTAATGATATAATTAAGAGAAAAGAAAGTACAATCAGGATTATTCTGCACTTCAGCACTTGAGGAATTGCTAATGTTAAGACAATCGGTGTTTTACAAAATAGCTAGAAATATACAGTCACTGAACAGCATGATCATAAAGACTTCGTAGCAACATGGAGAAGGTTCGGGGATACTTAGGGGACAGAAACCAACTAGCAAATTGAATGTACACAGTCAGTCCCCTTCTTTTCACACATAACAATTCCTAAAAACGTGTGCCAGAGTTAAACAAGGGACTTCCTGTTATGATGTGGTTTCTTTCTTAGAAATTAAAAAAATTACATTAAGTACCGAATTAAACCCTGCCTTTTTGCCATTGCCTTTAAGGACAGATTTCTAGCATTTTAGAAGTTTTTTTTTTGTTTATTTGGCCACACTGCGCGGCTTGCTGTATCTTAGTTCCCCAACGAGGGGTTGAACCTGGGCCCTCGGCAGTGAAAGTGTGGAGTCCTAACCACAGGACCACCAGGGAATCCCCTAAAAGTTCTTTATTTTGTTATTTTTATCCATAATTGAATTCACAGTTAATGGTTTTAAGTCCAGTGAGCAACTCTTTGAGGCTAAAGATTGGTCACTTTTTGGATGCCTAAAATATTTCTTTAACAGAATAGCTAGAGACATTTATTCACAATGGTATCGAGTTTACGAGACTTCCACGCCTCATGTTTGATATCAGCACTTTCACCTTTCTGTATTCACCAATTTTCATAGAGTAGTAAATATAAACTATAATAAATGGTTTTCAGGCCTTTAAAGCCACAGAACCCTTTCTTCAAATGAAACCTTAACTTGAATCCCAATTTGTAAAAAAAACATGAAGCGGAGCTGATTTGGTTTAAATTCTGCTCTGTAGGTTTTCATTAAAGGAAACTTGCCATAGAATAAAGTAACACTAGGTGGCAGTGCAGCCAAGATGGCAATGAAATCTTCTACCTGGTGAGGGTGGTGATACCATACAAAGGTGCAGAATGTTCTCAGCAGCCGGGGTCCAAGTCCAAACCGGGTGTAGGAAAAGCCACTCCGGGCCGACAGTGCGTGGTACCTGAATGTGCAGAGCGGTCCTGTCGTGGTGTTGCAGTTAGAGATGAAGCGCGGTTCTTTTCTAACTCTGTCAGAGCTTGTACTGTCAGTTAAAATGGGGGCGAGAAGCCTGAGGTGCACTCTTGTGGTGACCAGGCCCAGCTGAAACAAGCATGTGGCCGCCTGAAGCAGACGGGGCCCCTCCCCCATCTCACCCATGGCCGGCCGGCCACCCAGGGGAAGGCTGACCCACAGGCGCCCTTCTCTTGTACAGAAATCACAATCTTGTCTTTTTATCAGTAGAGAAAGGACATTGGCTTATGCTCTTAATGATTCATCAAAATCAGAAAATATAATATAGCACTCTTGAGATGACTGGTACTCTCAGTTCTGTGATACTAAGAGCTATGAGAACGGCTAGTGAGAATTTGTGTCGGGGGCCGGGGGAGGAACACAAGTCTGGTGAAGCAGTAGGCAAAATACATTTTAATTTACTGCCTAAGACATTTCTTTACCTTAAAAATGTATTGGTAACACCAGTAAATCCTGTAGCTAATGCTGTTGTCCTAGACTGAATCAGCCACGCTTTTGAGGTCAAAGGGTTAATGCTTATGCACTTGTAAACATGAAAGGTTGAATGTACCGTGTTTACACTTATTTAAAAAGGAGCTTATCGCTACACACCTGTTAGAACAGCACAGTGAGAGATAGGGACTCTACCACATGTTGGTGAGGAGGTGGGGAAAGTGCACCTCTCATACCTGGGGAGGGGAGGGGAGGGTGCGAGTGAGGAGGTGGGGAAACTGCACCTCTCATACCTGGGGAGGGGAGGGTACGAGTGCACTGTGGTACAGCCACTGCGGAAGACAGTTCAGCAAGCATGTGCTCACCATATGACCCAGCATGTGTCCCAGAGAAAGGAAAGCCTCTGTCTGCACAAAAACTTTATCAGAATGCTCACAGCGGCTTTATCTGTAATAGCCAAAACTTGGAGACCACTCACATGTTCTCCAGCCGGTGACCGGTCGCACAAACTGTGGTGCGTCCTTGCTGTGGCACAGCACTCACCGGTGACAGAAGAATGAACTGTTAATACATACAACTTAGATGGATCTCAAGGGAATTAGGCTCAGTTTTTCTTTAAAAATCCAATCTCTAAAGGTTACATACTGTGATTCCATTTATAGGACACTCTCAAAATGACGAAACTATAGAGTTGGACAAGGTCCTACTGTTTTTCGCACAGGGAACTATATCCAATATCCTGTGATAAACCATAATGGAAAAGGATATAAAAAAGAATATATGTATAACTGAATCACTTTGCTGTACGGCAGAAATTAACACAACATTGTAAATCAACTATACTTCAAGAAAATAAATGTTTAGAAGAACTATAGAGTTGGAGAACAAACTAGGGAGGGAGGATGGATGTGGTTATGAAGGAGAAGCACAGGGCATCTGTGCTGATGGGACAGTTCTGTATCTTGCTTGTGGTGGTGGTTACCTGACTCTACACCTGGCAGAATCCCATAGAACCACACACATGCACACGTAACACACACAAATGAGCGCCTGTGAAATCGGTGAAATGTGAATAAGGCCTGTAGATCGTACCAATGTCAATTTTCTGGCTTTGTTTTGTGCTGCAGTTGTATTTCCAGGAATGTTTTTGGTTAATTCTCGGATTATACATGTGGTGTTAAGGAATGCTTTCTAATAGGACACACTGACTGTACATTGATGTATTGCGTGCTCCTCTGCAGGGTGAATTTGTAAATGAATATGTTGGCGAATTAATTGATGAGGAAGAATGCAGATTGCGAATCAAGCGAGCCCACGAGAACAGTGTAACTAATTTTTATATGTTAACTGTTACCAAGGTAAAATTGCTTTTTTTTTTTGGTAAGAAAAAAGGATTTTTTGGTTTAATTTGGTGGTCTTAGGTTAAACTCCGTTTCCTTCCTCTCATTTGGTTTTTCTCAAGCAAATTATAATGGTTTGCAGTAGCTAGGGTGTGTCCCACTATAATATGCTCATTATACCAGAGTACAAAAGTGAACGATTACTGGCGCCTTGCACAGGTCATGTGAGACGCGCTGTGAGTGAGAAGATGACCAGGAACAGGGTTGACACATCTGGATTTGAGTCCCAGCTCTTAGTCACTGAAAGACCTGGCCCTCAGTTTCTTTATCCCCAAGGGAGAGAATTAGCTCTGTAATTCTAAGTTATAAACCACCAGTAAAGTTCTGCTCTAGCAAAAATCCTAACTGTAAATTGTTCTATATATTTAAACTTTTTTTATGAGTTAGGAAAAATGAATGCTGTCAAAAGAAAAACGACAGTAAAACTTCTGGTTTAATACATGTAACTGTGAGTGCTGTTTGATGCACATCACAGCACAACTATCTCATTTAATTTCTCCCAACAGTCCTCTGGAGTATAACCTTTAAAAATTGTGACTCACTGTATTGTACATCTGTAACTTATATTGTACACCAATAACTATACTTCAATAAAAGATTAAAAAAAAAACAAACGGTCCTCTGATTTACAGAGGACGAGAGACTGAGATCCAGCCATAAGTGATTTGTTGGATATCTTGTTACAGTTTAATGATGAGCCAAGACTCGTACCCACGTTTCCTGTGTTCCAGGCTGTCTCTAAAACTGAGTCAGAACAGCCTTACAAGAACCAGAAGTCATTGAAAAGAAGTACTATTTTAACTGATACGTCACTGTTTGAAAGTTTTACCACCTTCCTGAACATACACTTTATATACATAAAATGCCATTTATTTGTGACTGCTCATTGGCCCCTTAAATCCTAGCCTCGCTGCCGGTGACCCCTGCAGCCACCTGGACACCACTTGGGAGGCTCCGTCTTCTAGAGCTTTCCCAGACTATCAGAGTTTAAATTCAGGGAGCCAAAATGTTGAGCTTTTTATGGTATTTTGAACTTTTGTGTAAGTAAAAATAGACTATGAAGATTATATCCCAAACTCTAGCCCTTCCATCAGTCAGATCTCCAAGTCTTCATTCAGAGAAGTTTCTTGTTTTTCCTGCCTCCCTCTTTATGGCCTAAGCTCTCATCCGTCTACCCCCCTACAAGCTTTGCTTCTTGCTTAGAGCAGGAAAGGAGGGCTGACAGCAAAGCACCATAGTTCCCGTCACAAGTGGCATCCGAGCTGAGAGCGGTCTACTCAGAAAATACCTGTCGCCAAGCCCACGGCCAGCTGATCTCAGTCGCATTATTCTGTGGTGTGTTTGTTTCTAGAAACAAACTTTAAAAGAAACTAAACTCCACTTTATCTTACTTGCTTTTGACTTGGTCATCATGTAAAGTAGAGAACTCAGTCAGTTGTGCCGCGAGCACATTTTCGGAGCTGTCGGTCGTCAGACCTCGGCTGGTGGCCGACAGTGCTGCCTCGTGGCTCTCGCCTGAGTTGGATGTTTCTCAGACACGCTTGTGCTCAGTTTCATGTCAAAGGAACTTTTCCTTTCTTTTCTTTCTGAAGGACCGTATCATTGACGCTGGCCCGAAGGGAAATTATTCTCGCTTTATGAACCACAGTTGTAATCCAAACTGTGAAACACAAAAGTGGACGGTGAATGGAGATGTTCGAGTTGGCCTTTTTGCTCTTTGTGACATTCCTGCAGGTAAAAGGGACTCTGTCCCCTCCCCGGAAAGCAAGTATGTCTTTGAGGGCAGGACATTCTGACACTCAAGTGTCAAGACAAGTTTTGACACTCAAGTATTTATTCAAATAAGATAAAGAGCTATATTTAGAATTGTTACCTGCCCGTAGGAAGTAAACATCTGTATCCTGCAAAAGGGAGCGTAGTAAGAGAGGGTATCACAGAATTCTGTGTCTGTGATCCCGCTGAATTAGTTCTCCAAATTATTGCTGTCTGTATAATGTAACCAAATGTTTAAGCTTTTGTTTCCTTTTTTTTCTTTAACATTAAAGAAAATATTAACCAGTTGTTACCATCAGCTGGT
The DNA here is from genome assembly GCF_963924675.1 of Phocoena phocoena. Taxonomy (NCBI): domain Eukaryota; kingdom Metazoa; phylum Chordata; class Mammalia; order Artiodactyla; family Phocoenidae; genus Phocoena; species Phocoena phocoena. Next base: position 6,815,120 of record NC_089239.1, read on the forward strand.
CTCTTCGTTTGTTTGTGGGAGGTTGTTTTGTTTTGTATTTTAGTTTGAAAAATCAGTCTGTTTCAAATTAGACATAAAACGCTTCTCAAAGCAGAGTTACTGCTTTCATTTTTCCTTACCCATCCAGCATCAATAACAGCAAGACTTAATTTCTCGTTCGCTAAGTCTGTAGAAAAATGGGTGGGAAGAGAAATGCTGTAGCTAAAAGTGATGTAAACTGTGTTTCTAGCACTCGCTGTGGATTGCTGAGGTCCAGTTAAAGAAAGCTTGAACTGGGAATTCCCTGGCAGTCCAGTGGTTAGGACTCAGTGCTTTCACTGCGGGGGCCCAGGTTCGGTCCCTGGTTGGGGAGCTAAGATCCTTCAGCCAAGCGGTGTGGCCAAAAAAACAAAACAAAAAAACCTTTAAAATGCTAGAAATCTGTCCTTAAAGGCAACGGCAAAAAGACAGGGTTTAATTCAGTACTTAATATAATTTTTTTAATTTCTGAGAAAGAAACCACTTCATAACAGGAAGTCCCTTGTTTAACTCTGGCACACGTTTTTAGGAATCTGTTATGTGTAAAAAGCAGGGGACTGACTGTGTACATTGAATTTGCTATTTGCTGCATGGTGTGGCCAAATTAAAAAAAAAAAAAGACGACGAAAGAAAGCAAGCTTAGACCTCCTAGTTTGAGTCCCTGGGTCTTTGGTGTATGTAGTAAATGTGCATTTTGAAGTCTTTTCTGATCATAATGTGAGGCATTAATTACTGGAAGTGGTATGGCTGTGACAATTCCACGGTCATCTTGTTTCTTTAGAAACTAGTGTAAATTAGTCTTAGAAAAGAGAGCTAAGCTAGAACCCATTTTTCTTGAGCACAGATTTCAGATTCTTAATCTCTGTCACATGGTCTTTGACCACTTCAGTGAAAAGAATATGATGGTCTCTGTAGAATATTTATTTTTGTTTTAATCATTGGTGGATCGGATGTTTTCCTCTAGTTTTCTGGGATTTTTTCGTTGTTTTTTTTCCTTTTTCCCATCACCGTCTTCAGTGTGGAACACGGAGGATGGAAGGGTCTTCATGTCAGAATTATGTCTCTTTTTTCGTTGTGAGGGTGTGTCTTTGACAGCATTTCTCTCCCCCCAGGACTTGAGTCTGAATACTTCTCTCTCTTGTGTTCTAGGGATGGAGCTAACATTTAATTACAACCTGGACTGTCTGGGCAATGGCAGGACGGAGTGCCACTGCGGGGCAGAGAACTGCAGTGGTTTCCTCGGCGTGCGGCCAAAGGTCAGTGGCTGCAGGGGGCGCCCCTGGGGCTGGGAAGGGGCTGCTGAAGAAGCTTGTTTGGGGCTGTCTCAGGAGGTGCTGGCCAGGGGGACCTGGTTGAATTTGCAGGCCAGCAGTTGCGTTTACCCAGAGTTTAGACTCCGACCTCCCACTAGAGCGTATCTCAGTGAGAACTGTTAGGTTCTGAAAATGTCTGTGTTTCTGACTGAATTTGAACTTAGCAAGATCTTTTTCAAAAAAAAATTCACACTATCCTAATACACTTTAGTGTATCCGAATTATACACTTTAAATTGGTGAACTTTATGGTTTGTGTATGCTATCTCAGTTGTCTTTGCAATTTAAAAAAAAAAAAAGCACCTATTCAAAAAATCAATGAAAAATGAATTATTTTTACTACAGTTCCGTGACAGGGTAAGCCCTCCTGGTGTTTTAGGTAACCGAACAACAGGTGAATTTAAATGAACGTGAGGTTGTAGGATCTCCCTTTTACGTAAAGCTTCACGCACTGTGATCGTTAAAACCGTGACCCCCTCTCTCCTGCCAGTCGGCATGTGCGTCCACAACTGAAGAAAAGGCAAAAAACGCTAAGCTGAAGCAGAAGAGACGAAAAATCAAAACAGAGCCGAAGCAGCTGCATGAAGATCACTGCTTCCAGTGCGGGGACAGCGGCGAGCTGGTCATGTGCGACAGGAAGGATTGCCCCAAAGCCTACCACCTGCTCTGCCTCAACCTGCCCCAGCCGCCCTACGGTGAGCCCAGCCTGCAGGCCCCGCCCGACTCCATCTCTGCCCACCATGCCCGACTCAGAATACGGGCGGTCCAGTCCCCCGTGTGGAGCCGTGGGATAGGAAGCGTTGGAAAGAGCAAGGAACAGTAGCAAGCAAAGGTTTTGCTAGTGAAACATCTGTCTCAGTGCAAGTGGGGGACGCCCGTGGGCCGGCAAGGACTGGTGTCTTACGGTCCATTACCACAGGTGGTAGTTGGCTCCTAGCTGAGTTTGGGGCAGTAGCTCGCAGCCACACCGACAGGTGCACCCAGACCTCTGTTGGCTGAGGTTTGGAGTCGTAGTCAACTGCATTCAGCCCCCAGTCCGAGAGGAAGGTGGGAAGTGGGGTGTCTCGTGGGTGTTGGGGACAGGCACTCACTGGGCTCCTTCCCTTCTTCCCGCCCACACTAGGAAAGTGGGAGTGCCCGTGGCATCAGTGCGATGAGTGCAGCGGCGCAGCTGTGTCCTTCTGTGAGTTCTGTCCACGTTCGTTTTGCAAAGATCATGAAAAGGGGGCTCTGGTGCCCTCCGCCCTGGAAGGCCGTCTCTGCTGCTCTGAACATGACCCTGTATCTCCCGTGTCACCCGAATACTGGAGCAAGATCAAATGTAAATTGGAATCACAGGATCATGGAGAAGAAGTCAAAGAATAAATGGGCAGTGATTTCCTTCTTTTTTTATTGAAACGAAGAAAGGAAAAGAAAAAAGAGAATGAGTTAGTACAAGAAGAGACCGCTGCAGTGCATACAGCCTTGGCCATCAGCGCTGCCCTATTAAAGTGAAGATGGGGAACCAGGCCGTGCAGGCAGAAGCCGTTGGTGGGATCTGGTTTTTCAGTTTCGTCCTGTCAGCTTGGGGATTCTTTTGTGGAGGGTTAGGTTCCCTTGGTCTTTTCTTGCCTTTTATTGTGCTTCAATGCCTTTGCAGCTGGCAAAAGAGATGTCTTCGCTTTTAAAATAAGAACAAAGAGAAGTAGTTCTGTTAATGAGATAAATTTAAAGTCTAGGATGTGTTCCTTGGGTGTAAAAAGCAAAAGTAGCCATCATTCCTTTATTTATTTTCATTTTTAAAAATTTTGAGAAGTGTAGTTCAGATAGTCTAATCTGTGTGTGTGTGTGTCTTTGTGTGTGTGTGTGTGTGTGTGTGTGTGTGTGTGTGTGTGTGTGTGTGTTTTAAGTAGGAATTGCAGAAAGCCCTCTAGAAAAGGGTATGGTGGTCTTACCTCTTTCCTGAGCAGTAGGGAGGCTGGCTTCGCTTTCCCTTCCAGACGCCTCTCGTAGTCTTAGAGAAGGGCTCTGTGGGAGTATTGAATCTGGCCTCTTGAAATCAAAAGGCCTCAGTGAATATTACCTCTGTGGTCTTAAACTAGGTGGGCTTTCCGATATAACTTTACCTAGAAAGGTATATAATGTGGTTGTTGGTTTTTTGTTCTGGAGAAAAAAAGAAATGGATGCCCTCACTGAGTCTGAAGCGTTCTCCACTGATAATGGGTGTTTTTGATGAAGTGCGTCTCTGTGGATATGAATACAGAGTTAGAATGGTCATTCCTGTTGTCTTGACACACTGGTAAAGGCAGCTAAAGGGAGTTGAAAGGCACAGACCAAAAGTTGGGTCAAATAAGCACCATTTTCTATCCAATTTAATGTACACCCTGGTCTGACTTGGAGAGAATTACGGGCATTTTAATTTTCTGTCTCTGCTTTCCTCTCCCAAGCAAACATTCCCTTTGTCAGCTGACCACTCAGTCACGTGTCCCGGTGAAAGCTACACGGATGAATTTGAACTGTATTTGGATAGATCTTCTTGTTCAGTTCCGAATTTGGGGGTGAAAGTGGTAGCACTTGCACTTCTACAGGGTAAAGGAGAGCCACAGAAACACACTTCACGGCAGGAAGCACTTAGGGAGAGCTCCACAGAAAGCAGTGATAGCAGGAATGGTTGGAGCTCAGAGACGCAAGTGAACCGGAATATCTGCCCACAGAACTCACTGGCTTTGAATGCCTAGGAATATGTATATTCCAGGATTCCCTTATGAATGAATTAGTCCCGTCAGACATTGTTGTAACACTGCACTAAGTAGAAGCCTAGGTTTAGCTTGAATGAACGTCAGCTTCTCTGTGAATTTTGACTGCTAACAATTGCCGGTACCTGGTAGCATTTATTTTCCCTCAGGAAGTACCCAGTGACCTTATAAAGGCAGGGAAGATAGATGCTCCACAGCATTCCTTCAGTTGTGCTGTGTGTTCCTTTTCCTTATCAATTTACAACTCTTCTCTGGAAAAAAGAAGAAAAAAATCTGTTTTGTGCTTCTTTTTTTTTTTCTTTGTATGTAAATGTGCAATTATACTGGATTTTTTCTTGTTAAAAAAAAAAAAAAGACAAACAAAAAACACTACAATTCCTTTACTTAAGCTCCTAAACTGCCACTTGCCTGATTCCAGCAAGTAATTCTGAGGTAACTTATTGGGCCTCCAGTAATTCTGTTGATTAGATATGGTCCCAAAAGAAAGAGCAAGATAGAAAATGCTATATGTGTTACCAAATGCGACTGCTACAAGTCACATGAATTACAGCTCACCAAAACACTAAAGTTTGCTCTTGAGCAATCATATAGTTTGATGTCCTTTTAAAAAATAATTTAAGAAAATCTAGGTTTTATCATACTAAAACTTTATTTTATATATGTATATGATAAATGTTTGCTTTTTTAAACTTACTAACATGAAGGATTTCCTTTAATATCTGAAATGCACCTCGTGTTGAAACGGTATCCAACATGGAATCTTATCTCCTTGCTTTGTTTTGGACTTAGTGCTATTTAATATCTGGTGACTTTTATATGGTAAGCCAGGGTATATCCTGTATACTACAAATACCTTAGGTTTAAGTATTTTTATGCAGCTTCTTCATTGTGTCACATTTTGTTTGTGTATCTGTAGCAGAGCTCCGCTGGGGGGTGCTACAGCGGAGGGGGGGTGGGGGGTTGGCTAATAGGGTTGTTCTGCCATTTCAGAAATCAGGGCGGAAAACACCATCGCTGACCGCAGCCATGGGTCTTGGTCCGCGAGTGTCCTTTAACGGTCTGGAACGTGGCTTTAGTCCTGGCAGTGCCAGGGAGCTCTCCTCACACCTCGTACTGTTGCCTCGTTTGTATATTTTAAAGGTGCAGGCTATGGAAGCAGAAAAAGAATAAGTTGTGCTTTATATGTGCATAGTATCCATGCAGGGTGCTTGTCTGTGCTTCACCAATGAAATTTTGCAAAAGACATGTTGCTCACTGATAGCTAGAAGTTGTTATTTGTTAACTTTTAAATCTGTCTGTGGTCAGAGCATAAATGGTTGGGTTTTAATTCTTGTCCGAAAATGAAATAACTTAAAGCAGCATGGGATAACGGTGGCATTTTTTTTTTAACCATATGTTGGTTCTTTGGTGGAAGAAGCGAACGTAAGATTTTTGATAATCAGCATAAATCTTCAGAAATCAGATCTGTAAGAGCTAGAGGTGAAATCCTGGAGGCCTTCCAGGCCCTGCACCGGAGGGGGCGTGAGGAATCCTGCCGCTGGCTGGCAAGGGAGGGGTGGACGGCCCTGTGCTCCCGGCAGGCCAGGCAGAAGCAGCTGGAGGGAGTGAGTCACTTCTTGAATATCTAATCGGGGCTGGAATTAGGAGTGGGGTGGGTTTTATTTTCATTTTTCTTTTAACAAGTTCCCACCCTATCCTAATCCTCAGAAATTCTCTGGCCTAAGCTATAAAATAGGCTGACTTTTAGAATCATTGAAACTTGGAGATTTCTGTGTGTTCAAATCAGGAACACATCTAAAAACTAAAAAAAAAAAAAAAAAAAAAAAAAATAAGGCAGGGGGAAGGCTGCTCCCGGCTCCCAGCTGCCATTTCCCCAGAGTATTTGGAGGCACGCCTGTGAATAACGCTGGGAAACTCACAACATCGAGATGATCGCGGAAAGGACTGAGACAGGGCGGCTGTTGGACACCTTTCTTTCCTGACTCAGGAAGTAGAGTTTCCCTTCTGAGTAGCTCGCTGCATGGTGTGTTCCAGTCAGGGTCCAGCCCAGATCTGCAGTTTGGAAACAGATGGGCCAGCTGTGTGGAGCGCAGTCTCTGGACTCCCGGGGATTTGTTGCTTGTCTCTCATTTCATTTTAAAACAGAAAGCTCTTCTTTAGCATTCACCTTAAAGTCAAGGTACCGCCGCATGCCATGTCCCACTAGGATAAGAGAACAAGTTACCGTGGCGTCTTGACAGCTTGGGAAGCTCACACTCGATGTCCTTCTACATTGGGAAGTTGCTTGTGCTGGGCAGTGCAAATTAGACTTGAATTACTTCTTAAAAGGCTGATGTGTCCAGCCTCCTCATTGTCCGAGCTGCTGCAGACAAGATCACTTGGAACAACTTCCTTTGGCCTCAGGCCACCTAGAATTGGTCTCTGGTTATTTGTAAACAAACAGTAGAACTCGCTTCCCTTTCCAGATAGGCTCGGGAATAGATATAATTAGACAGCTTTGCCCTATATTGACAGATACGAAGAGTTGGGAATTTGTATATACTGAAATCTACTGACATTTATCCGGGGTGGGGTACAGGGAGAAAGGGGGTTACAGTAGGGTAGGGGAGGGGGTGTAGTGTTTACCACAGGTACGAAGTAGCCACTTTAACACTGAGACCTCTGCCTCATTGAATTCAGGTTTTTTAAGTACTTGAAACTCCTCAGATTCTCCTTATTTTACAGTTACTTTAAGATTTATGAAGTAGAAAGCATTGTTTTGTATACTGTTTTGTCTCTTACCCTCTTGAACTTGGATTAAAGGCAAAGTTCTGCAGACGGAAGTGTCCACAGTTCTCTCAGATTCAGTGCACACATTCGGGGAAGAGACTCCTGCATGAAATACCAGCAGCATTTATACGAGTACTTCATATGTATGTTCTCTGTTTTGTTATTTTGTCAACCTTATCCCCAAGCACCTCTTCTTTCCTTTTAATATATGCCTGCGTAGGGAAAAAAACAAAAATTTGCACTTATGTTACTCTCCTGAAATGCTGGGTGTAACCTGTGTGTTTCAAACCCATTTCCGTTCTTTTCAGTCCATTGCTTAAGTGACAAGTTCAGGTTCGTGTGGCACATATGTACGAAGGAGGAAGAGAATTACCTGTCCTTTGGTGGCGTCCCAGAGTCATTAACGTTTAAGAAAAAGGGAAAAGATGAATAGTTACCAAAGTCATTTATTCAGTCCTTCGTTTTCTTATGTGACATCACTGCACCTGCTAGTTGGCAAGAAAGCACCCTCGGGTTTCCCTTCCCCACCTGCCACAGACTTATGTGTGTGAATGCCTCTCGGTATCCATCAGATGACCTAATAAATGAGGGATTCATATGGTATTCTTGTCAGTTTAGAAGTGGACTGGATAAAATTTACTTTTACTTTGTTGTCACTAATATTGCTCTTTATCTCATTTGTGCTGTCACATGCCCTGTGTTTAAAAAAAAAAAAAGAAAAGAAAATCATGTTGCCACTGATAACCAAGATGCTAATTGATGACTACAACTGGTTCTTTTTATATACAAGGGTGTGTGCATAATTGGAATTGATAGGAGAAATTCATTTGTATCCACTTGTGATATTGCACAACAAAACACAGATACCTACAGATTCTGCTCTCATTTCCTCGTGATCTTTATGATAATTACCTTTGTAGATTGGTTATTTCTGTACTTTATCTGTAATAAACTTTGTAGATCCTGTGAACTGTTATTTTTTGCCTAAATCCCTTGAGACTTGAGTCTTTAATAACAAAGCATCAATATTCACTAAGTCAATCTCTTTCGAGTTTCTGTGACTTGGCTAGAAGCTCTTGACACTCAAGATTAGTGTTCATTTTCCCTGGGGGTATTCCACTAGGGCATTACTGTATAATGACTTGATGTTGCCACATAGACTTCAAGATACATGATATTTGGGGGATTCTGTTGATTGGCCTATGTTTTATTGCATAGTGTGAGACGTGTAAAGCTTGGTTAACCTGTATATAGATAGCTTATTGTTGACTAGTTACGGTGTAGTAGCATTGCCTGTAATATTTAAGCTTCTTACTACTGTGTGTGCTGGTAGGAACATATAATTTTTGTACATTATATTTACTGAGATGCTGCCTTTCTTATTTTACAAATACTTTGGAATTCAAATGTGTTTTTTGCTTCCGTGAGGATTAATTTGGAAAGGTTTTTAATGACATTCCACTGATTTCAGATTTTGCTTGAGGTTGACTTCAATAAATTGTCCCGTATGTTGCAAATTAAATATGTGGACTTGTTCATTGCCCGTAATTTCTTGCTACCACTCAGTGAGCAAGAGGCCATCCTGGGCGGGAGGGGACCAGCGCGGGGCCGAAAGAGCCAGCGCGTCCACCGCGCCAGCGAGGCCCGCAAGGTCCTGCGGGAGCCCGGCACGTCTTCCCGCAGCACGGGGTGTGCTTCGGCGGACTTGGATCCGGAACCGAAGAGTCCGCGTGGTCCCCGGGACGGAAGGCACGGGGTTTGCTTCGGCGGACTTGGATCCGGAAACGAAGAGTCCGCGTGGTCCCCGGGACGGAAGGCACGGGGTTTGCTTCGGCGGACTTGTATCCGGAAACGAAGAGTCCGCGTGGTCCCCGGGACGGAAGGCCCGGGCCTCTGTAAGGTACGCGACGTCGGGCGGGCGGGCGGGCGGGGGACAGACAGCTGGGGCAACCCCTCACTTCCGTCCGTCGCTGTCTCAGGCGCTGGGGGCCGCTCTCGCCCCGCCTCGGCCCCGCCCCCCCCCCCCCCCTCGGCGCCGCCACGTCAGCCTTGAGCGCGCGCGCCGTGATGGGGAAGGAGGTGGCGGCGGAGGTGGGCCTGCGGCTCGCGCTGTTCGCGGTCTTCCTGTAAGGACTTGCGCTCCGGCCCCCGGCCCCGCCGCCCGGCCGGGCTCCGCGCGCGATTCCGGGAAGCCGCCGACGCGCCCGCACCTTTCTGTCCCCTTTAGGGTAACAGAGCTGCTCCCGCCCTTCCAGAGGCTCATCCAGCCCGAGGAGATGTGGCTCTACCGGAATCCGTACGTGGAAGCAGAGTATTTCGCCACCAAGCCGATGTTTGTGCGTGGAGAACCAGCCTTCCTTCTGACCGCACTTCTCACGGAGCCGAACGCTAGGGAGGGAGCGGGCAGGTCCCCCTGGCTCCGCCACGGAGCTGAAGACGAGCCTTAGCGTCGTAACGGTTAAGGGCCAGGTTGAGAGAGAAGTCCGTCCGCTTCGGCTCCAGGGATAGGGTCTGGGGGCGGCTGCTCAGGGCGGCCCGGGGCAACTGGTCGTTGAGAGGAGCGGTGACGGCGGCACCCAGCTAGCTGCAGGCAGACCCGGGACACGGCACTTGCGGGGGAGCCGGGAGGTCTGATAGGCCAGTTCAGCTGTCACTTCACCCCTCTTGCTGTGGGAGCTCTCTTCCCAGCTAGCTGTCTGACGTTCTCGGGGCGGCCCTTTCGCGTGCTGAGCTCTGCCGTGTCCGGCGCAGGTCGTCGCCTTGCTGGCCCCGCTGGCCCCGGTCATCCTGGCCAGGTGTCTGAAGAAGGCGGACGCAGTGGACAGCCGGCAGGCCTGCCTGGGTAAGCGCGGCCTCCCCAGCGCCGGAAGCAGGAGGCGGGGGCCCCCACGGGGCTTGCGGGGCGGGGGGGGGGGGGGCCGAGCTCTACGTTCCTCGGGTGACTGCGTCTCCGGGGTGCCCCGCCTGCTGCCTGTGAGACGTGCTCCACGTCCTGGGTGCACGTGCACCGGACTGTTTGCAGCTCCGACGAGTCCTCGGTCCGGGTAGCGCGTTCTCCCTGTGCCAAGGCGGAGTGGCCAGCGGGGGGCGGGATTATTCTCACGCTCCGCTCCGGCTGGAGCCCGAGCGCTCCTCTGTCCCCGGAGACCGCGGCTGCGCCTAACGAGACAGGGACCCGGCCGCTCCTCCTGGGCAGACGCCACCAGCAGCCACTTCCGTTGCCTTCCAGCTGCCAGCCTGGCCCTGGCTCTGAACGGCGTCTTCACCAACACAGTCAAACTGATAGTGGGGAGGTGAGTGCCCAACGCTGCCGCCCTCGCCCCAGGAGGGCAGGCGCACGCAACTGCTGCCACATCTTCCCCGTAGCCTTTTCTCTTTATTCTCGGTCTGATCTTTCTCTTCTAACAAACACTTCCTCCCGTCCCTCTACCTCGGTCCGTTGGGTGACTCGGGCTCTCTTCTGTCCTGAAAGGCATTTCCCACTGACACGGAGTCGGTGTCCTCCAGAGCACCCCCAGAAGCTGCAGCACGACTCACTCTTTGCCCTAAAAAGTAACTATGTGCCGCAGTGGCTTTTTTTCCTTCCTGGTTTAAATGTTGACCCCGGAAATAAGGCTTTTCTCTTAGTGATGACTATCCAATCCCGCTTCACTGTTTTGCCTGGGACACTATTTGACTGACAGTTAAGAAAGGTATCTAACACAACCAGAAAATAATTTCTGGAGTTGTAAATGATCCACGTTCAGACCTCGCTTATTTCTTGCAGGCCACGCCCAGACTTCTTCTACCGTTGCTTCCCCGACGGGCAAGCCCATCATGACTTGACGTGCACAGGAAATGAGGACGTGGTGAATGAGGGCCGCAAGAGCTTCCCCAGTGGACATTCTTCCTGTAAGAATACCATGTGGACTCTATATCTGTGCTTTTCTTGGGGATCACTGATTTTAACCTAGGAAGCTTGTGAGGATGGGAACATTTCATGCACTCTTATTCTTGCATCTAGAAATCGGAGCCCCCTTCTTTAATAACAAGCTTGAACCTCGAATATTAAATATTCGAGGACAGAGGAAGTAGTTTACCTTCATGAAATTTGAACATCTTATTATTACTGTATTATTTGCCTAAATCCTGCAATCTTGCTCCAGTCATAAAAATATTAACTAACCTTTATTGAAGAGCTACTGTATGTCAGGTGCTTCCGAAAGCATTTTAGATTCGTGTCTCGTTTGATACCATAAAGAGCCCAATGAGATGGGTACTGTTGTTTTTATGATTCCCATTTATGCATCAGGAAACTAACGCATCAGGAAGTGAAGTCCCATTGCTAGGATTCCAGAACTATTCTCAGGGTAAATGTTACTCACTTTGGGAAACGGTCCTTCATTTTCCCTTTTGTTTCCTTCTCCCTCATAATTGACGATGTAGATCGATGATCTACACCAAAAGTTACCAAAAGGGATAAAAACATATTCATACCCGCTAACCTCCTCTTTTTCTTTAAAAGACATATACTTAGAGGTTTTCCCTCTTCTAGTTGCATTTGCTGGTCTGGCCTTCGCGTCCTTCTACCTGGCAGGGAAGTTACACTGCTTCACACCACGAGGCCGAGGGGAATCTTGGAGGTTCTGTTCCTTTCTGTCACCCCTACTCTTTGCAGCTGTGATTGCACTGTCCCGCACCTGTGACTACAAGCATCACTGGCAAGGTAAGCAAGGCATCCAGGCCATGGACGCCTCCACGGTTCTCCCATCATTTCTCCCTAGCACTCGGCACAGGAGGCGCTCCCTGGGTGTCTGCTGAATGAAGACAAGTGAGCAGAGGATGGTCTGCGTTCTGTACTGAGTATGCGTTTATTGCTACACGGAAAATGAAAAAGCACACTGTCATCTTTTAAACGGATTACCAAGGAGGAACATTCTGATTTTCCCATGACTTTGAAGCATCATAAGTTCAGAATAAACTCTATAAGAAATTTTTTACGCCCAACCTCAAAATTCAGTTTACTTTCTTAAAAATCAAGTTCACTGTCGTGAGGTTTTTGTTCAGAAACGAAAGTAAAATTCAAGAAAACATAAAATTGTAATTAAACCGGAGAAATTTAAGTTGAATGATAGAGTAAAACATCCAAATATTTGCACAGAAAGCCCACAGTTCCAAAAAAAAAAAAGCTGACAGTATTGCCCAGAGGACCTCAGGAGCTCAGTTTTAAAGAATAAATTTTTGCAAAGAAACGCAACTCCTGAAGAGTTTATTCCTTCCTCTAGAACACTTTAAATGGTGAGAAGGGGTTGTTGATAGCATTAAATGAACCTTCATTATTCTTCTCAATTAAAAATATTCAATGCAGTGAACTCAGAAAAAGCCTTGTTATAACTACCCAACTAAAGATGTGTTTTGATTTGGTGTTTAGAGAACATCCTGCAACTGTACGATAAAATTAAGAAAACCCAAGAAACCCATAAGCCTGGAATTGAGGGGGTTTGCAGGCTAAACAAGTAAGAGTAACCTGGAGGGCCAAGCTCCCTCTGCTGGGTGGCATCACCGTGACTGAGGGAAGGCCCGTCTCCTCTGCCTTCAGATGTCCTGGCTGGATCCACCATCGGCCTGACGTTCGCCTATGTCTGCTATAGGCAGTACTACCCTCCCCTGACGGACGCCCAGTGCCACAGACCACTGCAGCGCAGCCCTGCTCTTCCCACCGCGCAAAAGCAGCCCGGCGACCCTCGTCATTTTGATGTTTAGACACTGGAGCTGCCTCCCTGGAAAACAGGTGAATCAGCCCCTCCTAACTCACCACGCCCGGGACAAAAATTTCTGACCTTTTACCTCCTGAGAGGTGCAGGTGAGGAGAGAAGCCCCCATGATCATGCAGTCTTGCCCTGGCTCACAGGGATTTATCGCGAGGAGTCAAGGTCCTTTTTCACTACTGTCCGCCACACATTCCAGTAACGAGATCTTTCCATGGTCTTTGCAGCTTATGAATGTGGCCCATCAGATTGGTATCCCAAGATCTGCAGTGTTTTTACACTTAACTTCAGTACTGTTCTTGGAATGATTCTGTCACAAAGAAGCTTTCACCTTAGCCCCACTTTATCCTAGAAGCTAGCGTTGATGATCAGAACTTAATTTCCATTTCCCATAGCTCAAATCTTAAAATCCAGGGCATGAACAATTAAATTATTTTAGTTCTGTTTACTTTCTCTGGTGGCAATTCCATCACACCTTAAATAGGAGAATCTCCAATTCTGGCTTATTTACCACTGTGCATATCTTATTCAAGTCCAGCTAAGTACTGCTGTCCATTTTGAATACTGTAACCATAAGTGATTTGATAATTTGTTGAATTACTGAGTAAACACAATAAAAAAGAAACTGGTCAGGAGCGTGGATTCAGTACTCACCGTCTCCACCTTACTTGTGTAACTGCTCACAAGCTGCTTTCCCTCCACTCAGGACTGAAGAGCCGCCCAAATGCACCAGCTGTGCCACGCAGCCAAGGCAGGGCAGGGCAGTCAGAGACACGGCTGTCTGGAGGGCAGGTGAGTCTCCTCCCGCCCCGCCCTCACCGTAGGGTATAATGGACCATGACGGGACGTCGGCGGAACTGATGGAGTAGGACCTATAACGGCCTTTCTCTGTGTTGTGATTATATTTTATTTGTTTTCTTTTTGTGATTATATTATAAATATGACCTTGATTTGTGTATTTCTGTAACATATTTTCAATATATCTTTTTCCTAACGGTGAACGTGGTTTTTTGTGCTTAAAGTTCCATTTGAGACCTGAAACATTTCCCAAGTTAGACACCAGATTCCCTATCTGACACAAGTGATTCCACTATCTATAGCAGTGGCTGATGTCAATGATACCGAAGGAGCATCTCAATATTTACCTTATAATCGCCGCACTTTAAATCAACAGTCAAGGGGAAAGAACCTGAATGTTAGTTCTTTGCCCAAAACTCTTTTTAAACTTGTTTTAGTAGTACACAGGGGAAGAGAAATGGTATTGACTCTCTTTACTTTGTGATGGATGAGCCAGGTAAAAGTAGGCAACTGGTCAATATGGTTTTATTTCAGTATTTACTAAAGTTTTAAATATAATCACATAAAAAACATTTCAGAAAGTGCAAACTATCAGAAAGCTAATCGGTGCTCCTAATCTTTCCGTGCAAACCATCGCTTCTGCGGAGGTGAGCCACAGCAGTTGTGCAGCTGGGAACGCGGAGAAGATGATCTGCCTCCAGCGTTTAAAAGGGGCCAAGAGACTGCAGTGCCGCTGCTGAAGCAGTGCAAATAACACACAACCAAACAGGGAACGCGAGGCAAGCTCACTACCCTGCGGAACACACATCCGTGAAACCAGCACAGGGGGACAAACAGGATATAAAGCTCTTTTCCAGTCACCTGCCCCTCACCACCAGGAAGGAAACACTTCTTAGTACAAACTGGTTTATCTAGCCATCCAGGTTGATCCTGTTCATCTCTGGTTACAGGGACTCACTCTTGCTGGTCCTTTGGTTTACTCTTAAATTTTAGTTATTCTGTTAATAGGAAGACCAAATTTAAATTTGAAGACAACAACTTGATGAAAGCTTCCCCTTTAATATGTACTGAATGCTACTGACTTCTCAGTAACCCTTACTTCACACTCAGAGTTTATGTAGTAAAGAAAATAAAGTATTTCATATAGATGAGGCTTCTTAGTGGCTTAGCATTAGTGTGTAAGCAGATGGACAAGGTAAGGCCAGGCTCTCACCTTTACCCCAACCGTATCTCTAGGGTGACGGTAATTAACCTTCCCTCTGTTGTCAAAGAGATGGCTTATGTGAATGTTAAATTCCAGGGCTTTGGATACCATCATATATTTACTTACAAGAAACCGATATAAAAAGCGAAACACAGCTTGCCTGTCTACACCGCTCTGTCCACCAGGGCCTGTAGGAACCTGAGAGGAGTGTGAAGGACTGTCACAAAGAGAACTGCAAAGACAATCACAAACTGAGACCTGTGAGAAAGAAAATACCTACAGCACAGCGGTGAGCAAGATGCCTTGGAAACAATTAGTCTCCATTCACTTGTCTTCTTCAAGGTGCATCTCACTTGCACGCTCTGACACTGACTCTGCACCAGCTGTTCCTGGCCCCATAGACGCAGGTTTGTCTTTCAGAATAAGGAACACTTCCCCCTAGCCAGATCTACCAACACTGCCTGTGCCGGGAGCCTGTTCCATAGCGACCTGCACTACGGGTACCTAAGGAGGCAACGCTGTTTATGTGCTTGAAGAGGACACTCTGCAGTACTCCCTTCACCCAAGCAGCTGTGGCAGATGGCTTACACAAATTCTATTTCACCATCAACGCACCACTGAGACATTTCATTCATCACTTAATAAGCAGTCAAAGCTGTGTAATTTCAGGTCTGTCAGCTTTTAAACCCTCAAGAACTAACAACTAAGTCGGACTTTGTCTAGAGTCTCCCAGTTTGAAGTATGATATGATATAAAAGGGCAGGTCTAGGATATATAACATCTTTGCTTTATAAAGATGCACCTGATGGGAACTAAACTGTCCACTTTAGACTGTCCACCGAGAGCAGCTCAAACAGCTGTGGAAACAATGAACAGCATCGGTGATTCCTAGCAATAAATCTGTCAGTCAGCTGTAGAGAGAGTAAACAGTATTTACAGATTTTAGTATTTCTTCATACAGTACGTGTAGGAAATAAAGCTGGCTCAAGAGAATCTGATGGCCACCAGTCTCCCTCATTCACTTAGACTTGGCCTTCAAATGCAGAGAACACCCATGAGCGATGAGCAGACCCCAAAATGCCTTCTGAATCTCAGGAGTCCACTTCCAGATTAGAATATTTTCTAAAGATAAGCAATAATTTCTTAGAAAAATTTATACCCAACCCAAAACAAAAACTCAGACTTTATACCATCTCAAGTAATAAACAATAAAGTGTGGTACCTAAGAGAAAAACAAATACCGTATGCTAACACATATATATGGAATCTAAGAAAAAGAAAAAATAAAGGTCATGAAGTACCTAGGGGTAAGACGGGAATAAAGACGCAGACCTACTAGAGCATGGACTTGAGGATATGGGGAGGGGGAAGGGTAAGCTGGGATGAAGTGAGAGAGTGGCATAGACTTATATATACTACCAAGTGTAAGATAGATAGCTAGTGGGAAGCAGCCGCATAGCACAGGGAGATCAGCTCGGTGCTTTGTGACCACCTAGAGGGGTGGGATAGAGAGGGTGGGAGGGAGACGCAAGAGGGAGGAGATATGGGAACATACCTATATGTATAACTGATTCGCTTTGTTATAAAGCAGAAACTAACACACCATTGTAAAGCAATTAGACTCCAATAAAGATGTTAAAAAAAAAAAAAAAGTGTGGTACCTAAATACCATCATCAAAGTATTAAAGATGCAAACCACTCCCAGCTATGAAGCAAGAATGGCAAGTGTTTCTCTGAAGCCAGTGGTAAAAAGTAACAGGGTCTCCCCTTTGCTTTTCCACTCACTTCCAGACAGGAAGATTATCTTCCTAAGACCCCAGTGGTGAGCAAGGCTGGCAACCTGCAGGAAATGAGGCCGCTGAGGAGAGGAAAAAACTGCAGCAACAAAGAGGCAGGTGTTCTGGGGAAGGACCCCTCAGTGCCCGTCTGAGGGAGGGAGTTGAAGAGGTCATCACGCTGGAAGGCGACCAGAGAGAACGCCAGAGTCTGCCACACAAACTTCCTAACTACACATCTAAAGGGCTGAGTGACATAAATCCCAGGATGAGCTGTTTGTACTTAAAGCTGTAACTGTTGCCCTGGTAACTCTCAGATGGTCAACTATTAAGATTCTGAGTTTAGATCCTAAAAATGGCAAGTATTATTGGACCAAGTCGCTAACAAAACAAACATACACTAACCTTTCTCTAAGTGGCCTACTGTGCTTTTATCCCATGAATTTTAAGCAGAGTCCCTCTAAAAATGAGTAATAACCTGGATCTTGGTGACAGGCAACAAAAAGTATATTTATAAAGAGCTGAGGCTCCACAGTTCCTCATCACATGTTAATATGTAGGAAGAGCTGCGGCTCCACAGTTCCTCGTCACATGTAATATGCTGCATACATGACATTTAAAAACTTACATTAAGCAGCCATAGGTGGTTCATTTTTACTGTAAAGGTTGATCAAGGAAGATACCCTGGGTTTGGTAGATTTCTTTGAGGACCAGCAGTACTGTATCTTCAGACTCCCTGTAGAGAAAAAATTATGTTGTAAAAAGAAGAAACTAACATTCGTACTAGATGCTTTACATATATCATCTCAATCTACACAACCACCTTACGAGTTCATTTTTTTACTGTTTAAAAAAAATCTGACTCAGAGGTGATGTAATTGGCAGTGGTTTGTAAGGTAACCTTATAACAAATAAATCTAGCATTATGTCCTGTAATATAAAAAAGCCAGTAGTAAATGACCAAGCCCTCCCTTTCCACAGAACTCATTCTTGGAACAACATGGAAGAGTCGTCCAATTCATCACCTTAATTTTTTAAATGTTATTCACCTTTTTCAAAAAGCCAATACAATCATATGAATAAAAATCAAAGATACAAAAGGATATAATAATGAAGTCTCCTTCTCACTGTTTCTTAACCACTAGTCCCCAACTTCTGACAACCGACGTTATCAATTTCTCATGCATCTTCCAGATATTATTCAGTGTGTGTACAAGCAATTACTTATATCCAGTTTGTAAAGAAATTTGATTATAAAAATACAGCATTCGTGGATTGCCATAAGGGTATAAGGCTCAAACACTTTTCTAGATCTAAGGTTTGACATTTGTAAAGTCATGGATCTATTTGAGAATCTAATGAAACCTATGGATTACTCCCCAGAAAAGACACCATATACATGTATACCCGAAATAATAAATAGAATTTCACTGGACTCATAGACTTTCTTCTATTCCCCACAAGTTCCATACACAGATGGCAGGTTAAGAAACTCCTTCCTCCTATACCAGTGAGGGGAGATTAGCTAAACCAGATATTAAAATGGTGTGATCCTGGTGCATAAATAAACGGATCAATAGAAAAGAACAGGAAGTCCAGAAATAGCCTTAAATACTCATAGAAATTTAATACAATAAAGTTAGAACCTCAAATCTATTAACAGTGTTGCAACAGCTGGATAGCTATCCTGAAAATGATTTGGATCAATCCTCACCTTATTATTAGGATAAATTTGAACAGAATCAAAGATTTATATGTAAAAATGAAACCCTAAAATATCAGAATAAACTGTGGTAAGGAATTCTTTGGAGAGCAAGGAAAATCTAAGTATGACACAAATTCCAGAAGCCAAAAAAGGAAAAAATAAATTTGACTATGTAAAAATCAAAATTTCTACTTAGCAAAAATTAATGTACACAATGTCAAAGACAAACGGGGGAAAAGGTATTTGCAACTCGTATCACAGATTTATCAATTAAAAAAAAGACCAAAATTTCAATATAAAAGAGAATAAAGGGTATAGATAACTCCCCAAAAAGAAAATTAAAATGGTTCTTAGATATATGTCAAGTTGCTCAACCTTATTCATAATAGGAGGAGGGCAATACGAATTATAGAGTGCATGATACATACGCTGAAAACCACAAAACACTGCTGAGAGAAACTAAAGACCAAAATATACTGAGAGACAACTGTGTTCGTGGCTCAGAAGACTCAGCATTATTAAGATGTCAATTCTTCCCCCAAATTGATCTATAGATAAAATGCAATCACAATCAAAATCCCTAAAAAGCCTTTTGGCTGAAATTAACAAGTTCATTCTACACTGTATGAGGAAATGCAGAGGACCTACAATACCTAAAATAACTACGAATAGGAACAACAAAGATGAAGGACTCACGATACCTAATTTTAAGCTTTACTATAAAGCTACAGTAATCAGGACAGTGTTTTATTGGCATAAGGACAGACAAACAGATCAGTGGAACAAAACAGAGCCAAGGCAATTCAACAGTTTCTCCATCTGAATAAACTTTTCAACAAATGTTGCTAGAACAGGAAAACCACATGCAAAACAATGAACCTCAATCCTTTCCTCACACCATCTTTAAAAATTAACTCAATCAAAATGGATCACAGAGCTAAATGTAAAAGCTAAAATGACAGAGCTTCTAAAACAAAGGAGAAACCTTAACGACATTGGATTTGGCAAAGATTTCTTAAATATGTCAGAAAAGCACAAACCAGTAAAATGGACTTCATCAAAATAAAAAACCGCTTCAAAACCTACTTGACAGAAAAATGAAAACCAAACCACATCCTGAGGAAAAAAGTATATCTGAAAAGAACTTGTAACTAAAATGTAGAAAACTCTTGAAACTTAATAATGAAATAATCCAATTTTTTAAATGGGCAAAAGATTTCAACAGACAATTCACTAAAGAAGATGTATGGACAGCAAGGGGGATCGATCAACGTGGCAGAGTAAGAGGACGTGGAACTCCCCCCCAAAAAAACACATCAAAAGTACATCTGTATGTGGAATGGAAACTGGCAGAAACACTCCTGTACAACCAAGGCTGTAAGAAAGATCCACATGTAATCATTTAGGATGGGAAGAAAAGCGATCAGATTGGGACCTGTGCCCCTGGGAGGGGACTCAGAGGAAAAGGGAGAATGCACAGGCGGAGACCCACCCTGGAGAGTGAGCAGTGAGAGCCTCAGATTGAACGCCCCAGTCCTGGGGTCCTAATCAGGGAGACGAGCCCCCCTGGCTAGCTGGAAGGCAGCAGGGCTGTGGGAGCACGTGCGTGCTGGCCTCTGCCCCCAGGCAGGGCGGAGAGTACAGTGGGAGGACTGCTCTAGTGGCTGCCAGGTCTCCCCACCTGGGTGCACAGCTCAGCTCCTTGACGATGCACCACTGCACAGCATCTAGGGCCGCCACGACAGGGAGAAACACAGCCAAGGGATGCACAGGCAACCCGGGCCTGGGGCAGAGTCTGGGTGGGGTGTCAGCAGCCACTGTTGGCACTTACTCAAGCAGTGCATCAGAAGAAGCCCAGAACTCTGACGGCGGCCCCTACCCCACGGCTTACGCCCCAGCATACGCCAAGAGTCCACACAGGCCCCAGCTGCAGTGTGGCCCCATAACAAGACAGGGGAGGCTGGGGGCAGTGATCGACTGTGAGGGGCAAAGGGGACATGCACCCAAGGCTGCACACGGCAGACAGCTTGGACCTCTGTCTGCAGAGAGCCCACATGGGCCCCACTTTTGTCTGCCCTCCCCAGCTCCGGGGCAAGGGTTCCAGTGCGGGGAGGTTGGGAAACACACCTAAAGGGAACAGAGCCAGCCTGGGCCAGACCCTCAGGGCTTTGGCTCCAGCAACTTAGGATCAGACCCTGTCCCCAGCTGCATGGTGACAGCCACTGAGCAGAGGGGAAGTCCCACCTCACATCCAGCTCCACCCCCTACTAAGGTGATAGCTGAGGAAAGAAGACTCTGTCCGTATCATCAAATCCTGCTCTCCCATCAACGGCACTGGGCACACACAGCCTGTATAAGGATGCTCCCACATAAGAATACCCCTTTCAGACTGCAATAGGTAACTGTTTCACCTAAATTCATAGTGACAGAAAAAGTTAAGCAAAATGAAAAGGCAGACAAACTGCTCTCAACTGTGACAGCAAAAGAAAACCCATGAAAAAATAATGAAACAGAAATAAACAATTTACCAGATAAAGAATTCAGAACAGTTAATTAAAAAATGTTAACTGAATTAGGGGCAAGAGTAAATGAACATAGTGAGAATTTTAACAAGGAACTAGAATATATAAAAAAGACCCAATCAGAAATGAAGAATTCAATAGCCGCAATAAAAAAAACACACTAAAAGGACTGAATAGCAGATTGAGTGATACAGAAGAACACATAAGTGATCTGAAACATAGAATAATGGAAATCACCCAATCAGAACAGCAAAAAGAAAAGAGAGATTCTAAAAAATGAAAACGGTAAAAGAGATCTCTGGGCTAACATTAAATGTACCAACATTCACATTATAGGGGTCTCAGAAGGAGAAGATAGAGAGCAGGGCATCGAAAATGTATCTGAGGAAATTGTGGCTGAAAACTTCCCAAACCTGAAGGAAACAAATATCCAGGAACAGGAAGCACAGAGGGTCCCAAACAAGATGAACCCAAGCACACTCACACCAAGACATAACATAATTAAAATGGCAAAAGGTAAAGAGAGGCTTCTGAAGGCAGCAAGAAAAAAAGAGTCATATACAAGGGGATGCCCATAAGGCTATCAGCTGATCTCTCTGCAGAAACCTTGCAGGCCAGAAGGGAGTGGCACGATATGTTCAAAGTCCTGAAAGGGAAAAACCTGCAACCTAGGATACTCTGCCCAACAAGATTATCATTTAGAATTGAAGAAGAGATAACTGCTCAGACAAGCAAAAACTGAGACAGTTCATCAATACTAAACCTACTCTAAAAGAAACGTTAAAAGGTCTTCTCTAAGTGGAAGAGAAGTAAGAACCTATAGAAAAGGGGAAATCCCAAGAGAAAAGGCAAATACATAGTAAGGACTGAGGATCAACCACTTAAATAAGCCAGTATGAAGATTAAAAGACAAAAAACTGTAAAAGCAACTATAACTACAATAAACAGTTAAGGGATAAACGTGAAGATGTGAAATATAACATCAAAACCACAAAATGCAGGGGAGGGGAGTAAAAAAACGTAGGTTGTTTAGAATATGTTTGAACTTAAATGACTGCCAGTTTAACACAAGTAGATATAGGTCAACATGTAAGAACCCCATGGTAATCACAAATCAAAAAACGACAACATATACACACACACACAAAAGTAAGGAACACAAGCATACTGCTCAATAAAATCATTAAACCACAAAGGAAGAAAAAAAGAAGAAATGAACACAGAAGAACTACAAAAACAACCGGACAACAAGTAATAAAATGGCAATAAGTACATACCTATCAATAATTACTTTAAATGTCAATGGACTAAATGCTCCAATCAAAAGACACAGGGTGGGGCTTCCCTGGTGGCGCACTGGTTAAGAATCTGCCTGCCAATGCAGGGGACACGGGTTCGAACCCTGGTCCGGGAAGATCCCACATGCCGCGGAGCAACTAAGCCCGTGCGCCGCAACTACTGAGCCTGCGCTCTAGAGCCCGCGAGCCACAACTACTGAGCCCACATGCCACAACTACTGAAGCCCGCATGCCTAGAGCCCATGCTTCTCAACAAGAGAAGCCAAAGCAACGAGAAGCTATGCACAGCAACGAAGACCCAACGCAGCCAAAAATAAATAAATACATTTTAAAAAAGACACAGGGTGGGTGACTGGATGAAAAACAAGACCCATCTATATGCTGCCTCCAGGAGACTCACGTCAGAGCTAAAGACACACACAGGCTGAAAATAAGGGAATGGAAAAAGGTATTTCCTGTAAATGGAAATGAAAAGAAAGCAGGGGCAGCAATATTCCTATCAGACAAAATAGACTTTAAAACAAAGGCTATAACAAAAGACAAAGGAGGGCATTCTATAATGATAAAGGGATCAATACGAGAACAGGATGTAACATTTGTTACCATATATGCATCCAAGACAGGAGAAGCTAAATATATAAAGCAAATAGTAACAGACATAAGAGGAGAAACTGACAATAATACAGTAATAGTAGGAGACTTTAACATTCCATTTTCATCAATGGACAGATCATCCAGACAGAAAATCAATAAGGCAACAGTGGCCTTAAATGACACAATAGACTAGTTGGACATAATAGATATCTACAGAACATTACATTCCAAAACAGCAGAATACACATTTTTTCCAAGTGCACATGAAATGTTCTCCAGGACAGATCACATGTTAGGCCACAAAACAAGTCTCAACAAATTTCAGAGGATAGAAATTATATCAAGCTTTCTTCCGACCACAACGGTATGAAACTAGAAATCAATTACGGAAAGAAAAATGGGAAAAGAACAAGCACATGGAGACTAAATGACATGCTACTAAAAAATGATGGGTCAATAAAGAAATCAAAGAGGAAATCAGAAAATACCTTGAGACAAATAAAAATGGAAACACAACTCTCCAAAATCTATGGGATGAAGCAAAAGCAGATTTAAGAGGGAAGTTTATAGTGATACAGGCCTTCCTCAAGAAATAAGAAAAATCTCAAACAAACCTACCACCTCAGGGAATTAGAAAAAGAACAAAGCCCAAAGTCAACAAAAGGAAGGAAATAATAAAAATCAGAGAAGGAAATAAATAAAATAGAGATTTAAAAAAGCAATAGAAAAGATCAATGAAAATGAGAACTGGTTTTATGAAAAGATAAACAAAAAGGATAAACCTTTAGACAGGCTCACCAAGAAGAAAAGAGAAAGGACCCAAATAAACAAAATAAGAAATGAAAGAGGAAAAATTACAACCGATACCACAGAGATATAAAAAATCATAAAAGGATACTATAAACAGTTATATTCCAAGAAATTGGACAACCTAGAAGAAATGGACAAATTTCTAGAAACATAAAAATTGCCAAGACTGAATCAAGAAGAAACAGACCATTTAAACAGACCAAACACTAGTGAAATTAAATTTGTAATTTAAAAAAACTCTCAGGAAACAGAAGTCCAGAACTGACTTCACAGGGGAATTCTAGCAAACATACAAAGAAGAGCAAACAACTATCCTCCTTAAACTATTCCAAAAAACTGAAGAGGAGGAAATACTCCCAAATTCATTCTACGAGGCCACCATTATCCTGATACCCAAACCAGACCAATACAATACAAAAAAAGAAAATTACAGGCCAATATCTCTGATGAATATAGATGCACAACTCCTCAACAAAATATTAGCAAACTGAATCCAACAATATGAAAAAAGGATCATACATAATGATCAAGTGGGATTTATTCCAGGGACACAAGGATGGTTCAACATTCACAAATCAATCAATGTGATATACCACATCAACGAAAGAAAGGACAAAAATCACACGATCACCAAAATGGACACAGAAATAGCATTTACTAAAATTCAACATCCATTCTTGATAAAAACGCTCATCAAAGTTGATACAGAGGGAACATACCTCAACATAACAAGGGCCATTTATGACAAACCCACAGCTAACGTCATATGCAACAATGAAAAGCTGAAAGCCCTTCCTCCAAATTCAGAAACAAGACAAAGATGCCTAATGTTGCCCCTTCTATTTAACATAGTATTGGAAGTCCTAGCCACAGCAATCAGGGGGAAAAAAAAAAAGAAAAAAAGAAAGGCATCCAAATTGGAAGGGAGGAAGTAAAACTGTCACCATTTGCAGATAGCATGATACTTTATATAGAAAACCCTAAAGCCTCCACCAGAAAACTGTTAGAATAAATGAATTCAGTAAAGTTGCAGGATACAAGATTAATATACAGAAATCTATTGCTTTTCTATACACTAATGATGAACTATCAGAAACAGATCCCATTTAAAATTACATCAAAAAGAATAAAATACCCTAGGAATAAACTTAACCAAGGAGGTGAAAAACCTACACTCCGAAAATTATAAAAACACTGATGAAGGAAACTGAAGATGATACAAAGAAATGGAAAGATATCCTATGCTCTTGGAATGGAAGAATTAATATTGTTAAAATGGCCATACTATCCAAAGCAATCTGCAGACTTAATGCGATCCCTACCAAAATACCCATGACATTTTTCACAGACCTAGAACAAATAATCCTAAAATCTATATGGAATCACAAAAGACCCCATATTGCCAAAACAGTCTTGAGAAAAAACGAATAAAGCTGGAGATATCACCCTCCCTGACTTCAGACCATACTACAAAGCTACAGTTACCAAAACAGAATAGTACTGGCACAAAAACAGACACATAGATCAATGGAGCAGAATAAAGAGCCCAGAAATAAACCCATGCACCTATGGTTAATTAATCTACGACAAAGGAGGCAAGAATGCAAAATGGAGAAAAGACAGTTTCTTTGACAAGTGGTGCTGGGAAAACTGGACAGCTACATGTAAAGGAATGAGATTAGAAAATTTCTGCACACCATTTACAAAACTAAACTCAAAATGGATGAAAGACCTAAATGTAAGACTGGAGACCATAAACCCCCTAGAAGAGAACATAGGCAGAACATTCTTTCACATAAATCACAGCAATATTTTTTTGGATCTGTCTCCTAAGGCAAAAAAAATAAAAGCAAAAATAAACAAATGGAACCTAATTAAACTTAAAAGCTTTTACACAGCAAAGTAAACCATCAACAAAATGAAAGGAAAAGCTACTGGATGGGAGAAAATATTTGCAAATGATATGAATGATAAGGGGTTAATATCCAAAATATATAAACAGCTCATAAAACTCAATATCAAAAAAAAAACCAAATAACCCAATCAAAAAATGGGCAGGAGACCTGAATAGACATTTTTCCAAGAAAGACACATAAATGGATAACAGGCACATGAAAAGATGCTCAATATCACTAATCATCAGGGAAATGCAAATCAAAACCACAATGAGATGTCACCTCACACCTGTCAGACGGCTGTCATCAAAAGGAACACAGGGCTTCCCTGGTGGCGCAGTGGTTGAGAGTCCGCCTGCCGATGCAGGGGACGCGGGTTCGTGCCCCGGTCTGGGAAGATCCCGCATGCCGCGGAGCAGCTGGGCCCGTGAGCCATGGCCGCTGGGCCTGCGCGTCCGGAGCCTGTGCTCCGCAACGGGAGAGGCCACAGCGGTGAGAGGCCCGCGTACCGCAAAAAAAAAAAAAAAAAAAGGAACACAAAATAACAAACACTGGCGAGGATGTAGAGAAACGGGAATGCTTGTCCATTGTTGATGGGAATGTGAAATGGTGCAGACACTGTGGAAAACAGTATGGAGGCTCCTCAAAAAAATAAAAATAGAACCACCATATGATCCAGCAATTCCACTCCTGGGTATATATCCAGAAAAAACGAAAACACTAACTTGAAAAAATACACGCACCCCAATGTTCATAGCAGCACTATTCACAATAACTAAGATATGGAAAGCAACCTAAGTGTCCAGCAACAGACAAATGAATAAAGAAAATGTGGTATATATCACAATGGAATAATACTCTGCCATAAAAAAGATGGAATTCTGCCATTTGCAGCAACGTGGATGGACCTAAAGAATATCATGCTTAGTGAAGTAAGTCTTAATTGTTTCACAGATATTTGATAGATGTAGAAAAAGGAGGATAGGCCAGTGTACATTTGGGATTAGAATGATTTCTTGTTCAGACAATTACAAAACAGCACACTCATGTCATTTGAAGAAATCTTAACAAACAATTAAGACCAAAAAACCCCAAAACAAAAACAAACACTTAGGGGCTTCCTTGGTGGCGCAGTGGTTAAAAATCTTCCTGCCAATGCAGAGGACACGGGTTCGAGCCCTGGTCCAAGAAGATCCCACGTGCCGTGGAGCAACTAAGCCCGTGTGCCACAACTACTGAGCCTGCGCTCTAGAGCCCGTAAGCCACAACTACAGAAGCCCGCGCCTAGAGCCCATGCTCTGCAGCAAGAGAAGCTACCGCAATGAGAAGCCCGTGACAGCAACAAAGAGTAGCCCCCGCTCGCCGCAACTAAAGAAAGACCACGCGCAGCAACGAAGACCCAACACAGCCAAAAATAAAATAAATAAGAATAAAAAAATAAATAAGTTAATTAATTTTTTTAAAAGGTAGACTTAAAAAAACAACACTTACCAGTAGCATAGATGACTTTGTAAAGCAAATAAATATTCATTAAAACTTTCAATGGGCTTCTCCTGTAGCACATAGTCGATGCGCTGGCCTCCATTCAGCATTCCCACATGGATGGGGGGAGCTTCTTGTTTAACTGCTACAAGGTTCTCTTCTGTGCTAACATCTGGATACAGAAGAACCATAATAAGAATATAAAAGCGTCCAGCCCTCCAAGGTTGTCCTTACTTTCCCTCAGGCTCCAGCTTTACCGTAAGATGAGTTACCCTGCTCAGAAAGTTCTCTCTCATTTTCCTCCTCTCAATCCCCTTAAAGCTTCTCCCCAAGGCACACTGATTTTATCCAATCCCTTTTTTCCTTCCTGTACATTTAATGGCTAATTCCATTTGCCTTTGGTTTACAAACTAAATGCAAACAGGATTAGAACTCCTTAGGCAATTGAAAACTAAAGCAAAAGAATGCAACATTAACTGTGAAATTAAGAGGAAAAGTGTCCTATCTAGTCCCCAGCCAGGAAAATAAAACCAACCCACGAATACACAGACATTCCCCTGTAAAAGCAAGGTTCTTCACAGTGTAGGCTCTGAGCAGCACTGCCATAGTGCCCAAGTGGGGAATGTTTTAAAGCCTCATTACTAGATGCTCAGCTTCTCTTGACATCTTCCCTCACAAACAATGTTTTTCCAAAATTTGTGGCTATTAGATGACAGAAAACACCAGCAGAGCTGAAGGCCCATTAGGACTCATAGTATTGGTCCTAAACAATAAAAAAGGAGAAAGTAAGAAGACCCTGGGAGAATAAGAACCAGGCACCATGGAGTCCCTCTTATCTGGCCTGGTGCAGGAAATCAATATGTACAGTGTCACTGACCACTAGGCTTCTCTGAACTTGATTCAGGTTCTGCTTCAGTTTCTTCTGCAGTTTCTGAAGCTTGTAAGGCAGGGTATGGAGCTCTGGTAAAAGACTTCCAGGCCATCCGCAGCGAACCTAGCAAGTTGTTCTTAAGGTCCATGCTCATCCTGGTCAAGCCCTCTCTCAGTTCTGAAACATATGAAAAAGAACATTACATGGTTTACAGAGGTAAAAGGGTTCAACAAAGCTAAACAAAGTGAATGAGGTCCAGTCCGTTTGCACTGACCAGAAGGTCTAGAATTATCAGGTTCTATATTCAAGACTTACCTAAGTGCATCCGCTTCCTGCCTTTATGATGCGGGATCAGCATTGGCTCAAATTCTACTCCTGGGACCACCATTGGTTCAATCCTATAGGCCACAGGATCAAACTACATAGGAAAAACAATAGCTACATATACCTCTGCTGAAGAAAGATAATGACAGTCTCAGGAGCTATGTATCAGGCAAGAATAATTATAAGCTCATTTTTAAAAATGTAGTTGTTCTGCCCCATCACTTCCAGATTCATACTATTATAAATTATCTCATTACTACAGAATAATATAGAAAAAAGTAAATCAACACAATAGAATATCGTACGCGCTTTACCAATAAGCCCTAACAGTCAGGTAAAACCACAAGAGCTGTCCAATGCTTACAGGGTGATAAATATTGAAGAAACCTTTGCATGTTGGAAATTTGTAGTTGGGGTCAATTCTTTTTAGGCCTCGGACAGTAAGGAACATTCCAATGGGAGATCCAAAGGCAAAGAATATTTCCGGTTTATAGATGAGCCGGGGGTATTTTACAGGCACCTGGAAGGAGGAAATAAAAGCATCTCTCATTAACAACAGAAGTTACATCTGTTCCTACCATACCAACGGCAAACAATAAAATGACCAAAGAGAATTAGTATTGTTACCTGCCCAATGCCAACATCCAGATGTTCACCATTTCCAGTACCATTAGTACTACTGCAGAACTCCGATTCTTTGGGGATGTTAGACATATTCGCCCCTGCAGGTGATTGCGGGGTTGGTGTATTAATACCCTAAAGAATAAAAAATAGTTCTGTGGAACTGCTATGTAGTGAAAATATCCAAAGGATTACACAGTTTTCTACTGGTTTAAAAGGATGCTTGGGAAGGTTTTGAAATGGTAGTCAACAATTTTAAGAAGAATCTCTCAGAGAACAAGATAAAGCTGATGAAAACAAAAGTTGCCTTAAATTATGAATTGATATCCCTACATGCTCTGAAATAATGAAAGCTGTACAAAGCCATTTGGGTAGCAGCTGAAACTTTAGGCAACCATCATGAGAGAAAACGATAGCAGAGCACTGTGGAATGAATGTTGGGGATTGCTGAGGAGTTCAATGAAGTGCTATGCCTTTCTAACCAAAGCAAGTAGTATGTCTCTATCAGCCTTAAATCAGAACTGAGCAACCTGCTAAAAGGTTGAAAAATAATTAATTAGACTATGGAAAGGAATCAGTGGCCAAAAATGCTCAGTGCACAAGCACTGCTACAACAGGATTATACCTTGAATACATTCTACTAAGTGAAAGGAACCAGTCACAAAAGGCCACATATTGTATGACTCCATTTATATGAAATATCCAGAATAAGAAAATACATGAAGACAGAAAATAGATCAGTGGTTCACAGGAGGGAGGAATAGGGGGTGCCTGCTAATGGATATGTTGTTTCTTTCTGCGGTGATGGAAATGTTCTGGAATTAGATAGTGGTAATGGTTATACAACTCTGCAAATATACTAAAACCCACTGAATTGTATATTTTAAAAGGGTGAATTTTATCGTATGTGTTGTGAATTATATTTCAATAAAGCAGTTACAAAACAAACAAAAAAAAAAAAAGGAAAAAATTGAATGGTGGAAGTCCAGGGGAAATAAAACTTCTGAAGCTAATAACACTTTTAAAGATACCAATAAAGTGAATGTTAATTTCTGAAAAGAGAGCCGAAGGTCAATTTTAAAATTGTTTAGCTCCCTATACTAAACACCTCACAAAGCACAAGGATACAAGGAAGTCAAAACACTGTTTAATCCTACAAGCTATATTAAGCACATACCATTGAATTTTTTCTGGTCCTTAAGTAGTTTAGTATCTTCTTTCTTGGTCCTAAGGGAATTCCCATTTCCTGAAGATCTTTGTCTGTACATAAAGCCTAAGCATAAAAAATCAAATATCTTTCTTATTTCTAGGCAAATTAAAATCAATTAAATGTCCTAAAAATAAATAAGTAAATGCCCTGTTCTCTGAGAGGAATAAGGCCTAAACACTCTGTTGTTCTTTGCTTTGCATGACTAGGACTCCCTAGTGGTAACAAAAACAAATAAACAAGCAAATATCCACAGTAGAGCTCTACAAAGTATAACAGAAAATAAGAGTTGGAAAAGTTAGTGGTCATTTATTCCTGCTCTCATGTTTTCAGAGCTCTGCTGTGCTTTAGTCTTTGCTCCATTGCTATTAACATGGCTCCTCGGAACTCTGAACCTCCACAAAGCAAAGATCACTTTATACGATAAAAAGCACACAGATAAGGCTAAACAGCATTATTAATGATAACGAAGTATTTATGACTAAAATGTTTCTAAAGGACAGGCTCTTAGCAAGCAGTACAATGAAAAGAAGCAATAAAAATACTGAAAATGGGGAACTTCCCTGGTGGCACAGTGGTTAAGAATCCGCCTGCCAAAGCAGGGGACACGGGTTCGATCCCTGGCCCGGGAAGATCCCACATGCCACGGAACAACTAAGCCCATGCACCACAACTACTGAGCCTGCGCTCTAGAGCCCGCAAGCCACGACTACTAAGCCCACGCGCCTGGAGTCCATAATCCGCAACAAGAGAAGCCACCGCAATGAGAAGCCTGTGCACCGCAGCGAAGAGTAGCCCCACTCTCTGCAACTAGAGAAAAGCCCGCGCGCAGCAACGAAGACCCAAAAATAAATAAATAAAATAAATTTATTAAAAAAAAATATTGAAAATGGTATAGTGCAAAGTTTTAAAAGATTATTTTTACCAGAGCTTCCTTATCTACTTTCTCCTTCTCAAAGACACTAAAGAATTCAGAGAGTTGAAGTTTCTTCAAATCTTCCTCCAGTGTCGGTGTGTCTCCTTGATCCATGAAAATACTTGGCAAATCCTAAAAATTAAATTGTAAAGCTCGTATTCTCTAAATTCATTCAGATTTTTATTAATATTACTTTGCAATAAAGGAAAGTACTATGTTAGATATCCACAGAGACCTATCTTAACTTTGAATAAATTGTTAATTTATACGAAATATAAATTAAGATGTGATTGATCTTTAAGTTTTTGCAGTCAGTTGAAACCTAGTATGTTTTTAAATAAATGAATGAGTGAATAAATGAGTATCAAAGTATTCTTCATCATCATTAATAAAGCCTTCCCTGAGCTCTTATTAATGTTTAAGGATGGCTTTCAAACAGAATTTCTATAATATATCAATTTGCATCCAATTCACTCTTCATTTCCTCATATGCAAATTCCATTTCAACTCAGTGATTCTATAATTCTAATAACAGGTCAGTAGTGCATATTTATAATGAAAAAATAAGATACCTATAATTATTTTAGAATGTGGCAAATATTTGTAGAAGCATACTACTATCTTGCTTCTATCATCCAAGAATGACAGAGAAAATTACAAGTCTGTTAAAATTAAAATAAAAGTAAATATTATGGTATGAGACAAAGCAAAAAACAAAAAGCCTAAAATCTAAAAACGCTTACTAAGAAAGCATACAAAAGAACCTATCTGAACATCTAAATTACCTTTTTACTGTCAACATCCCCCAAAGAATCTTTCTGATTTGTTAGGATATCGAACAATATAAGTGAACCTACAAGTAAAACAGAAGAAAGAACGGACAATTTCGAAGCATTAGCACTAAATAGCTGTCTTTCATACAAAAAAAGTAATAAGCCAATTACCCATGAAGCAAAATCTATGAAGCAGGGAGTCATTCTTTCTAATCCACCACCACCCTTCCAACCCCTTCCAAATTCTTCATCACAGACCAGTTCTAGACCTCTGAATCTGATACTGATAAAAGACACTGTACTTCAAACCCAGCCATCCTTAAAATGTGATAGTCATCTCTGGTCACAAAGAATCCGTTACCTAAACTATGACCAGCGATGGATACGCCCCCTTTGAAATCAGGGTTCCTCTGCAGAAAAAGTACATATAATCGGTTCAGTTCAGAAGCAACTGTGTCCACAATAGTCTGACAGTAGGTGGGGCTGTTGTAGAAGAAGACATCCAGAATTGTATCATTGGTGAAGTGCCTTAGGCGGTTAATGCTGGGCAGAGTTATTCGCTGCAGATCTCTGAAAAAAACAGAAGATATTTTAAGCCGAAAACCTAAATACATTCCACAGCCTCCTCTAAGTTATTATCCAAATTACACTTAGAAATTAAGATACAAAGGATAACTATCAATTTACAGGAAACAGAGGACAGGCAGACATTTGTAGCGAAGCCAAAGGGATGTGACCAGCAAAATTCAGTGTGAGAAACGCTGCAAGACAAAAAACCCAGCCTCCTCAAGACATAAATTACAAGAAAATAAGAGATAGAAAGGTAATCAAGAGATTAAAAGAGACTTAAAAGACATCAACTAATTGCAATTTATGATCCCAGTTTAAACTATGTGTGTATGTGCATGTATATGTATGTATGTGTATATACAAATCATGACATTTATTAGACAATTACAAATTTGAATACTGATTGTATATTTGCTGATATTAAGAATTTTTTTGATGTGATAATGGTGTTACATATATATTTTTAATCCTTAAAAAGATATACAAACTGAAACATTTAACAGATGAAATGATATGATGTCTAAGATTTTATCCAAAAGTAATAGAGTGGAGGGATGGGCAGTACACGGGAGATATGGATGGGGCAGAACTGGCCACGTGTTGAGGCTTGTTGGGCTGGGTAATCATAATCAATCCATGAAGATTCATTATATATGCTACTTTTGTGTACAAAATTCTCTATAATAAAGTTTTTTAAAAGATACAAGAGGCTTTTCCTAGAATTCTCAGCATTAAGGTTTTTTGATCACAAGTCAAATGATAAATGGATCATCTCTCTCTCTGTATGCCGAATTTCTAAAAGCTGAAAGAAGGTGAGACTGCCAGATGCCAAGGACAAACAGAACTCATATCTCGCAAAGGAAAACAATGTTGACGTAGTATAAATCAGCTTCCACATAAAGCTTTCTCAAAGCTCCCAGAAAGACTCCTCAAACCTTCAACATCTTCTGTAGTTTAGAGAGGGCTATGTGCCCCTAGTAACCTCTTAGCATCAGCTCAAATATGAAAGAATGTGAACTCTGTACACTAGTAAAAGCAACACCACAATGGAGCATTTGGCACGTGGAATATGCTCAAATCATAGGGTATCAAGAACTGAGAGACACGGAATCAGAAAAGCCATTTCCAAGACCAGCATGGAAACAATGCTACTTCCTTTATCTACCAGAGAAGCATCTCCTAGTTCTATCCTAGAACTATATTATGAACATACTTCTTTCTGGCAAGCCCACAGCTGAATATCCTTAATATAAGGCAACCTTCTCTGACATTACCAAAAAGTTTACAAACAGAACTACTGAGCTTGTAACTTAAGAAAGCCATCACTTATAAGTCATTGCACCAATTATACCTCAAGTTATAAACCCCAATAATTTAATATTTGGGAATTTCCTTTTTTCCCCAAATTTGGACAAATATTATCTAAATGTGATCACAAAAGGAACAACAAAATACTTTGTGCATCTTGAGGTAGACCGGCTTTTGACATCTTAAGATGGAAATGCTTATACACTATGGGGAGAAAGCAACATTTGGCTTTATGCTAAAGAAATAATAAAGCTGTAATAGTAAACACTAATGAGCCAGTAAAACATACTGGAAGAAGATACACACAACTCCCCACTCCTAACCCGAGCTAGTTAAACAAAGGGATTGGTCCGCACTTAATAATGTATCTCTAAGAAAAAGACACAGAAGTACAAAAAGTTTTCTGTTGAACAAAATTTTATGTATACGATCAGCTATAGCAGAAATGTCCCTAAGCATATCAATGATCAGAAAACATTACAATCACAGTTAGCAACTCAAAGGTGTAAAGTACTACTCACACATCCACACCAGTGGAATGCAAAGGACTGTGCCAGTTGACTGGGAGAAATTCTACCCTCCCAATCTGCTGATTTTCTTGGGCTTTCTTAAAATGCGTCTGTAGCAGGTTCAAAGAAACACTGCGAAAATCATTAACTAGAAAAGAAAATGAACAGTGCATTAATGGTGAAGCGATCAGTTTGTAGAGTGAAAATGCAACAGATCTTATAATTAATTATACTACATCCATCTATATCTGCTTATAGCACCTACTGACTTGAGTCAAAAGTAGAGTGAGTATTCAAGAAAAAATTAACAGTGCATGTAGGAAAAGACATTCCTTTAATACAGAACTGCTGTTACTATACAAAACATTTTTATATTAAAAAAAATCACACAGTAACTTCAAAACTTCTGCCGTGTCAAGGGAACTGTTTCCATTTTTTTAAAAAACCACTTGACTATGCCAATTGGCCTTGCAGTCAGGTTCCTATCCTAACTTTCTGGTTCTTATAAACAACCTTTACCCAATATTTTAAATTTTTAAAAAATACACTGCTGTTTGGAATTCATATTGCGTCGATCTTAACCTTCTAGGAGGCTTATGCTTAGAAGCATTAGCCATTAGGATCAGACTCCCAAATCAGGGCAGTTAGACTATGAATACTACCTTTCAAAGTCAAGTTATACTAATGACCTAAATATTCCAATTAGAATATCATAAGGTTTATCACAGTATGAATTACAAAAATGGTTGACGCTTCTGTTATTCATTTAAACTGTATTATCTTCGTGGTCATATATTTATGGTTCCCTTTAAATTTAGAATGGTTATAAACAGGACCATCACATCATAAAACAATTGTATAAGACTTGAGGGCTTATTCACTCAAGAATTATTAGTTAAGAATATAAACCTATTAGCCTAAGGAATTTACTAGCACTTTAGGTCTAAGCTGGGAAGCTTGACTACCTTGCCACCTGTCTTTATCTCTCCAAATCTTATTATGCAGCTAAGACAACAGACTAAAGACAACACTTTATCTCAACTCACAGGAGCACTGACAGTCCCCCTACATGATCTAATATGACATGCTTTGCGAACCTACCACACTGTACAATGCTTCGAAAGCGGAGATCACAGGCTGGTCCGATCCCGTGGACTACAAAAACCAAGTGATCTATCTGTAAAGGTTCCCCTACAAGTGAAATTACAAAGAAAAATTACTCTATATAACGAGTCATGTATTCTAAAATCAAACATTCACAAGGCGCAGACAATAGAAATGGGCAAATTAAAATATGAGCAGATATTTTAAAAGACACAGATAGTCCCATATTTAACAACTTAGTAAAAACACAGTGATGTTACTTTGTTTCTTATTTATCTTGTAATAAGTCAGTGAAAAAACTGTTCAAGTTTTTTAAACTTTTTATTTTGAAATAACTGCAAGCTTATTGAAAACTTGAAAGAACAGTACAGAAACTCTCATGTACTTTTTATACAGATTCAACACTAACATTTACCACATTTGCTTTATTTCTCTATGTGTATGTGTATTCACACACATTTATTTTTCTGAACCATTTGGGAGCAGGTTGCATACATTATCAGATGGCACATATCACATCTCTGTAACCCTTTAATATTTTATTATGTATTTCCTAAGAATATGCTCTTATTTAACCACAGGGCAGTTACCAAATTCAAGTAATTCAATATTGACAGGATACTTTTACCTAATATCCTATGTTTATCAGTTGTACCAATAAAGTCTGATATGTATTTGAAGCCTGAAATTTTAAACTCATCTTTTCAAATTACAGGAAGTCTACGGCTTTGTCCAAGAGACAAGCCATCTCCTCTGAAAGATGAAAGGAATTTTATAATCCAGTTAAATATATTATAAAACCAACCATAAATGACCCTAGCTAGAGAGCAATGGATAACCATCAAGGTCCCTGAAAAATAGTTTTCCCTGGTTGAAAACCTCCTGAAAACCTTCAGGAGTTACCAGGAATAAATTAATAATCAAGCAGGCAGAATCACACTTCTTAGAATTAGGACTGAATCAGTTCATTTGTACTTAGTGACCTCCTGATTAGTACTGTCAAATTTTATCCATCCCACCATATATACTTAGCAACTTTAAAAGAGATTTTTGTACCTATTAAGATTCTTAGCAGATGAAGTAATACTAATCTTAATTAGAATAAGCCCATTTGATTAAAGACCATTTTTAAGCCTTGACATAATCTAAAGCCATAGAGAAAGACCACGATTTAAGTCATAAACAAATAAGAATATCAGAAGATAAGAAAAAAAGTGAATGATTAACATTACCACAATGAACGTCAACAGAGATGTTCTCAACCCCTCTCTTCACTGTTCGAGGTCGGCCCTGCTCAGTGGGTGTTGAACCCCATTCATCAGACCCCGCGACTGGCTGGTAATGTACCATAAGCTTAAATAAAAAAGATCAGAGCAATAAACATACTCTACATTAAAGACGCTTCTATTTATACATTCTGAGGGGTAGGAACGGGTCTTTTAAAACATAACACATAGTCAAATCTCAACTGGAGTTTTGATATGCAACTCCTACAGCTTGAAATGAGAATCCTGCAAATACATTAGGCTAATGTTGTACACTTTAAATATCTTACTATTTTGTCAATTATACCTCAGTAAAGCTAAAAAAAAAAAAAAAGGAAAAGGAAAATTCATCAGGCTAACAGATCTTTCAACCATACCCTACACATGGAAGATGTGCCCACATAACGTGTCAGTGATTTTCTAAATCTACAGTGACATAATTTTCCCTAAGAAAATTTTGGTGTAAGAGTTGAACAAGGAAATGATGGTAAGAGCCACAGCTTCAAGTTTCATAACTGTGAATGCAATATAAAAATGTCCAAAGCTTATCTTACGTAGAATCCCCAGAAAAAGAAACCAATTAAGTTCTTACTAATGCAATTAACCTTTAATCCCAATGTTAAAGAAGGGCCTTAATTTGCTAACCTTTGGATTGTGCAATATAATAACTTCTCTGTTGGGAGACTCCAGTTTCTTCTTCCATTCATCCAGCGTTACAGCCAGCATGTAAGTTTCCTTAAAGGAAAACACATTTCATTAGATTTCTGTAATGGTTTTTCTATTAAAACTGAACTTTTTAACAAGAATACTGCTAGATAAACAATTACTATAAGAGTATCTTACTCTAATTTATCAAATTTATTTTAATTCTCTTAAAATGAGAACAGGTACTAGTATAGAACAAAGAAAAAATAATCACTTCTACTTCTATCATCTAGACTGGAGATAATCGCTGTACACATTTTGATATATTTCTTTCAGTAATGTTAACGCATGTATATTATCCATAAAATGAGGATTACATTACATATAAAGTTCTTTCTCTTGATTTGTCAAATTTATTTTAAAATTCTTTTAAAATTATGATAATAGTACAGGAAAAAAATCAGTCCCAATTCCATCATCAAGACTAGAAATAATCATTGTTCACATTTTGATATATTTCGTTCAATAATACTAATATCCTACTCCAATTTAAAGCAAATTTCAGAATATTTTCAGAGCAAGAAAAATAAAAGGCAAAAAAGACCAATCCTGTGGTCACATTTTAAATATTCACAAAGATCACCATTAGAGAAAAAATATTTTAATTTAAATACATAATAGTTTCCATAGTATTTCAAAATTTGAAAATAAAACTACTTTATCCTGAAACTAACTTGCAAAAAGAAATGCTATGAACTGTGATGCAAATAGAACCAAACTCTCTCTGTAAATTCACAGAATAAGTCACAAGAGGAAGAAAAGATTATGAAATAAGAGAACACAATGAAGAAAATGAGTAAAAGGGTCACAGGAATACCTCTAACACTTGGCTGAAGCTCTCCGAGTATGGAACATACTTATTATCTTTGTCTCCCTTGTAAAACCAGGTACAGCGCCTCACTTCCGATGCTAGCTCATCCCAGTATACGGCGTACCGCATCCTCTCCCCCAAATGAACATCGTATCTGCCCCCATCAGTGGGCACAACTCTTCTATCACAGTCTTTTCCTATCAAGGAGTGGAAAGGGGAAATGAAGTACATAGTATAGCAAAATAAAGCTCCCAAAATACAACTCTGAGTTATGTTCTCAATAATGTTATAAAACACACGAATGATCTGTTTCTTCTTGGCTAAACTACTTTATAAACCATCAAAATCATTCTTGGTTTTAATGAAACATGAAAAAAGTAATACCCAACGCTGTTTTGTTCTTTTTCTAAGGAGAGATAGGAGTGTCCCTTAAAAAAATAAAATGTATACAAGAAAGCTTTTCTGAAGTTTTTGTTTAAGGGACCAAAAGATAAATTAATGACCATCACGATGATAAAGTAGTAACCGGCATCATTCTTGTTTCCATAAAAGAAGAAAAAACAAGAGAAAAATGAAAGAATTCATTCTTTTGCAATGTGACACTGCCCGCACCACACTCTTCATAAACAGAAACTGAAACATCAGAAACATTATTGGTTAACTATGCAGGAATTACAATAAGTACTGTTTTCAAGATACAGACCAAATTCTTGAGTATTATAAATTGGCTGGATAGTAATGCAGAACTTCTATATAAAAATGCTATAGGATGTTATAAAGCAGAAACTAACACATCATTGTAAAGCAATTATACTCCAATAAAGATGTTAAAAAGAAAAGATTATTAAGTAAAATTTGGAAAGTATAAAAAATGTAAAGCAAAAAAAAATGCTATGAGACAACTAGAAAAAGATCTAAAATTTACTTCTAATAGCACTCACTATAAGGACTTTTGTATTATAGTTTTAGAGAAATGACAGTAAGTCCTTGGTTATTACAAGTCATAGCTTTCACCCTACCAGAGCCGTATGCCTCTTCCAGCTGCTGTGAATCCTGAGAGTTGAAAGGAATCCATGTCTCCTTAGAATCTATTATCTTACAATAAAACCAATGAGGAGAAACAGGTTCGTACAAACTGCCAACATCCATGTCTATTAGCTCAAAGGAACTACATGAGTTTGGTGACGGGGATGGATCTGACTGGGACAATTGTTCCTCGTGTGATTCCACTGATGACATTTCTTTCTCTAAAAGACAAAAGAAAACTATCAATAAAATTTCCTTCTATTAACAGTGTAATTGTTCACACACAAAACTGGTCATTTTTAAGGAGTCATTTCTGAAAAAAAAACTAAGGGGGCTACATAATTTAAAACAGAAATAACATAAATTAACAGCTTTTTCTGGTTTTGTTTTTGGGTTTTTTTTTTTTTTTTGGAGGAAGGAGGCCTTAAACAAAACGCTTCTTATAGTTAGACCAACCACTTTGCACTGATCTTCCAATCCTCTCAGAAAACTGCATGGTTTTAATTAAACAAAACTGGAATCACAAGAAACACATGGTCGAAATCTTGACTGCAAAAAAAATTTTACCCCAATTTCCAATTTAAGTCTGGTCCCAAGGCAAAAACGCGTACTCCGTCTTAATAACGCCTGGTTTTAGGCTCCAGGCCCTTGTCATTACACATTTACATGACTACTGGAATCACACTATTGAAAATAAAACTATTCACTTAAGAACCAGTCACTTTTTATCAATGCTTGAAGGGTGCTTAAGCAGAGACTATGGTACAAATTCTGAAAACGCGAACCCTCGCTTGGGGCCACTGTGCGCACGCGCGCACCCACTCGCACCATCCAGGTCTCAGACGAAAAGTAACAAGTGACCTCAAAAGCCTCCTTCCCTCAAGGAAGACCGTGACCTGTGTGTTTCCGCCCCTTTAACACTCGCAGAGACTAACACTGCAGACGTCGAAAGTAAGCCCAGGCTGCTTGGAGGGGCGCGGGCAAGACCATCGCTATCTCAGCACCGAGCGCAGCGGGACCGCAAACACCCGGCCTCCCTCGAAGCGGACGCTCTCCAGCTTCCGCCACTTTATCTTTTTTCCCAGCACGAATTTACCTCCGCCACTTTGTGTGTCCCTTCTCCCCACGACCCCGGGCCTCCTGCAGCCCAGGTCTGGGACCTCAGGGTTCGCGGACGCCTCTCCCCGTCCCGCGTCCAGCCCCGCAGAGAGGAGCGGAGCGTGGATGAAAACAAGGTAATTTCCCGGTGCCCTCGGGCACGGTCGATGCAAAAGGGGCCCTGGCCGCGTCCCTGTAACCGAGGTCACCCCCACCCCGCCAGGGCTGGTCCTCCCAGCCCCCCTTCCCTGCCTCGGGCATCGCGTCCTCCTTTGCCCCTGGCATCTCCATCCCGCAGTGCCTCCCACCCGCACGCCGGTCGGAGCCCTGGGCCCGGCCGCCGCCCCCAATGCGCCCCGGCAGACTCACCTTGCAGCCCCGCAGCCTTTCAAGTTCTCCTGCCTTCGCTGAGTGGGCTGCGACATATCCCCAGCGGAGGCCTTCCCCGCAAGCTCAGGAGGGGCGGAGCGGAGCAGAGCAGGGCGGAGCTTGCGGCCCTAACGGGCTCGCGCCCAACACAGGGCTCCGCCGCGCTCCCAGCTGGCGAGCAGCGGGCCAGGTTGCCAAGAGCAAAGGTGAGGTGACGGGGACCGCTGCGTGGAGGAAACGGGTGGGGCGTGGAGGCCCGCAGGGGCGCTAGCGGGAAGTGTCGCGAGAGGTGGAGGGAATCGCGCGAGATGTGCTCCTCCGAGCGGGCTGGAGGTCGGAGCGCTGGGCACGCGGGTGTTGCCGGCGGCGCGCCCCCCGCTCGGTACCCGCGCACGGGGTCTGGGTGCAAGGCCTCAGGTATTTAGAAGGCAGGGATGAGGAATGAGACGTTATAGGTGGGGAGCGTTTCAAATTGCAGTGAAAGCAAGGTTCTTCAAGATGACCCAGCCTCCTCACTTAATAGATGGGAAAACAGACCTCTGACCCGGTGGTACCCTGGCTAACCCTGCTCATGGGCCGGGATGGTGCAGGGACGCCGGGATGCCATGCCCTTAGTGAGAAGTAGGACAGGGCGCTGGCGGTAGTTGCGTCTACCCAGACCTCCACTTCTGGGTGCTGAGAACAGATACCATTGGCATTTGCAAGGGAACAAAAGATCGTCTCTGGGTCTTTGCCCCTCTCCTTTGCGTTTATTGGGATTTAGAAGCTGCCAAAAAGATATCTTTAAAAGATGTAGAGCTGAGCTTGGCAGGATTCAAAAGCCGCAAGAGGGTTGGAGATGAGATATTTTTGTCCAGCAAGATGACATAACAGAGGTCAAGAGGTTAAAAGAATTTCCCAAGTAGTAGCCCTGCCAGCTCTCCTATTTAGTTTTCTGGAAGACTTCAATTCCTTCGGGCACGCAATAAAATACTTTCCTATTTTCTAACTAGATTATAGGGCAAGGGTTCAGGGAATGTTTTTCAGTCTTGTTATTTCTTCAAAAGCTGAGAAAAAGGAAACTAAAAGGGATTTTTAAATAACAGATTAATTCTCTTACAGTTTAAGAGCCACACACAATTACCCACAAGTTTACTTATACCTTCTCCTCAAATTTATAACACCTGAATAGCTTCTGTTCTTTGCAGATGAAATGGAGCAGGACCCTGCGGTCCCTGCCCCTCACCCCATGTCCTCAGCCCGCCTTTTGTCTGTGGAAAAACTTTAGCCAAAGAGTAAGTTTAATCAGAGAAGTGAGAAAATGCAGAAACAAAGGAAAACAGTCAAAGGAGACCAAATAATAGTTTAGTCATTAAGCATAGTCAAGGACCTTCAGTCCCTCCTCAAGGGCTATAGATAATATTCTGAGCCGTATCCTGTGAGCTGTCTTACAGATACTGAAATCCCCACCAGGTGGAAGAAGTTAACTACATG
Organism: Phocoena phocoena; assembly: GCF_963924675.1. NCBI lineage: Eukaryota > Metazoa > Chordata > Mammalia > Artiodactyla > Phocoenidae > Phocoena > Phocoena phocoena. The sequence goes on from NC_089239.1 coordinate 6,856,734, forward strand.
ATGACCAGACTGTAGCCATGACATAAGCTGCCACAATTCCAAGAACTGGCCTCAAAGAAATGGAAACCCTGGAACTAAAGATTAACTGTTCTTAAAACAACCAAGATGATGCTGATCAGACCACCGCATTACTGGTTTCACGATGACTGTCCGAACTGACTGTGCTGTTCTGCTCCTGCCTATGCAACCCTGAAACTCCCCTTTAAAAGCCCCTGTCCCCTGAGAGCAGTCGGGAGTTGGTTCTTGGACAGGAGTCCACCCTCTCCCCCAGTTGCCAGCCTCCAAAATAAAGCAAGCTTTCCTTTCCTACCAACACTCATCTCTTGAGAATTGGCTTTCCAGAGGCAAGCAGCCGGACCTGGGTTCGGTAACACAGAGAGGATGAAGAAAGCCAGGACTGTGCCCCAGCCTCTCGGATCCTGTCAGATGACTAGCTAATATAACTAATACCAGTAGCTAGCTTTTAACTCTATGTTGTAGGTAACAACTGTAAGCATTTGACAAGTATAATCCCATTTAATTCTCACAGCCACCTGGTGAAGTAGGTTATCCCTATCTGCAGAGGTAGAATGACTCACATACTACCAGCAAGTGATGGAGCCAATATAAACACAAGGTCTGTCTTCAGAGCCTGCACCTAAGTAACTTACCTAAAATCGCAGTTAAGTGATAGAACCGGAACTTGAATTTAGGCCTTCTTTCTCCAAATCCCTGTTGCAGCCTCTATACCAGCTGTTCTCAATTTTCTTTTTTTGTCTCAGGACCCTTTATACTTTTAATTATTGAGAACTCTATAAAGAGTGTTTATGTAGATTGTATCTACCACTATTTACTGTACTAGATGTTAAAACCGAGAAATTTAAACATTTAATTCATTTAAAAATAAGAAAATGCATTTTATGTAAATATTTTTACAGAAAAATAACTAGTTTCCAAAATAATTGTTTAAAAACCAGAGAAAAGGATGACATTGCTTTACATTTTTGTAAATTTCTTTAATGTCTGGCTTGATAGAAAACCACTGGATTCTCATATCTGCCTCTGCATTCAACCTGTTACAATTTTAGTTTTGGTTGAAGTATATAAGGAAAATCCAGCCTCACTCCACCGTGTAGTTGAAGAAAGAAGGAATCTTTTTTTTTTTTTTTTTTTTGTGGTACGCGGGCCTCTCACTGTTGTGGCCTCTCCCGTTGCAGAGCACAGGCTCCGGACACGCAGGCTCAGCGGTCATGGCTCACGGGCCCAGCCGCTCTGTGGCATGTGGGATCTTCCCAGACCGGGGCACAAACCCGTGTCCCCTGCATCGCCAGGCGGACTCTCAACCACTGCGCCACCAGGGAAGCCCAAGAAGGAATCTTTTAATGGCCTTTTCAGAAAATTGTGGAGTATTCTTTTTACTACTACAATAAAATTCAACAAATGGTAGGTTCTTAAAAGTTAGTTGCAATGTGGAATCTGAAAACATATTAGTGAATTTTTGTACTCTGATACTTTAAAACCCACTGGTCTTGGGCTTCCCTGGCAGTATGGTGGTTAAGACTCTGCGCTTCTGCTGCAGGGCACGTGGGTTCGATCCCTGGTCGGGGAAGTTCCACATGCCGCAAGGTGCGGCAAAAAAACAAAAAATCCCCACCATTGGTCTGTCTTGCACTTTGAATAGATCTTTTACCCATGCGTGACTGATGACATCATGCATTGGTCATTTGTAAAATTTCAGTTCACTGAGCTATGCAGCCTTTCAAATGTTAACATATTTCACTATTTTTTAAATTACCACCAATCTAATTAGAAGTCTTTTAAGTATCGGGAAGCTGTCAAGCTCATAGCAGATAAAAGTCTTCCAAAATCCTTTTTCCTGTAAAGGTCTAATTTCATTATTGGCAATAAATACTGTCAGTTGTTTTCCTTGAAGTAACAATCTCACTTTTTCTAGAAAAGTTCTGCCAAATACCTAAATCTCCATAGCCACAGTTTGTCTGTCGTTTGTACTTTCAACTAAAAATGATGTTCCATGAAAAAAAGAGTAGCTAGTTCAGTTACCAAGTCAAATAATGTCACGTGCTTTTTCCTCAAGTGACCAGCTGCAATATATTGGTCATTCAGATGAATGTATATATTAATTCACAATTCCTAGCTCACAGCTCCCAAAACCCTTGGACTTTCCTGAGCTATAAAAGCAGCGAGATAATATTTGGTCTCTTGTCCTCAGGTCCTGAAAACGCTTCAGAGAAAGTGACTTTTGGATCCCACAGAAGGAGGGTGGCTGCTTGCCAGGAGAGCCAACCATGTGATTAGAGGGTGGGACCTTTCAGTCCCAACGCCCAACCTCTGGGGAGGGCAGAGTGGCTGGAGGTTGAATCCGTTGCCAATGGCCAGTGACTGAGTCATGCCTTTGTAATGAAGCCTCACTAAAAATCCAAAGGACAAGGTTCACAGAGCTTCCAGGTTGGGGAACATGTGAGGATTGGGGAGAGTGGTGCACCTGGAGAGGGAATGGAAGGTCTGCCCCCTCTCCCCAGGCCATGCCCTATGTATCTCTATCATTCATCTGGCTGTGGTTTTATATCCTTTTATAATAAACTGGTAATCTAGTAAATAAATAGGTTTTCCTGAGTTCTGTGAGCCGTGCTAGCAAGTTAACTGAAGCCAAGGAGGAAGTCATGGGAACGTCTGGCCTATAAGAATTGCTTGTTGGTGTGTAGAGGCCTCTACACACACACTGGAATTGGGTCCAGGAACGCTTTTCCCCAGTGTACTTCAGCCCGCAGAATTGTTTCCTGCGTACTAATCATTTTGTCACACAGAATGTGAAAAACGTGTGAACTCAAGGGTTACGAGTTAATAAAATTAATAATTTTTACTCTTCATGAAGTATATTTTTAAGTGAAACTGGCACTGTTTTTATTACAAATTCATGGCAGTGGACAATACGGTGACTGGTAGAACAATTTGTTTCCACTGCCTTAATTCCTGGTAAGGCGCCAGCAATTTTACCCACCATTGCTTTTCCATCAACAGTGCAAATGTCAACAGCATAGCAAAAAAGGCAAATCATGTCCTGGTACAATTAAGAAAACCGTTTTGATCTTGTGACCCCTAAAGGGGTCTCTGAGACTCCCAGCCTCCATGGACCACCCTTTGAGAACGACAACAATTAAATGTGCCTAATCTGGGGCTTGGAATACAAAAGCAATGAATAACACAATACCTACCCTGAAGGAGTTCACAGTCTCAATAGGACACATAGGCAGGTAAACAAATAAATATATCTTGTTGAACACAGATGTAGAGACCAAATGTATGGACACCAAGGGGGAACGGGAGGTGGGGTGGGATGAACTGGGAGACTGGGATTGACACATATACACTACTATGTATAAAACAGACAACTAATGAAAACCTACAGTACAGCCCAGAGAACTCTACTTGGTGCTCTGTGGTGACCTAAAAGGGAAGGAAATCCAAAAAAGAAGAGATATATGTAAAAAAAAAAAAAAGAAAAGAAAAAGAAAAGCACAGGAATATGAACATTTCTTCATATTCCCATGACAATAAATACTCTGGGTTCAAACCTCAAAAAAAAAAAAGAAATGTATCACATTGACTGCTACAACAGAGAACAGATACACCAATAGTTACAAGAGAGGGAGTAATCTCATGTCCAGGCATACCTCCAGAAATTCCCATTCAGTAGGTCTTCGGTGGGATTCAGGAATCTGCATTCTAAACAAGCCCTCTTGGTGATTTGGATGCAGACAGCATGAGATCCACACTTTGAGAAACACTGCCTTAAGAAGTATAAATTCTAGGTTTCCAAGAAGGCCCAGCAGGTAGGTAGTTTCAGAAAGAGAATATCTGATGATATCTCTCAAAAAACCACCAGTTGGGCTTCCCTCGTGGCACAGTGGTTAAGAATCCGCCTGCCAATGCAGGGGACACGGGTTCAAGCCCTGGTCCGGGAAGAACCCACATGCCGCGGAGCAACTAAGCCCGTGCGCCACAACTACTGAGCCTGTACTCTAGAGCCTGTGAGCCACAACTACTGAAGCCCGCGCGCCTACAGCCCGTGCTCCGCAACAAGAGAAGCCACCGCAATGAGAAGCCCGCACACCGCGATGAAGAGTAGCCCTCGCTCGCCGCAACTAGAGAAAGCCCGCGCACAGCAATGAAGACCCAACGCAGCCAAAAATAAATAAATAAAATAAATTAATTTTTTTAAAAAAAGAAAGAAACCACCAGTTAATTTCACTGGCTATTGCTGTTGCAATCAAATCTTTTACCAGAAAAAGGCTTAAAAGGTAAAATCTGAAACAAAGTCTATTTTTTCCCTTTCAATGCTCCAGCACAGGAGACAACAAACTTTCTTCTGTAAAGGGCCAGATAGATATTTTAGGCTGTGTGGGCTGTAAGGTTTCTGTGGCATCTAATCAGTTTTGCTGTAGCACAAAAGCAGCCAGAGACAGTATGTAAACCACTGGGTGTGGCTGTGTCCCAATAAAACTTTATTTACAAAAACAGGCAGTGGGTTAAATTTGGTCCCTGGTGGTAGTTTGCTGACTCCATGCTCCAGTGCAAAAGATAATGCTAATGGCCAGTAAGCTGCCTAAAGAGCAAAAGCAACAGTCTAAGGGTCATGAAACAACTGGATTTCACATCTAAAGTCGGAATAATTGTTAGGCATCAAAAGGTATTGCGTTGAGTGCCTATCAAGGCATTAGGTGCTACGAGGATACATAGTTTTTGGAGACAGAAGTTCTCAACCCCTGGTGGACACGTTGGCATCAAAAGTTGAGAAAACTCCGCAGTTGCTTCTGATGATCTGACAATAAAATAACAAGGCCAGGCTGTGACAGTGATTCTCAAACTCTAATGAATAGAAGGGTATGCTAAGTAGATTCTTTAAATTTCAGGTCCAAACCCAAGATAGTTAATCAGAGGGGTCATGAATCTACATTTTAAACAAGAATATACAGGCTGCTGCTGTGCGGCAAGTACCACTTACTGACTTTGTTTATAAAAGAATGTTAGAACTAGAGGAACCATAGAGACATCAGTGTGACGTTCTCTTCCAGCCCAAAGTTGGTGATTTTCATAAGTCCATAAACCATTCATAAAAATGCATTTTATTACTTTATAGCCACAACTGAATAGTTCCTGCCCTCAAGCTGAATAATCTTAGATTTTTTTTTCCCCACTTTGAGGAAAGTGGTTTGCCTCTGTCTCACTTCAATGAAGACTGTTTTGAGCTGATAACTTCAGTTGAAGCTGTGCAGCAAGGTGTCTCCTTGGGCCCCTGGAGGTTTCCATCAAGCCAAGGTTTCCTCTTGGCTAGGGTTGTCGAATTGAGCATATGTAAACGTAGCAAATGCAAAAGTTAAATACAACACTTTTAGGAAACAATAAGAGAAAATCTTCAGGAACTGGGGGTAAGCAATGAGTTCTTAGAGACTTGACACCAAAAGTTCTCAGAAGGAAAAACTGATAAATAGGATTGTATCAAAATTAAAAACTTTTGCTCTGTGAAAAACTCTGTTAAGAGGATGAAAAGACAAGCGACAGACTGGGATAAAATACTTGCAAAGCACCAATCTGACAAAAGACCAGTATCTAGAAAACACATAGAATTCTTAAAACTCAGCAGTGAAAAGACAAACAGTGGAACCCAAATTTATTTTCAATATCATTCTTCAGTAAGAGGGACCAGGGCTTCTTGGAGGAGCAAATGGTTCTAGCACTGGAACAGGAAATATGCAGGATGAGCCTGAAGAATCATGTAGTGCCAGAAAGTGAGGAGGGCTCCAAAAAAAAAAAAAGCCCCCCACAATCATGGGGGTATGTCAGAAGGACACAACTGAAAGAGCTCCCAATGGCCAAAGCAAGACATTCTGAGCAACAAAATAAATAAGGTAGCATTAGATCACAACACAAAGTATAAAATAAATATCTATGGGTCCACACGGATATAAATGACTGATTAAACAAACAAATAAATAAATGGGAGAGAATGACCAAATCTACCTTGCAGGTAAATTCTAAAGAATTAACGTAGATAAACACCCTCAATGACATGGAGGATAACTCCCCATCCCCTAAGTGTGGAGCTGCAAATGGGGACTTCCAAAGAATACAGTACGAAAAGGAGGAAAAAAGAAATAGTAACTGTGTAGTGGAGAAACCTGACAGACTCTACCTCAGCCAGGTGATGAAGGTTAACATCAACAGTATGAGCTATGTAGATAGTAAATACATTTGATATACGGTGAGAAAGGGCACTTACCTCTGTGGTCTTCCTCCCCCAAATCCAAGCCCAAGTGTAATTATGAGAAAAGCACCAGACAAATCCCAGTTGAGGGGCATTCTACAAAATATCTGACCTGTACTCCTCAAGACTAGCAAAGTCAGCAGAAACAAGGAAAGTCATGGGCGTTCGCTGGTGGACTAGTGGTTAGGATTCCAGGCTTTCACTGCCATGGCCCGGATCCAATCCCTGGTCGGGGAACTGAGATCCCACAAGCTATACAGCGTGGCCAAAAAAAAAAAAAAAAAAAAAAAACCAAAAAACAAACAAGGAAAGTCTGAGAAACCAGCACAGCCAAGAGGTTCCTAAGGAGATATGATGACTAAATGTAATACGGTATCCCGAATGGCATCCTGGAAGAGGAAAACGGTGTTAGGTAAAACCAAAGGAAATCTGGATAAAGTATGGACTTTAGTCAACAAGAATGTATCAATACTGATGCATTAATTGTGACAAACGTACAACACTGATTTAAGGTGTTCATAACAGGGTGTGGGGTATATGGGAACTCTGTAGTATCATCACAATTTTTCTGTACATCTAAAGTACTCTACAATAAGAAGTCTATTAAAATAAACCCAGTTAGCAAGTGGGCAAAAGACACACACAGACATTTTACAGAAGAGAATACACAGATGGCAAATAAGCACATGAAAAGATGTTCAACATCATTAACCATTAACGAAATGCAAATTAAAGCACAATGAGATATCACTACCTACCTACCCATCAGAATGGTTAAAATAAAAAATAGTGACACCACCAAATACTGGCAAGAATGCAGAGAGACTCATACATTGCTGGTGGGAATGTAAAACGGTACAGCCACTCTAGAATAGTTTGGTAGTTTCCAAAAAATTAAACATGCAACTTTCATATGACCCAGAACTACACTCCTGGGCATTTATCCCAAAGAAATGAAAACTATGTCCACACAAAAACCTGTACATGAATGTACATAGCAGCTTTATTCATAATAGCCCAAACTGGAAACAACCCATACATCCTTCAAGAGATGAATGGTTGAACAAACTGTGGTACATCCATATCATAGACTACTACTTAGCAATAAAAAAGAACTACAGATACAGGAAACAACTTGGATGAATGTCAAGAGAGTTATGCTGAATGGAAAAAAAAAAAAAACAATCTCTAATGGTTACATACTATACAATACTATTTATACAGCATTCTCAAAAGGACAAAATTTAGAAATGGAGAACAGATTAGTGGTTGCCAATGGTTTAGCATGGTGGGAAAGGAGAAGCAGGTGCGGCTGTGAAACGTCAACAGGAGGAAGAGTCATGGTGATGGGACTGTTCTGTATCTTGACCATATCAACGTCAATATCCTGGCGGTGACATCACAGTAAAGTTTTACAAGATGTTACCATTGAGGGAAACTGGGTAAAGGGTACAGGAAAGCTCTGAATTATTTCATAAAACTGCATGTGAATTTACAATTATCTCAAAATAAAAACTTTAATGAAAAAAATACAGAACAGGGAATTCCCTGGCAGTCCAGTGGTTAGGACTCCGCACTCTCACTGCTGAGGGCTGGGTTCAATCCCTTGTCAGGGAACTAAAATCCCACCAGCCATGTGGCATGGCCAAAAAAATAAATAAATAAATAACGTGATACAGTTGGTACTCCTATCAATGGGTTCCACATTCACGGACTCAACCAACTATGGACTGACAGTATTTGGAAAGAAAAAAAGTTCAGGAAAGTTCCAAAAACTTGAATTTGCTGCATACCCGGCAACTATTTACATAGTATCTACATTGTATTTACACCTATTTACACAGCATTTACATGGTATTAGGTATTATAACTAGTCTAGAGATGACTTAAAGTATATGGGAGGATATGCATGGGTTTTATGCAATACTACAACATTTTATATAAGGGACTTGAGCATCCATGGATTTTGGTATCCACGGCGGGGTCCTGGAACCAATCCCACGGATACTGAGGGATGACTGTACTCCTAGTTATCTTGGATTTCAGAAAAACAATCATTTTTAGTATAATTATGTCCCATGCCATATGTGGAATACACTGATACTAAAAGGTGACTTGTTGTTTTATCTGAAATTCAAATGTAACTGAGGGTCCTATATTTTATCTGGCAATACTACCCTTGGCATTAGCTTACCAGGATAAGGTATATATTGCAAAATAAAAGAACATTTAAAAGTTGGCTACAGGGCTTCCCTGGTGGCGCAGTGGTTGAGAGTCCGCCTGCTGATGCAAGGGACACGGGTTCGTGCCCCAGTCTGGGAAGATCCCTCATGCCACGGAGCAGCTGGGCCCTTGAGCCATGGCCGTTGAGCCTGCGCGTCCAGAGCCTGTGCTCCGCAAAGGGAGAGGCCACAACAGTGAGAGGCCCACATACCGCAAAAAAAATAAATAAATAAAAAAAGTTGGCTACAGAAAATGTGCCCTGATCTCAGAAACCCCTAAATCCTCCCTTCTCAGCAGCTGGCATCTCCTCTGCCTAACACTTTATTACAACAAATGTGCTACTGCCCACCACTCCTGATGAGAAAAGCCACATAGAATATAAAACCCTCCTATCTTCACAGAGGAGTAAAAATTATCCAGATGATCCTCCCTTCTCAACTTCAACTCAAAATAGCTATTCCCTCCAAGAAAGATTATGAAAAAATAATAATTAAACAGAATAGTCAGGAAGCATTTTCTAGAAGCAATTTGGGGTCTCCAGTATAACAATGCTGTAAAAAAACACAACCAAGAAGTAATAGACATCCGAAAAATATCTCTAACATGAAAAAGATGGAGATTGAAAAAGAAAGGAAAACGCAACTTTGTAGGAAATTTATTTGAGAAGAAAAAAATCAAGAAATTATCATTAATATCCTCAGAGATATAAGATGCTACACCCACAAACAAGAGCAGAATCCCATAGAGAACACAGAGCACAAAAAAATTCCTAGAAACTAAAAATATGATAGATGAAACAAAATTCAGTGCAGTTGGAAGATAAAGGTGAGTAAATCCCCCACAAAGTACAGCAAAAAGGCAAAAAATGAAAGTGAAAAGATAAGTAAATCAAAGAACCAGTCTAAGAGATCTCTAACAGAAACAGCAGGAATTCTAGAAAGATGTAACAGAGATTAGGGTAGCAGAGGAGGAAAAGAAACAAACAACAAAACTCAAGAAAATGTTATAGGGCTTAAGGGCAGGAGTCTCCAGAACGAAATGTGCCCAGCAAAGTGGACAAAAACAGACCCACACCAACACCATACTGTAGAGGGGACAAAAATATCCTACAAGCTTCCAGGAAGAAACACTAAGTTTTAAACAAAGGATCATGAAAACACATTTTTAAATATGCCAGATGGAAAAAAATTACTTCCTATGCACCCTTTTCCAGGAAGCTACTGGGGAACATGCTCTACCAAAATGAGGGAATAAACTGAGAAAGAGAAAGACACAGGCTATGGAAAAAAGGAATCCAACAGAAGGGGTGGAGAGAATCCCCAGGATGAACAGAAGACACCAGAATGAAAGTATGCACCAGGAACGTACAAGTGCTGCAGTCAGAGGGCTCCAGGAACGTGTCTTCAGGAGCCTAAAATTGATAAAATATGTCTGAGCATCTTAAGAGAAGATTTAGACAAATGATGGAGGGTTTGAGGTCAAATCAGTCATAAGCACATAGGCAAACAAAATAAGTATGACAAATGATTCATTCCAGAGAAAACAAGGAGTTGTTCAGGAAAAGAAAAGCAAGCAGTTTACTGCATGACTGAGCTCTGGGCAGCATTTACATAGTATAATAACGTACAACAGAATTACCATGTAAGTGGATTGAGAAACTGGAGGGATCAGAGCTGGGATGTGTGTATGGTAGAGGCAGAGAGACCTAACCTTCATCCTCTACAACAGAAAATCAGTAGAAATGACCTAAAATTGATAAATCAAAAGGGAGCAATACAACTGTGTTATTAAAAAAATATGGAGATAATTTTTTTAAAAAACTCAATTGAAAGTAGTTACTTTTGTAGAAGGAAAAATGGGAGTGGAACCGAAGAGTGATCCTTTTCATAGAATTGACTTTTTTTTAAGATTTTTTTTTTTTGATGTGGACCATTTTTATAAAGTCTTTACTGAATCTGTTACAATATTGCTTCCGTTTTATGTTTTGGTTTTTTGGCCGCGAGGCACGTGGGATCTTAGCTCCCACACCCGGGGTCAAACCCACACCCCCTGCATTGGAAGGTGAAGTCTTAACCACTGGACCGCCAGGAAGTCCCAGAATTGACTCTTTAAACTGCTAACTTCCATAGAATTATTTGAGTCTTCAAACTCATAACTTTTTTAAAAAGAAAAAAAGATGAAAAACTCCAGTCCTCAAGTATCCATCCCCCCAAAAACTTTTTTTAGCGCCAATTTAATCCATATTCTTCAGCTTAAAAAAAATCTTCCCACCTCTAATGGTATTACATTAACCAACTACAAAACTGTTTTCAAAACCCCGTTTTTCAAAGCACTTAAAAGAATTCCCCACCAACAATGTAGAGACCAGCCCATCTTGCTAATACTTCATTGGGACTTAAATTCATCTAAATATTTACATTGGCGTTTATATTTGGAACAATAGTGGCTTATTATAGAGAACATAGCTGTGTTTAACATGCCAGATCTGGATAACTTTATTCAAGATTTTGACACAAATTATCCCCACAGTAATATTAAACTTAGACACTTTTTAAAAGTCCAGATGTGAAATACCAAAAAAAACCTGAATTCAGTCAAGAGTCAATACTAAGTCAAGAACTGAATCAGATCCACAAAAAATGAATACTATCTTCCTTCTTATATTCACTGTATTTTCTGGCACAGGTTGCAATTTAGTTTTCCTTTCCTTGACACTGGCATTTGGAATCATTTTAGCATGGTTTACACCTTTAAGTTCTAAGTCTGTACTTACCCTGAATATCTTATTATAATTAAAATTATAAATCCAGAAGCAATAGTCCTCCCTTACAGAAAGAATCCAACTAATACATGTAGAAGGAATAAGAGAAACAAAGTCACATTCGAACACCACAGTAGTAACAAGCAAGATCTGCTAGTGGGTACAAAAATGAGTGGGCAAAAGTTTAAGCAGAAACAGGACATTTGCATAGCTCACATTATCTCTAGCAAACATTCAGTCATTACAAAGGAAAACATAGTAAGTTTACAGCAGAGAATCCTAGCAGACGCCACCTCAGGTAGTGGCTAAGGTTAATAACACCAGAAATACATTACCGCATCAGGTGTCAAGATACACTGTCACAGATCGGAGGACGCTATGACGACATGACAACTAAATGCGAGGCAGGATCCTGGATTGGATCCTGAAACAGTGAAAGGACATTAGTGAAAAGACTAGAAAATCCCTACTTTCAAAACTCTCTACTTTAGTTAATAGCATTATATCAAGGCTAATTTCTTAACTTGACAAATGTTCTACAGCTATGTAAGATGTTAATATAAAGGGAAGGTGAGCGAAGAGTATAGAGAAACCGCTGTTTTTGCAACTCTTCAGGAGGTCTAAAATTATCTCAAAACAAAAAAAAAACTGTTAAAAAACATACACACACACATATATATGTGTGTGTGTATAATGTGTGATTTATAGATAAAAAAATCAAGACCTCAGGGAAATTGGTATCTTGGGCACTCAGTTAAAAAATAGTGTTCTCTCCTGTATTAGTCGTTGTCTCACTGGTTTATGTTAACTTAGCTTTAAGGTTCTCCCCCTTCTAAATATTTAGTTTCAAGTACAACTTTTAAATTTTCATAGAAAAGCCTTTTGTAACATTCCTATATTAGACCAAAAATAAAAATCCTAGAATAAAATTGTCACTATATTATCTCATAAAAACACTCATACCAACCTAAGGCCCGGCCAGTATTTTTACTTTACTTTTTCTCGTCATATAATATGTTTGTATTGGGTTTTTTTTATAAGGAGAGGAGATGGCTGGTGGATTTATTTTCTTGTTAATAGGCCTGGCAGTCAAGAAAAAAAATCACTTGGATATTTTATTAAGAAACAGCAGTTTTTCCAATAACAGATACTGCATACTGGAACTCACTTCAGATGAAAAAAGTAAGTTATCTACCTAAGTCTCTTCTACACGATAGCATAGAGCTACCTGAGCAAATCCAGCTGAGACCCTTTCAATATCCCTTCCTTAAATCTGGCTCTAAAATGACTGTTATTAGTGATGGTAAACATCTTTTTTATAAAATAGGCAATACTGTCTATGCAATTTATTCTAGGGAAACAAAGATAAACATCAAATCTACCTTTAAAAGAAGAACACAATTTCCCACTCTAGCTATGGCTGATTCATTCCCTGAGCATGAATCCTCTTTTACCCTCGTTGTTTCTTACTGTAAACTGAGCAGATACACTGAGCTGGAATCTCCTCATAGGGATCCTGATGGTGACGCTAATATTTTAGATGGAGAACAGCATTCCCAAATGGTTGTATTTATTACTTTTGCAGTTATTATTTCTACGTGCTGTGGCATTTAATTTTTAATCTGTGTTCATCACACTGCTCCATATGCAAGCAGCTGTAGTAAAAAGATAATTAAGGGGGAAGAAAGGAAATTTTAAAGTGGATCTTCATCCAAATACGATTTAGACAGCAAAAAAGGAAATAGCCCCATTTTCATTCCTATACCCATGCCATTTCCAAATTAACCTTCCAATAGTAACACGAAAAATAGAAGTGGTAAAACTCTAACCTAATGATCTATACAAAAAAGGAGACAATCTACCTCAAGAACTCACTACACAGTGCAATATATTCAAGTGGTGAAAAGATACAAATTCATCCAGAACTGCCACACTATCTGGCTGTCAGTATAGTCTCTTGAGTAATTATATCAAACATATTACTACAAAATGTACCAAGAAGTAGAGAATAACACTATATCTGTGAGCTACAAGTAACAAAACAAAACAGAGGTCCAAGAAGGCTAAAGTCCAAGCTATAATTTACACACAAAGTGTACGGTGAAAGCAGTCACAATGTACAAAAATGTGACAAGTAATCCAGATGTTTAAAAAAACAGAGCCTGTTTGTCTCAGACAACATCCAGTCTTATCCGGTAGGTTTCTGATAAGCCTGTTACATAAGGTGGATTTCCCTCCTGCTGATAAGAAGCAGCTTGCAGATACCCATAAATTTCTTAAGGGGTGAGTCTACTTGGCAATACTGATAAACTCCATAGCTTCCTATTACATTCATTGGTCTGAAAACTGAAAACAACTCATAACCCAACTGTTCTTCCAAGTCCTTTACCAGTTTTTCAAGTTTTATATCAAAGGAAAGTTGGAATGTATTGCTTCTTCTCCTCAAGAGGCATTTCAAAAAGAGGGTAATTAACCAAAATCAAGAGTTCTTTGGTCAAGTTAGTAACAGGCTTCCCCTTTGTTCTAAATCCCTTCATAATCCTTTTTTTTCCAATTTTTCCAGTATGGCCTGGATTTTACAAACAGCCTCTTTCCTGGCCTGCCGGACAGAGTCCTGGCCCCCAGTTTCAACTGAATCCAGTTCCAAAAGTTCCTTGGTTAGCATTTCTTCCAAAAGCCAGTATGCTTTGTCTGTCTTTTTTCCTACGAACTCTTCTACTTCTTGCTCAAGATACTGGACCTTCTCCAGCACATGTATGATTTTCTTAATACTTGGGGGAGTCCCTTCATCTGAAGATAAACACTCTTCAGGAAGATTATGACTCTGATCTTGATTGCTGGGATGCTCGTTGGAGGCATTACCATACAGCTGAGGCTCAGCGGTATACTGGACTTGGGAATCCAAGAGCTCTGAATTATCATTGTTCACTGTTCCCGAGGACTCGTACTGATGGACGTGGACACTGCAAGGAAAGTTGTGCCGGTTCATGCCTTGATCTGATTGGCTATAGGGGTATGAGGAATCCTTGGAGTAGGAGAGCAAAGAGGGGAAAAAAGCTGTTTTAATGGGGATCCATCAACATCAGATTTGTTAGCCCACATCTTTCACCTGACCAGGAAGGTACATGAAAAGCCTCCCCACCCATACAAGTGGACGGCCCTCCTTAATCATCTGAGAATACAGCCCTAAAAAGATAAAAGGCAGAGAATTCCTGAGTATAAAGGCTGGAATCTACCCTGAGACAGGTCATCATCATGAATACCTCATAATCTACCCTTACCACCTCACAATCTGTCCAGTGACTTAATAAATAGGAGTTAGTTTTTTCCCCTAAAGAGATAAAACCTGAAGACAAATCTTAAAAAGGAACCTGGCCACAAGCAAATGATGTTCAAGTGTGTGGTTTCATAAAACCATGCAATTTCACATTGGTTTTGTCTTCTGTCAGGAGACTGAGGTAATAAAATCTAATCTTTGATTTTGTCTAACATACCAATGGTATTACAACGAATTTTAGTAAATGAGCATTCTCCTGTCGTTTAAAAAAAGGAATGAACCTAAAACTGCTCTAAAAAATAAAGTCTATTTTAAATAAAAAGTAAACTGGGCTAGGTAAAGCTACAGGTAGTAGCCACCAACATTTTGAAGTTAGTCCCCATTTAACACAGACCAATGCAGAAAAAGTTCCACGCTGTGCTCTCTTAATTACCCAGACATTAAGAGGACAACGTCTAGAAGCCTCCTACCTTGGGCTGTGGGGCTGGGGGGGAAGGAGGTGGCCGAGGAGAGCCACTGCTCGGCCATGATGAAGCGCTCTCACTCACGTAGAGACTCCCAGGTGGTGCTGAGGGGGCAGCTGAAGGCCAGGGGTAACGGGCTCCCATGCCATAAGCACCCGGAGGAGCCCAGGAGTCCCCCTGGGATCGTACAGTTGGTCCTGGTTGTGGAACACTACGATTACCATCCCCATAAGGATAATGGGGCACGCTCATTCCAGGGTTCTAGATTGAGAGGAAGGAAATACACTGGTCATTGCTAAAAAACACTTAAAGAAGTAATGAAAATATTCTAGTGTAAACAGACTCAGAGATGCTTCCCCTTGGCTTAACAGGGTATATTTTAGCTGCTATGGGACTAACTGTAGTATTTCTAATGAGTTGCAAATATTTTCTCCAAACCTAAAAAAGCTTCGTTCCAAAGATATCAGGGGCAGATTTGGTGACCATCAAACTCAGAAAAATAGGGCCTAAACTTCAGTGGCTGAAGCACAGCATAAGTCTGTCCCACAGATACTATAAATAAATGGACCCATATGCTATAAGGAAGCACAAATAAAGACATACTAGAACTCTCCTTGAAGTGAACAGAGAAATAAACATGGGATCATTCATAGAATATTAAAAAATATAAACCTAACCTTTTGGGCTTCCCTGGTGGCACAGTGGTTAAGAATCCGCCTGCCAATGCAGGGGACACGGGTTCGAGCCCTGGTCCAGGAAGATCCCACATGCCGCGGAGCAACTAAGCCCCTGCACCACAACTACTGAGCCTTTGCTCTAGAGCCCGCGAGCCACAACTACTGAGCCCGCATGCCACATGTACTGAAGCCCACGTGCCTAGAGCCCGTGCTCCGCAACAAGAGAAGCCACCGCAATGAGAAGCCCACGCACCGCAACGAAGAGTAGCCCCCGCTCTCAGCAACTAGAGAAAAGCCCACACGCAGCAACAAAAACCCAACACAGCCATAAATAAATATATTTATTTTTTAAAAACCCCCAAAAACCTAACCTCTTGAAGTGAACAGAAAAAAAAACTTGGTACCATTCATTAATATGAAAAAATAAAAACACAACAGATGAATGCTCACCTGTGAAGCAGGATATCCTGGAACCTGCCCCCTAAGAGGGGCTGCTTCAGTCTGGCAGTCCTGCTGGGGATACATCCAACGAGAGACTGGGGTTGGGCTGTTGCCAGGTGAACGGTAAGTGCTTGGAACCTCTGTGGAGTAATTGGTCTGAGCATACCCAGATGTGTAATAAGCCCCTGGGTATGGAGCAGTATTTGTCCCAGGGCCAGTGGGGTATGGTGGGCCATATGCTCCATTTGTATAAGAATTCAAACTCTATAAAAAAGCAAAGTTGGGAGAAAAAAAACATGAATGAGTAGATGAGCTGAAATGCCCTCACTTCGAAAACTTTGAGAAGAAAGGAGATCAGTAACTAATGAAAATATGAACTACCTAAGCAACCGTTGAGGTATTCTTTCATATATTATAATCATATACATATATTAAACTCAGATTATCACCTTAGAGTCTTTGTCATAACAATGGGTATATTGTGATGAAGGATGAAGTGATGGCCTTTAGTGCTTCTCAGCCATTTCCATAAGTGCACCTAACAATTGCACCTAACGGCAGGGAACTTGTCCCCACAAACTGAAGAGGGTGTTCCGGGAAACCTGGGAGAATGGCGAGAGAAAGAAGAAAGTAACCATAATACAACAGAAAGAAAAAAAGACCACAGAGAAAGACCTAGCCCTGCCATTGGCTTTGTGTTTACCCTCTCTGAGCTTTAGTTTCTCCAGCAGGAAAATGGAAATCATAAACATATCTGCAGGGTTATTGTAAAAATTAATGAGATGACATATATAAAATGCTTAGTATAGTGTCTGGCACGTAGTATGCTCAACGATTTGCAATTTTTATAATACAAATTGTCGTTAGTATTAATGTGGCAAGGTCAGGAAACGAACCCAGATCTGACTCCAAGCCCATGTGCTTTGTATTGATACTATCCTACTCTGCTTCCCCAAATGATAACAGCAGACAAATTCCTCATATACTGCTTACTGCAGTTCTACGTCACCTACCCAGACTATCACTGACACCCAGGATCCTCAGTTTAGTAATCCAAACAAGATTAAAGCTAAACTCTAAACGATTACCTTAGCGTTTTCTATTAATTTCTACTTTACCTGGTTAAAATGGTAAAAACAGAATCAAGTTTTCCTGGACTCATCCTTCTAAAACTAGACAATCTTTCCCATTTTAGGTAGAAGAATAAGAATCTTGTGATATTAACTAGACTTATCATGGTGATCATTTCACAGTGTATACAAATATCGAATCATTATGCTGTACATCTGAAACTAACATTATATGTCAATTATACCTCAATTAAAAAAAAAAAAGAATCCTGATATCTTCTACAGTTGTTAATGACTGAAGAAAATGAAATTTAAATTTGATGCCAAATCTACCACAACAAAAAGAGGGGTAGATTGAAGTGGGAAGGAGGGCATAATTCTGTGGAAAATAAATTCTTAGCCACAGTTTTATAGCAAGAGGATAAAAGACAGGCTACTATCACCACACGGCCAAAGAATTCCGTGCAGGGACAGGGGTGAGGGAAAATCCAGCCAGGCATTCCTTGAGCAGCCACTGTGAGGCTAATCAAGTCTTCTGCCTACAGGCAGCTGTGCCTGACCAAACAATCCCTTATGCAACATACACAGCTGAAGACTTAAGATTAAAAAAAAATCATGCGACTTTTTGTACTGTTATTCAAATTCTAGAAATCCTTCTTAAGGAAATTATTCAACTAGAGAAAAAATTATAGGCATGAATTTGTTCATCACAGCATGATTCACCATCACGCAGAATTATAAAGAACCTAACCGTCCTGTACTGATGGAATGATTAAGTAGACTATGGGTTATTCATTGAGGAAATTTTATTCTGTCTTAAAAACTCACTGTTAGGGACTTCCCTGGTGGCGCAGTGGTTAAGAATCCGCCTGCCAATGCAGGGGACACGGGTGTGAGCCCTGGTCCAGGAAGATCTCACGTGCCGCGGAGCAACTAAGCGCTTGCACCACAACTACAGAGCCTGCCCACTAGAGCCCGCGAGCCACAACTACTGAGCCATCGTGCCACAACTACTGAAGCCCGCGTGCCTAGAGCCTGTGCTCCTCAACAAGAGAAGCCCACGCATCTTAACGAAGAGTAGCCTGCACTCACCACAACTAGAGAAAGCCCGTGCACAGCAACGAAGACCCAACGCAGCCAAAAAAAGAAATAATAAAATTAATTAATTAATTAAAAAAAACTCACTGTTAGAACTGACCAGACACCTAATGATATCAAAGAATTATTTGGGGTTTTTTTCCTTTAAGTTTTAATAATGGCATTGCGGTAATATCTTTAAAACTTCCTTATATCTTAAAGATACATGCTTAAGTATTTACAAAAGACATAACATGATGTCTGGAATTTGCTTCAAAATACTCTAAGGATATATAAGTGAAACATGATGGCCATGTATTGATACCTGTTGAAGCTGAATAATGGGTACATGGGAGATTATTGCACTATTCTTGTTACTTTGGATTATGTTTGAAAATTTCCTTACTATTAAAAGAAAGTTTCTGTTATTTCACCCTATAACATGTAAAGTACATACGATAAATGAAAAGTCATATTAAAAGGCATATGTAAAATGAGTTGTCATATTAAAAGACAAATGTAAAGCTGTGTAAATATGATAGGGGAAAGGCTGAAAACAAAGTTACCAAAATATGGATATATTAGGATGACAGAATTAGTCTTTTTTCTCCCTTTTATCTCCCAAATGTTTAGTAATAAAGTTGTATTTTATAGTAAAAAAAAATATGCTATTAAAAATGTCATGATGGGTTGGGCTTCCTTGGTGGCGCAGTGGTCAAGAGTCCGCCTGCCAATGCAGGAGACACAGGTTCGTGCCCTGGTCTGGGAAGATCCCACATGCCGCGGAGTGGCTGGGCCCGTGAGCCATGGCCGCTGAGCCTGTGCGTCCGGAGCCTATGCTCCGCAATGGGAGAGGCCACAACAGTGAGAGGCCCGTGTACCGCAAAAAAAAAAAAAAAAAAATGTCATGATGGGTTCGATCCCTGGTCGGGGAAGTAAGATCCAGCATGCAGTGAGGTGCAGCCAAAAAAAAAAAAAAAGTCATGAAATCCCAAGTATGTCTAGAAACTGGTGGGCTGCTTGGACCATAGCTACTTCCATCTATGTCCAAGTAGACTACTTTCATGAAGGGAAACTTGTATCTAAGGACAGCAAGCTGTGATTTGAAACTTGTCAGCTGACATGGCAACAGAAAATCTGAAACTGAGCAACTGCAAGAAGAATTAAACAAAATCTTTGATAGTCACTGAATTTCTGTAGAAGTCTCATTCTGGATTCCAGAAGAAATCAAGAGACTGGAGTTCTTAAAACTCAAAAAACATCCCAAGTGCTGCTCTTGTTCTAGGGGTAAATGTAAATATGACTTAGCATTTAAAAGTCAAAATCATGTCACATCATATGATGTCTCATTGCAAAAGCTAAAGATTATTCAGGAGGTAACACTTCTTCCAAAAGTTGGTTTTACAATTGACGGACTGTTTATAGATGTAGAATCCAAAGAGGAGAAAACTGATCAGGTCTCTCACTCAGAAAGTGATATACTTGTTCAACGGATTCCCTTTCCATTTGATACATGAATATCAAACAGCAAACAGACCCAATCCAAGTGGGAAAAAAACCTTTTTTTCCATTAGCAACACCACAATTCTTCCTGCTGTGCTTATCTTGAAAAACATGGAAGGCTTCACCACAAAAGTACTCCAAGACTTCATAATTATCAGCAGTCGACATCAACTTGAGTTTCTACTAATACTCATTTCTGGAATTGCCAAATCTATTATCATCCACTGGTTACTTCCTCATGCAGTATCTCTCCTTATAGAACTATTCCAATTTTTGTCTCATAGGAGCTCCAAACCACAGTACTTAATAAGCTGTATTTTACAACCCAGGTCCCCTTTAAGTTAAATGAAAAGGTGTTATAGGTTCTGATGAAAGTCCTTTTGTATCATGATTTCTCAATTCAGAACATTATAAGAGGACTTCAGTTTTGTTTCTTAGAGCATTTCTATTCCCAGGCACTCAGTGTTCTGTGGTGTGATCTCCCAGAACCCAAGAGAATTAGCTTCTTTATCAGAAAATCAATGTGAAAACATCCATCTTTCATCCTTTAGATACGTGGAAAAGAAGCTTTAGAAAAACAAGTTGCATTCATGACCAATGAGAGGATTTTAAACAAAAACACCCCACCACAATCATCACTAGAGAAGCTGTGTATTTATCATGCTTTTCCCAAGTACCCACTGGGTCAATGGATCAGAGCTACAACATGCATGTTTACAAACGATCAGCGTCGGAAGAACATATGTTAGCCTTGCAGTTGCTACAGACGTTGACTAAGGATGAGCTTATGATCTTAGTTCAGAACTGTTCAAAGTTTTTAAGTCTTCTGAAGAGTAGCCTGGCAGCATAGCAAAGAAAATAAAGGAGTTCTTGGCCCAGCTTCAAAGCCCTGATACAGAGGCCAAAGAGAAAGAAAATACTACTGGGGCTTCAGAAGACAGTCCTTGATACAAATGAAGGCGTTAAAAGCAAATAAGAAGCAATCTTAGTTTGAAGAACTCAGAAAATACCTCATGAATTTCATCAACAGTCTGGTGAGCCCAAATCTTCTGTCCTGAGCTGGTTTACTTCATACTGCCTAAACCTGCTCCACAGACCGTCCGACATGCTCCTCAACAATCCTTACTATTAGCTGAAAATGAGGAAAGCTGTATTTCAAAGACTGTCCCCTGTTCCTGCGTAGCACATAGACTGCACCTGAACACAACAGGCTAATCAGCTTTGGGGACTGCTCAGGGGCCCTCCCAACATTCATCAATTCTGAAGAAACGGATATAAATTCCACATTACCGGGGGAAAGTGCATGAAATTACGCACTCCCGGTTTATAAGAGAAGACTGATCATGTGGCAAAGCTAACATGAGGCGGCAGATAGAAGGCAAAGGAGGGAAACCATTCAATTTTTAAAAAAGGAAACCAGTCATATCTACATACCACTACAGGAGTCTGTTTTGGTCAGAAGATAAATGTATAATCCCCATGTGATGCTTCACCAGAAAATACACGTGTGCCAATCCCATACAAGCATATGTCTAGACACCTTTGGGTTTAGAATCCAATTTTTTTTTTTTTTTTTTTTGCGGTATGCGGGCCTCTCACTATTGTGGCCTCTCCCGTTGCGGAGCACAGGCTCCGGACGCGCAGGCTCAGTGGCCATGGCTCACGGGCCCAGTCACTCTGCGGCATGTGGGATCTTCCCGGACCAGGGCACGAACCCGTGTCCCCTGCATCGGCAGGCGGACTCTCAACCACTGCGCCACCAGGGAAGCCCAGAATCCAACAATTTTTGTATCTAAAAGCTCTCTCAGATTATTGCTGTTGCTTTCAAAAAGTCATCACTAAATTAAAAGTGAATCTTTCTTGAATATATGTAATATACACATGTAATAAATGCCTTTATCTAAGGGGGAGAAATGTCATCTCCAAAAATAATCTTTTTTAAAAAAAATATGTTGACTCCCTTTTTTTTTTGGCTGTGTTGGGTCTTCGTTGCTGCGTGTGGGCTTTTTTCTAGTTGAGGCAAGCAGGGGCTACTCTTCGTTGTAGGGCGTGGGCTTCTCATTGCGGTGGCTTCTATCGCTGCGGAGCATGGGCTCTAGGAGCGTGGGCTTCAGTAGTTGTGGCGCGTGGGCTCAGTAGTTGTGGCTCACGGGCTCTAGAGCGCAGGCTCAGTAGTTGTGGCGCACGGGCTTAGTTGCTCTGCAGCATGTGGGATCTTCCCAGACCAGGGCTCGAACCCGTGTCCCTGCATTGGCAGACGGATTCTTAACCACTGCGCCACCAGGGAAGTCCCCAAAAATAATCTTTATCAATAGGAACAACTGATGAAATCAGACAAATTAACATTGCTGAGAAAAACTGTGACTCATGACTTTGGGTTCTGTCTTCCTCTTACATTAACTGTAAAAGTAATACCTGCTACTCTCCAAATTGATCTATATGCAATCTCAATGAAAATCCCAGCTGCCTTTTGTGCTGAAATTGAAAAGTTCATTTCCTCATTGGCAACCACTGTGAAAAGTAATTTGGCTATATTAAATAAAGATGTACGTATCCAAACCCACCAATTCCATACACGAGGGAAATGCTCGTCTCATATGTTGTACAATAGAAAAGAGAAAAACAATGTTGAGTTAAAGAAAAGCAAGTTGCAGGAGAATGCTAGTATGAAACCACTTATATCAAGTTTAAAATCATGTTAAATAATACTATAAAAATGCATATACAAGTAGTAAAAGCATAAAAACACATATGAGACAATATAACTTTAAGAAATGGAAAGAAGTATTATATGGGGCTTCAACCGTATTTATTTTACTTCTTTTTAAAAATCTGAAACTTAAAAACTGACAAAGCTAGGAGCTAGATAAAAAAAGATGTACATATTTTCT